>NC_134654.1:10392843-10999986 GCF_030463565.1 Pelecanus crispus | reverse complement strand
TTTTCAGACCTGCCAAGTGCTCCCAGGTAAAGAAACTTGCTGGAGCTGAGCATTTCCAAGCGCAGAAAAGAGACGCTTACAAGCCGTGACACTGAAACAGAGATGCTAGTGCGCTGCGACAACCTGTTCCAGCCCTTCCTTCGACAGATCCTTGACAACAGGACACAACACACACCCTGCACACGTTTGCTTTTCCACTTCCATGTTTGTGCATGTGGGGAGACGTGTGAGCACTGGCAAAGCTGTGTCGTGTCAGAGGCCAGCAAGTATGCATGAAAACAGGAGCTCACACAATACGGCACTTGATCAGCAGATTAAAATAATAATAGTAATAAAAAATCACACTATTAATAAACAGAAGGAGCACATAGAGCCCTGGGAGACACATTAGCTGTTTGAAAAGGCAGATATTTCTGTCCCTCCCTCCCAGTATAATCAACATTTATTTATTTCTTTATTTAGCTCAACGCTCGCCCTTTCAGGATAAGATGAAAGTGTCAAGATGACCCTCTTCTTATCGTGCCCTGCATGAGGGAAAGCTTTGAAGATATAATATGCAGAAACACTGGGCTCTCTGGTGACTTCTCCAGATTTAATTAGCCCGACCTTCTGCACAGATCCTGCCTCCCCCTCCAGACAGCCCTTCTCCCCCACTCCCCAGCCACAGACAACCTTCTGGACTCGTCGGCAAAATAGCAGCTGCTCAAGCCCTCCGTTTAATTCGGAGCTTGGCTCTCCAAGACGAGCTAAAAAAAAAAAATGCCACCCCAAAGATGGAGCTGCTTTTAGCATTATACACAAGCTGCAACTGCCAAGGAAAGTTTATCTTGGAGCCAATGTGAGCTCTGTTGCTCCAAGTTAAATATTTCCATTTAAAAAGTAGAATGAACTATACTGTGGGACTTCCAATTGCTTCCTGAAATATTGAGAAGGAATATCTTTAAACATTAATATTTTGTTATAGTGCTGAAGTCTTTCTAAAGGAGGGTTATTTTTTAGAGCCGTGTATTTTTCTCTGCATAATTGGAGCCTCTGATGTGTGCCGATACCCTCCCTTTCCAAAAGTCACTGCAACATAGTGACCCTCCTTCCAAAGTAATCAATAAAAATCCTTCATTTTTGTCTTCACTGTTATTCTTGCTGGTAGGAGGCACATGCAGAGGACACCTGTGTAACCCCTTGCAGTAAGTGCACCATCATGTGCCGCATCCTCAATGAGCCCAAAAGCTGAGGGCTGCTGAAAGCCAGAGCCATGTCCCTCTGCTCATTTTGCTGTGTCCGCATCCACTGACACAACTGTTGTGCCAAGATGGGCATGGAGCTGTTCCCACGGCCCATCCCAGACGGACCGGCAGCGGGAGCTTCCAGCTAACCAGGTCCTCTGCATCCCTCAGCACCGGCTGGCAGCATGGGGCTGTGCTGAACAGGGCACCAGCCTGCACGGGCACTGCATCCCCAGCCCCAGCTCCCATCCCGGCAGAGTTTAAGTGCATTACGATGGGAGTAGGACAACTCCCGAACCCTCTGCTCTGAGCTTTGCTCCACCACAGGCCCATCCATTCTCCCTGGTGCCAGGGAAGCAGCTATTGAAACGGCAGATCAAGAGAGCAGATTTAATGCTGCTTTCATGGTAGGGAAGGGGAAAAAAAGAAAAAGAGAGATAAAAATGATGTTGCTTCCAGGCCATTTACATGTTCATTTCTCAAGAGAATGTGACACTTTATCCTTTTTCTCAAATTAACTTTTGTGTCACATGTGGAATAAAAAGAGACGCTAGACGGGAACTGAAACATAGTGAAATAAAAGACTGCGAGCCTGCATGCACGGACCATATGTTTGTGATCTATAGGAGCCAGGGGAGGGATGGGGGAGTGGAGCCCTGCTATGTCAACCATTGTTCAGCAGCTTGGTATGTTGGCTTAATCTTACAAGGTCTCCCAGAGGTCCTTTTTTCCAGATTTTTTTCTCACCCCCCCCCCCCCCCCCCCCCCCCCTTCAGGGCAAACAAAGTGCTTTCCTGAGCAGGCAGTTTGAGCTGCTTAACCGTTCGCGTGCTAGTTGGGAGAGTCCCTGAGGATGAAGGGCAGGCCCTCAGCTGGGACGGCCAGCTCGGGGACGTCAAAGGCAGCCCCAGCATACATGTCTGGTGGCACGAGCTGGTCCTTGCCTGCAGGGCTGGCACAGATTTGCACAGACATGTGGAAGTAGCTATGCAAAATGTAGAAGAAAAAAACTGAAAAAGGATTACAGAAAAGAGGGGGGGTTTATGATGCAATAAGCAGGCTGACATTGTGTGACACTTGGCCAACATCATAGCTGAGCTTAAGCTCTGATTTTGCACCAACAGCATCCACGGTGCCCCGCTAAGCCATAGGACCCATCAGTTGTGTCCTTGGCCAACTATGTGGCCTTCCCATACCTTTTTGAAGCACCCCATGGGCATTACCCTTTAGCTAGCAGGACATCCTGGTCCCAAATCTGCTTTCTAAAGTGTAATTGCAAAATGAACCAAGTCCTGCATGACTGACCCGCAGTTCCAGTATTGCTGCAGTGGGTAGCCAAAGCCCAGCCTGGCCAGTGGAGGCACAGGCTGGAGCACAAGACAGTCAGCAAGCAAGTCCTTAACCCAGAGAGTCCCTGGCATAAGGAGGATATATTTAGTGTTAATTAGTTGTGTAACTTTTGCCTTCCTGACTTTCATCTCTTTGCTTTGTTTTACAGTTTTAAGTGGTTTAAAACTGGTTTTGCTGTGACCAGTGTTCCTGTAATTCTTAGGCATGTGGTGAAGCAGAGGTACCAGCATCCCCAAAGCAGAGGTGGGATGTGGGAGCAATGCTTCCTGGCATGCTGCTCTTCAAGGCTGTTTGTATAGGTGTTTTAGACACCAGACAGATTTTTCTTTCACCCACACATATTAAACTAGCTAGTATATTAAAGACTTAGTTACAAGCTCACATTGAGAAGACACTGAAGAGCTGAATGCTCTTTTCTGGCTGGTTGTGGGGAGTTTCACCCAGAGATTTTTCCTTTAGGGAACATCAAGAGTCAAAAATCATAACATGAGAGACTGCACAAGTTGACATTAACTATTTCTCCTGCAAGAAAGACTCCACTTTTAAGTCCTTTCAGATGCTGAAGAAGGTGCCTGGATTTTCTTCAGACTTCACCAAAATTTGGCCAAGTGTCACAAGGGGGGTCCCAGGGGAGCATGCTCCCTGGCATCCTGAGAGAGAGGAGCCATCAGCTCCTCGCCAGCCTCTCACCTGGGCATCAGACATCATTTACAAGCAGTATTCCCCCCCCCTGAAGAGGGCTGGAGGGGCTCTGGATGCAGGACCACAGCACAGCCATCCCTGATAGCACAGCCATCCCACTCCAGTTCCACTAACCTGGGGACCTCCATCCTGGGAGGAAAGCTCAAGTCAGCTTTTACAGCCCACTTTGCTCCTGTGTGCCCAGGGACTGCTCACAGTGCTGCTTTCCCTGCCGCTGGCTCCCTTGATTTTCCATCTCTCTCCCTGTGCTGCTTGGGGCCAGGTCTGCCCAAACAGCAATGTAACCTTTACACCCACTCCTGCCAAATGGGCTGTGACCCTCTCCCCGGGACGGTGTCTGTGCTGACCTGTGAGCACCAGGAACAGGGCTGGGGACAGTGGGACACCCAGGCAGATGGAAAAAGTCAGTGCTAGTGTGCTAGAAGGCACATAGTACAGGTAGAACTGACTTCATTCCAATTCAGAGTGCATAATCAATGATGTTACACAGGCTTTTTGTTAAGAAGGATGAGAGTGCTGGACATTTTGGGTGCCTCCTCTTCTTCCCTCACACCACCTGTCCCCAAGGTTTTGGTTTGGATAAAGGGTTAAATCCTCATTTCCAACAGACACTTTCACATCTGGAGTTAGGGGAGCCCTAGGGTGGTGAACAACTCCTGATGCAGCCCCAGCCGGGTCAGCAGGAGCCTTTTCATCATCTCCCACAGCCTTGGGCTGTTAGGAGCAGTTTCTCTGCTAAAGGTAACAGAGGTCAAAAATCACTAGACTTTGGGTGTAGGTGAGGAGGATCAGAAATTTGTCTCTTAATTGCAGTTACCTGCAGCTTAAAAATCAAAGAATGATTTGTTGGGGGTTGAAGGGAGATGGGGAAGAGAGAGAGCAGAACAAGAGACCATTTCCCTGTGAGATTTGGCTCCTGGCTAGCTTAAGCACTGAGCTCCACAGCTGTGCTATGGGGAAGTGCAGCTGGCTTCTCTGGGTTGCATACTTTTTGGGTTTGGGGTTTTTTGGAGTTTTTTAATTATTATTATTATTGTTATTACCTCACATGCTAGTGCCCTCAGAAACCAAAATTCACTATCCTGCCTTCACGTTTCCCTTCCGCAACAGCAGAGAAAGGGTGTTACACTTCACACCTCCAGCTTCACTTAAAGCTTCATGAACTATAATACCCACTTCAACTACATTATCATTCTCATATCTGTTCAAGATGGCTCTGAAAATGCATAAGGCCTGAGACAGCAGAAGCCTATCTGTCTCTCAGGCATCCCCATTCCTTGCTGAATGCAATACCCTGGCTGTGTTTAAGATACCACATATATATGTTTTAGGGACCTTCTAAGGTCCATCCAGCCCCAAAACATGTGGACTGGACACCAGTCACTGTAGCCTGGTGCTGAACAGCCCCAGTGCAGGAAACCTGTGCTGGAGGTGACAAACCTCAAGCTGCTGTTGGTTGACACACAGGGCAGGACACCCTCAGGCAAAACAGGGAGCTGGGAATAATTTTGGCTGTCCAGAATTGCAATTAAACCTCAAGGGCCAGAAGTATTTAAGTACTTTGGTTCAGGGCTTTGTGGTTTCTGGGTGTGCAGCTGAAGGGACCTGAGAAGCATTGACATTTCAGTGGTGCACCCAAGGAGTGAAAGGGATGTCTGGGCTCCTTCAGAGAGATCCACATCACTCCAGCAGTGGGATTTATTTCATTTTGAGTATTCATAGCATATTTAGCTGGATCAGAGTTTGCCATAAGTGCTTGGAGGAGACTGGGTATTCCCAGGACATGATCCCCCCTACCTAACATGGACACATCACATTGGACGAGAAGACTCACATCCCGCACTGCCTGTTCCTCCCCAGTGCTACAGGGGGTGCAGGACAGCCCTGGCAGAGGATCCCACTCCACAGGGTCTCTGCCAACCTCAGTCCTAGCCTTTGGCCCACCAGCAAAATGTACAAGCAAAATAGTATTACTTGCAGTATTCAAGCTGAAGAAGTTTGAGGAGAATTTCCATTTTTGAAGAAGAAAATATACCTGCCACATCAATAGCATTTTTTAGTTTGACATTTCAACTCTTTTTTGCAAAAGCTTGAAAGAAAGGAGCCCAGAGAAAAACAAAAGCTCTCCTCCCCTGCTTCCAGTAAAATTAAAATGGACAAGCCTTGCCTTTCCCACCAGCTGCAGTATATAGGTCAAGTCACGTCTGTGCTCTCTGGGACAGGGTTTACAGTGCAGAAAATTGGACAGGTTAACAGGCAAGTCTCCCAGTGCCCCTGCTTGGGCCATCCACCCATTCAGGAGAGGACACAGGAAAGGCTGTGTCTTTGCACCCAGCACTGATGAGCTGCCCAAACTCGGGACCTGCACTGCTTCAATCACACTGGTCTGGGAAACAGCCCAAATCCTACCCCAAGGAAATCACAGCTTTTCTGGTGAAAAGGAGCCCCCAAGTATTTTCTCCAGATCAAATTCAACTCCTAATCAAAGACAGCTACAAGGGTAAACTCTGAGTTTAAACCAGACCTTAAAGCCACAAAACACTTTTCAGCTGGACGGCATCCTAAGAGTGGAAAGTGTTAGAGAAGCTGGGGAACAGATGGCTGCGCTGGCTGTGGTTTGTGTCTGCCCCACACCGATGTGTTCCCACCCCACCCATGTGGGGCAGAGGGCTTTTTGCAACTTCACCTGCTAAAAATATCCAAGGCTGGAAGTTAAAAGAAATTAAATATTTAGCAGTTGCATAAAGGCACCTTGGGATGAAAGCATTATGGATATAAAACTGTCACCTTATCCCTTCATCATCATATTTTTTTATGTAGCAGACATGTGTCTTGTTGGCAAGGCAACTTCTCTGTTTTAAACCAGCCTCATAAATCTCATTAGATGCCTTTTTTGAAGCCATCAGTGCAAAAAACCAGGAACAGGCACCCACTGGACACCACGCCAGGTCCCTTAGGACTCTTCTTGCCACAGGTCTCAACAGGAGCTTGTTGGATGCTTCTCATCGAGACATTTCATGATGCCTCCTGAGATACCTACAGCAGGACCAACACGCACACCTTGCTTCACTAGAAGGGCTGCAGCTGATTTTAAACGTGCATTGGGTTGCATCCAGAGTTTCCTTCCCCACTATAAACACAACAAAACAAACCCATTCACCAGCTTGTGGCCAGCAAGAGCTCTACATCAGCAAACTCATCTGGGCTTAACTCCAGTTTGTGTAGCCTAGGTGGATGAACAGGAGATGTATTTTGCAAAAACATTGAAGTTTAGACTAGCTTTTTGATGTGCAATGGCAATGGCAGCTTTTCTGGATGTGCTACCACCAGAAGCTCCCTCCACTGAGAAAGCAGGATGGGCTGACGCCTGGACATCGAGGGGTGAGGGTTTTGATTGAGGTGCTTTGGTTACCTCTAGGCAGACTTAAATCAAACACAATTGGTTTTCTTGAAGGAGAGCAGAGCTGTGGAAAACACACAGTCAGGATTTTTTTTTTTTTTAATGCACAATGTTGTATTTCTGGGGAATCTTTAATTCAAACTGATTAAATAATGATCCCCTATAGTGATCTACCCTTTTGAATACCCACTCCAGGAGTAATTCAGCATGCTGGCTGCACAACAGGCTCGCTGCACATCTCACATGAGCTTGCAGGACTTTGACATACTCTCATAGTGGCAAAGCCTCCCTCTTCAATAGCACGACCAATTTAATTTAGTGGTGGCTTTGCACTCCTATCTACACTTTCCTTTTTTAAGCATGCTGCCTCCATGACGTTTGGTGGCATCTGGCCCACAGCTGCTTCTCAGGGGGTCCCATCAACCTCTGGGGAGCAGGGATATACCTCATTGTCCCGCACAGTGGCCACCCAGCTCTGGCAGCAGAGTCCATGGGAGCTGCTCTCACCCTTATCTGAGTGCTGGGAGGGAGGGATGTGGGCAGGGAATGGATGGAGGGGGGGATGGATGGAGGCCACACTGCACCCAGCAGGCAGCCCGTCACAGTTCTGCCTGCCCGCATGCGTGCGCATGTGTTGTTTTACAGATGGCTGCCCCCCCAGATCAACACAACCTGCTGAGCCTCTTCAGAGCTAAGAACGGCATCTTCACACCAAATGCAGGTTTGCCAGGGATCTGAAAGGGAGCTTGGGTGCCTCTCCCTGGAGCTTGCTGGTCACACATTGATGAAAATGGTCAGAAATAAGGATTCTGGGGGCAAGGGAGGGGAGCGTCTGTTTGAATGGAAACACTCTCTCCATCCCTGGCTCCGCTGGGAGAGGGCATTTCCGTTGATGAGAGAGGCAGTGTTTCCAAGAGGCAAAGGAGACACAGCTCCATATGGACCCAACATACCGGGTTTGCTCTGCAGGGCAGCTCCACCAGTGCTCTGCCACCTTCTTCCCCACTTACCACACACCAGCCACCAAGGCAAAAGGAGGCAACTTGAGCATTAAAGAGAGGAAAACGTGCTGCCATACTTCGGTTCCTGGTCTCTCCAAAGCTCCTGGGCAGACAGAGGGCAGGGATGCACTTGGTAGCACTCTCAGCACTGAGGTTTCCCGTGCCCATCACAAATCTTCCTGCAGAGGCATCAGCAGGGCTGAAGGACCATGATTTCTCTTTACTGGTGAAAGCATTTTTTCCAGACCATGATTGATAATGATGCCAAGCTTGATTCATAAGGTATGTTTATGTATTTGTGCCCAGGGTCTCATTTGGGATGCACAGTGTCCCTTCCCTCACTGACAGCACACATCAGGGACATGTGTGTCTGATGCCAGTGGGTTTAGGAAGCATGTGCAGGACCTGCCTGTCAGCAGAGCTCCTGAAAGGAGTTTTTTTGGAGGCCATTTATTCAGTTAAACTGAATCCAGCTTCCTCCCAGCCAGCAGCAGTCCCGTCCCCTCCCCTGCAAAGGGCTTTCTGGAAGCTGCCCTCTCCAGGTCTCCAGCGCTGCAGGATTTAGCAGGTCCTGGGAGGCCAGGAACACTTCTGGGGACACCCTCTGGGAGACACCAGTGGGTTCACTGGTTTTCTCACCAATTTCACATGCTTGGGAGTGAGGTCCATTATTTTCCCCCACTGACACAGGCAGGACATGGCTCTTGGGATTGGAGGAGCCCGTTTGCATACTCAAGGTCCTGCAGTAGCGATACCCCACTGCAGCCGAAGCCTTGCACAGCGGTACAGAAATGATCAAATCAAGATGTTTCTGCACAGGCAGCCCCCAGGATTCAGGCAGGCATCCTGCTGAAAACCTTTTGCATGCCGAAACCCCAACTCCCTCTCCCCCAGTTTTCCTGTGCTTCAGCCCAAGAGCATCCCTTGCTGCTTTATTTATGCTGTGAATAAAAATACCTGGCAGTGCTTGTCAGTGGATATCCACATTTCCATCAGTAACAGTGTACCTCTGCCCAATTAGTGCCACACTACTGGCATGCAGAAAGGAAACAACTCCCAAGCACTGGCCCCCATGGCCACAAAAGGCGGTTCAGCATGGCCCATGGCTACATAATGCATCACACCTTGCCTGCTTCTTACTGTCTTAGGTTAGCTGAACCCAATGAATATTTCAATAGCTTCTGCCAGCCCAAGATACTATTAATTTTGGAGTCCCTATAATCCAATTCCTTTTCCTCCAAGTGGGTGGTGATTATTAATTTCACAAGCTATGCTTCCATCAGCTCCTTCCTAGTCCCTTGTGGCTAAGGAATATTAATCCACATTCATACTGTCATTCAGCTGCCCAGGAGACTCTGGTGTGAATAGTATTATTATTAATACCACCCCTTCACATGTGGTTAAAGTAACTTAAATGCACACAGGCGGGTTGCAAAGGTCATTTGCAGAATAGCACCTCAACGCTTATGCTCAGAGAAAAAAAATGGGGTCCAGGCAATGCCTTTTGTGGAGGTTTCTCCAAGTCCTGGACCTGCTGATGCTGGTCCTGCCTTGCCAGCGCACAGGGGGACAGTCCCCTGAGAAGGTCTGTGAGGAGGAGATCAACTGCAGTGTTGTTCCCAGACATCCCCGGCAGCCAGCAAGGAGCAAATACTTTTGTCCTTTTGGGGAAATCAGGGGCGGGAGGCGGTGGGGTGTTGGGAAAATCCAAACATCATCTCTCTACTTAAATAAATAAACTGCTCCGATGCTCTGGAATGTAATCACTTTTGACACCTCAACCTTATTATCAAATTTGCTTGAAATTAAGCAATTCATTTGAGTTCTGCTGGAAAGACAGAGAATGTAAGAAAGCAGCTGTTGCATTTCTTTGCAGAGCAAGAAAGCCTTTCCCTGTCAGCCAGGTTTACTCAGGCAGGTGATACACATTTCAATCAAATATCTTATGGAGGGATTTGACAACACATCAAGGACTTCTTCAACATGGGGCACTAAATGGCAGAAAGATAAATAGAAAAAAAGAAAGCCAAGAAATGCAGCATTAAATAATAAATAGCTGTAGAGAGCTCCTGTTCACTAACAAGGGTCAGGGCATCCACTGACTGACAAAGAAAGGAAGGGGCAAGGAGTGAGGCAGTGCAAAAGGAACCTCGAATCCCAGGCTAAATATGTGGAATATCCACATCTCTGCTGGAAACCAGAGCTCAGACGCCCCTGACTGCCGGGCACTGGCAGGGCTGACCGGGGGGCTTCTTTGGAGCAGAGCATCTCCACATACACAAACACTCCCTAATCACCCAGTTCCCCTCTCTCAGCCAACACCTTATGTGGTCTTTCACACTGAAATAAACACAAGTGCAAGTGAGAGCCTGCCTCGAACCCTAGCTTTTCTTATTCGCACAGAGGTTGTCATACAAGTCATGGTGGGAAGAGGCCCCTTTTCAAGACGATGAAGTCCACGGCATCTGAAACCAGAGCACGTTTTCGTTTTGTTACTTAGCACTTTTGGCAGCCGAGATAGGCTGGAGACTTCACAGATGTAACTGCTTTCCCAGTTTTTCCTCCTAGAAGAATGTAGCCTTCCCAAATTGTCAGCACTCCGGCCGGCACAGCCCCAGCAAATGCACCAATGCAATTATAAAAGCAGAGGACGGAAAGATTACTCCCTCCCAGACCTTGCCCTGAAAGGTCGCAGACAAGGAGTCAAATCCCAGACCTGCTGAGTCCCACTTTGGGTGGCAAACTCTTGGTTTTCCAGATGTCACACAGCCTGGGCTGCCAGATGTCCCAAAATCCTGACCCCACAGCCCCTGTGCACACAGAGCGACTTGGCGTCACGCAGGGACCCAGCTGGGATGCATCAGCCTTGCGGCGCAGATGCAGGCAGCCCCCAGAGCTGGCTGCTTTTTGTGCAGCGAGTTGTAGAAGTCAAGGGATGAAATCCCTGCCTGCAGCAGGGGAGCTCGCTGAACTTGAGCACATTAGAGAGGTTTGGCACAATTTGGAGACCATGAATGGCGTGGTGTGAACAGCAGAAGCTGTCTAACGTGCAGGGATTTTATAGGAGGGAAGGAGAGATTTCAGCCCCTCATTTACCCTCCCAAAGAAGAAACAAACAACTCAAGGCTCTTGCTGTTGTAAGTAGCCTCCTGGTAGACATTCACTGAAAAACATCCCCTTTCTCACTTTTCCTACCAACACAGTGAACTCGGAGCTTCTGGTCTGTTTTTCCCTCCATCCCTTCCTGCAGACCCCAGGCAATCAACAACTAATTAACTCTGCCCTGGTCTGAAACCTTTCCTTGATTTGTGTTAAAGGTCCCATCACCTGAACACAGGAGGTTTTACCATGAGCCAGTGTAGCTGACCCAATGGAGCTGGAGTCAAACAGCTGCCTCTCCAGCAGAAAAGCTCTGCAATATGGTTTAACATGGCACAAAGGTTTAACACCCACTTTCAGTTGGCATTACCTGCTCGCCAAGCAGGACGAGCTTTGGCTCTGTGGCCTCAAGTCCTAGCCCTTAGGTAACCTGGACCCTGCTTGCACCCCTAAGCATTTCCACAGCATCCTAACCCAACACTAATGCTAAGCCAGGCAATGGTCTCATTAACCTAAGTGAGATTTTTGTAGGGGCTCCCCGGAAGATGTGCTTCATTGAAACCACTACAAGGTTTCCAGACCTTCTCCAGAGGTCTGGAGAAGTGCTGTGTCCTGGCCTTCCACCTCAAAGGAGCATCTGAACTCTGCACTGCTCATTCACACTTTGAGCTATGCAAGACACGCTTTCCCCCCATACGGTTATTTTGACAAATGGAGCTAATCTGCATTAGTATATTGCTGATATTAGTGTTTTGCATACAATGCCCTGCTCTAAATGAGCTTAATTACAATTCATGCATGTTGCAGATTAATGGTAGGTGAAAAAAGGAAAACTATTAATTTTTATATCTGTGCTGCCATACAGCAATGAGCAGACTCTTCCACTGCAGCCCTACCAGAACAATCTTCTCCCCTGCAACTGCTACTGCAAACACGGGAATGTAGCAGGGCACTGTGAGACGGGCTGCTGTGTCTCTCAGTGAGTACTCTAACCAATTACATGTATGTAAGGACATTGCAAATTCTTTACAGCTCCAGTAAATTTTCCATGCAGCAGGAGGAAGAAGTCAATGCACTGACAATAGTGCCTCAAACCTTTCAGTGCTTCTCAGCACTGTGCCAGCACGAGCTTGGAGCAGCACTTGCTCTGAGGTTTCCTATAGCAGCTCTCACCTCCTTCTCCAGGCATTGGGATGGAGCCGTGAGCTGGAGGTCACCTCAGGGCAGCAGGTTCAGGGTCTGCACATCTTGTGCACGGCATATATTTTATGAACAATAGCGGGGCCAAGTGAGGGGGTAAATTTTATGTCTCCCCTTAAACCATAATTTTCCTGGTGAGTTCAGTAGAAACACAGCTGAGCACCAGGAGCTCTTTTTTTTTTTTTCCCCTGCACACAAGCAACACCTGAGGGACAGAGATGGTTTTGAGACGCGATTTAGAGCCTAAAATTAATTTTTTAAAAATGATACAGGCATTTAGGAATGAAAATCATATTGAGCCTCATTTGCATTTAGGCTCTTGTATATATAAGTAACATCTCAGTAACATTTGAAGCTGATTCTGATGCTCATTATGGGATGGAGTGGGCAAATGGAGAGCCCATGATGTCTAGAAATCCTACTGGGGAACAAGGGGAAACAAAGCCTTTCGTCCATAATCTGGTAACTTCTCTTGAAAGATTGTTTGGAAATCCAAGGAATCTCTTAAGCCATACCTAGAGCTTTGTGAAGGTCCTATTTAACATGGACTGCATAGACAGGCACGGAGACACATGCCTTTTTCTTCAAACCTGCACATGATCTCTGACCTGAGCCTGCACTAAGCACTCAGCCACAGGACTGGTACCTCTCACTGTTTTAATGGGACTTGACCTGTTTCAGGAGTCTTGACAGATGGGTTACAATGCTGGAGCTGGTCCTGCAAGAAGCCTCTCCTTTTGGTCCAGGAATGTGCTAAAAATCCCTCTGAAATGACACTGCCATTCATTACAGAATGAGAGATTTGAACATATCCTTAAGTGTTGGTTTTAGAGATATTTAAGCAGCTGATCATTACTTGTACATGTAAAAGGCAATAAAAAGGAAAAATCAAGCCAGGAGTGATGATCTCACTCGCTTTTTTTAAGGGAGCCATTAATTCTGGTGTGATGTGGGTTGATAAAGGCCTGCTCTCACATGAGCACTGCTATTGTCTGAAGCAGTCCCAGGGAAACACTGGTTTAGCTCCAGCCTGCAAGAGGTAGGGTGCAGGGGGAGATCGGGGTTGCACTGCACTCAGCGCGGTACGTAAGACCCAGACGCCTTCTCTGATGGAGTTTGCACTCTGAAGAGAGGAGGGGAGCAAAACTTGGAGAAATAAACAGGTTTTTTTAAACCTGTTTTGCAGGCAGGGAAGGGAGAGGTCTCAGGGTTATGGAGGATGTCTGGGAAAAGCTTGAATCCAGCTGAACCCCGCAGTCCTCTTTCCCCACAAAGTGGCAGAGAGTTTCTTTGCAACCCTGAGATAATTCAGGAGTTTTACTACTGACTTTCCATGTGGTCATAACCCAGTTCCTATTACAAAACAGAGATTAGAGTCCTAGCCCACCCCACAGCGTTAATCCACAATGGATTGCAAAGTACAGTTTTGTTTGCTCTCTGTAATTAGCAACAACAAAACACCCTGATACTACCACAGCAGAAACAGCATACGGAGAGAAAAATGCAAGAAAAAACACCAGTTGCAAGAGCAGACCTTTTTCTGCTCAAGTGCACCCTGGTTTTGGCATCAAACCCATCACTTTCATGGACTTACAGGTTAAGAGGCCAAGTAAACACTGGTTTCCTCTGGCCTGCCTCCCTGCTGCTCTGAATGGAAATGCACTGGTGTACGCAGCGTGTCTGACCTGGCGGGCTAAGGGGTACAGTGCCCTGCACCTCCTGCTCTCTTTGCCTGCTGAGCTGAATTAGATGTAGAAACAGATGTTGTCTCCATGCCTTCCCAGTGCCTATGGTGCCAGAGGAGAACCAGAATGTTTTATTAAGCGTATTACAGCAATAATGCTGTCTTATTGGGATATTTCCTAGCAGTCAACATCTTGTGGGATCAAATACCTTTAGCTTTGCCTGGGGCCCTCAGATCCTCCAGCCATTTAACTGACAGGAAAAGTACCCTCTCTGTTGGTGACTACGATTTAATTAGTGAATCTTTCTAAGGCATAGGATCAGGAGACTTTCATTTTAAGAAACACCTTTGCCTTGCCAAGTCATCCCCAAATGCTTTACAAAGCACTGAAGGACGATAACAGCAGCACGATGTCCAAGTAAGCCAGCCCAGCAAACGCCAGGTATTGCTCTCACTCACCCAGCAGGACATGATGGGATTCCTGAGGCAGATGATTGTGGTCCTAAAAATTAAGGTTTTGCTTTCTAAAATGTACCTGTGGTGCATTAGTCTCCTCCCAGGCAGGTTTTGCTGCAACAGTCTTGTACTGATTATGGACTAAGCCAAAAGGATGCCTGTCTGCTTGTAGCTGTGAAGCTGGGTGAGCCTAAGGGACCAAGGGGAGTCAAAGTCCTGCTCACTCAAAAAGGGCAGCTGAGGCAAGGAAAGGCCAAGCATTTTATAAGGCATTCACAACAAATCCCCACGTTGTGCTGGTCTCCCAAAATCTCATTGCATTTAGTGGTAGCAAAGGAAGAAATATGATTCTTCAGTGTGCTTTTTTTGCTGTTAGTATTTAAGTTCCTATAGGGGAAAAAGGCATCCAAAGATTTGCTGGGGGCAAAACTCTTATTAAAACAGAGTCTGAAGAGTGGGGCTGCAGCTCCGCGTGCTACCCAGGCACTGAGGAGCTCACCATACAGAAATGCCAAACCCCTGCTCTGCCATGCAGCAGACTCCAGCTTTACTCAGCACCTCACCCAGCTCTGATGCCTGTAAAGAGAGGAGCACGCACACTCCCAGCACACACAGCAGAAATCACAGAATGTATGGGACTGAAGATTATCATTTAATAGAGCTGAGCCAATCCATTCATTATTTAATGATTTAATTGATGACCACAGCGGAAAGCTGATAAAAGCACAGCCCTGGCCTGTAAACCACCTTTTGCTCTATTTATTAAGTGCAGCAGCACAACATATTGAACTGAATATATTTTAGTAAATAGGGCATTCTTTAGCATACAGGTAATTATTGCATTTAATAACTACTGCTGCTATAGGTATCTTAGATTAGTTTAGCACCACTCACATGAAGGGAGGAAAGTAGGGTATAAACACACACAGGTGTGAGCAGCTGTTCCTGCTAATGCACATGAATCCTGTTACCCCAGCAGAGGGGAAGGGAACACAGCAGCTGTCTTGTGCTTCCCCATCATTGTATCAGTCTTTTCCCAATGCTGCTTCCCAGCACCATGGGAAGCTGGGAAGCTGTCGCTTAAACCATCCCAGGGTCACAACTTGGCCTTTGTGGTCACCCACTCACGGGGCTGTCCCACCACAGCTGGTTTTGCACGTTGAGCTGTAGAAGCTAGCAAACAAGTAAGAAGGAGGTGGGAGCCATAAAACACTTTGCTGATGGTAAATATGTTTTGCTTTGTTTAGGAAAGGTAACTGGGGATGATCTGTTGCTGTTTATCTTTGTCCTTTCAGAAAATTCTTGTTCTGAGTGTTTTCCCAATGCATTGGTTTTGGTGGTACAGGCGCACAATGCTGTCAGCTCAGCAAGGCAGTTACTGCCAAAGCCTTCCAGCTCCAACCTCTTGGTGACCAAGGAGAGCTAGCACAGGGCAGGGAGGCTGCCTTCAATCACCTTGCTGAAGCACCTTCCAGCAAAAAAATCCACTGCACTAACTCCAGGCAGCCACCTCGATTCATCACTCTTCTCTACATCCCAGTGTGAGTGATTCTCACTTTTCTACTGCCTGAGCAAACAGCTGTATTTATTTTTGCAATAGTCCAATGGGGCTGCAGAGCAGGACATCATTGCCCAACAGAGCAAAGAGGACTGGAGATGCCACAAGCCCATGCAAGCTTGTTGTAATGCAGGACTATAGCAATGCAACAGATGAAGCTCACTACTACCCACCCTGGCCTTCCTAAAGGAAAGTGTTAGGACACAGGAGAGTTTAAAGGCTTGTAAAACATCTGTTATTAAACAGGTGATGCTGCAGCAGCAAAATATTTTGAGAGCATTGATGCTGCTCACAGCTGTGCCCAGAAGAGAGTTATTCTGCTCAGGTTATACTTTTAATGCCTCTTGTAATCTGATTTGATGTTCTGCTGACACAGGTGTTGACAATGTCCCACCCCTCTTCCTTCCTCTGATCCTCTCCCCCTTTGGAAGGCACACACACTTCTGCAGCCCTACTGCTGAATAAATTGCAAGACCCAGGCGCTTGTCCTGCAGAAATTGGTAGGGAAATTATTCATTAAGAAACACTGAGATTGTGTCAGTCATACAGATTATGGTACAATTTGAATGGCAATACATTTTGGCAAGATGCTATTATGTATTTATTTGCACATGGTATAACAAAGATGACAATCAACAGATTGTGTCAGAAGCGGGGACTTTCAGAAAGGATTTCAATTTCGCAGAAGAGCCAGCACCTTGTTAACTTCTGACATCTGAAAATAGCTTCCAGATGCTTGCAGGCTATCTTGGCTAGTCTGACACACCATCTTCATTTATGTCATCTTAGTTCAATGGTCAGAAATACTTACTAACTGCTTAATACTTCATAGAAGAGAGGTGTGAAAGTTCCTTTGTACGTCGTAGAGTAAAAAGTAACCATATTTCAGCTTCCCTCCGTTTCTCCCTGCCTTGAGAGGTCTGGGTCTCCAAAGCAGAGTTGACCCTGCGACAAAGCTGGAAGAAACTGCATGTTGCGCAAGCAAATATTCCCATCAGAATTTCAAGGATACCAGGAAAGTCCTTTTGAGTTTGTGTCAATGGGTGACAATAACATTTCAGTTACAGACAAATGTGGATTCTCATCGGCCTGAGGTGGCAATGCCCATGGCATCTTTGTGTCCCTTTTTCACAAGAAATTCTCTGGCAAATGCACTTTTAGAGACGAAGGCTACTGCCATCTCACAAGTACGCCACATGCCTCATCACAGGTACAATCCATCTATCTAGTGATGTTCTTATCACCATGGCACATGAATGGGCATTGTTATCTACCTTGTATCCGGTTGACATCCATTTCAAGAGAGCAGTTCATTACGAGAGATTGTAGGTCAACATCCATGGGTTAAAACCTCGAGTGTCCGCATGTTGTTATTCACTCCACAGTTTCCATTGAGGAAACCGAGGCACGCAACAGTTTGGCTGTCATTTTTTAAAATTATGCTAATATGAACTTTTGGTCTTTAGTAACAAAGCCAAGTGGATGGAAATCACAGGAGTCTGTCTCCTGTCCCCATGTCACCATCTCCAGTGGTGGCTCCCTGGCCAGCCAGCCCACCCTCCTTGTACCCACTCCCATCAGCAACATCGCTGTAGGACCCCCCTGTTAAAGCTCACTGCCAGACCCAGTATTGCACCAGCTTCTTGTGTTTACATGATTTTCTAAACTTTGGGCTTGCCTTGCATGGATATTCCCGTAGGTGTTCAAGGGAGGTGAAGGTAGCATCTGATCTTCAGTTGGGCTTGTTTTCTGTATCTGCACATAGATATGCCTTAAATGGGAGAAGATAATGTATCAACCTACTTTACATTTCACTTTTCATCCTCCTAATGAATGAAGGATAATTATGAATTTCTAATTTCCACTGTTTATACAAAGCACTTTTGCTTTATTTCCTTTTGACTTTATGTCTTCAGAAACCATAGGAGTTCACATAGCCTCTGGTGCCTTTATGCAACAGGAAACACAATCAAATAAGGAAATTTATGTAAACCCTGGTTTTGCAAGAAGAAGATTTGCTACTGTGTGTGAGTTGGCAGTGAATAGGCTCTCATAATGTATTCCTCGTTGCTTTTCTCTTCCTTTGCAGACAGTCAACACCCTTGAGAGAAGTTAATTAGATCCGCTTCACTCTGCTTGGTCCTACCACTCTGAGCTCTGAATACAGGGGAGAGCGAAAACCCAGCAAAGCAAATTGACTCGATTAGAGTAAGAGACCACCGAACAATCATTTCTATTGTCTGTGATCACAGAGGATGATCTAGTTTAAAAGCAAGCATGAAAATGTTAAAACAATTATTTTAAAATATTTGTGCAAAATCCCAGTTCAGTAATGGGATGTGAGTGGAAAATGAAAAGGAACCATTTTCAAAGGCCCTAGTGTACACAATATGTTCATAGCACTATATGTCTGTGTGTGTAGTCATTTGAAACCACTCACTGCAGATATTAGTATTTCTAAGTAACCATTTGCACATCAAACTAATAAAGGTGATTGTATGTACAAGCAGGAACCTAACGTGTGTACTTCTGGCTGTATCACTGAAGAATTGGCTGAATGGATTGAAAATATACAATAAAATCACACTTCATGTAGGTTTTTTAAAGACTGCTTAGAAAGCTGACAACTCAGGAATACCCACTTCTGGTTTAGCTTTCCTTCCAACAGGCAACGATTTTGTCAGCCCACAATTACAGTATACATCTACTGTATTTTAATTAGTCATCCTTCAGATATGGACTGACCAGCTATGAGGACAGTGATAAGGACCTACAGAACAGGTGTTTGTGTCTAAAACTCCCAGTTGCCTTTTTTTAACCAGCAAATTCTCATAAAGTCCCAAATCATGACCCAATGGGACCTGTGCAAACATGAATGACTGTATCAAATCCCAGCTAGTTGTTGGTCTGGTTACAGTTAAGGCGAATGAACATCAAAATGAAGGAAACTTGTCTCAAATCATGTAAGAAACCAGTGAAAATAACTTGGATCCTGAGCCCCACCAGCCCTGCTCAGCTGCCTTTACTTCCTGAGATATGCTGTTACACAGTACAAGTCCAAAATATGCTTTATAGGGCAGAAACAGGCTTTCTTTACAGAGTCAGATAAAAGCAAACCTCCTCAAGGGATTCAGTGTGGTCTGAATTAAGACTGTTTTGTCTTGGTTTTCTTGGGTAAAAGGTCAAATGCATCTGGGTGTGCCTAAGGGAACAACCTGTAGGTACCAAGGCTCATTAGGAGAGATGACCAGAGGGTAATTTTAACCAGATTTGCCAGAGGGGCAGAAGTCTGAGGGCCACTAAACTCCTACCAGTGGTGTAACTTGAGGCATGATTTGTTGAAAAGTGTCAGCTAAAGCCCAGGCACTGTGTAACTGTCATGTGCAAGCTTGCTGGGAAAAGCCACAGGAAAAAATCAGCCTCTGGGAATATAATCCCTTTAGAGACAATTAAATAAAACATCACCTGTGAGGTACAAAGTGCTCACTGGTGTTAGGACTAAGTCATCTTGTATGAGATACTCAGATTATTTTACCGAAGCTCAACACTGGGAAGATTTGTTATTTCTAGTCAACCCAACCAAGGGGTAATGGAAATGGCCTTTGCGATGAGTGGGGAAGGATGGATGTTTGCCTTGTTATAAAACACCTCGTGCAGACACAGAGCAAGAAGAATTGCATGTCCACCAGCTAAAGCTGAAGGGAGACCTTTTACTAGGAATCTACACCCCATCTCCTGCCCTGGACTGATCGCTTTGGGTAAACATCATAAATTAACTCTTCGGTGGAGATGAGTTGGATGGCTTAAGTGAAAAAACAAATCACCTGAAAATATGATTTCATGTATGCATAATATACATTTTATGGTCTCCCTTAATGTCACTGTTAATCCATCACATTGGCCTACATCTGCTGCCTCAGGTTCAGTAACGCTGCACCACAGCAGGCAGCAGTACCAGCATGCTTCATGCACCGGCTGCAGTCCTGGCTGCTGCACTCCCTCACTCTGCACGTTTAAGCAGGACCAAGCTGGCATCATGCCTTCTCCAGGCACATTTATTAGCTTTGCCTCTGCTTTTGGACAAAATTCATGCTTCTATAATTCATGATTGGTGCAGCAGAAGTACCCAGGGGAGGTACTAGATACTAATAGTGCTAGGAGCCGTACAAACCCAAGGAGATGGGTCCAGTCCCATTATGTTTCCAACCTATTCTGCTTGCACTACCTTCAGTAACACCTTTCCCTCACTTTTAAGGCAAGAAATTCTCAGCACCTGCTTTGCCTCTATTTTTCTGTACTTGTTTCCCATCAAAGCTTCATAACAGCAACCACCACTCCTCTGGGGTAGGATTAGATCCATATTTGTCTGAGCCCTTATTAGCATAAGTTTCAAAATGCCTCTTGGAGGGCTTGAGTCCCAGCCCGACTCTGCATGCTTTCCCACTCCTTGAGAGCAAAGACTGAAGATGCTACTCCCAGAAAGGCAACATGGCCATTAGAAGAGCTGTTCCCTTTCCAGAGCCATGCACAAGTATTTATTTCAAAAGGATTGCCGAAGGGCAGTCCTTAAAAAAAACCAAAAACCAACAAAACACTCCAAAACAGAAAGGAAAAGCTGGGTCCTCTGGAAAAAACTCAATACTGAAGAACAGGGTGAAGAAGCAGCATCACCCTCAGGCTCAGCTTTGCTTTTATCAAAGCTTTTTGTTGTAGGGGATTATTTTAGTGTTTCTGGGTTTTCTTTCTCTTTCTTTTTTTTTTTTTTTTTTTTTTTAATAGTAAGCTATCACTTTCTTTTCTCATTGTATACCTGCAAAGCCTACCTTAGAGATGTAGTGTTTCTGGGCAGAGAGCAATAAAAAGAGAAACAATTAGGATTGTATTTTCACTTTCCATCTTGGCCTTTTAAATTTCTGCTCCCTCGTCAGGGCACACTCCAATTCCCCAAGCTGATTTCCTCTAAAAACAGACCCATCCACTTTCAAGGGCATTTCACTGTGCTGAAACCATAAATACAAGCTTCAGACTCTGACAGCAACTTCCATGCTGGTGAGACACAAGCTGGCACCACGCAGGCACAACAAGCCTTTCCAGAGCCCTGCTTTGCACGTGGAGGTTCACAGACATCGCTTCAGTCATTCCCGAAGATGCCCTCTCATCTCTAAGGCTGACAACATGTCATCTCTGTTCTTGGCGTGGGGTTTGTCACAAACATCACCTTTAAATTTCCATGTGATCCCCAGTCCCTGAATTAGCAGGATACTCTTGTATTTTGCCCTTTTCAGCACTGTGTGCTTTGATAGGCTCACTTGCCTCCTCCACTCCCCCCAAAGTCCTGCTAACCTCTGGGGAAAGGGACGAAACATCTAGCCAACAAAAATGGGAAATACTGAAAAGGCCAAATCACACTATTACAATAAATTACCATAATTCAGAGTGTAAATCAGGCATTAAAATGATGATATGTTGCAAGACAGAGATTGGCATTAGACCTAAAAATAGCACAACATTAATGCAGTCCGAGGTCAAAGATCCAACTGGGAAATGGTAAACATTTTAAAACTAGACCCTTATCACTATAATCTTGTGATCTTCTGAGACTGTCACATCAGGCATTACTGAATGATGGAAAAGCACGTTGAGTTATGATTTATTTTCCATACTAAAGACTTCAAAGCCAACAAGTGGGGGTAATTGAAAATAGAGACACAAGCAGCACCGGATAACCTTTAAATGGTTACCTCAAGCCTTCGACAGCTTGCTGATTTGAGAGGGTGACATTTATTCTGTGTAATGTGGTAACAACTTTCAAAACGCCTCTCTGCCATGGCTGGGGCAGTGGACATTTAATGCAATAATAATGGCATTCACAGCATCATTACTGGAGATGGCAGGGAAGGTCCTACTATACAGGGGGCTGGGCTTATACCACAGTTATGCCTCAGGTATCTTGGGTGACTTTGGACAGGTCCATACCTCAGGAACTGGAGATAAGGATCCTGCCCTTTGTTTTAGGTACTTAGATAAGGTGTGGTGATCCTATATTGGCTGGAGTTTCAAATAGAGTAAATAATAAGTAAGCAGGGGGGGTGTGTGGTGTGTGAGAAGCATGCCAAGAACAAAGGAGAAAGGTAAGTTGCTGCCTTTCTGGTGCTGGGAGAGACATCTCACCTGACCCAATTGGCTCATCACCACATTACAGTCAGTCTTCTGGCCTCCCCCAAGCATCTCTTGACTCTCTTTGCACAGTGAAATACAGACAAGAGCAAAACAGGGATGAGCTCTGAGGAATCCTCCATCTCCACAGGCAGGAGCATTTGGCACAGCACACCGCAAAACCTAACCAAAACGCCAGGTTACATCTGCAGGTCCAACCTTCTCCAGCCATCCATTTTTTCCCACAGCTTCCCAAAGTCCCAGCTAGCCCTTAATATGTCTATGAATGCTGAACAAGATTTCCCCAGGCCTCAGCAGTGAAAATTTGCACACATTCAGGTGGCCTTGACTTGTCCTGGCTCCAGCTCTGGTCTCCAAACCTCACTTCCAACTCAGCACATCCCCCTTAGCCCCTACATCAGGGTATACTGTGGCCAGGGATGGGTTCATCTGTTCACATTCTTGATATCATCTTGGATGAGCCATTTGCTCAGCCTGTGCTCTGAAAGAGTCAAGAGGGTCCAATATGCTGGGCAGACACTCCTCATAGGGAAGTCTGCCGCCTCCCAGGAGCCCGGGTCAGAGACATCACTATGAAACTTCCCAACCTGGTACAGCCCTTGGACTACTACCCATTACTGCTCTACCACATGGGTGGTGACAAAGTTGCAGTATGTAGCCCAAGGGTGATTAAAAGAGACTTCAGGGACTTGGGATGGTTAGCAAGGGAATCTGGGGCACAGCTTATTTTTTCCTCCCTCCTTCCAGTTGTGGGCAGTGACACTGGGAGGAACAGGCAGACCCAATCTATTAATACATGGTTCTGTGGCTGGTGCCACCATCACAACTTTGGGTTTTTTGACAATGGGATGGTGTACACGGCACCAGGCTTGCTGGAGTCAAATGGGAGCCAACTTTCTCAAAGGGGAAAAAAGGTCTTTGCTTAGGAGCTTGCAGGGCTCATTGGCAGGGCTTTAAACTAGATGTGAAGGGGGAGGGGAAGCATACCAGGCTTGTCTATGACAAGCTGTGAGATGCTACACAAAGGTTAGAGGGACAGGGTGCTAGTATGAGCCCTCAACCTGTTGCCCAGAGGCATGCGGGGCACACTGCAGCACAGTTGAAGTCTTGCAGAGATGAGCTGGGGGCTCCTGAGGTAGTAGGAGCCAACAGAGAAAATTCTGTGAAACACCTCAAGGGAAACAAGGGATATTCCACTGAGAAGGTGACACAGCCAACAGCCCAGATGAAATGCCTCTACATGAATGCACACAACATAGGGAACAAACAGGAGGCATTGGAAGCTACTGTACTACTAGAAAGCTATGACTTGATTGCCATAACTGAAACTTGGTGGGACAAATCCCATGACTGGAACATGGCTATTGATGGCTACAGGCTGTTCAGAAGGGACAGGTGAGGAAGGAGGGGTGGAGGCGTTGCCCTCTACATAAAGAAATCAATACAGTGTGAAGAGCTGCCCCTGAAGAATAGCCATGAGCAGGTTGAAAGCTTATGGGTAAGAATCAGAGACAGAGGCAACAAAGGGAACTTTGTGCTTGGTGCCTACTACAGGCCACCTGATCAAGGGGAGCCTACTGACAAAGCCTTCTTCCTCCTGCTCCAGCTCCAGAAGGCTTCGCACTTGCAGACTCTTGTCCTCCTGGGGGACTTCAACCACCCTGGCATTTGCTGGAAAAGCAACATGACAAGCTGTAGGCAATCCAGGAGATTCCTAAAATGCATTGAGGATAACTTCCTAGGCCAGGTAATAGACACCCCTACCTGAGGGGATGCAATACTGGACCTGATGGTCACCAATGCAAGTGAGCTCATTGGTGATGTCAAGACTGGAGGCAGCCCGGGCTGCAGTGACCATGCGTTGGTGGAGTTCATGCTCCTGAGGGACATGGGAAAAGCGAGGAGTACAGTCAGGACCATAAATTTTAGGAGAGCAAACTTCCATCTTTTCAAGGAGTTAGTCAGAAAGACCCCCTGGGAAACGGTCCTCAGGGACAGGGGAACACAACAGAGCTGGCAGATCTTTAAGGACACCTTCCATAGAGCACATGAGCTCTCAGTCCCCAAGTGTAAGAAATCAGGCAAGGAAGGGAAGAGACCAGCATGGCTGAGTCGAGACATGGTGGTCAAACTAAAGAGCAAGAGGGAACTGCACAGGCAGTGGAAGCAGGGACAGGTGTCCTGGGAAGAGTACAGGGATGCTGTCCGGTTGTGCAGGGATGGGGTCAGGAAGGCCAAGGCATGGCTGGAGCTGAATTTGGCAAGGGATGTAAGGAATAACAAGAAGGGCTTCTACAGGTATGTCAACCAGAAAAGGAAGGTTAAAGAAAGTGTACCCCCCAATAAACAAGAATGTCAACCTAGTATCAACAGCCGAGGAGAAGGCTGAGGTACTCAACAAATTCTTTGCTGCAGTCTTCACTGGCAACCTCTCTCCTCACCCCTCCCGAATTGATGGACTGCAAGATGGGGACAAGGGGGGGTGAAGCCCCTCCTGCTGTAAGGGAAGATGTCCTGGTTTCGGCTGGGGTAGAGTTAATTTTCTTCCTAGTAGCAGGCACAGTGCTGTGTTTTGGATTTAGTAGGAGAAGAATGTTGATAACACGCTGATGTTTTTAGTTGTTGCTCAGTACTGCTTATGCTAGTCAAGGACTTTTCAGCTTCCCATGCTCTGCCAGGCGCACAAGAAACTGGGAGGGGGCACAGCCAGAATAGTTGATCCAAACTGACCAAAGGGCTATTCCATACCGTATGATATCATGCTCAGTATATAAACTGGGGGGGTTTGCCGGGGAGCAGTGATCGCTGCTCGGGAACTGTCTGGGTATCAGTCGGTGGCTGGTGAGCAATTGCATTGTGCATCACTTGCTTTGTATATTATTATTATTATTATTATTGTTATTATTATTATTTTATTGTTACTATTATCATTACTATTTTACTTTATTTCCATTATTAAACTGTTCTTATCTCAACCCAGGAGTGTTTCTCACTCTTACTCCTCCAATTCCCTCTCCCATCCCACCAGGGCAGGGGGAGTGAGCGAGCGGCTGCGTGGTGCTTAGTTGCTGGCTGGGGCTAAACCATGACAGAAGATCAGGTTCGTGACCATGTGAGTCTATGGGCCTGATGAGATGCATCCCAGAGTCCTGAGGGAACTGGCTGATGTTGTTGCCAAGCCACTCTCCATGATATTTGAAAAGTCACAGCAGTCAGGTGAAGTCCCTGGTGACTGGAAGAAGGGAAACATTGTGCCTATTTTTAAAAAGGGAAAAAGGAGGACCCTGGAAACTACCGACCTGTCAGCCTCACCTCTGTGCCTGGGAAGATCATGGAACAGATCCTCCTAGAAGCTATGCTCAAGCACATGGAAGACAGGGAGGTGATTTGAGACAGCCAGCATGGCTTCAGCAAGGGCAAGTCCTGCCTGACCGACCTAGTGGCTTTCTATGAAGGAGTGACTGCATCAGCGGACAAGGGAAAAGCAGTGGATGTCATCTACTTGGACTTCTGTAAAGCCTTTGACACAGTCCCCCACAACATCCTTCTCTCTAATTTGGGGAGATATGGATTTGATGGGTGGACTGTTTGGTGGATAAGGAATTGGTTGGATGGTTGCATCCAGAGGGTAGTGGTCAACAGCTCGATGTCCACATGGAGACCAGTGACAAGTGGTGTCCCTCAGGGGTCCATACTGGGACCAGTGCTGTTTAATATCTTCATCAGTGACATAGACAGGGGGATCGAGTGCACCCTCAGCAAGTTTGCAGACGACACCAAGCTGAGTAGTGCAGCTGACACGCCAGAAGGACGAGATATCATCCAAATGGACCTGGACAAGCTGGAGAGGTGGGTGTGTGTGAACCTCATGAGGTTCAACAAGGCCAAATGCAAGGTCCTGCACCTGGGATGGGGCAACTCCCGGTATCAATACAGGCTGGGGGATGAAGGGATTGAGAGCAGCCCTGCAGAGAAGGACTTGGGGGTACTGGTGGATGAAAAGCTGGACACGAGCCAACAATGTGTGCTTGCAGCCCAGAAAGCCACCATATCCTGGGCTGCATCAGAAGAAGCGTGGCCAGCAGGTCGAGGGAGGTGATTCTGCCCCTCTGCTCTGCTCTGGTGAGACCTCACCTGGAGTACTGCGTCCAGCTCTGGAGCCCTCAGCACAAGAAGGACATGGACCTGCTGGAGCAGGTCCGGAGGAGGGCCACAAAAATGATCCGAGGGCTGGAGCACCTCTCCTATGAGGACAGGCTGAGAGAGTTGGGGTTGTTCAGCCTGGAGAAGAGAAGGCTGCGAGGAGACCTTATTGCAGCCTTTCAGTACTTAAAGGGGGGGCCTGTGGGAAAGATGGGAGAATCTTTTTGGCAAGGCCTGTTGTGACAGGACAAGGAATAATGGATTTAAACTAAAGGAGGATAGATTTAGACTAGACATAAGGAAGAAATTTTTTTCAATGAGTGTGGTGAAGCATTGGCACAGGTTGCTCAGAGAGGTAGTGGAGGCCCCATCCCTGGCAACATTCAAGGTCAGGTTGGACGCGGCTCTGAGCAACCCGATGTGGTTAAAGCTGTCCCTGCTCCCTGCAGGGGGGTTGGGCTAGATGATCTCTAAAGGTCCCTTCCAACTCAAAGCATTCTATGATTCTATGAATATAAAAAAAAGTGAAACGGCTAATTTGCTACATCAGCAGCCAACAAGTATGCTAATCCACAAGCCACCCAGCTGCAGAAACCTCCTGTTCCAAAAGGATTTTCCATCTTTTAAAATTTTCTGTATCCCAGTAAACCTTCTTCACTTCACACAGATTAAGAGTTAATTCAGGTCAAATAAGGATTAATTAGTCTGTGTAAACCAGCCCCAGACACTGATGCACTGGAGATTTTTTTTAAATTAGTTGCTGTTACTGTAAATCTGTATCTTATGATGGCAAGACCTCTGGTGTATTATAAATTTGCAATCAGGTACCCCACGGGATGTGAGATGAGGGAAAATGTCAGTCTTAGCAGTGTTTAAATCCCTCCTGCCGCTGAACTGCAGCCTCTTTCAAATTAGGTCCTGTTGGCAAAATCAGATAAAGAGATGGAAATAAATGATGTGAACAAAGGGCATCAAAGAGTATCATTTAAATTGTTATTGACTGTGGGCACAAAAAAAAGCACAGCATGAAAACATACTTAATAAGAAGAGATAATAGGACCATGGAGACAGTTGTTTTTGATGTGGAGGAAAAACATCAAATAGTTTGTGTGTTTGTGTATGCCTTTTTACCTAGTTTACAGATAAGGGGGAGATTAATACAGAATATATTTCACAGACCAGGACAAATCACTTTGATATGCCATATGCACTAACATCAGAGATTATTTATTCAGACTGTATTGCAGGATAAGGAACGAAACCTGTTGCTGTTGGGGTGACTTCCAGGATCTCTCATGATAATCTAAAAATATTTAACAGAATTGACAAAAAATCCAAGTGAACAATTTTTTTTTTTTTTTTTTTGAGGGGTAAAGTATGGGGAAAACCTTTCAAACAAAGGCTCATCCAAGATTACGTAGTGATCTCCAAGTCACAGAATGCTAAGAGATAAGGAAGGAAATACATATGCCTGTTTGTTGCTCCTGAAGATTTGTCTTGCAGTTTTAGGGAGCAAAGAATCTGCTTGGTCACATCTCTGTGTGAGCTGGCTCCACACATGGGTTGAAAATGGGATTGAATTTGGAAACTCCAGACCCAAGCATCTTGAAAAAGGTGCCCAGTAGCCTAGGTAAGAGTGATAAAAGGGACTCTGTTACCTTGGTGGTTGTGCAAATGAAGCATAGATTATGACTGCACCTTTTCTGGGATTCTTGATCCTTGCTCCAAGCCATCAGGATAGCTCTGCTGTCCTAACAAGTAACAACAGCTCTTCCCTGGTCACCTTGTTAAGCAAGGGCAGGTTAGGTGTGCAAATTTCCTTTTCAGCCAACACATGGTGGAGACAAGATAGCCCAAGGTTTCCCACAGTCCACTGTTCGCTCAGGAAGCTGTCATTTCACCATCACAAAAATGGGAAGGCAGCAATTAAAAGAAAAGATCCTTCAGAATAAAGTCCTGCTGGGAAAAATAGCTGACATACTAGTCTTGCTGTTAATGAGCCACTGAAATCACTCAGTGCTGTCCTGCTAGGGGTATAGCCCATAGAAAAGACAAGAATAGTCATTCAAGCCAGGAATTTGTAATAATATTTCTCCAGACCTCTCTCTTCTTCCCCAGAGTGGGTAAAGGCATTCATTTCCACAGCTGGTCTGCAAATACTTGCATTTACCTTGGAAATGGGCCCAACCTCGAAGAGAGACTGAGAGACTTTCATGATTTGGAGACCTTCTAATCTGGGCACGACGGGACTCCAAATGCAAATGCCTTTGTAACATGGATGCACGTTCAGCCCTGGATGTGACCAAAGGAGCTGGGGCCCATTTCTCCTGCTAAGAGAAGACTGTGGACGAAACAGGATTTGAATAGTGCATTTTTAAGTGACACATAAAATGCAAAAAGACCACCATGAGACAGGCACACTGATCTCCTGAACTGGACTCAGCTTGATCCAGCTCACCCCTATTGACTCAGTAATATTTTTCCTCCCTTCATTATGTTTGACAGTATTAATCTGATGCTGCAGAGAGCTTGATCAGATGCATGGCTCCCAAAATGCTGGGGAGCCAGGCTTGCAAGAAAGCTTTCATCTGAGATGCCACTCGAGCAGGACCTCAGCAACTCATGGAGTTTTTTCTTCCAGAGGTTGCAGAAAGATGCCACTTCCTTTTGTTTTACCTACAAAGACAATGGGCAAAGAGTTTGGCTTTTCAAAGGCTAACTTGGATGATGACAAGAGTTTGTGACATGGTAGCCTGTTATCCAGAAAGACTGCATAGAAGCCTTTTCATCTTGAAAAATAATGAAGCCAGAGCATTGCTGCTCCATAGCAGGATGAGACCCACCTGCCAGGCAGAAGCTGTGGATGCCTCTCCCTGAACAGATTGCAGAAATGAACGCACTGGATTAGAAGAGCTGTTTCCCAAGATTTTTGTGGCAAAACACCAGATTTAGCTTCAGGAGAGGCAGGTTCATATTCTGTCTCTGGGCGCTGATAGCACAGGCAAGCCTTTTCTTTCTGCCCTGGGATGCTGCTCCAGAAACACAGGTGGATTAGGTCAGGCGTTTTATAGCCAGGTATGTTGAAGTAACCTAGTACTGGCAGGGAGGTAGATGCATGCATTGGTCGCATATTACTGAAGTGGTTTGTGGGCCACTTCTCATGCAGCAAGTCCCACCACCAAACAGTGCTCTCCACAGAGAGGAGCACTGGGGACCATAGCCACATCCCATCTGAGTTTAACCCCCTTCAACCCTGAGCCAGCCCCTCGCTTTGCAAAATGAAAAAATGCTTCCTTTTCCTGTTGTGTCTACATGGATTTTAAACTCTTCCCTGTGGGTCTCCCTCCCTAAACATGCACACAGCTCTTGGCACAGCAGGCTGCCATGCAAGCGAGGACCTCCAGGCAACAGCATAACATAAACAGTGGTAAAGACACACTACGCCTGAAGTCTGAAAAAAAGGTTGACTTGAAGAAGAGAGAGAGGTTAAAAAGGAGATGTGAAGTTGTTTCCTTGCCCTTCAGGGCTGTGTCTACATGAACCAATTTAATACCTATTACTACAAGTATTAGCACAGAGAAGGCTCAGGTATCTCCATGGAGGCAAATTACATCCCTGAGCTGGCATTTCTTTTTCCGTCCTCTAGCTCTAATGACTGAATCATGCACTCATCAAGGAGGATACATCTTTTACTTTAGCCCCAGTCTCCTGGAGGTTTTAAAGCCCAAATTCCTGCTGAAATAAACTGTCTGTGGCTTGCCATATAGCATAGTGGCAGGAAATGTTGACTTGCATCAGGGCTGTGCTGATAACCCTGTGGGTGGTGGGTCTGGGGAGGGGACAGGAAATTCCAGGTGAGGGGCTGAGCACTGCAAAGGGGAGAGCCACCAGCTGAGACACTGATGGGTGTGAGCTCCCAGGTGTCACAGCACCCACAGTAAAGGGAAAAGGAGTTTTTAAAGCTGGTCTGGCAGCTGTGATCCCAGCAGTAACTGTATAGAAAGGGACCAAGCCACCTCCAGAGCAGCTCCACTAGGGACACTTGGATTGTGCCTTGGTCACACCAGTGCAGGGAACACTCAGGTGGCCATCTGCATCAGCAGATCAGGCCTGTGACCCACTTGGGGTGAGGGAGGCCAAACAATGTCTCCAGTCTTTCCCCAGCTACCCTGTCTGCAGATTGTGGGTGCTGCTGCAGACAGCTCAAATGCTGTCTGTGCACAGACTGCCACCACAGAGAATTCAACACTTCTGAAGCATGGGCAAGGAGCTTAAAGTACTGACCGGGAGCTGCTTAAGACCAGTCAGCAAGAAGCATTCGGCTCAGGGTCTGGATTGAATTTAGGCTGTCTGAACCATGACTGTCCCCATAGCTTACTTCCCAGCAGCTCCCCTGGGAACTTGCTGAAAAAGCTCAGGATTAGCCAAGTCCTCTTCGCAGAGGGCAGAACTGCTGTTTCAAGAAGCTTGTCAGCTCAGAGGTGACAGATACAAACTGGCTGCTTGATGCTACATGGCAATCAGTCTCCTAGAGCCCCATAGGTCACCTCCAGACTTTTAAAAAATGTTTTTAATGACTCATATCATGTCCTTCAGATGAGGCGTTAAACCAGGCTTCCTAGAGGGTATCGAAGTGGAAGTTTAAGGCTGCACAGTACTTTTTCAAAAGCAAAAAGGATGCAGCAGCACTGGAGCAGAGTCAGGGGCACCATCTCACTGCCTCCATCAAGGAAGCTAAACCAGCAAACTCTGTACATGAGCTGCTGCTGAACACCATGGGAAGCATGACTCCCTGCTTGGTCCCTGAATACAGACAGCTAATGCAAAGGTAAAGCATGACATATTCATGAGAGACTTCCTCAGAAGACATGGTCCTCCCCTTACTCATGGATTGTTTTATCTTCTGTAGCATTGTGAAGGCACAGGGATGTTTGAGAAACACAAGTCCCCCTTAGCTGAATGCTGCTGTGTTTGGATAAAGGCTATCTGAATAAACCAGAAATTTCCACTGCAGGTGGTGTGATTTCATTTCTGAGGAGATATGCTGGATCTGTGAGCACTGGGTATTATTCATGCACTTGAAATAGACCCCCCCCAAAGTCAAAGGAAGACTGTAGGTGCCATTCATTCTGCAGGCAGTATTAGTACTTGCCCCTCCTCCACTCCCTGGCAGCATGGAGCCAGAGCAAATAACAGCAATAATACAATGCTGTAAACCCTGGAAGAAAGCAGACATCTGTTGCCCATCAGATATTACACCTTGGTGACCATGCAGCTCAGTAAGTATGAAAGTGATTACTTATACTTTGACAGCATGGCCACAGCACATAAATGGGAAGCTTTGTACAGCAGACTTGCAAGGAAGACCTATGAACAGCAGGACAAGTCACCATTTCATCTGTGAGAATATATCCATGTTGCTCCTATTGTTACTGTGAAACATTCATTGCAAAACAGCTGCACGTTGATGAAGAGCATATGGACCATCTCAGGTAGCCTTGATTTCACCTGGGTGCCATTAATCAGCAAGCATCTGCTGCAGTGCTGGGGGCATCCCAACCTCCCACCTCTGACAGGAATTCTACACAAAGTCATTGGAAATGGTTGTAGCTTCAGCATCAAATCTCCAATGCCAAAACAAACATTATGTTGACCTGCCCAACTACCTGCTAGTTTTACCTATGTTCGACAGCATAGATAACCCTTTCTTTCCCCTTGTTCACCTCTCATTTGCAGTCTTTGGGCATTATAAGTACTTTCAAATCACAGCTAGGTAGACTGAAATACCTTCCCTTGAAGAATTAAACACAATACCCCCAATTCATATTCTGCTGCGGCAGCAGAAAAGGCTCATATAAGAGTGGACAAAACCAGGCATGGAGAAAGCCCATAGGATGAGAAATGTTTTAGGACTGACAGTTCATGGAGATGAAACATCTGAGCCAGTGAAAACTGTGAGAGCCAGAAGCTGTTCTCATTTTTGATACAAAAGCAATCATTTTCACTGGATCTGGGGTGAGGTATATAAAAAACAATAGTTCATGGAATCAGGTTATTCCATTTTTGTGTCTTCTTCTGAAGTAGCTGGAGACTGCAAGTCTTCAAGGAAAAAACCCAGACCGGAAACCTGATCCAGCAACATCTACATTCTTATGAAGAAAAAAAAAAAAAAAAAAAAAGGTCTAGTTTAAGTAGAGGCCCCAGGGCTGAAAGTCTCATTCCACTGTCCAAACCCCTCTGAAATCAGTCTTGAATGATGCACAAATAAGACAAGTTTCACATCTCATTTTTCTTCCCCCAGTCTCCTCTCAGGAGGAGACAGATGTAAAACGACCACTGTAACTCCAGCCAAGCCCTTGCTCTTTTGCAAGCACAGCAACAGGGACTTAAACCCCACTCTGATCTCCAGAAAGGAGACCTTTGAATGGCACCTTCTGGCAGATGTCATCATGCTCACGATCAATTCTGCCTTTGCTGAGGCTGGACCACAGAGGCAGGGCTTGGAGAGGAGTCTCAGGTCCCTGGGTTCCTTTTCTCAGTCTAGGCTCTGTTAGATCCAGATGAAATGCAGAGGACACAAGGAGTTGTGTGCGACAAAGATACACATGTGGAAATCTGGCTTCTGGTCCAGCCAAGTCTGAATTTTGGGTTGCTGACATGACCCTTGCATCATGTAATATTGATGCTCAAGCATCTTTAAAGAAATGAGATAATGGAGACCTTTCTCCCCTCTGCCTTATAGCAAAGTTTCTCAATCTGTAGGCTTTCTCTTCTCCACATCATCCTACCCAAAGCTCTGCAAATCTATACTTGTGTTTCTCCAGGTCCTTCTCCAGCTAATTGCCTATAAAGATTCAAATCATGAACTGCAACTCAAAGATTTTCACAGGCATTAAGGGAGTATTAAATGGGAAATTCTAAAACTAAATTATAGTTTCCCACTGCAAATATTAAAAAAAAAAATCTGCTTTTAATTAGAAAGAAAAATAAAAAGTCCTACAGTTGACTATGGGCTCCTTCCTACCTACCACACATGCAGGCTCTGGCCTCACTGGGAGTAGAGCAACAAAACTCCACAGGAACTGCTGCATTTACATCAATAGGCTCTGGCAGAGGATCTGGCCCTGCTGGAGCCTGGACAAGCTTGAAAAATCTCTACAGAAGATCCCCCATCTCTCCCCTTCCAGGCAGCTCAGGTTCCTGTTGAGCATCTCACACCTCTCTGCCGGGAAGGTATGATTTATTTGGCAGCTGGGCTTTCCCTCCTGGGGAGCTTCCTAATAGATCTGTGAAAGCAAAGGTTACATAGAGGTAGCTCTAAGGATGAAGTCATTGGCTTCGCTCTGAGACCAGAGATTTTAGCCAAGCCTGATGGTTTCAATAAAACAAAGCTCATGAGCTTGCTGTTTGCCCAAACGGGATGAGCTTTTCTGCTGCAGCACCAGGCAAGGATTTGGACAGAGGACAGCAGCCCCCGCACAGCCTGACAATGAACTGCCTTGTAGTGACAAGCAAGGCACTTTCCCTAAGCTGTCTGCAATTGTGTGTCAGGCCTTGATTACCCTGGGGATTTAAGGTGCCAAAGCCAGCACTAACCCTTCCTGCAGGCAGGCAGTTCAGTCCCTCCCCCACCCAAACCCTGGCACAGAGCATCACCCCGCGCAGGGACTGGCAGCATCACCGCTTGCCTGCGCTGGGGGTTAGCGTGAGGGTGGCACAACTTTAGTAGCTCATAGAGTTACCCCTCCTCTGTCTGCATCCGTCTCACCAGAACTCAGCTGTGGCATTCGAGCCTGCAAAAAAAGAAAATCCCAAATACTTAATATCAGTCATTCGTACTGATTGTATGTAGTTATAGAGGTTCTCTATATCAGACAGAGACTGATAGGAGATGTGTATAGCCACACAAGAGTGTTCCTAAAGCAGAAATACATATATATAATATACCGCTATATAATAGGTATATGTGGAGACACACAGCTGAGAATGGCTGTGTGCATAAAGCAATGCAATATATTGTCTTTTTGACCTTCTCATCAAGTCACTGCCTGCTAATCTATCTCCCCTGAGACTTATTCCCAAATCCCAATACCTTGAACAATTTACATCAGATCCTGTTAGGGATGGAGGGGAAAAAACCCCAACATAAAATGTTCCTCTGTCTCAGGAAAAGATACATCTGTAGCCAGAACTATGCTGGCTTGAGGGTCTCGCAGGCAAAATTCAGGCCAGGTCTTTTTTCATCCTAATTGAGCATTTACTTTTAATTTTGGAAGGTTCTGAGTTAATGCACTTTGCATTTTTTTATATTTGTATATAATTACATGCTGTTATAGTAACTTAGGCCAGATCCACGTCCCAGTGAGATTAATGTGAATGTTTCCAGCAACTTCAGTCACAAAACAGGATTCGAGCCCTCACAGAGCTGATTAAATAGCTAAAAACCCAATCTTGTAAATATTTTTGTGAATGAAAGTGGTTGGCTGTGACTCATGAGCATTGCATTTGGAAAACCACAGGGCATTTGGGACGTGTTTACAATTCCCAAAAGCTTCATGCAAGTCAACATGAATTAGTATTCACCCCAAATTTCATAGTCTGTTACTCATTGCTCCCTAATTTAAAACAATGTGGAAGTAAGAGTGATACTGTATGACTTAAGGGACCAGTCACAAACCATGTAAAACTGAATTACAAACACTGAGCACTTGCAGAGGACATGTCATGAACTGCCCATTGATAGCAACTTTCCAGCCAAAGTGTCTGAAGAAGAAGAATAACAAAGAGCCTCGAGTCAGAAATGGCTCCTGAACCCTTCAGAGGCAAACAACTGCACATGAGCTCACTCCACCAGCCGCAGCAATGCCCAGATCCCTGAGGTCCATGGGTTGCTGCCGTATTTATAAAGCTCAGGATTGCCCCACACCAGAGCCCTAAGGATGCCTTTCACACCTTCCAATTTCTCTTACAAGGTTTCCAGAGAAGTAACAAATGCCCCTGATCTTCCTCAGTTTGGAGGGTGAGGAGAAGTTTAACAGAGTGTATGTATGCGGGGGAAGGGGGCATAAGTAGCTACAGGATATAGGATTGGCTCCCAGCCAGTCAAAAAAAAAAAAAAAAAAAAAAAAATCAGTATTTATATGAACCATGATTTAATTTCATCCCAAGACCTGCAGAACAAAGGAGTCTTTCAAAGGAAAGACACCAAGACTGTGAAAAATGCCAGATCAAATTTTTTCCACCAGGGAAATCTAATTTTTGATCATATTCGGTATGACTGGTCCTTTAGATGACCCCATAACGTGGATTATAGGTTTGCATTGTTTTATCCTCAGAGAAGCTTGCCACGCCATCTCAACTGTGCTTCAGAGCTCACGGTTATGAGGCCTGAAGTATACTCTAGCTTTCAACAACAATCCTTAGAAAACATATGATTATTTTTTCTGCAACTCTCTCATTCCTGGTAGTACTTACTGAGCTCCAAGATGCATTATAAGGAATGTTGATTAATAACAAACTTGGAAAACAGTATTGCATTATTTCTGTAAGGTTCTCTGGGCCTCAGTTTCCCTGGCTGTAAAACACAATAGCTAGACCATAACACAAGCAACAAATATTTGCAATAATTGCTTTGCCTGGAGTGATTTTTCACCCATTAGACTCAAAGACAGACCATAGTCATCGCATCCAATTCATTCACCAGGGAAACTATTCAATATTTGATATACAAGCACAGGTTCCTAGGAGCTCCTCATAGCCAGAGCAGGTCAGTGCTCCCCTGCAAGGGCATGACACGTCTCAGAGTGGAGGGGACACCTCCTAAGGGAACAATTTTAAACCCTTCATAGAAGTCCCATAGAAGTGCCATCCAAAGGGAAGTCTGCCTTCCCCAGGTGCACTATGGCAGCAAGGAGCAAGCTTTGGCAAGCCTGCTGAGACAGAAACCTGCCTGGGCATTACCTTGGCTTGTTCATACTATTTGAAGAGAGAGTATCCAACTTCTGTAGAGTCCCTGCTTAGCAGCTCTGGAGGTTGCTGTGTTTCTACTCCTAGCCCCAGTAGCTCTGAACTACTTGTGGTACAAACCTAGGCTGCTGCAGCCCCTATTTAAGGGGTCTGCCCCACATCCAGCTGTGCTGCATGAGGGTGCAGTTGCAACACAGCTGGCTCCAAGCATTGCTAGTGCTGCTCCATGGGAATCTTCTCTTCGACGCTCACCAGTTAACCGGAGAGAGTGAAAAAAGCGGGAATGAGAGACTGGAAGTTTAAGTTACACTGAGTCAAACAAGTGTCAGACAAGGTTAGAGATGAGGTGGATTAACCCCTGCCCAGCCCTTGCAGCAGTTCCCGCTGGGCTTCATGGGGCAGCTGGCTGAAGTGTCTTGGCTTGGGTTATACAGGCAGTCAGAACCTTTAATAAATGTCTTAAGAAGGACTTAGTCTTAATTAAATCAAACCAAGCTATTTCAAAGAGGAATAAGGGCACTTCCTCCATAAATTGAACTAATTGGCTTAAATATCACACTCTCAGTTAAACAGGTGCAGCATCATTTAGAAAATGCCACAATTTCCATCAGAAAGGCGAGGGTTTTTTTTTTTTTTTTTTAGGCCTGCTAGTTGAGCTGGAGGAAGCAGACAAGCTTTTGGGGACAAAAGCTCTTCTGTTGTGCCCCAAATCTGAAACAGAAGCAGTTTCCATATTCTTCACTCCTGGGCTTGTGCTGACAATACTAACAAGGGCTGCACAAAAATTATGAGGAGTAATAAATATTTTGCATGCCACTTCCCTCTAGAAAGTGGATAGGGTTTCATTTGGACTGAAATGTTTTTTTGAACAAATGAAATTATCAATACAATACACACGATTTCCTTGATTTTTAAAATACTCTTCCCAAACTTCTGGAAAAATACCTAGCAAACTTTCCTGGCATTTTTAGTAAATGTGGTTCTTCCAGAGCAGTTGAATCTGTTCTCCTAGAAAACCTAATGACATTTTCCTGTTTTAATAACAATTTTTTTTAACAATTAAGTCTTCAGCTTTGGGCTGAAGACACTGAACCTTGAGGAGCACTTATCCACCTGTCCCACCGTGGTTTGGATGAGCTCTAAACAAAACCTGAAGAAGTAAACTCATTTTTGACCATTTTGACCTCTGCTCTTGATCCCTTCCTACCTCAGGGTTTGGTGCTAGGAGCTTTTTAGCTCTTGAGAGGTGCGAATATTCACTCTTCTTAGGAGATATTTCAGTACCATTAGTTATTGTATTTGCTTTGAAATATCTGCAATAAATGACTGTTCATCTCCCAAGCCCAGTGCTCCCTGGTTCTCACACAGACCTCTTTGAATTGTTGCTTTTGACACATAATGCTTCCTTTTCTCTAAACTGTGTAAAGCCCCCAGGAACAGAGCAAAGATTATTTATCTATGAGGGAAACCAGGGTTTCATAGAACGTAGTGTATTTGGGAGGCAGAAAAAACCCATCTTCTGAATTTTCCTGGTCTATAACACCCCCCACCCCACCCCCGCCCCCGTGCACTTTAGACCCAATATCTAAAGAGGGTTTGGGTGAATTGAACCCTTTCTGTGGCCAGTGGGTTTTTGCAGCCATTGCAACAGTAACAGCATGTGGGAGAGCCTGTCTACGCCATCACTCACTGGTGATCACTGGGGTTAGGTTTGGTTCTTAATTACATGACACCAATCAGCCTTTGGAGGGTGTTTTATTTTTTATAAAGCACACCAGAGAGCTCATGCACTTGCCTGAGAGTGGCCTGTTACAGGCAGTGGGGACGTTAGGGTGGGGAGATGCTGAGATGCCAGAGCCCACAGGGCTGAGCAGAGCAGCCACCACCAGCAGCCTCGGCAGGACAAGGGGCTCAGGTCCGGACTGGCCTTTCTGGCCCCAGGGCAGGGGGGTGCTGCAGACCCTGGGATCTGCCTGCAAGCCTGAACCCATCAGCATCCTGAGAAAAAGCCTGGAGCTTTTCTCCTTGTCCACATCACCTGATCAAAGAAAAACATTCATGGCCATATTATGAATGAGTATGTTGAAACAAGAGTTTCAGAAATGCTCCAGCTAGAAGTCATCCAGCGTAAACTCCAGCTGCTTCCACAATTTTCACTAGTGCCTCATTTAAATCTGCTGAGTGGATGTAAAAAAGAGCCATCAGTTTTTGCAGCTTTGGCTGCAGGAGGAATCCCATCCGTTCAGTATCACCTTAGCCCGTGCCTGGGCTGGGTTTCCAGCCCATGTATGTTGGCATTGCTTCACTGGTTTTAGCAGAGCTACACTGGTTTGCATCACCTGAGGATCTGACCTCAGGGAGCGGGCTGCTGCCTACATTTACCAGGTGAGTGCATCTCATTTTGGCAAGCAACCGCAGCACGCCAGTTAACAGCCTTTTCTATGCATAGCCTGGTACTGACTGCAATCATCAGAGGAGATAATGTCATACATTAGGGCCTGAACCTCACAGTGACACCTTTATGCAGTTAAAAGGCCTGTTCTATATATACACCCAGATAAAAATGTATATTGTAAAGCAATGAGGGGAGCTAATCTCATTACAACCTCTTCAAAATGCAGTGTGAGCGTGATAAAAAAAAAAAAAAAAACAGACAATAATTCTGTGGATGCTGATTTCCATGCAGCAAAAAGGCACTATCAGAGGAGTGTATTATGGGCAGGACATCAGCTGAACTACTCTCAGATCCTCCCTGTTGGGCTCTGCAATGTGAGCCCATTTTCCCCACTGCCCTCCATGACACTGAACCCAAAGGAGGATACCATGGGACTTGTCATGGGGCAGGAAGATGAAGAGACAGATAGGAATTTGGAAAGGGAGAATGAGGCCTGGGAAGCCAGAAACAGGGCAACACAGTGGGGGTTCCATGCAGGAGGTCGAGGCTAGAGGAGCCACCAAATGAGGTGGGGACAGGTTGTGAGAGGGTGATTTAGAGACATGGGAATCATGGAAAACTGGAAGACTCTTGGACTCTGCAGAAAAAGAATGGATGTGATTATAAGGCTCAAGACCAGCCTGAGGACAGCCACTTGTCTGCAGAAATCAAGGAGCATAAAGGAGCCACAAGAGTGGAGGTCCCTCAACACCTCTCAGGCAGCACATGAGCCAGCTCAGTCCAGGTGCCACAGGCATTAATGCTCTGTCCAGGCATAGGACATCATGTAAGAAGCAGCTTGCATTTTCTATGAGGTCAAAACCCTAAAACTCCTGTGAGGACTGGCAACAAGGGCTAGTGGGTGACCACAAAATTAAGGCTTTTTACTGCTGGAGTGCCCCTGATTCTTTAAGAATTCATGATGTGGTCTGATGCTGCATGTTGATAAATGATCTGACCCCTCTGGTGCCTACAGCCGTTCATTAGCCATCCCATGAGGATTACAGGTTCTTGCTATGGGAAACTGAAAGGTGGTTTGATCAACACCAGCTTATCAGTAGTCACCAAGTCAAGGTGGGGTTTAGCAGCTACCAAAGCAAATTAGCCCCTTAAGAAAAAAAAAAAAAAAGGACATATAAAAAAGTGCAAAACTGGGCTGAGAGCAAGCAGTTTGCAGGACTGTGTTGATTTAAAATGGGGCAATGTGCCCATTGTTTTAGTTCACAGTCCTGAGGTTGTATTAAAAGTCCCGCATGTCAGGAGAAAGGTGGTGACACCAGTTTCTGCTGGTGGAGACACTCACACAGTGCTAGTGGAGCGTCCCGCTGTGGGTTATAAACACAAGGTTTCTCCACAGCATTTGCAAAGGAGTTACGTGCTAGGTTGAAAGTCTTTATGCATCAAACATTTCTTACCACGTCTTCTACCACCCTCATTCTGATTTTCATCTTCAACTAATATGTAAACACAAGCATAATCTGTAATATCTGGGCTGAGGTTCAACTTGCTCTAAATCAGCTTCCCTCCCAGGAGATGTGCAGTGCTGCCCTGATGTACAGCAGCCATGAGAGCGGCCCTTGGGTAGGAAAGGTACAGAGCTGGGCACCCAAATCCTGTTGGAAATAACCTACGTGCCCCACTCCTGCTCTCTGTCAGATTGTGCTTAACTACAGAGCTGTGATGTGTGAGATAGGGCAGATACAGGGTCTGTATTGATACAGGGAACCAAAACGTCTGCGGTGGAGTAGCTGTGCATGCTAACACATTTACTTGTCATTATGAAGTGCAGCAGAGCAGATAAAACCATTAGATATTTAAAAACTAGTTAATGCTAGGATGCAATGATTTGGGCATTTGTAATGCTGCTTTAAATTGGATCAATATTTTCCAGTTCATTTTACTGTAGATTTTTAACTCTGCTATTGCACTTGAGCTCCATGCTCTGAGCAGCAGGTAAGCTAGCAGATGTAGGAAAGATTTCTGCTGGGATGTGACCTGTTGTATTTCAGGAAGTGCGTCAGCTCCCGGAGATTCGCTAGGCACCATCTCTTTTATTGAAGAGAGCTTAATTGTCAGCCAGGACATCTGGGACGATCTCTCAGGGGCTTGTGTTGACAGAACATTAACTAACACATGAAAGCTCTGGGATCCCATGACATGATCCATCACTGAGTAAAGACAAGTTGCCTGTATCACATAGGATGAATTCATCGAGGAGCCAAATCATTAGCATAGAAAGGTCATCTACTTGTCTGTCATTATCGTGTGAGGCAGATAGTCTATAATGTGCACAGGAGTTCCCCATGGAGCAGCAATCAGCCCCTCACTACACTATTTCATTGTTCTTTTTAAAGCTGGTGAAGAGATTTCTCATTGAAATCTGCAGCTGTAAACACCTAAAAGGAAATGTATAAATCTTGGCTACTTCTGTCTTCTGTATATGACCATGAACACCCTGGGATAAAAAAAGTTCATTGCATGAGTATTACTGATCTCCACTAGACACAGTCAGACCTAAAGATTTGAAATGGACTCTATATTGCTTGTAGCAAAATAAGATTTCAGTTTTAAATATCAGAAGTCTGCATCTGAAACAAAAACTCTACTGTATTTTTCTCCCTGATTATACCAAGAGCTGTGCCACCATGTAGTTTAACCACGCGGCTGTAGACATCCACCAACAAATGTCAATGCTGCCGATTCCTCTGGCCGTTTCTCCCAGAAGGTTGGGTAAATCTTGCCAAGCAAGCACTAGCTGGACAATTCTTTTCACCTCATCAGCCAACCTGCTGAATCTGCAAATAACATCAAGAAAATGCCCCAAAAGCAACATATTTTGGAACTGGACAAAAAAATCTATCATTTTGCTCCGTCAGTGGTGAGCGTATGGTTTATGTTGTTCCATTGCGTACTTGGATATAATCCCATTTGACACTTGAAAAATACAAAACCAGCGCAGCTATGAATATTATTTTATTGTGACTCAGGCTTTGCATGTTTGCAGGTTCTCCACTCTTTTCTATAGTGCTTCATTTCCAGTGGTGCTCGAAACGTGAGCTGCTCTCTGTCACCTCTTTCACCATGCACTTCTCCCCAGGGTGGCACCTGGTTTCTGGGCCAGAACACTTCTGCTCTCTCCTACATTGAGTCCGTAGCTGCCTCTCTGCAGCTGAGAGCAGAAAATCAGTGGTAAATTGTACATGGACAAGTAAGTCTTTAGCGTGTCCTTGAAACGCTGTCTTGGGCAGTGCTTATTCCCCCTGCATGCCAGTTCACTGCACAGGCTGCTTGGGTTTTCATGCATTGCTTGCCTGAACGATAGAGTGATCACACAATAATAAAGCTGCATATTTCCGCTGGTCTGAGGGTCAGGTTGAAAACTTGACCCTAAACATCAATGACACATGTCTATAGTGGTAGTATTTCACAGACTTTATGGGAAGACCTTGGAGGCTTTATAGTGCCTCTTCTCAGAGGCAAACTGTCCTGCCTGCCTTTGTGATAACCTTGCCAGCAAACAGATCTATAGCACCTCATATTATTTCATTTCAGAGGTTCCCATTCAGAAAAGAGGCACTGAAAATCCATAACAATTGAAATATAGTAGAATTTGAACCAAGGTCACGCTAGCTTGAGAGACAACCTGCCATGTTCAAAATTAACCTCACCCAATGTATGTGCTGCTCGGTTTACAAGTGATGCTCTGAACCACTGATATTTGGAGTAACAAAAAGAAAAATGTTTGCAAGAAAGGCTGGACTGGTGGATATGAAGGGCAGAAGGAAGCCATACAATCATTTCACCTATCCTCATGCATAAAAAAGGCCAGCAAACATCACTCTGAAAGTCCTCTGGTGAGATCACACATACTTCTCTGAGCTCAGTTTACCTCTGAGAAGAGTCAGGACAAAATCCTGAAAAAACCCCATTCTTATTGACCTCAATAGATCCAAATTTCCAAGGTGCCTTGGGGCAAAACAAAAAAAATCTATGTTTATCTATGTTATAAGCATAACTGCCTCCCTGCCCAGTGAGCAGGGCTAGTTGGTTGTGTGAGCACCATTAATATGCTATTTGCATTTTATGCACAGAGAAGGTGACCTATTGCTTTGCCTGTTAATAGATCTTCTACCCGGGAACGTTTCTATAAGCTTGCTAAAAAGTTAGCCAGCTTTGTCTGTTCAGAGTTGCACCAGTTGACCTCAGAGTGTTATTTTTCAAAGGATTTTGCAAACCTGTTGCAGAACAGCTGTGTGATGGACTTATATCACTTTTGTCCTAATTGACATTGACTACAAACAGGTTTAGCCTAAGCCAAAATAAGTAATCTTATGCTGGGGGAGGCTACGCACAAGGCTGTGTGCAATGAAACTGGTTCCAGTTTTGCTGTGGTCAAGTTCCTGGTTAAAGGACGCAGGCTTTTGTAAAATGCACAAAGGCAGCACGGAGGGATATGGGAGGGACTGTGAGTACTTGGCTGGAGATATCTACATTTAAAGGAAATTAGGGTGACTGGGTTTCTTGGTGTGTTAGCTGTCTTCAAAAGACAGAGCTAATGCTGCTTAAAAGTTTTCTAAATACGCAAGTTCATCAAAATAGAAATCTTCTACAGGAATGTGTCCACTTCAACAAGGGCTAAGTCTGAAAACACCCTGAAACAAAAAGCTCGGTCGCAACAAACCCCTCCAGCTTGACATCACTGGGCCTGAAGAGTCAGAGTTAATTTCCAAATTATTTTTTGGCTTCACAACCAGAACATGTTTTTTTATTGTTTTTATTGTGCAGCCATTTGGTCCCCTTGAAACAGCAGCTCTGATAGACCTAATCCCCTTTCTAATAATTCACTCTGGCAGAAAATTCTGGAAATATTCTACCTAGAGCCTAAGTCTGTGTTAATATTTTTAATTTCAATCATTTGGATGAGATTTCTAATTCCAGTGCTGTCTGGTCAACCCAATCCCCTGAACACCACACCAACCCTCCAGACGGACGCCACTGGTGGTGGGCTTTGCCGAAGCCACTGCAGATCCAGCCGCTTGCAGGGCACCAGCGTGCTGGCAGGGGCTCTGCACCCCGCAGGTCCCCACAGCTGATGCCAATGGCCCTGTGACACCAACAGCAGCAGCCAAGAAGTGCCTGAATTATCTCAAGTACTGCATGTCTCAAGCAGGGCTGACAAATACGCCTGTGCACTGGCTTGCATTTTTTCCCTGTTTCTTCTATATTAACAAAAGGCGGGGGGGGAAGAGAAGCCTAAGTAATGGATTTTTTTTTTTTCTGCTTCATTTTACTCCCACCTTCTCTGCCCCTTGTAATCTGATTTTTTACACCTCATTTATGTGTTTTTATTCAGCTCATCTTTGTGTTTTCTTTTTTTCACACCTTTGGATCAGCTCTCTCCCCATGTCTGGCACCTGTGATTATATCCTTCAGCTTCACAATGCAGATTTGCAGAGCAGCATTTAATAACAGGGAGGATTTGACTGACTGGAGCTTTGATAATGGTGGTGGGAAAGGCACAATCGCTGCCTTTTCAACAGTATACTTTGCACAGAAAGCATTCGACAGTGTCACAATCTGATAAAAAAAATTCCAGATTCCACCCATAATTATACCTTCTCTCCTTTACCTATCCACCTTCTTTTCAAAACTAAGCTATTGTGGGTGACACCAGCCTCCGGGGAGCTGGGGGTGGTGGGACACAAACCTGAAGAGAGACAGCAGGAAAAAAGTTCAGTTCACCATGATTTTTACCTCGGCCTCTCCGCCTGCCCACGCTCCCGGCGTGTCTTTTTTCAGCTGACACCTTGTACTCAGCTGTGGGCAGGCCAGCTCCATCTGTGATCTGGTGAGGCTTTAGGATGAAAAACTATTGCCTGACTGGTGGCATTGCTGGTAAGCTATTGGAAAAGGAAAGCCTTGAAGGGTTTCCAGGAAATTAGAAACCCATGTGAACTAAGAGGTTGCATGATGTTTGATCATCAGCTCCACTCAGAGCCCTGGCTGGGAGGAGGAGGATGGACTGTGCTAAAAATAAGGTGCGCACGTGCCCTGCTGTCTTGGGGCTTCTCGGCATGAAGGACCCAGCAGCAGCTCTGAAAATGCACTCTGACCCTTTCCAAAACACAGATGGCCATGTTGGGTCAGGGCCATGGCCCTAAAGCAGCACATGGTGCTTCCCAGCTTCGGCTGGACTTTAGGTTCGTCTTGTACCTCCACCCAGGTTTAAACTCTCCAAACAGTTTATAAACATGGGATGGACTGTCCAAAGCTCTCCAGAGACGTCTGTGCACACCGCTGGGAGCCAGAGATTGAAGAACATTAGATGACTCCAACACCACCAAGACTTTGGGGCATCCAACTGCTTTTAGAAACATTTACAGACACAAGAAGGGAACAAAAGTGTGACCCCAACCCGCACTCCTCAGGTACTCACATTGGAATGGAGCCACACCAGAAGCTGACACCCCACTGCTTTGGTCTTCTGATTTAAGCCAGCTAGAAATCTGGGGGGCTGGTATGGATGATGAGGGTTTGAGACACTCTCAGCTCTGCTGCAGGCACTCAAACTGACTGCTCTGCCTTTCACTGCTCAGTCTTCACACTTTGACTCACTGAATTTCCAGTAAACCGGGACATTGCATCCATCAACGCTGGCAAAGGGCCAGCATAGTGAAATGGTTTTTAAGAAATGTCCTTGGGAAGAGATTCAAGTAACAGCTGGCCTGGCCTGTGTGGACAGGGCATACCTGATTTTAAATGGCTGGGGGAACAAGGAACTGAGCAAACATTCAGGAAGGTTTTAATGATGAGGTTACTGGCATCAACTTCTGGCTTAAAACACTTATGTGAAAAAAACCCCACCCTGCTGTTGTGACAGTCTCAGGGCTGCCTTTTGGCAGGAGGACCTGCCCTCTGGGGTGTGATCGATACGGCGCCAAGAAGCCTGGAAAGCTTGATGGTGGTGGTATCAATAAGGCGGCTGCAACACTTTCCCCAGTGCCGAGGCAGAGTAGGCACATGCGAAACGCTGAACCCAGCAACACCTGGCCCTGCTAAGGGTCAGGGCCACAGCAAATAGTAACCTGGTCTTACAAGGGGACATTATAAAATCCTCATGGATTTTATAAAGGCAGGTGCAGCTCCAATGGCCAATGCACTCCTGTAACTGGGGACTGCCACCCTGCCAGTGCAGCAGAACCAAAGCGGTGCAAGGGGAGGTTCGGCATCATGGGCATTCCCGCACCACGCAGGGCATGTTAGAGTGCCCTGATCGCATTTTCATCATTTTATGGCCAATCTTACAGCCCTATGGCAAATAACAGCATCTGTGGCTGGCCTACGGGAACCAATTAAAACAATAAGCATTTTTTTTCTACTGCTGCATTTGTTTAGGCTGAATTAGGCGGTTTTCTTTCTATTCAAGCTCATTTTAAAATAATGTGTCAAAAAAAGAGACCCTCAGCTATCATTGAAAACAGAACCCATCTGGTCTACATATATACTTAAGATCTTACTTTTTAGAAGTGACCTTTTTCTATAAAATCAGATTTTAGTATTTTTTATATTATGGCTAAGGCCATGCAAATTCTCTTAGGCAAAGGACCTTTTTGCCAAAAAAAGTCCAAGTTGGGTAGTGCTGAAATCTAAAAATTTATGCCGACATCAACATGGGCATTGCTCTTAAACCCATTGTTCAGTTGAAATGTTTTCTAGGCACAGTGGTTTTAGTTGTTGTTCTTTCATATTTACCTAAACTTAAAAGCATAGCTGTTCTCACTGCTGCTCCCCTCCATTCCCCAAATCAAAACACTTAATTTGAATGTGACATTTTTTGTAACCCTGCAACAACTATTTTTTTTTTTATTTATCCAAGGAAAAAAAGGTTTATCCAAAGCATTATGTTTTGTTTAGCCAGTAAATCCAACAAAATCTGTATTTCACACAGTTTTAACAGGAGCTCTTGTTTTAAATAACAGAGTGAAAAAGGAAATACCTGCTCTTAAATTGTAAATAGTCTCAGTAGTGTATCAGAGCAATGAAACAAAAATTAAATGATCTTATTTTTCTCTCTGTATGGGAATCAGCCCACCTTCCAGTACGGTTGTTTCAGATATAGCCCTAAATTAGCAAGCATCCATCGCAGCTGTGGAAAAGGATGGCAATGTCAAGAAGCCAGCCAGATGCTCGTTGTGCAAAGACAAGAGTATGAAACAACTCTATGATAATCACCATCTTTGTTATACCATTGTGCTATTCATTTTGGGGGAGTCATCTTTTTACACTTTATTACACAGCGCTCTGTCTTTCTCCATTAAAATCAATGGCAGACATAGGAGGCAGCCTGTTTTGTTATGGTCTTCCAGGCAGCTCAGACACTTCTGGGAATCAGGAACAGAAGAATAATGCATTTCAATAAGCAGCTTATCGACCAAGTAGGAGTTAAGTGAACCTGTGGTGTACTTCTCTAGTTTCTCTCCTCTCACATGATTATTGCACTTTACTCGTGCTTTGCTTTTGTTCCTTTGACAATCAATACCTTGCAACGACTCGCCTGAGCCACAGCCCAGCGCAAGGTGTGCGGTGGGGTAACAGGACAGCTGGTTTGCTCCTGCTGGTCCCACCAGCTCCCTCCTCTCAAAAATCTCGGAGCACTGTCTGCTGCCTGAGTAACCAGCCCACAAGAGGTGTAGTGCTCTACCGCTGGATCTCCAGCTTTCTGACAAAATCTGGGCTCACAACCCTGCTCTTCAGAGAGGCATAGGAAAGCAGGAGAGGCTGCCTGAGGTTCAGGTCAAAGATTTCCCTTGAGAAATGCAGGAGCCATTGTCCATATTTCCTCCTAACCCCTTTAGACAATTAAAATAGAGGTGCTGCAAAGAAATCCATGGAGAAAAAAAGCAAAGTATAAAAGCAAAGTCAGACACTAGGGTTTCTTTCTAGGGTTGAAATGGAGAAGCCCAGCGAGAAGCGGTCTGGTGAATCACAGTAAAGCCAGAACCGGGACATGGCAGATCTTGTATTTTCTATTTGGGGAGGAACTGATCATCCTTCAGATCCCGGTCTTCAGATCCAGAGACTGAAAGGCTGCAGGACCTGGGAGATGTCATCTGTTAAGTACCTCCTGCAGGTAATAGAGGCTGCACCTGCAGGACAGGCAGCTACCTGAGCTCTGCCTACCTGGTACCAGACAAGGCACACGGCCTTCCTCAGAGTTTTTTTTCTTTAATGCAATTATCTGATGTATTTTTCCAACAGTTATGAACAATATATGGCATTCTCAAAGACAGTAAGCGTCCACAGATTACAACCTGTACCCTGCAGATCCTCCGTGTTTTGCAAAATAGCATTAAAAGTATTATTTAAGCTCAAGCCAGGGACCGTTTTATTGACCAAGACAACTAGAGGTGAAACCACATCGTGGGTTTCTCCTGTGCACAAAAGCTGCTCCTGTGCACGTGGTGTGCAAAACATCTGCTGTACAGGGCACCTGCTGTGGTGCAGGAACGGGACGTGTGGGAAGATTTTAATTACTCACCATGGCAACCTACATTAATAACAATAATCCCCCATAATAAGCTGGATTGGTCCTTCTCCCACATCCACAAAAATACCTTCAGGAAGGACATTTGTGTGGTAGACGTGCTCTTGGGCACCCAATGCTGAGCTGCAGAGCCTCAGCATGAGGCCCCAAGCAAAATGAACCTGTTCCATCCATGACAGCTCTTCGTTCTGACTGTCCTGGCCAGATCCAGGGGGGATCTGACCATTTCCATCCTTAAACCCACAGCACTTCCCATACTCTCACACCTCCAGCAGCTGAAACAAGCTCATCTTGTTGTATGGTGAACCAGCTTGTAGTTTTTTCAGGATGGTTTATCCTGAATGCATTGATCTTACCCCATTGATCTGAAGTTTGGATTAATTTGAAGCTAAACCTCTCCCATCAATGTCAGGGAGATGGCCCTCCAGGAATCAATGGAGACAAAATATTGTGTTCTTCCTGCAAGCAGACACCTCTGAGCCACACGTCTGCATCTCACCATCCTGCTGCATCCGACAGCTCTGCACAGGAACACCTGCGAGACCCCTGCATGCTGTGTTGGCAGAGAAGATACCAACCGCCCTACCTTCCTGCAAGGAATTACAGACCCAGGGAAGCCCCAAGACAAAATGGAAAACCGGAGCTACAGCAGAGTCAATGCAAGGTCCTCCTCACCTTTATTTGAGATGGGCTTTTTCAGCTTTTCCCTTGGAACAGTGTCTGCACTTCATTCTCCCATCCTGAACTGTCATTCATCTTTGGGAGAATCCCATGAGAAGACAATGACAGCAACATGTATGGGGGTCAATGCCACCTGCGGAGCTCAGCATCTCCCACAGACCCCACTGCAGAGGTGAAGAATGACCTACTTGTTTTGTTATTCACTCCCATGTGCTGAGACTTTCCACTTACTGCTTCCCCAGCACATGACCAAACCCCTTCCTCTGCAGAAGGGCTGGCAGAGGGTGACATTAATTATATTGGAGGCAGATGTCTGATAAATAAACAACCTTGGAAAAATGATGTGGCACTTCAAATGCAGCATCCTTTGCCTCACCTTGCAGGCTCCCGAGAAAGTGCATGGCTCACAGCACAGCACAGGGCTTCGGTGCCTTGGGAAGGACTGAGGAGGGGAGCAGCGCCTGCTGCCTCCTTTTCCTCTGCTCATGCTGAGTAGTTTCTCATGCTCACCTCAGGCTCAGATTTTTTTTTTTCTTTTTTTTTGAGCCAACTAAGTGAAAAATCCACCAACTCCAACAAAGCAAAAGAGCATTTGGCCAGGTAAGGATCTGGTTCTTACTGCCTTCTCAAAAACACCATTCAAGTCTAGCACTTTTTATGTGAAAATTTTAAACAACCATGCACAGTACTATCCTGCAAGATGGGATATACTTATTTTATGACAGAGAAAATAGAAACACAGAGACTCAAGTAAACTATTTAACAACATGCATTTAGAGACATGATGTGTGCTACAGATCCAGAGCTTGAGGACTGGCAATACTGGGAGAAAGCAAAATTCACCTAGCCCAGATTCATAAAAAGAAGTTGATATAATCCTCCTCTGGCATTTTTTTTAAGCAGGTCATGAGCTCATTTCACAGGAGCCTGACCATTTGAAACCTGGACGTTAGAAGAACCCCCAAACTCTGGTGATGTCCAAGCGATGACAGCAGCAATAGCCTCTTTCCAAACAAAAAAGCTCTTTTCAGCAGTGCAGGTGGGAACTGAATGCTTTTGAAAAGATTGCCTAAATTTTGGGTATTTTCCAACAACATTACATTGTTTATAGATTACTTACTCTTGGGTTTTTTTGGTTGGTTTTTGGGTTTGGGGTTTTTTTTAATTAAAAGTTTAAATAGAGCCCTGAAACTTGATAACGGACACTTAAGCAGAGGGTAGCCACATGGAACCAAACCTTAAAAGCCATGAAAGACCTGATTTATAAGAGAGGACAATAAAACATCAGTGGAAAAAACCAGCAGCATCTGTTGGGAGTAGACTGTCATCTTGCCTTTGACCCTATTTTATACTGGTGCATTTCTGCTGGTTTTCATCTGGCGTTACCGGTATAATTGGAACAAAACCCCAGGACTTCACTTACGGGAAGGGGATCATGTTTGGACACTGCTGAACACCAGCACCAACAGACCAAGCAGTTTTGTTGTGGGTCAAGGACTTTTTATTCCCTTCCACAGACATTTAAGGCAAATTCCAGCAGGTAATGAGCCTGGGATTGCCTAGGTAAGGATGAACACCAGGGAGATTTAAAGGGGGACAGGACCCTCCAGCAGCCAAGTTTTGCTGATTTTAGAGTGGATCACACAGGACTGGGGAATGACATGTTGAGCTTCAGCCCACTGCAAACTAGAAGACCCAGGTTACAAACCTCTGAAAAAATGGAATTTATGAGAGAAATGGCAACTGCTCATTAAGTCCAGTTGAGCCATGGGGCTGCTCTAACTCTCAAAGCAACTTCTTTACAACTCAGCAGATCACTTTAGGGATGGGCATGGGTGCATATGTGTGTTTTAGCACAAATGAGATTCAATCTTAATTATTTGGGCTTGAATGTTACAATTGTACGCATATCTGGCCATTTAAATAAATACCCCAGAGAAGAGTTACAGGTATTTTGTCAGACGTGTAAACCAAGCCTAAGAAAGAACCAGCTGCCATTTCTGATTTCAGATACCTGACAGAGCTTCCTTGGGTCTACAGTCTGCAAAATTTAGCTCAGTTAGATCCCAAGGTAGCTATAAGCCAAGCTCTTCTGTCATTTTAGGGGACAGTTACACATCCAGATATCATTTAGAGCCAAAGAAACTCAGAAACTCCAGGCATGGCAAGCAGCAACAAGGCACTTGCTTCATTCCAACAGATAGTTTTTATTTCTCCCTCTTTTTCTATTTTTTTGCAGAAGGAGCAAAGCAGCAGCTGAGTAAGTGCAGAAAAAGAGCAAGAGCAGTCTCTCTTTAAGGCAACTGCCTGGTTCAATGTAGGTTGATTTAATGATAAGACACTGTTTGAAGTTAATTGTAACTGCAGGGAACAACAAGAAAGCTGGAAAGTCACTGTCAGGTGAGCCAAGGAGCCAAAAAAGACACAGGGTCAAACTGTGATATGACTCCAGGGAATACGTATTGTTGTGATGCAGTTCCTGGAAAGTCTGCTGAATTATAGTCAAAATTAGTCTACGTCTTCTTAAATAGGGGACAGAGCACAGCTGGAGGAATTTGACCGTTTTAAGCCTCAAAATACAGAAAGTGGATGTGTCCTACTGAACCAATGACGCTGCTGAACAGGCTTGGCACAGGCTGGTCCTGAATCCCTTCCCTTCCTCACAGTTCTGCTGCAATGCTGCTGGGTGTTTGTGAGCACTCAGGACTACAGAGGAGGGAAGAAAGGGGGTTTGGTTATTTTGGTGCGTATTTTTGATTGTTAATTTTAAAAGCCATAAGAAATTTTATGAAATGATATTCTCTCCTGGTTCTTAAAGTTACATCACTTTGCAGACTAATGAGAATTGAACAGTTTCATAGGTACAAGCAAAAAAGGTTTCTACCTTTATAAATACCCCATGTTAGATAGGGAGAGCTGAGTACTGTGCTGGAGACCCCAAAGAGGATACTCCAAGATTAATTTAGTGGAAGACATTTTTCAATGAAACACAGAGAAAAAGCCAGACTGTCTTCTGAAGCACCCAGCCTAATGGGACAGGAGGTGGAAGCCAGAGCACAGCACAAAAAGTAGGTTTCTCCACTGGTTTCACAGGAGGCAGCACAGCCCTGGGCTCCTGCACTCTGGAGGAGCTCAGTGTTTTGCTCCTGCTCCCTTGCCTGGGAAGGGCTGTGCTGAGCCCAGCAATGCAGAGGGCTGCCCCACATCCCTCCCCACAGCTCTTGGCAGTGCAGCCCCCAAGAAACTTATAGGGGTGTCCAGCCCTGCCTGAGGGTCACATACAGGCTCATTCCTTGGAAAAAAATTAAAAACTCCCTAGCAGGAAGGGAGAAAAGAAAATCTGGAAGGTTTGTCATGCTTTTCCCCCAACTCCAACATTAGTATTTAAGGCATGAAGTTGACAGGCACCTTGAGCAACATCAGACAACAGTAACTGCAAGAAGTGCATCTAGCAAATGCTGAATTGGTGCGACAGGGCAGGGGGTTGTTCTGCAGCCACATGGCCCCTAACGCAGCCGGGGCCTGGCTGGGGTCTCCTTGTGGGCTCCCACACTGCCGGGGACACCTACCAGGCAACGCCCCCGTAAAGACTGGAAGGACTCATGGACATTAACAGGATCAGGTCCTCTAAGCCATTAACAAACCAACACCCTGTAAATCAAGTGCTTAGGTTTCTTTTAAAGTGTTTCTAATAGCAGTAAATTTTAACAGCCTTTTTTTTTTTTGCCCGCATGTCAGTACACACCCCCTACATAAGACTGTCTGAAACCAAGGGACCTGGTGGCCCCAGCCAGCACAGCCACCGCTCACCATGGGGTGCTCTGAATTATAACAATATTCCAAGCAATAAATCACAGTGTTTTCTCTAGAAGGTGTGGGGAGGGGAAGAGAAGGAGGGGGGGGGGGGAAGGGAAAAAAAAAAAAAAGAGAGAATCTTATCTAAATCTATTTACACAGAATGATTATTCAATTAATTTTTTCATTACACTTGCCAAAAAGAATTGCCCATGTCTTTAATGCTGTGTGTGAGATTTCATTAATAATTAATAGCAGCAGCTTTTTCTCCTCTGTTTAGCAAGCGGGAGCTTTTGTCTTTGGAAGTCACACCCCGACATGCACTGCAGGTCTACAGCCCTGCTCAGCTGAAGGCCCAGGGACTCCGTGGCCACCAACATGTGCGTGGGGACAAACTCTCATGCCCTGAGCTACTGTCAAGGGGGGTTCACTGGTTTCACCTTAAGTGGAGCAGTCTTTGCCACTGCAAATGCCATGTGAGGCGAACAGGTACAGGGCTGCAAGAATGAGCAAGCCCCCCTCCTCACCAGCCCCCTCTCCCCGCCTGGCGTTTGTCCCTCCACTCCTCACACCCACCTCGGAGAGCCCAATCCTGTCCCCACACAGCTTGTTTGCCCCCTGCATCTCTCCCACCAACCCTGCACCCCCCTTTGCTCCTTTCTGCCCGAGCTGCCCACTCCCAGCGTACTGCTCGGTCCTGGGTGCCACCTGCTCCACCTGCTTAGCTCCCCATGCCTATGTGCTCATGGTCCTGCCCCCTTTGCAGCAACTGGGATGAAGACGCTCATATTTAAGTGATCTGGCTGGAAGAAATAAGCCATTGTAAGCTAAATTGTAACCCTCATGCCATGACTGCCCTAGGTTTTAGCAGGACACAGGAGGAGAGTGTTTTGGGTGGGGTGAAGGCACCTTCCCAACCTTCACCAACAGCCACATGAGCTTTCCAGACTTTTCTGCTGTTACAGCAGCATGAAACTAAAAGTGCTGTTAGCAAACATAACCAAGACTCCTGGCAAAATCCAGTATAAACCCTCCCTAGCCCCAACGCAGGTGCAGCCCTGTGATGCTGGATGTGCAGCAGAAGGACTATCATCTACTGGAAGAGCTGAGGGCCTTGGAGATGCTCACACAACAGCCAGCTCCAGGACAGCACCATGCCACCATGCAATGCTTATGTGACCTTAAAGTTGCACCTCAGACCACAGAGCGATGAAAGCAGAGCAAGCAGTGCAAACAGCAGCTATAAATCCCCCTATCTCCTTCCCAAACATAACATTTGTAAGAGAGCCTTGGGTTCTTATAAATATTTAAGTCAAATTTCAGCTGTTTATGTCTCACATCTGTCTTCATCAGCCTGTAATAATTTCTCTGCTTGCATCCCATGCCGCCGCCTGTTAATTTTAGCTGGCTGCTCTTGGTGCAAATGTGTTTCTCACCTTGGTTTGGACAACTGTCACCTGAATTCTTCTGCCTGGTGATCCTCTCCAAAGAGGCCTCCTCTGGAGTGGCTTTTCATGGAGAAGGTAAAAAAGGAAAAAGAAAGGTCTCTTGAGATTTAACAATAACTCAGCCAAATCAATTAAAACCTACATGATACCCTTCTCTTGGAGAAAGGATCATAATGCAGCCAGCTGTGCACGCCTGCACATTTTATTGCTTCTCCTTTCCTTTTAGTGCCGCACAAGCTATGTATTATAATGATCTGGTTTCTTCTAAGAGGTGCATGCTGCTCTGTTCAACACGGGGGAAAGGTGGCAGGGCAAAGTTTATCCACAAAAAGTCAGCTGGTGTGGATTATAGCCAGAGACTGCCAATTTTCTGACTTTCTAGTATTTTTTAGTAGAAAAGACAACAAAGGGGAGATTGTTTGAGAACTTCTTGAAAAAAAAAAAATCCATGCTTTCCAAGCAGCTGTAGGGCTGGTGAAAACCACAAGAATTTGGCAATTCTGAATATCCTGTTTCATAAAGGGGAGACAAATGAAGGACAGGGATATTGTGCAGAAGCAGAGCACCCCACTGAACCAAGGTTTCCCAGAGTCCCATCCCTTCCTCCCCTTAGTGGCCCTATAATAAAAAAACCTCCGGGATGGTCAAGAAAGGTCCCAGCGTCCCCCTTCAGATATACCAAGATACGCCGCGGCTGGAGGTGCTGCTGGTCTGTTTGCTGCAAGTAAAGTGCAGGGAGTTGCTGAAGCTCAGTAGGGAAAAAAGAAACCTCATTCACTGCTATTCCCCTCCTGCTGAGACTCTCCTGATCGCCTGTGATCTCCCAGAGCCCTGGGAGGAAGAGAGGAGCAATGGAAGTGTGAGCGTTTCCCCATGAGCCTGGAAATCCGCCAGAGCTTGACTTCCAGCTGCTCGTCAGGAGCGCCGCTCATGCCGCAGCACCCCACCAGATTGTGCCATCGCCCGTCATGACTGGGCCATTGGGGCACAGTGGGCGGACAGTCACCCACGACAGCAAGCTCAGCCTGGGGAGCTTCAACTCCCCAGCTTCAACACTCCAAACAGTGAGGCAAGACTGGCTCCCATGGAGGGCAGCTCGGAACATGAACCATAGCAGACACCTCCAAATCACCCTCCAGACACGCCTCTCTCTCTGTCAGGGGTATTTGCCCCATCACATCACCACAAGGCCTCATGAACATCTCCCAGGGAGCCCACGGAGGACCCAGGACTTATATTCCCTCCTCCATGTCGAGGAGCACCAACACATCCTTGCCAGCACTGTGAAGCTGCTGGAGAACAGCACCGGCTCCAACACGTTCTGCAAGCTGTCGAGCGCAGGTATCAGCGTGCTGCGCTGCTTGCGAGGGCTGGCACCTTGTCCCAAGCTGTCTCAGCCTGGCAGCCACTGGGACCGCAGAATTGGTGCCAGCAAATGATCAATTCGGCATCCCCAAGTGGTCCCAGCACTTCCAGCACTCTCTGGGGCTGGAATTTAGAAAATCTGGGTTCGGTTCCCAGCTCAGCTACACATTTTTTTTTTATCCTCTGGGCAAGCGACTAAACCTCACTGCTTTAGTTTGCCTTCTACAAGCCGGAGTAAGGTTATAGCCTTTTTTCTCACCACTATTTTGACTTGTCTACTTACATTACAATCTTTTGGGAGAAGAGGCTGTACATGTGTATCTACCAAATCTAATATAAGTGATCTAATCCTGGCAGATTTCTCTAGGTATTACTGTCATACAAATTCTGAGGGCTGTGTCTATATAGACAGCTTAACCCACTCTCAGGAGCCAGTAAGTGACTTATCTCAGTGCTGTGCCCATGCACCAAGGTCTCTGTCTTGCTTTAAATTTGCATTTCAGAACCTGAGTTCTGGTTCTCTGGGATTACTGAGCCCAGAGACCTGATCCTGGCAGCCCACCCGACTCCTGTGGGTGTAAGACATTGGCAACATTTGACTCCGGAGCAAGACCTTCCCATGCCATTCTGTGTCTGTGAGAAAAATCAACCCCAGCAAATTAATTTATAGAAACAAGTTAGGTCAATCACCATTTCCCAGCAATTTTATTCACTCTAGTAAATGAGCCAAAGAGGGTTATTTCTTCCCTAAGCTTTGCTGGTTCTCTTTCCATCTCTGGGACATGATTTCCTCACTTTCCTACTTAATTAAGAGCAGGAGTTAAACACTTAAAGTTATCAGCTTCCATAACCTCCTCTCCAAGCATGATACTGTCCCACATGCACTGATGACTGGCAGCATCTGCCACCCGCAGCACTCACACATCCGCCCCAGGGTGAACTGGGACCTGTGATCCTGGAAGCCGAGGTGCTTCTCTGGGGGAACAGGCTGCTCTGGTATTTTTTATAGGTATTTTCCCCCCATTTCTCAGCAGAGGTAGCACTGACTGTCAGGACACACCGTGACTCTGCTCAGGGCTCTCTGGTCTGTCCTTTCAGGTCTAGCCCAGAGCATCTTGCCCAACGTAAACCTTGCAAGGCTCCAGAAAACAAAAGCTGCTGCTACAAGTCTGTCTGAGGCTGAACACTTGTTCACACAGGAAGCACAGATGCTTGAAGGGCTTCACAACACCATCACAGCTCGGAGGAGTAAATAATCATGATACGTAGCTGGGGAGATGCAAGAAGTCACTCACACCTCCATGTCCATTGCAAAGCTCTGGTTGTCCATCCTGTACCCTCTGCCCTGCTCTCTCCCTTGGGATGGCACAGCCCATTCTCTGCTTTTAATTGAGGGAAAGGAAAAAGAAAGAAAGAAAGAAAAGGAGAAGCAGCAGCCTGTGCAGTAACCAAGTCCTTCGCTGCCTCCTGCACAGCTCCAGCGCGACGCCATGTTTGTTCAAAGGTAAAGAGGAAGCATTGGGGATTATGGATCTGGCTTTGATTTTATTTTAAAGGCTTTAATATTTGGAGCTGTATTGATTTGATTTATCTCAGTGTGCCAGCGTACTGCTGGTAACTAAGCAACACCGATCCTCTCTGTATTCTGGGAGGCTCCCGGGATTTTGCCTATGAATGATATTACTTTGTGTATATGAAACTAAATGGACCATAGGCACCATTTGTAAGTGGAGGATATTTGAGTTTCATATTTTTTTTATTTCTTCTTACTGGGGGATGGACATACTCCCTGGCACAGCAGTGTACCTGCAGCCCAGGCTGCAGAGTGGCAGGACCTGGATGCACACTGCTCCAGGAGATGCCAACAAGAACAACTCAATCCAAAGTCATGCAGATGCACCAAAAAAAAAAGTGAAGCAAAGCAGCTGGTGTGGTGCTGCCATGTCCTCCTTTTTGGCCTATCTGCAAAAAAAAAAAAAAAAAGCCCCCAAACCCCAAACCAGGGTCAACTTCCATGGGACTCAGAGTAGTATAGAGACAAGCTCAGCAGGCAAAGAGAATAGAATGGAATAGTTTCCACTTGGAAGGGACCTACAATGAACATCTAGTCCGACTGCCTGATCAATTCAGGGCTGATCAAAAGTTAAAGCGTGTTGTTAAGGGCATTATCCAAATGCCTCTTAAACACCAACAGGCTTGGGGCATTGACCACTTCTCTAGGAAGCCTGTTCCAGTGTTTGACCACCCTCTTGGTAAAGACATGCTTCCTAATGTCCACTCTAAACCTCCCCTGGCGCAGCTTTGAACCATTCCCATGCATCCTATCACTGGATACCGGGTAGAAAAGATCAGCACCTCCCTCTCCACTTCCCCTCCTCAGGAAGCTGCAGAGAGCAACGTGGTTGCACCTCAGCCTCCTTTTCTCCAAACTAGAGCAACCCTGGCTGCGCTGAAGTCTCCCCTGCAGCTTTGCGGAAGGTTTCCTACCCCTCAGCCCTCCATCATGCAGAGCAGGGACCTCAGCCTTTGCCCTGTCTGTTGACATCTTTCCCCTTCCCTCCCCTGTAGCTGCTGGCAGCCCCAGCACAGGCAGCCCTGGCTGTTCCTTTAAGACGACGACATCTGTGTGGTCAAAGTCAGCAGGCAAAAGAGGCACTGTCAGCTCGCGCTATATGGTTCAGTGGTTTGGCGCTAACGATGTTTGTTTTGGAGCCCGCCTGCTGGTCTGACCCATTTAGGATCCTTGCTGTACTACAAACTCGCCTTTCAATTATAAGGGGAGGCAAAAGGGGTCTTTAAAATGAAATTGGAGCCCACCAAGTCTGAAGCTGCCAAGCACAATCACAGTAAGTCAGGCTGCCATTGTACGGCTCTCCTTCAAGCTGACCTGGGCAGGCTGTGTCAGTAATTTCACAAAGTGAGAAGAAGAAAGGAACCAGCTCTGCAGACGGTGTTCCCCAGGGCTCAGTACTGGGGCCAGCCTTGTTTAATATCTTTATCAATGATCTGGATGAGGGGATTGAGTGCACCCTCAGTAAGTTTGCAGATGACACCAAGTTGGGTGGGAGTGTCGATCTGCTCAAGGGTAGGATAGCCCTGCAGAGGGACCTGGACAGGCTGGATCGATGGGCCAAGGCCAACTGTATGAGGTTCAACAAGGCCAAGTGCCAGGTCTTGCACTTGGGTCACAACAACCCCATGCAACACTACAGGCTTGGGGAAGAGTGGCTGGAAAGCTGCCTGGCTGAAAAGGACCTGGGGGTGTTGGTAGACAGCCAGCTGAACATGAGCCAGCAGTGTGCCCAGGTGGCCAAGAAGGCCAACAGCATCCTGGATTGTATCAGGAATAGTGTGGCCAGCAGGAGCAGGGAAGTGATTGTCTCCCTGTACTCAGCACTGGTGAGGCTGCACCTGGAATACTGTGTCCAGTTTTGGGCCCCTCAGTACAAGAAGGACACTGAGGTGCTGGCGCGTGTTCAGAGAAGGGCAACGAAGCTGGTGAAGGGTCTGGAGCACAGGCCTTATGAGGAGCGGCTGAGGGAACTGGGGTTGTTTAGTCTGGAGAAGAGGAGGCTGAGGGGAGACCTTATCACTCTCTACAACTACCTGAAAGGAGGTTGTAGTGAGGTGGGTGTTGGTCTCTTCTCCCAAGTAGTTAACGATAGGACGAGAGGAAATGGGCTCAGGCTGTGCCAGGGGAGGTTTAGATTGGATATTAGGAAAAATTTCTTCACAGAAAGGGTAGTCAAGCATTGGAAGAGGCTACCCAGAGGGGTGGTGGAGTCACCATCCCTGGAAGCATTCAAAAAATGGGTAGACGTGGCACTTTGGGACATGGTTTAGTCTAGTCTACCCTTAATTGGTTTAGTGTGGACTTGGTAATGTTAGGTTAATGGTTGGACTGGATGATCTTAAAGGTCTTTTCCAACCTAAATGATTCTATGGATGGCTTCTCCTGCTCAGGACAGTGCCCCCCTCACCACCACAAGACCCTGGGCTGCTCTACAGCACAGAGAAACCACCTTTTTGTGGAAAAGACCTTTTCTGGACAGGGAAAGGATTTGGACTGGCAGAGGTACAGAAGCCCTTTGACCCTCAGTCTGAATCAGCAGAAATTAAAGCCTGTACTGCTGCCTTCAGCAAGCCCGGAGCTGCTGGGGAAGGGCATCCCCAGAGGCAGAGGGGACCAAGGGATCAGAGATGTTGCTGGGAGCTGGGACTCCCACTAGCTCCTGGAGGACCCTCAGATGACCCACACCAGGTCAGCCGTGCTCATCCCATACAGGAATGGGAAACTTGCAGCTGCTGGAGCAAGAACATCTTGTCCTACATGCCCAGCAGACAAGGAATATGCCACAGACCTTCCTAGTGGAGATGCAAGCAGTGCATTGCTACAACCCCTGTTCAGAACCTCTTTGCAAGCCGATACTGGATGCTCTGGTTGTCCTGACTTTGCCTCAGGCCTCTGCTGCCAAAGGAGCTCGCTCTGAACACCACCATAGACCTGAGCTAAATCCACCTTTACCAAGAATGTGACAGCTCTCTTGCAGAGCATAGTGGAGACCTCTTTGGCCTTGTGCTTCACCATAAGTGTTTTATTATTAACAACCAGACCCTCCCATGGGGAGAAGGAGACTGGGTGAGCATCACTTTTTATCCTTTCATGGATAAAAAGGTTGTTGCTTTTTATCTTTTTGTGGCCCGGCGTGGATCTGCCAGAGCTGCATGCTGGACTGAGACAAGTCGCACAACTGAGTTTGCTCCCACAATGGCCTCGTGTATGATGCTTTGCACTGACAAATACTTCCAATTAAGAAGCACAATTATATGCTTGTCAAATGGACAAATAGTGCTAACAAAAGTGCTGTGGAGTGATCCTGTGGTTCTGGCATGTACAAATTGGTCATTATTTTAACTTAGCTGAAACAAGAACCCTGTAGAATAGGGGGCTGGGTGTTTTTTCACATGAAATATGAAACCAGGGAAAATGCACATCAGCTTTGTCTGAGAGCTTCCCTGAGGTTTGCAGATTCCTCAGCAAGTCTGGACTGAGTTAGAGAAAGTCAAAGTGATGGGGGAAACTCAGCCTTAGAGGGGGACCCAGAGCAGAAGCTTTCTCCAACTTTGAATCCAAACCCCTTGTCATGGCCTCCTCAGCTCAGGTCTTCCCTGAGAAGCTGAAAATAGTGCCTTTCTCCTAATCAGGCTAGAACTGGGGTTCTGCAAACACCTTTCAAATAGCATTAATGTGGATACACAACCTTCAAAGGGAATGCCCAGGACCAACACCTGTGCTTGTTCTGCACGTTGGCAGAGGTTGGTTTGGTGGGTTCCTTGCAGCTCTCCATGACCCCTTCCCAGCAGTGCTGCTTGCTTCCCTTAACTCCCATTGTCACAGGGCCAGCATGGTAAGTCTTCAGCCTTTCATGGCCTCCCAGAAATACCAACAGGCAGCTGGGGAAATGTGTCTGGCCACCTCAGCCAGGAATACAGGGTCTCAGGGTACCCCATATATAAGCAGACAGCCAATATATAACCTGTATATAAGCACAACATCACCAATGCAAACAGAAAACTCCAGAACAGCCCCCATCCCTTGTGCTTGTCCACCTTGGTTTAAAGCACCCAAAGCAATCCATTCCAAAATCCAACTAATTAAAAAATTAAGGGAAAAAAGGTAAGTATTTTGGGAACAGCATTGTCCACATTTCACCAAGTCTGACTGTTGCTCAGAGCACTCTAGAATTAAACAGATGCTTAATTTTAAATTCTCAAAAAATGTCACACCAGAATAATACTTTCATTCCTCATTTTAAAAAAAAAATATATTTTAATGGTTGCTTACGCACTGTGTATCAGAGATGTCCTCATTGAGATGCTGAGATGTGGGGACAGATAAGCCAGTCCAATGCATTAGGGACTGCAGTTTCCCAGTCACAACATTGGGCAGCAGCAGCAAAAACTCGTCCCCTCAACTGAGCCACTGCAGCTCGGGAGTGAAATCCCATTGCACTTTCTATTGTGGCTAATCGCTTGGCCTCTCCTGCAGCCACCCCAAGATACACAGCTAACAGGGAGGGCAGAGGCAGGTTTAGGTGAGGCAGCTGCCTACCTGCTGTTGATACTAAAACGAGCTTCACATAAACAACAGAGCGATGATTAACTGATAATACTTTTCGGCAGCATAAGCTGGATTTGAACCAGCCATCTACTGGCAAATGCCTCCCACTCCCAGTGAGACTTGAAGATATTACAAGACATCAGGAAGGAGACAAGGCTGAGAGAAGAATGACCCTGGATTAGGGAAAAAAAGAGCTCAAACCCATCAAGCATTTCAAAGTGAAACAAAATCTTTGGATGTCATTTGGCTGCTTTTATCCGCAAATGCAGTTTTATCTGTGGGGGGAGAAAAATAAACCCTACAGGAACACTTAGCACGGTGGAAAAAAATAATGTTAAATTAAGCTTACAAAAATGTTTCTCTTTCTGAAAATCTTGGCTGGCGACAAATGGCTTGTGCCAAGTTATAAATCAAGCGTTGGGTTTCTTTTAACGCTCAGCATCCCCTGATTTATGATGCCATCACAACCTCTCGATTGATTTCTGACTCGGTGATCCATCTTCCTCTATAGGTAGCTGCCCATTATAACGCCTTTTCCTGAGCAGGCAGCACATTTCACTTCCCAGAAGGGCTTTATAAAGGAGAGGCTTGAGCAGAAACCACTCACTGGCAGAGCACAGACCTGGGAGGCAAAGGTGGCCACGGGAGGGAGGGGAGATGGATGGTGTTTGTACAAAGGAGTAGCACTACTCACTCAAATACACACACTGAGAGGTCCACATTTGCCGGCCATTGAACCCGTGTGGCCTTGGGCAGCACAGGTATGTTCCTGGAGACCCCAGGACAGCCCTTCCGTTCTGGTTTTGGATGACTAGAGCCTCCATGCTTCAGCAGTGTTTAGCTCCCAACAGCAGCCATCCCTCACAGGTTAAACACATTAACAAACTAAACCTCACAAGCCAGAAGGAAGATTCAAGCTCACTGAAACCTCTCACCAAATAGGAAAACCTTTTCCTCTAGAAACATCCCACTCCTCAGCAAGGCCTGTTCACACCACCTCAGTGATCCAAGGACATCGGGGCTTACCTGATTAATGAGCAATGCTGTGAAAAACCCCCGTGCAATGCAATGGCCACTGTGGACCTCCCCATCAGACACCAGGTGGGTGGGAACTGTACAAGGGCTTGTTCCTGCATCCTCACTCAGCTGCAGAGGTCACCAGCCCCATCTGTTCAGGGGCACCTATCCCTTGCATATCTCAACCCACAGAGCACCCCCTCCCCGACTCTTATTTAAAAAAAAAAAAAAAAGCAAGCCAGATTAACAACATGCAGCTATTTATATTGAGCTCATTTTAACCAAAATAGGTGAGGGTGGGTTTTTGTGAGCAGCAGGGATGGCAGCTGGGAGTACTCACCTCCAAATCCAGCACAGCTGGAGGCTGTTAAGGAGACCCAAGCACCTCAGAAACGAAAGACAGTGGGGATGTCTGGGGAAAATGTAGCAAATACCAACCACTCAAAGCCCTTTGAGATTTCTGGACTGCGGGGGCTATGGCTTAGCTCTGTGTCCCAGGCAATGTGTTGGATCTTGGGGTGAGTGTGGGGAGCACGAATATGGGTTGGAAGTCCCTGGAGCAATTCACTGGCTACAGAACCATGCCTGTATCAGCCAGGTTATGTATCTTTATCTAAAGCACAGTATCCTATATAAACATTTTCTTGGGGAGTCCAGAAGCTGGCTGTCCACTCAGATGGTGCCTTTTTAACTTCCAAGATAAATAGGGCTTTTTTGTGTCACTATAAAACATTATTTATAGTAGAAAGGGCCTGTGAATGGCGCATGCTGTCAGTTCAGTATGTAAATGATGCCAGCTCTGTTTGCTACATCCCATCAATTATTCTCATACACTTTTCTGTGTCTTCATCTCTCAGAGGAAAAGTCACCTTGATGCCTTGAAGTGGTTTTCTTCTCCCATTTCCTTTGGTGTGTGACTCTACTTTGAGGCTTGGCAGGGAGGAGAACATGGGATCTTCAGAAGCAGTTAAGTGAGTTGGGAGAACAAGCCCTGATGGCCTTTGGAGCTCCACCAATAAGCAAGACGGAAGAGCTGCCTCCTGATTAGAAACTGTGTGCTATCGGGCTTCTTCATAGGAGCTTCAAGGATGAGATGGCCTAAAGAGCCAACCCTGATCTCATGGAAAGGGTAGAATGGCAATGCACACATAAGCAGGGTAAATAGGATTAGGACCTTGGCATCACCCATGTGTATTTTTTTCAAACAGCCTTCAATCATCCTGTTCTTGGTAGCTGAGTGCTTCTGGCTTCTGCTCTCTTGTCTTTTTTTCTCCAGGCTCAACTTTCTCTACTTGCATTACTAGTCTTTGGGTTAGACTACTCACTTCCCACACTTATTTTGGGTGTCCGTCTCCCATTCCCACTCAGCACCACTGGATCATCCCCAGTTAGACCCTTAGCTGGTATAAACCAAATTTCTTGGCTTGGTATTAGCAGTTACGGATCTGACCCAGTTACCTGTCTCTTAGAGAGTGCTTTACAGGGGTTCAACAAAAGACTTGCAGAACTTTTGGAAGCAGAGACATCCCCTGTTAACTGTCCCCCATTCTTATGAGCAGGGCATAGTTCCTTGGATGACCAAACCTCAGCCACCCCTTCCCTCTGGCCCGCAGATAGGCAGGTGGCAGTGCTCGGGCTCAAGGTGCTTGGTCTCTCTTCTGATGCAGAGAGAGGAAAAAAATAAAATAAAACAAACCCATGAATCACAAAGCTAGCAAATGAAAATAAATACACTTAACAATATTTCCATGCCACTTTTTATTATTATTATTTATAATGGTATTACAGAATTTTGTAAAATTAAAGTAAATGTCAAGCAGAATGTAATAATTTTCCTTGGGGTTTGGCACATTTGTGTGCCTGACAGTTTCACATTTTTCTTTATATCCGTGAAGACAGGAGCCTGACAGGGCTATATTTTGTTACCCACTTTGTTCAATTTTGTCATAAATTGGAGCGAACAAAACAGTGAAAATACAGACACCAAATTAATCAAAGAAATTACATTTTAAAGCACCTCATACAAACATGTATGAAATAATCATACCGTGCCAGGAAAGCACATGGAGAAAACCAGTATTTCCCCTCCCCCAAAACACATGCACTTTGCCCCAGAAGGGCAGAGACCTCACCCCAGGGCCATTAGTGTTACGCACCAAGATGTTGCTCCTCGGCTGCTCTTGCCTTGCAGGGCCCTAAATGAATTTCTCGCCCATGCGTGTCTCTACCAGCTTATACAAATTTCAGCTATTCACCTCCCATGGCAATGAGCTGCATCTTTTAACACGACGGTGGGTGTTTGACATGCAGCAGCTAATCTGGGATGCAAGGTCATACGGCCACGTGGTGACCTTTCGACAGGTTGCGTTCAACTTCACACCTTCATCCTCTGACTTCTGCTGCCGCCGGCACCACCTGCAAACACCCTTCACCCGCAGTGCCCAACGCCATGCTGTCCCTGCCAGGCCACCGGGGACCTTCCGTTAAAAGCGCGGTGGCTGTTTCTCTGGTTTCAAGGGACACATTTGCGGCAGCATAGGAAGAAGCACCATGCATAAAGAATTGCAATTTCCATGAGAATGACAAGGAGAAATGTGAAGCGAGTGGTAGGGCTATCCTCGGGCCAATCCTTTCTGCCTGAGTAAATTCAATTTGAATTCCTCTTGAAACACCAGCTCTGCAGCACTTGGACTATACTGAAAAGGTCACTGGAGGCAATGTCAGACATACTCTCCAGCTCCACTACAAGTGCACTGATAGAGATTCATAACAACGTATTACTGCAGCTGGAGATCCAAAGCGACTCTCCAAGGAGTCCTCTCCACTTATCTGGCAGCAGCAGATGATTTCATTTCTCCCCTTTCATGCCTGGGCAGAGGCGTTAGTGCCTTCTCTCCCTGCCCCCCCAAATGCTGACTTGGAAGCACTTCTTGTAGCTTGTTAGAGTTGGTGAGGATGGTTGGTGGGGTCTTGCAAATCTGACGTGCATTTCAGCCAGTTGAAAGGGCTGCACTGGTATCTCACTTACCTTCTTCCTACCTGTCTGGGCTTCAGAGGACTGTTCATATAGAACTGAGACCAGGAGCACTGGGAAGTCATAGTGGCTGAATCAGCTGTCCCCTTGAATTGTGCTAAGCATCCAAAACCCACTTCTGGCATGTACAGAAGTCTTGTTATCTCCTGCTAGAATTAGGCTTAAAACCGGAAACATAAGATGTGTCCTTCCGTCTCAAATTTGGTATTTTGCCCTGCGGTAACCCTGGTACGAAAACATTAATTTCCCCCTTATCCAGCTACTAACCAGCCCTTGGGTGCTAACCCAGCAGTGCTGGATGCAGGCAGCAGTCGCGTTGCAATGAGTTGTGTGTCCTCACCCATCCCAAGGAGCCGGAGAGCAGCAGCGTCGTACAGAGCGCGGCGCAATGGGAGATCTGAACAGCAGAGACCTGGAAAGCTGCCACATTCCCTCACAAATGTGGAAGCAGTTCAGTGGTAGATTAAGGGATTTTTTTTCTACCCAAACTACATACACCCATCAATATATGGCAAAAAGTGCATTTTAAGCTTATTTGTGTATTTGTTGCTAAATACCATAATGGTCTCCAGCTGTATAGCAGAAGGGCCCATTTGCTGAAATTTTACTGTTGATTTTATTTTAATTTTTTTTTTGCTTTAATTATTGTACTATAAATGTATTTCCTCCAATTTTGCTCGGTGCCTGTAGAATGCCTGACTCTCCTACCACACCTGTTTTCTATTATTTGTCATCCGTTACTTTAATTCCCCATCTATTGTGCGGAATCTGAAAATAACCTGATAAATCCCATTATTTACTTTAAGAAAAGCCCATGAGAAGGTTTTAATAAGTGAAATTTGTATTTTTCCACACCGTGTGCAATAAAAGCGTCCAGTGAATAACCCCCGATTGTCAGGTGTTCGCATTCCCATCATCTAAGCGGGAAGATAATTAGCAGACAAACGAAGGTTTACAATTCTGCAAATATCTCAGAAAGACCATTTGGCTGCTTGATAGGTGGAAGGATATTTTTAAAACTGCCATTTGAGACTCAGCTGTATTGCTAATTAAATGTGAATTTCATAAAAATAATCTGAAAAAAGTCTCTGTTAATTGGAGAATGATAATGAACAGACTTGCTAAACAGAGGCATAAACGTCAAACAATTGAAGAGGGATAATAAAGTGCCATGTTATCGTGTAATGCCAGGCAGCTTTCCTACTTCTATTTGAAGTTTTAACTTTTACCTTTTTTTTTTTTTTTTTTGTGAATGGCATCCAAAAATGTGCTTTGCAATCATAATTTCCAGAGCTTCAATTTGGCGTTAGCAATGCATGGGTAACAGTGACTGTCACATTAACGGCGTCCTTGCCTTAAGACTTCTTGCGTTCTGTTAACAGCTTTTGTGTTCTGCAATGAGTATGAGGGGGGAAATGCATTAATATTGTATGCATGTTATTCATGCAAGATAGTGGCGTTATTGAATTAGTGATTCTTTGTAATAGTAATGACTTCCAGTACTGTATTGTGCAGTAAAATACATGGAGTCAGGAAGGAACTCATGAGCCTAATGGAAGAATCAAATACAGTTCTGTTGGTGCTGCTCAGCATTTGGTTCTCACGTGGTGCAATCGCACCGGGAGCAGCGTGCACGTCCTTTCCCCTCAGGTCATCAGGTTAAGACTGATCATACATTTATAGGGGCATACTCTACCTGTGCCGGTGCACTGGAGTGGGGAGTGCTGCCGGGACGGAGATCCTTGGCCACCCCACACTGGGACAAAGGTGCCGTCCTAATTCCTGCAGCTGGCAGGGGGTCATGATCTTGGGTTAGCAAAAGGCTGGCAGCTTGTGACATCCACTCTGCATTGCTCCTTCCCCGACCCTTGGCACCATATCACAGGCACACAGCAGATGGCACAGAACTGCACGGAAAAATTTGCAGGAAAACCTTAACTCATTTTACACTGGCGAAGAGTTCTGCAACTGTGGCTGCCTCCCGCAATGTGAAATCTGCCATGCTGCCTTCACGCTCTCACAGCCCAAAGCGAGCAAGAGTGTGAAGCAGAGACCTCAGCCTGAGAATAAAGTGTCTCTCGGATACTCCACTTCTGTGAAAAAAAAGCAACTTTGTGAAAGCCCAGTGTAATGAGAATTGACTGCCCTCCATGAGAAATATCGATTAATTACTCTGCAGTGGGAAAAAAAAGGCAACTGTGATGATACGCATTTTCCAAACGCAGCACAAACAATTGCTTTTGAGGCACAGAGAGCCTGGGCTGAAAAATCTAGTGAAATGAGGTCATCTCCAGGATGGAGACAGCAGCCAGATTTACTGGCGTGCAGAAAAACAGCAAGAGAAATTTTGGGCAAAGAGACTTTTCTTCTAGCAGTGTTTGAAGCAAGATCATCTCCTGTGCTTTTGGCTCAAGCTCAGTTTGGGATGTTCTATAAGAGTTTCCTTATGGGAATGTGTACTTAAGCATCTGCCTTGATCCATGGATCCTGTTTAAATGTGTTGAATCTCAGCAACCCCACTCTCTGGGGAACGGCCTTAAAGTTTTGGGTTATTGCTGCGCCAGTGACAGTGCTCTGGCCATGCCACTCTGCCACAGTCCTCTGTCACCTCCCTAATTCACTTACAGACCAGAACAGAGCCACTGACCATGACAGTCTGATCTGCTCTAGAAATGGAAAAATTATTGGAAAATGATATTTCTGGGAATGGTAAAAAGAAAACTCAATTTTGCAGAGCTGGACTGATACCATACCAACATGACAGTGGGAATCCAAAGGCAAATAAAGGAATCAGCCGCACATCTGGTCCAGCTGTGGGTATGCCATGCCTTTCCCAGTAAGCTGCACAGATGCCCTGGGAAAAGAAAACATTAGAACATGTCTTCTGCTGACCTGCTGTTCTCACTGGCTTCAGAGGTAGGGCAGGACTTACAGTGGGTCTCTTCAACCATGAAATCCTTTCCCTTGAATTACATCCAGCGCCTACATTTTAATGCTCAGTCCCTGCTGGGAGAGCCCCAGGTTCAGCTCCTTTCTCTAGCACAGGACTTGGGTGACCTTAGTCATGCCGCTTCATCCATCTCCACAGCAATTCCCTTTTGGGCAATTGGGTGTAGTGCTTCTTCTAGGCATGCTGGGAAGAAAAACACATTATAGGAGGTAAAAAGTCAGATAATTGGATAAAAGCCATAACAGTACAGAAGATAAATAGAAATAAGCTTCCCTCACGCGTTCAAGTGCCCAGTCCGTTCTCTCCAGGGACGTATTGTGTAGGATTGTGTAGGTGAGTTATTGGACTAGCTGTCCCCAGTGCCACAGGTAGTGGCTGCTCTCTGGGAAGAAGAAATTGCAAGGAATAGGCTAAATTTAAAGTGCATAGTTATGTACTATACACACACAAGACAGGGAAGAAACTTGCATTACTAATAATCTGCAAAAGTTGTAAGCTAATGTTATTACCACGTATGTTTAAGCACATTATCACACAGGCTTTTGCCTGTTAGCACACTAAGTGCGCAGTGCTTCACACTTACCCTGGCTGCTGCCAAGCTGGCGAGGCGTCAGCCAGTTGAAGAGGGCAACCTGCCGGCCCTGCTTTGTTTGTGTCTGTGTGGTTCAGTTGTGCTCAGCTGGACAGTAGTACAGAAATGGACAGTTTCTGCTGTCAGATTTGGATCTGGATTGGAAAATGCAAGGAGGCAACTGGTTCAGCCCTTCTCCACCACCACCATACTCCTTCAGGACTGTGGGTCTTGGCCATCATCTCCTACAAGTAACTCATGGGACAGGCCATGGCCAGGTCACAGCAAAGTGATTTAGGCTGTGAATTTTTACGACATTCCTATACCAGCAAGAGCTTTACTGTAGACAGAATTATATGGGAAATGTTGGCAGAAACACAAAATCAGTGTCAGTGCCCTAACCCCCATCTTCCATGAGTGATGAGACTATTGAAGCCTGGTTTCTGGAAACTCTGCCACTGGTTGGTTCCTCTGATGCTTCAGGGAAAGCTTATATGTGGCACTTGTAGAGTCTAGCCCAGCTCTCTGCACTGGTTTCAGAGACACTCTAGCTTACCACCATGTGTGAATAATGTGATGCTGACAAAAGCATCTTCAATACTAGTATTACTATGTCTGTACCACAGTCATAGTATATTTACTAGAGTTACATATCAGGATATATGCATGTATGTAGAACTGTATTGGTAAAAGCATGTCCTTCTCTCCTCCCCCACAAAGATCTGTAGTTGTACACACATTGCTAAGTTGAACTCTGATGCATCTTCTCTTTACACATAGAAAAACTTTGAGCTGTCCACACCCAGTCCAGTGATGAAGGCCATGAAAGATGAAAGATCTGCCTTGTAGGTGGACAAAATGGAAGGTGCAGCCCCAAATGACTTGTCCAAGAAGCATCCTGCTTTAAAGACACTTTGTTGAATCCCAGTTGCACCTTAATTAGGCCAAGAAGCTAACTGCAACCTCTAACTCTGGCTTTCCTCCCCAGACATGCTCATGGTGGCCAACATGGGGTTGGGAGGGAGGAGGGAACAGAGGACATGTGCCATCACTTCCCCAGCGCTTGCTTGAGGAACCATGACCTCTGTAAGCAGCCAGCAAGTCTTGCCTGCCTGAGGCTGAGGAGCTGTCATCCAGGGAAGCAAGTGGGCTCTTTCTCCCGCTTAGCCTCTGGCACATCAACCAAATAATTCCAGTAAAAAATAAGACCCTGACTGGACTGGTTCAGGACAGAGGTAGGTCTTATGCGATGAACTGGACGATGAGAGCAAAAGTGCCAAAATAGTTATCAAAGCTTTTCCTAGCCCAGGGCAAGAACAACAGGCAGGGATGGATGAGAGGCTTATTTACAGCACTGCATGCCCAATATTTTCCTTTTTATAGTCTGCTGCACTCAGGCAGGTTTTTTTAAGTGGTGCATGGTGATTCTAGGCACAAACCACATCAGCAATTAATTGGATTTGTGGGCCTCACTTCCACGCACCCCTTTGAAATGTTCCCTCAGGAGATCATAAAAGACGGGGACTGAGCAAAGTAGTAAGAGGAAGGTATAATGCGGAGAGGACCCTTTTGTTAATCCTGTTCTGCCTATCTTTCATTAGCACACCTTATTATGACATCCTATAGATTTGCTGCTTCGGCTCTGCTGGTGAGAGGCAAATGATGTCTTAATGAATGATGGTGCCTCGAGCTGATAACGGACTGCCCCTCTCTCCCACTGAAAAGAGATTGTGTTCGGCACAGTATGTCCAACTGCACTTAACATAATTGGATGAAACTTGTAATAGTTTGTTCACTCCAGGTGGGTACAAAAGTCATGGCAAAAAAATCCCAATGATAAAATACAAATTGCAGTCTCTTGCTTAAGGGTGTAATTGTGGTTAGTGGCACTTGCAGAGCAGAGCATCTAGGATGGCAGATAATGTGAGGAAGGACTCACCCTGGCATGTAAAGCACAATGCAGAGGCATCTTCAGCATAAAGCCACTGAGGCCAGGGGCCGGAGCAGGTGGCATGTGTCAAGACACTGAAACTGCTCTGCAGACTGTCTTGGCTAAGCAGCATTTACTCATCCTGTGCTCAGAGGATACTCAGCGTAGCCTTGTGCGGCTCAGTCCTGGTGCACTTGTCTTCCTGCTGCTCTGACAAACTAGCGCAGGAGTGATAGCCACATTGGTGCCTGCTCCAGCTGGGTGCTGCTTCAGCCCCATGTGCCTCAGCCACTGCGTTTTAGAACATTTTCCCAAAGCCATTACTTTTACACCCTGAATGATTACTTCATTTAGCACATACATCAGAACTAAAATACCCAATATTAGCTCATTTAAGTTCATGTTCAGTGATGGATTAATCGTTCCTGTTTTCTGGAGCAAAGCCCAGTCCATTTTATCTAAGGACTGAGAAGAAATGTTCCCTTGTCTCTTGAAGTCTGAGACATCTGCTGCGCTTTGCATATCTGCTTGCCCACAAAAAAACAGTGAATGCTTAATTTTTTTAAAAAAATTGCTAAAGCTATAGATCACACCCATTTTTTTTTCCTGCTTTCAGAGCAGGTGCAAAGGAAGCATATCAACAGTACAGTCAGCATAAGCCTGTGCCTCCTTTGAGGTTTCAGATGTCACATCATGTTACAGTGGATATCGCTTTGTGATGTACTATGCTGCATCATAGGCCACACATGAAAATGCAGAGAGCTAAACAAGTCCCTAATGAATGAACACAATGATAGCAGACACCTACATTAGCTCTGGCCAGGCTGAGATGGAAGAATCCTCTATGCTAAACATTATGGCCAAAATAAAATAAAAACAATGGGTGAGTGACAAAACTGAAATGCTTGAGGTCTCCTGTTCCCCAGAACTAATAGAGATGTTGGTAAGTCAGTGCAATGAGTAAATTATGGGAGGAAACATCCCTATCGGTCATCCTCATGGGCAGCAGACTTATAGCAGGAACCTAGGCTGTCTATCACACACGCAGGGGGGCCAAAATGGGAAGGCATTGCTCAGCCAAAACTACCTTGGCTCCAGCAACAGTTTCTTGGCTCGAGGACCTCTCTTCTATGGAAGCTGTGCTTGGTGGAGCCTGTTTTCTTTAAAGCATCAGTAGCAGACTTTGTTTTTTCAAATGTGTTGTGGTTTAACCCCAGCCAGCAACTAAGCACCACGCAGCCGCTCGCTCACTCCCCCTGCCCCAGTGGGACGGGGGAGAGAATCGGAGAGTAAGAGTGAGAAACACTCCTGGGTTGAGATAAGAACTGTTTAATAATTGAAATAAAATAAAGTAAAATAGTAGTAGTAATAATAACAATATAATAATAACAGTAATAATAATATACAATGCAATTGCTCACCACCTGCCAACCGATACCCAGCCAGCTCCTGAGCAGTGATTGCTGCCCCCTGGCCAACTCCCCCCCAGTTTATATACTGAGCATGACATCATATGGTATGGAATAGCCCTTTGGTCAGTTTGGATCAACTATTCTGGCTGTGCCCCCTCCCAGTTTCTTGTGCACCTGGCAGAGCATGGGAAGCTGAAAAGTCCTTGACTAGCATAAGCAGTACTCAGCAACAACTAAAACATCAGCGTGTTATCAGCATTATTCTCATACTAAATCCAAAACACAGCACTATGCCCGCTACTAGGAAGAAAATTAACTCTATCCCAGCCGAAACCAGGACAAAATGTTTTTTCTCCATTAGAAAGGCAGTGTGTTCTGGTGGCAATGGGACCTGGATTTCAGTGCCACCTCTGCCGCTGCTCTGGGGCTTCAGTCCCATCATTCACCCCAGTGCCCAACATCTGGTCCTTTTAACCAGGGGCTGCGCCCTGTCCCGCTGTGCCCAGATGCGGTGCAAGCACCATGCAGCCATGGTGTCTCCAGGACTCTCAGGTCCTTCTGCCCTGTGCTGATACCAAAATACAACTCTAATTGTGATTAACTGGTTTTGTTCACCTGCCTTATAATGATCCCTAAAACATCAGAGGGTTGTGAATATCTGGCGAGGAAAGGGGCGAAGAGAACTGGGGATGGGAGCTGAGATGCTCTCAAACTGAAAGAGTCACTTTATTATTGAGATCTTCTATGTCTCGCCTGCCTCTTGGCATAAGAAGAAAACCTCTCCTTTTGTTTGGTCACAGACCAAGAATGCTGCTGTCTTTTTGCATTGTGGAAAAAATACAGAACAAGAAAATGGTGCTGAAACATTTCAGACAATCTCCTTTATCCTGTGCTCAGCAATTACTCTTATTGTCAGCAGGAGTAAAGAAGCATGTACCATTTGAAAGTATTTAGAACTGACTGTATGTTTTCAAAACCCAGGATCTTTCAAGGGACTACTCTTCTCATTTGGTGACACAGGCAATTAAGTTTTTAAGAGGTTCTCTGTAGCATTAACAGACTATATGATATTCTTGAAGGTGCCTTTATAGCATCCTAAAGACAAATTGCTTGCATCTTCCTTGGAAAATAAAAGGCTAAATTCTAATACTGGAAGCTGACCAAGCTCCATTTTACATGCGATCCCAGCTGGCTGGCTGCATGTCACCACTGCTCCCCCCTCCGCTGTGCAGCCGTGGCTCTTTCACTGTGGGGAACTGCTCCTCAAAACTGATGCCCCTGACCGGGGAGGGAAGGCTCAGTCTTGCCCCTGTGGCTTTGCCCTGTGCCCAGTGGTGGGGAGGATCCAGCTGCAGTGAGAGAGATTCAGGGTGTCAGGGAGCACCAGGGTCTGGATATGTCCCTTCATTCAGCTCTAGCTATGAGGAAGGTAGAAATCAGAGTAAAAAAGAAGCAAGGAAGAGCCCATCGTTGGGATTTGCCCTCAGCTGCTTTACATGTATGTTTCTATTAGACACTGCCATCCTTTCGGGCTGTAATGTATTTCCTCATTATGGTAAACACTCACATGGCATTTGTGATCGTTTCTGGAATGACATTGCACAAAGCTGGGTAATAAAATTGCCTCTGATCTCACAAAGCGCAAGGCTCAAGACAAATAAAGTCTGTAAACAGTTCTGCACTTCAGGATGTTTTATGAGCTGGACCACCATTTACTTAGGCCTAAACCTGAAGAAGCTCATTTCATCTCCTGGAAAAGGCACCGTGCCTGCAGGAGACCTCGTTCCTCAGGGGGTGTTGGCACAGTTACTACAATCAAACTTTCAACTACCTTTTTCCCTTTGCTGCTTGCAAGTCTGTGTCATTCATTCCACATTTCCCTCTCCCAGCAATACTTCCGTGATATTTAGAAATGTATATAAATGTCATCAAGCTGACAAAAGCCCACAGGACTCTGCAGGCAGCAGGTAGGTATGGAGTTCACAGGAATTGCGTTACACTGAAACCTGAGTCCTGGGGAAGGGGCCAAGCACTCCCATCCCAGGGTTTCTTGGCTGCATTGCAGGTTGCTGGAGGGGACTCCTGGAAGCCTGACACTGGGCAGTGGCAGGCAATGGACTGTGAGCGGTGGCATCTCTCGCTGTTATCCCCAGCAGTACCAATCTAATGTGTGCATGTGATGGGCAAAGCCAAAGCTGTGCAGGAGACAGACAGACTTGTTTGAAGCTTCTGCATCGCAGTGGAAACCAGAGCAGGGACATACATGAGAAGTGATGACAATGGCACGAGGATGATCCCTTTCCATTGAGGCTCTGAGATGTTACAGACCAGGCTGCGCTCCAGCTGAAGCCAAAAAGCCTTTTGCTCACTCCATGAAGGCACACGGCTTTTTGAATTTTAAAATATAGCTGCCAGGTGGGGCACCTTCCAGAAATAAAGGGGCATGACTGGCATGGCACCGAAGTGAACTCAGCAGCCTGCCGACCCACCTGGCTGCCCAGCACTGACTCCCCAGGGGCTGCCAATGCCCCGTGCCTGGAGGGGTGCTGGCTAATCACTGCATACAGGTGAGGGAGACTGAACATCTCATCACATCCGATAGCGAAATCAAGAGATATCACCAACCTGTTCCCCGGGGTCCACGTGGAGCTGCCATCAGGAAGTGGGTGGCTCACAGGTGGTGGCAGAGGTTTCTCCTTTCCTGCTGGCTTTGGGAACAGCTTTTCCGTAGAGCGCCATACCTAGTGTCCCACTCCTGATTCCTGTTTCGAAGGGTTGCACTTGTAACCTCCAGTGACAGCAAGGACAGTGCCAGCAAGATGCATCCTGCAATGTTGAATCAGACCATTTAGAAGCAAGTAGACTCACCTGGAAGATTCAGCTAGGGCTGGATGGGGCTTCTGCTTGGAAAGCTTGAACCTAATGCATCACCACAGACTGAAATCAGCAGTTTCATCCCCAGTGTCACACACAAGTCACACCAGCCACAGTTAAAACAATGACCTCCAGACCAAGCAGGGCCAACTTACTGGGTTGCCTTGTCCAGCTGAGTTTTGAACATCTCCAAGACTGGAGATCCTACAGCCTCTGTGGGCACCCCATCTGGCATTTGACCATCCTCAGGGTGGACACTTCTTCCTTTATATCTAATCAGAATTTTCCATGCTGCAATTTGTGCCCGTTGCCTCTTGCCCTGTCACTGTGCATCTCCGAGGACAGTCTGGCTTTGTCTTCTGCACATCCTCCTATTAAGAGTAATAGACAGCAATAAGACGTCCCCTTTGCCTCCTCAAAACCCCATTTTTTTCTCGGCCTCACTCCAGTACACTGATGTCTTTTTGTATGGGAAGCCCCAAACCAGCCACACTACCTCCAGTGCACATGTACGCACAGGAACAGCTCTGGGATTTGCATCTGCAGCCCTCGAGTAGCTCCAGCTGTGCTGCACTAATTCATCACCCGCTGGCAGGTGTCAGTAGCTCCTGAAATAAAGCAGAAGTTGGAAAACTTTCTCGGCTGGTTCCCCTTTGACAGATTTCAAGCATTCACTCTTCTCTCATCTGGCTATTTGTAAGGGGTTCACATGTCTATAGCCGCTCCGTTAGAGCTTGTCTTCGCTGCTGGAAAGCTTCATTAGTTCAGGACAGCTAGTAGCATATCTACTGTTCAGAGGTAAAACCAGAGTGTAAGACAAGCCACGTTAGTTATACCGTGAGGGAAACTCATTACAGTCAAGCTCAGCTGCAGACTTAGGCTGACTTTATCTTCCTGGTGTCTTTCCTTCAGGATAGCACAAGCCTTTGTTACACAGGGAAAAAAGAAAGGTGGTGATTTTTTTTGTGAGAGGCTAAAGGAATCCTCTTACAGATTGTTTTGGAACGGAATAAAAAACCCGAGGGGTTTGAGGGATACCTGGAGGAAGAGGGAAGAGGAAGATGCCCCTAGGCAGCACCAACAGGGAGAAATGCTATTAATGCACCAACTCCCCTGTCTCACCACAAACCCTTTCCTTTGGAAACTCCAGAACGGCCCAAATCCAGCATGTGAGAGGAAAAAAAACTACTTACAATAAGGCTAGGATAGGTCTTTCGCACGTTTACAATCAGTTCATTCTTGCAGTTTGTACATAACCGGGATTATGTATGTTACATGATCGCAATGGATGCTGTCTGGGATTTTCCTACACATTTAGTAATTTCAGGTTCCTTCACTTTTTTCATCACCAAACCAGAGATGCTGGAAAGACAGCAGGTATTACTGCAAATGGCAACCATTCCTCTGGAAGGGGGAAAAAAAATGGCCTTTTGCAGGCCTGAGTGAAAAATGGAAAGTCCCAAAGTCAGCCAATCTTCTGGAAACCTCTGGCCTCAAAATACACTTTGCCACTGATCTATTCTAATTCCAGGAACAACACACTGAGCTGAGGCTTAGACCTTGGGCAAATTCGCCTTTTGGCTCAAATAGCAAAGATCTTTAGCTGAAAATGCCTGCTGCTGACAGCCTGCATGATGGCTGCATCCCAAGCGCTGCTGGCATAGCCGTGGTGGAAAAAATAAAATACATTTCATTCCCCAATGGTCATGCTGTAATGGCATGAAATTAGAAACTCTAATCAATAGTGCTTTACACAGCATGACTCTCATGTCAAAAGAGCCCATGGTTTAAAAAAGAAGAGTCACAAATAAATATGAAAATCAAGGCTGTGAAGCGTCAGTAATGAAGTATAATTCTGTCAAGCAATCCCAGACAGTGATTCTCTTCACAAAACCTTCACTCACCAAATCTTTCCTTCTCCACACCTCTCTGAACTTCCATCTCCAAATAATTTTCATGTATTTATTTGCCCTTTGCACGTGAAAGGTCACTGATTTGAGTGTGAGTGACAAAACTGGGAAGGGAGAGACTGTGTTGCAGCCCTTGCTCTGCCTCTGGTTATTTTTGAATACTTTCACCTCTCTCTTGCTTCATCACGGGGCTTTGGAAAAGGCACCAACCTATGTCTGTTCACCTTCTGGGATACACAGTGAGACCGATGACACAACTTTCTTCTAAGACGCACCTCTTACATTCCTACAAAATGGACATCAGATGCAGATTATTATCATTATAACAACAACAGAAGTCATAGTTATTGTATTTATATCAAGAATTAAAGGCAGTCATGGTAAGACCCTCATTTTTTGCTTGCACAGGTGACACTTTTCCAGGAGAGCCAACGGAGAGGTATTCAAAAATAATAAGCAGACCCCCAAAGGGCATGAAGAACTGACAGCTACAGGGCTCTCAGTCTGTCATACAAGTCTTTCAGGAGTTGGCAGCATTTTGTTCAGGAACAGGGTTTGGGTTTTTTCCAGCACTTGTTTTAAAACTCCTCTTGCCATGCACTGCTAACGTTAGCACAGCTTGGCAGGTGGAGAAGTGCCCTGAAAATAGCAAATTCTTGGAGTGTAGATTTTGTTAATTAGACCTTCTTCCTCCACACAGCCCTGGCTCTCCATGCAGCTCCTGTGGCAGAGATGCAGTGATCGACCAAGTGTTGGACGTTTTCAGGAGGAGAACAGATAACAGCTGCCTGACTTCAAGACATATAAATGAAAGTCCTCCAGAAAGACCTGCCTAATCCAAAGGCACAAAAGTCAGTGGGAAAAGAACTTGCACAGTGTCAAGTGAAGGTCTCAATCTTTGTGAGGAGTGTTCCCAGCAGTTTCTGGGTCCTTTTCCGAATTTTGCCACTGAATCATAGAATCATAGTATCACAGAATGCTTTGGGTTGGAAGGGATCTTTAAAGATCATCTAGCCCAACCCCCTGCAGTGAGCAGGGACAGCTTTAACTGCATCAGGTTGCTCAGAGCCCCGTCCAACCTGACCTTGAATGTTTCCAGGGATGGGGCCTCCACTACCTCTCTGGGCAACCTGTTCCAGTGCTTCACCACCCTCACTGTAAAACATTTCTTCCTTATATCCAGTCTAAATCTATTCTTCTTCAGTTTAAATCCATTATTCCTTGTCCTGTCACAACAGGCCTCACTAAAAAGATTGTCCCCATCTTTCCTATAGGCCCCCTTTAAGTACTGGAAGGCCACAATAAGATCTCCCCGCAGCCTTCTCTTCTCCAGGCTGAACAACCCCAACTCTCTCAGCCTGGCCTCATAGGAGAGGTGTTCCAGCCCTCAGATCATTTTTCATAGAATCATAGAATCGGTTAGGTTGGAAAAGACGTTTAAGATCATCCAGTCCAACCATTAACCTACAATACCAAGTTGTCATGGTTTAGCCCCAGCCAGCAACTAAGCACCACGCAGCCGCTCACTCACTCCCCCTACCCCGATGGGATGGGGGAGAGAATCGGAGGAGTAAGAGTGAGAAACACTCCTGGGGTGAGATAAGAACAGTTTAATAATGGAAATAAAGTAAAATAGTAATGATAATAATAACAATATAATAATGAGAATAATAATATACAAAGCAAGTGATGCACAATGCAATTGCTCACCACCCGCCGACTGATACCCAGACAGTTCCCGAGCAGCGATCGCTGCTCCCCGGCAAACCCCCCCCAGTTTATATACTGAGCATGATGTCATATGGTATGGAATAGCCCTTTGGTCAGTTTGGATTAACTATTCTGGCTGTGCCCCCTCCCAGTTTCTTGTGTACCTGGCAGAGCATGGGAAGCTGAAAAGTCCTTGACTAGCATAAGTAGTACTTAGCAACAACTAAAAACATCAGCGTGTTATCAACATTCTTCTCCTACTAAATCCAAAACACAGCACTGTGCCTGCTACTAGGAAGAAAATTAACTCTATCCCAGCCGAAACCAGGACACAAGTCCACACTAAACCAATTAAGGGTAGACTAGACTAAACCATGTCCCAAAGTGCCACGTCTACCCATTTTTTGAACACTTTCAGGGATGGTGACTCCACCACCTCTCTGGGCAGCCTCTTCCAATGCTTGACTACACTTTCCGTGAAGAAATTTTTCCTAATATCCAATCTAAGCCTCCCCTGGCACAGCTTGAGCCCATTTCCTCTCGTCCTATTGCTAGCTACTTGGGAGAAGGGACCAACACCCACCTCACTGCAACCTCCTTTCAGGTAGTTGTAGGGAGCTATAAGGTCTCCCCTCAGCCTCCTCTTCTCCAGACTAAACAACCCCAGTTCCCTCAACCGCTCCTCATAAGGCCTGTGCTCCAGACCCTTCACCAGCCTTGTTGCCCTTCTCTGAACACGCGCCAGCACCTCAGTGTCCTTCTTGTACTGAGGGGCCCAAAACTGGACACAGTATTCCAGGTGCGGCCTCACCAGTGCCGAGTACAGGGAGACAATCACTTCCCTGCTCCTGCTGGCCACACTATTCCTGATACAATCCAGGATGCTGTTGGCCTTCTTGGCCACCTGGGCACACTGCTGGCTCATGTTCAGCCGGCTGTCGACCAACACCCCCAGGTCCTTCTCAGCCAGGCAGCTTTCCAGCTGTTTTTGTGGCCCTCTGGACCCGCTCCAACAGGTCCATGTCCTTCTTTTGCTGAGGGCTCCAGAGCTGGACGCAGTACTCCAGGTGAGGTCTCACCAGAGCAGAGGGGCAGAATCACCTCCCTTGACCTGCTGGCCACGCTTCTAATGCAGCCCAGGATATGGTTGGCTTTCTGGGCTGCAAGCACACATTGTTGGCTCGTGTCCAGCTTTTCATCCACCAGTACCCCCAAGTCCTTCTCTGCAGGGCTGCTCTCAATCCCTTCATCCCCCAGCCTGTATTGATACCGGGGGTTGCCCCATCCCAGGTGTAGGACTTTGCACTTGGCCTTGTTGAACCTCATGAGGTTCACACACACCCACCTCTCCAGCTTGTCCAGGTCCCTTTGGACGACATCTCGTCCTTCTGGTGTGTCAACTGCACCACTCAGCTTGGTGTTGTCTGCAAACTTGCTGAGGGTGCGCTCGATCCCACTATGTCATTGATGAAAATATTAAACAGCACTGGTCCCAGTATGGACCCCTGAGGGACACCACTTGTCACCGGTCTCCATTTGGACATCGAGCCGTTGACCACTACCCTCTGGATGCGACCATCCAACCAATTCCTTATCCACCAAACAGTCCACCCATCAAATCCATATCTCCCCAAATTAGAGAGAAGGATGTTGTGGGGGACTGTGTCAAAGGCTTTACAGAAGTCCAAGTAGATGACATCCACTGCTTTTCCCTTGTCCGCTGATGTAGTCACTCCTTCATAGAAAGCCACTAGGTTGGTCAGGCAGGACTTGCCCTTGGTGAAGCCATGCTGGCTGTCTTGAATCACCTCCCTGTCTCCCATGTGCTTGAGCATAGCTTCTAGGAGGATCTGTTCCATGATCTTCCCAGGCACAGAGGTGAGGCTGACAGGTCGGTAGTTCCCAGGGTCCTCTTTTTTTCCCCTTTTTAAAAATGGGCACAATGTTTCCCTTCTTCCAGTCACCAGGGACTTCACCTGACTGCCGTGACTTTTCAAGTATTATGGAGAGTGGCTTGGCAACTACATCAGACAATTCTCTCAGGACTCTGGGATGCATCTCATCAGGTCCCATAGACTTGTGTACGTTCAGGTTCCTCAGGTGGTCTTGAACCAGCGTAAAGCCAGGTAAAGCCAGGGGGGCTTTGCCCCCTGGTCCCCATCTTGCAGTCCATCGACTCAGGATGGGTGAAGAGAGAGGTTGCCAGTGAAGACTGCAGCAAAGAATTTGTTGAGTACCTCAGCCTTCTCCTCGGCTGTTGATACTAGGTTGACATTCTTGTTTATTGGGGGGTACACTTTCTTTAACCTTCCTTTTCTGGTTGACATACCTGTAGAAGCCCTTCTTGTTATTCCTTACATCCCTTGCCAAATTCAGCTCCAGCCATGCCTTGGCCTTCCTGACCCCATCCCTGCACAACCGGACAGCATCCCTGTACTCTTCCCAGGACACCTGTCCCTGCTTCCACTGCCTGTGCAGTTCCCTCTTGCTCTTTAGTTTGACCACCATGTCTCGACTCAGCCATGCTGGTCTCTTCCCTTCCTTGCCTGATTTCTTACACTTGGGGACTGAGAGCTCATGTGCTCTATGGAAGGTGTCCTTAAAGATCTGCCAGCTCTGTTGTGTTCCCCTGTCCCTGAGGACCGTTTCCCAGGGGGTCTTTCTGACTAACTCCTTGAAAAGATGGAAGTTTGCTCTCCTAAAATTTATGGTCCTGACTGTACTCCTCGCTTTTCCCATGTCCCTCAGGAGCATGAACTCCACCAACGCATGGTCACTGCAGCCCGGGCTGCCTCCAGTCTTGACATCACCAATGAGCTCACTTGCATTGGTGACCATCAGGTCCAGTATTGCATCCCCTCAGGTAGGGGTGTCTATTACCTGGCCTAGGAAGTTATCCTCAATGCATTTTAGGAATCTCCTGGATTGCCTACAGCTTGTCATGTTGCTTTTCCAGCAAATGCCAGGGTGGTTGAAGTCCCCCAGTAAGACAAGAGTCTGCAAGCACGTTACTTTATGTTACTTTATCACTGAGTTACTTGCAACCTTGTCTTTAGCATGCAAATGTATGTTTTTCACTTGAGCTAATACTACTTGAAATCCCAATGAGGACAAAGCAACTGTGGTTTGCACACCAAGTTCATGGTCTGACAAGGCTTTACACTGATCAGTGAAGTGAAGAACGGTACCTGGTGTGTGGGCAAAGCAGGCTTGCCTGCAGTCAGCTTAACAACATGGTCCTACACTGGAGCTGCTTGGCTAGACTGTTTTTCAAATGTAGAGAGACCTCACCGAGAGCCTTACTTCCAAGGCAATGCCCTTCTCACCTCGCCCTACACAAATCTTCACAGGAGGCAGGGGTTTGTAGCAGCTCCTCCATATGTGTATGCAGAAATTGAAGCACAGATGGAATCAGTAAAACCAAAACCCCAAGAACAACCCTCCCCTCCAGACACGCTGAATATCTAAAGAGAGCGAGGTGTTTTGCTTCATGCTGCTGAGGTGAGCCCCCAAAACACCTCCTGCCTTTCTGTCTGCATGAAGAAGGTGCCCCTGGCCCCATCAGAGCCAGGATACTGCGAGTCAGGCCCTGCAGAGCGGTTCACAATGCTGCTTTAGCTCGCTTACTCTGAAGAACAGTTGCATTCACTTTGGAGCAGTCAGTTACATCATGCCACGTCTGAAAAGTGGGATAAAAGGCAACAAATATGTCTCTCCCAAGCTCTCAATAAAACCGGTGACTTGTGCAATACATGCAAAGTTTTAAATTCAGGAACTTCAAGTCACCAAGCATCTGTTAATCAGCAATGCGCCAGTCCCCAGGGATTGCAGAGATGTTAAAAGGTTATCCTTCTCTCCCGCACATTACGCTGCTGAGCCCCATTACACACAACTGGAGGATGATTTTATGTGTGGCAAAGAATTTTTGATTCTCCAGATATTATTTTAGATGTGGAAACCCAGCTGCTGAATGCTGCTTTTCAGTTTTAAACAAAACTTGCAGCCAACACTCATTCTCACACTGTTAATGAAGATAATCTTGCTCTGCCATTGCATTTTTTCGAGAAATAGCAGGAGAGGGATTTTCAAATCTCGTATCTCACTGTATTCTTTTAATCTCCTGATGCTGAAAGATGGATCTTTCTCTCTTGTGGCTGGATGTACTTCTATCCTTCAGCAGCAAACCATGAAAGGGAATCAGGCTTAAGGAAAAAAATAATAAAGAATTTGCAGTGTTAACATTTACTTGGTCTTGTCTGGACTTTCTCAGTGTTGAATTCCAACATGATTGACCAGACTGAACATTACACAGAAGAGACAAACAAAATAAAGAGCTTTGTGTACAGAGATGGTCTGCTAGGCAGCAGAAGGAACTGCACTCTTCTCTATGGCAGTGGTGGACATGACAAGAAGTTGGGGAGCTCAAGAGCAGCCAGGGACAGAGTTAGGTTGGACAAGGAAAAGCTTCCTGCAGTAAGCTTCCCGCAGTGCTTCAGCACCAGTACTGAGTGTTGGGATACACTGTGGGGTCTCAAGTGTCAGAGTTTTAAGAACACATTGAGGAAATACGACAGGGCTGAAGGTGACTCTTCCCCGGAGGAAGAAGATGGCCTGGAAAATCTCCTGAGGTCCCATTCGCTCTCTGGTTTCTAGAAAAACACATAGATAAACTGCACAGCTACAGTAAAAGGCAGTGCATTCCCTGAGCAATTCTTTCTCTTGAATTACACTGAAGGCACAATTCATAGCCTGCTTTTTCATTTCCATGAATCTTAATTGTTCACATAATAATTGCAGAAGTATTTAATAATACAAAGCATATGGGCCAGATGTTCAAGTGGTGTAAATCAATAGTACTTGGGAAGCTTCAGTGGTGCTGTGCTGGCATAATCATTTGAAGATCTGGTACTGCGCTTTTAAGGTAGCTCTCAGGATTTTACTACCTTCTTATTGCTTCCACTAAAACCAAGTCACAGAGTCCATTGCCCACATACAAATAGCCCCCCTGCAAATGCTGAGAATCTAAGCTTGACAAGCTCAAAATAGATTGACTTAAGGTCACTTAAAAACCACTGATTTGGCCTCTGCAGGCCATCATCACAAAGTTTTAACATGGCTACGTATTTTCCCTGCTGACCTTACCCTAACTCAGGTAGGGATAGACAGCACTCACTTGACCAGATGCCCAGCCAATGCCTTGTTTTAGTTGCATCAGCTAGTGTGTGAGCTCTGCTTTATTTGCTTCCCACTATAAAAAAAGAAAAAGGAAAAGCTTTTAATTCACTTCCTCCTGGGACTTTCTGTGATGCTCATTGATCCACTCCACAAGTACTTCGCAAACACTAATGGATCTAGTGAAACTCTCCACTAATCTCCTTCTGAAACTTGGCACCAAGCTGCTCACTTCTGACAGTTTCTCTTTTTTCAGTTGTTTTTCTTTGCTACCTGTTTCAGAGTCACTCCAGGGCTCATTAATTGTTCATCCTTTGTCCCTGGAAATTTTTCCTTTTAATCTTTCCAGTAACATGTTGGATACTGATGTGAAATAGACTTCAATTTGTGGTCTTTCACACCTGCAGAGATACTATCTGAACTGATTGTGGCGTTACCAGTTGCACATGGATACATGTAATTGAACTGAAAAGGTTTGCAAGACATATTCATTGGACTTCTGATCTCATTTGTTAGAGAGCCTTAGGGAACAGGCAATTTCAATTCCTCAATTTATGAAAACTGGTCATAGTTACCTAAATGGAATAAAATAAATCCTGGGGCATGTGTCCCTTCTGGAAACCAGGTTGACAATTGTGCCCAGAAGAGAATTAAATTGCTCAGTGACAGTACTGTATCGAGTGAAAAATATGTATAGCAGAAAGTCAAGATAAAGTTTTTTGTGGAGGTTCCCAGGTTAATATTCATCCTGCTAATGTGACTCCCTAGTTGAGATTCTTGCAGATTTCAATAAATTGTACGGAGACTATACAAATAAGACGGTCTGCTGTAGTTGAAAATAACCTACCCTTGCTACCCTTGCACTACTTATATCTAGGGCTAAGCTTTGACCTACTCCACTTCCATAACCAGGGCTAGATTTTCAGCTGTCATTAACAGCTGGATTTTCAGAAGACCTGCAGACCAGACAAGCACAGCTGGGCTCTTTTGGCAGCACAGTGCAGGAGGAGGAATTTCACTGACCGCCCGACCCCAGCCGTCAGCCCTCAAAATGCTGGTCCTGAAGCTCTATCAGTAAATCTCCTTTCCTTTCTTCCACATAATAAGCAACTTACGATTTTTCTTTTTCTTTCTCCCCGCCCCCCCCCCCCCCCCCCCCCCTTTGGGTAGGAATTGCAATATCTGGAAATCAAAGTAGCTGCTTCTAGACTCAAACAACCAGTTTTAAAGTTGAGGTCCGTATTGCCCATAGCTCCCTGTGGACCACAAGTTCAATCTGGCATCCTGTCATAATACCCAATGTGGGAAGGGCTGAGGAACTGGGACTTTGCACCCATGTGAGATACTGCAGCAAGAGCTCAAACTGAGAAGCCCTCCATTCTCTTTTTGTCCACTCCACATGCTGAACTGGCCTCCAGTTAGGGTCCCAAGAGGAGTATGAACCTGCTTCAAGGACAGTCTCTGTCATGCTGTGAGAGTACAGCTTCTTAGACCTCTTTGCTAATGGCGTCTTTGAGGATTTTAGGCCAGGTAGCCTCTGAGGTCAAGAAACTATGCTGGTACAAGGTTCTTTCAAATACTGCTATTAAAGACAAGCAGATTGAGGGCCTCAAATTGTTCATGGTTATGAAGGTACCTGCCAGTTCAGATCCATGCCTTACAGTCACCCAAGAAACTTAACAGAGAAGCATTTTTCTCTTAGTGACATTGTCTATCCAGAATGAGACTTGCCCCTCTGGAGTAAATTTGTGCATCACTTGCACAAGAGTTGAAGAAGGCCTAAAATACTGCTGAGTTTTCCGTCTCTCACCCTCAGGACACAGACATCTTTACTGTCTAGCCCAAACCTTTCAGAAAAGATTGTAGTTTATCTCAGTAGGTCTAACTCTGAGTTGTAGCTAGAAATGGCCTAATCTCTAAAGACCGTGATCTTTTTTGACCTTTAAGGAGGTTACCTGCAAAAAAGGTTTGTTTGCCCCCTGAAGATGACAAAGTGACACCTCTGCTCTGAGCTGGCACACTACTGGAGATGCTTAGCCTCCTCCTTTTCTTCCCCTAAACAGACAAGGGTGTTCAGCTACACCTGCAGAACTTGACCTGAAAGCTGGCCAGGCCTTTGTGTGCTGTAGTCCTGCCCTCTTTTTCTGCTGCCTTGATCTCATGCAAGCACCCCATCCCCATCTAAAATGCTCATTGAGAAATGTGAAAAGTCACCTGGAGGGCTGAGAACCTGGTCCTGGGTGTCAGACAGCAGTTGTCACAGCTATTAATGTGCTGCTGGTGTGAGAACACTAGTGTGGATTTATAAGATTATCTTAAATCCAAGCTGCACATTTCTTAATTATCGGTATTCTTTTCCTGTACAAGAAGAATTTGCATAATTTGCCAGCAGCAACAAACGGCAAAATCAAAACAATAAATGAAAAGATGCACCAGTTCATCACTAATCTGCATATACAGTTGCTAGCGTTGTTCATTTCCCTTAAATATCTAATGCAGACACCAAGGAAGGGCAGATCCTCAATTTAGCTTCCACAGAACCACACCAAGTTGTGCTAGTAGAAGAGCTGGCCCCGCATCAGTATGTTTATTCCACAAGTTCTTCATGAAGCCTGGATAGTTTTGGTGAAGAATGCCAATTCAGACACTGATCCTGCAAATATTTAAGCACTGACTAGTGTTGCTGTTACAGCAGGTGTTACTGGCATCAGTGAGACCACTCACAGCAGTGGAGGGAGCCAGGGGATATACCGTTTTTGAAGCTAAGGCCTTACGGAGCAACTATATATTCACCATTTGTCTTTTAATAATATGTGAATGTGTAGCACAGGCAACACATTCCCCATGCACAGACAGGGGAGAGGTGTGAGGGGCAGGCTCTTGAGTTTAAGAGGAGGAAAAATAGGCAATGGGATTTGCACGGGGACTCAACTGCCTTCATCATGGATTTAATCCTCCAACAGACTTGTGCTACAGCATCCTGGGCTGTGCGCAAACGTCCTGCTCTGTCAGGGAGCTGCCAGGTCAGCCTCAGGCTGCAGGTGGTGGTGGGCAGCCTGTGCTGTCCTCAGCCGCTCGGTATCTGATGGTCACCGTTGCTGCCCATTAAATGACAATGAATTTAAACCAATTTCTATCACTTCAGACAGTCCAGCTGCCCACGTGAAAACTAAAGATGTGCTTTGACCCTGTCTTGTCTACATTTGTGAATGGTTCAAATGCTTGCCATCCTGGCACCATATAACTCAAAATGCCATTGCCGCAGTGATGTATTTTGAAGGGAGCCCGTTCTCACGCTGTACTATATCAGGGGAATGACAGATCCTTGTGGTGTACATCAGCAGGAAGATGACACTCTGCTTTTGTGTTTTAATGGCTGCAAGATATATCATGGAAAGTGCTGCCTGATTCCTGGAACCTAGAGGCAGGCACAAGGTGTTATTGTCAAAATAAAACAGAAAAACTGGGGCAGATTTTGAATCTGACTGTCCCAAAATGACAGCAACATGCAGGGGGTCATGGAAGCATCTTCTTATGGTAGATAGGAATGTTTCCTCATCACTTCATCAGTTCAGCCCAAAAGTGTGTTCCGAAAGCTATCCCTGCACAATTTAGCTTTTTGCTTCATTTTTACCATGTGCTTCAATCCTATGGACTTTCAGCGGATTTGCATGTGTTTAATTTTATAAGCACATGTTTTGTTGCCACACTACTTAGGGATGGTAATCTGGATTTTATAACGCTGAGCTTAGTTCTGTATACTCAGAAGAAGAAAAGAATGGGGGAATAATTCAGTAAAGAGCAGCAAAGAATGAGGAAAGACTGATTTGTCAAGAAAGGACACAACTGTCCACTCACTGATATTTTGTATGTCCCATTGGCATCAGAGGAGCCAATGCCAGCGTATGTTGAACAAGAGGCTTGGAGCTGTAGAGGAAGCTCCACCAGTCCTTAACAGCAGGTGAAAGCACAGCCTGCAACAAAGTGCAAAGAGGGAGCTGCAAGAAGTCATGTAGCTTTGCAAGGTCCAAAAGTGCTTGTGAAACAGATGACCCCAATGCAAAGTCCTGGGTTTAAACAGGGAAAAAAAAAAAAAATTCTAAGATTTCTAAGAGAGCCCCATTGTAGGGCCACTCTAAATCCTCAAAGGCAGATTTCTGATTTTAGAGCATGGCAGTGGACGAGTGGAGTAAGCATGGCAGGTTTATAATCTATCCAAGCTGAAACAAGAGTCCTGGTAAGAGCTGGAAGTCCCCATTCCTAATTCCATCATTCAAATACTGACTCGGGCTCTGTCTCCATAGATTTGAAGCCTGACACAGGCTCCTAGGCTATGCTATATAAAATCTGATTGTTACATTCAACGGGTTGTAATAAATTAAATTAACTATCAGCAATAAGTTCACAGGCAACAACGTATACTTCCCTAAAATATACCAACAGCGTCAAATGTAACTAGATTTAATTTCATGCTGAAGAGTCTGTGAATATTCATTTTAAAATAGTCACCAAGAGCCTAATTTTAATTTGTGTGATGTTTCTGCTAATACCAATGCCTACTTAAAATATCCGTTAAAAAGCCTTAAGAATTTTAACAGGGAATTCTTACAGAAATGCACTAGCGTTTTATGTTTTGAATTACCATTACAGGCTTTTTGGTTTAACTCTCGTTAAACAGATTTCATTATTAACAAGAATATGTGCAAATTAAAACAAGCCCTTAAAATCTAAAATTCCACACTAAAAAGATTAGGGACATTTGACTTATTTTTCTTCTGAAGAATAAATGTAATAAAAAGTGATAGGGAGTAAAAACCAATACTTACAAACACACACAAAATCAACCATGGTTAGACAATGGTGAGTAGTTCTTGATGTACTTCAGAATAACCTGTTTTATACAAGGAGTCATCTTCCTTCTGGTTTTTGCCCCCCATCGCAAACACAACATATTTACAAAGCCTTTGTCACAGATCTTCACCTGCCTCCAAGGTGCAGGCAGGAATGCAATGGATCAGGGAAGAGACATCTGGTCCCAACTGATACCAGTTTGGTTTAGCAAGACCTCAGACTTGCAGCCTGCCCTCCGCTCTCTACTTGCGTAAAACCTCGCTACTGAGGACAGAAGTGAAGGTGTAGATTTGAGCCTTAAATCGTGATTCAGCACGAGGCTGGATCTCTGGCAGGAGATCTACAGGGCTTGGCTTGGTACTCTGCGCAGGACTGGACCTCACCCTGTACAACAGAAATTAAACTGCTCAGCAGCTTGCCAGAAGTCAGGCTCACTGCACAGCCTTGTGCCGGGCCTCTGGACATATGCCCATTGCTCCAGCACTTATATATATATATAGGGTGAAGTTCACTCTAAGGTTTAAGGGGCAGTTAAGGGACTTTACACAGAAGTGAGGCACTGCAAAATACACTTTTACTTCAGTTCCTTTCAGAGGCTTGGCTCCCAGCTGCTGTATTGATCCCCTCAGCTTCTAAATATCCCTGAACTCAATACAGTCATCAATGAAAAGCCTGCTATTCTAATAAATCACATGAATATTTACACTGCCTTGTGTAAAATACATTTTTTGACTTATCAGGTGCTTTATAACCCTGTTCCCCACCTAGTTACTTCTGTCCTTCTCTTTACCTATTGCTTGGGGCGGGTTGGGGGAACCACTGACCTTTCCCTCAGCTCCAGCAAGCCACAGTGAATTATCTGTGTTAAAACTCTCTTCCGTCAAGCTGCCAAATCTTTTGCATTAATCCTGAAAATTACAATTAATGAGTGCTAAGAGGATCTTTCCACCTTTGTGTATGGTTCTATTCAGTTGTAAAGATCCCTGCTGCTCTGCCAGCATCTGAAGCCTCTTATGGTCACGGCTTTTGGCTCTCGTGCAGGACAATGCACTGAGGAAAAGGCAGCGTGGCTGGGGGCAGTGAGGCTTCTTCCTTTTTTTGCTTGGTGTCAAGGACGGTCTACACTGAAGATGGGAGAGATCTGAGTTATTAAGAGCCCATGGCCACCAGAGCATGGGATGTCCCTGCCATGTGAAAGGTCAAGTCAACATTTCAGGAGTTTGAAGTCATCATTTAGATTTTCTGTGATCTGCTGTGAGGTGAAGGATGGGGCTGGGAATCAGGTTGCTACAGGTCTACAGCCCCGCTTTGGCTGACTAATATGACAACTTGAAACAACTTCACTGATGCTCTGGCATTCAATTTCCCAAGCTGTTAATGCAGCTACAGAGACTCAGCTCCCTGAGGACTACCAAAAAATTTAAAATATGGTATTTTTAGTTATTAAGAACCAGAACTGCGAATCTCATTGACATGCAAATACATTATCCATAAGTGTGAATTAGGGATCTCAATCAGGTGTGGATCAATTAATCCCCTGACTGTGCACAGTGAAATACTTGCAGTAATCTCTAAGATTTGAAGAGAGATCTGTTCATATTTTTAAGCACAGACTGGCTGCCATTCTCTCATGACAACCCCACCTCCACTTGAGCTGGTGAACAGCTCCAGGATGGGTTTCCGTTCTTGATTTTTTTCCCTTGCAAAAAACTTGATGTGTGTTTAACCTTCAATAAGCAGTAGCTAACTTACCTAGCCATTGGCAGTCATTGGCTCTGGTTAATTCACTACTTAGATGGAAACTAAAGTATCTCCTACAATTCAATGGGTTGCTAAGTCTTGTGCTCCTACTTTCACAAACCTCTTCATTGACATTTCCTCTTCAGGACTATTTATCTGACACAATTCTTTTTTTCCCCTCTGTGTGTTCACTTGACTCTAGTATGAGTTTATACAAGCCACTTCACCATGAATGGAGCATTTGTGCATTTTCAGTTTTTCAGTCCCAGAAATAACCCTGCAGAAATCACTAGAATTACACTGGGGAAAAAAGCAACGGATATCACAGGAGAAACAAGGTTTATTTCTTTATTTCATTAGAGGGGAAATATTAGATAACTAACTGCTTCCCTGAGTTAATAATTTCCACCGTCTTCAGTGGAATTATTTCCCATTTGAACTAATAATGAATTTAACTTGTAATTCCTAGGTTTAATCTATAAATTCAGCTAGTAGTAGCTCTATGAGGTTAAGCACTTTTCCTCTCACTTTTAAATGCTCTTTAAAATCAGAGGATGCAAACACAATCTGAAGATTAGAGTAGCCCAACTATCTACTACCCCGTGCAGATACCCTGCTGGAGAGATCTCTGTCTGTATAGGCGAGTACCTATAGATATCTGAGTGGGAAAAGGTTAACCGGATTAGCTAGGCAATCGGCAATACAGAGCTAGTCAGGAGTGCACGTCCTCATACTACGCATTCACACAATTTCAAGCACTTAATGGACTTCTAATCTCAGCTGGGGACTAGACCTGCTGCTGTCGCATAAAACTGTAATGATTTCAAGGCAAAGGGAGACATTTCACAGTAGTTATTGCCAACATTAGAAATGTCAGCCATGTCCATACACCACATCCAGTGCTGCACACAGACAGAGGACTTAGCTCTGCTACCAGAAGTTATACAGCAGTGCTGGTCCAGCATTCTGGCAGAGTACAAGAGCTCTCAGCTGTGCCTGCACTGGTTCATCCCGCATTAGTTTGGCTATGTCCACACTGTCGTGTGTTGTGTGATACTCACAGACCTACCTAGTCCTATTGAATCTTAAATCTGGTACAGGTAATGGAGGCTTTGGTAGGAAGAGAAAAAACAGAAGACATTCAGTGTCAGGCCAGTGAACTGTGTTGGTCTGCAACTTATGAACAACACCCTCAGAGCTCCCAGCTTAACTGAAGCAGAGCTTTTTTGATGGCATTTGGCACCAATGTGTTCCCATTAGCGGAGTCATCTGTTGGGATCACAAATGCATGCTAGGAGAGCTGAATGACCACAGAGAAAAGGTCAAGCGTGGAAATAGCAGTATTCTAAGAGGTTTTATTTGCAGAGACTTAAATACTAGATCTATGTGGGAAATAGGTGGGATGGCATACAACTAAAAGATGTTGGATTTCAAAAGGAGCAGGAAGGACAGCAGCAGTATCTTACACGTACAAAGATAGTGGGTGTCATCTCAAAGAAACTCTGGCATTATAAAATGAGTTTTGTGCAACTTACTACGAAACAGTGATTTGGCCTTTCTTGGGTGTAGATCACAGATGTCCAGTGTCTTTCCTGAGCACTGAAGACCAGATGAGAGCAGGAGGTAGAGGAGAACACAGCATCCATCTGAAACTGCTGGGTCCTGGGGAAGTGAGACAGAATTTGGCCAGTGGCTCCTGAACACAAGTACCACCATGGCAATGGGATCTAGTGTGACCACAAGTTGGGTGATGGATTTAACACACCCTTTGATGCAAGAAGCCCTCTCAACACAGAGCATCACTGTGCCCACTGTTTCCAAAGGGAAACAGCGCTGTCTATAAGATCACCAGCCTTCTCCTGGCACTAGTTGGTTGGGTTGTAGGTAATTCTTCCTCTGAGAGGGCAAAACTGACTCCTTCCTGTAAGCACACTAAAAAGGCATTTGTGGATGGAGATGATGCTGGGATAGTGGTGCTAATAAAATCAGTGGAGAAACAGCATTTAGCAGCTGGGAGGGGAGAGAAGCATTTTTTTCAGGAATACACAGGCTCCTGCTTTGATGTTGCATTCAAGCCAAAGCAAGGGCATGTTTTAAATTCCCAATAATTTGAGCTTCTTTTTAAGTTCCCAAGCCTGGCTGAGCTCTTAAAGACAAGAGATCTTGCTCCTGGGGTTGGCTTTCCTAGGCAATCGCAGCCTTGCTCAGAATGCTATTTAAATGCCGATTATTGTAATTCTCGGCAGAAATATTACAGGCATTCAGATTTTTTTCTTAACAGCCACAGGGAGACATTTCCAGCATCTATCAAACCTCTTTTATTTTAAGCCACATTAAAATCTCTTTCCAGAAGGACTGGGCAATGGAGCATAATTTATCATTATAGTTTAAAGATTTGTCATGGCTGCCATGTGCCAAGCCAACCTGTCTAGTGTAACCTTTTGGGGGCAGAAGGGATGGCTGGAGAGAGCAAAGGGTATTGAAGCTAACAAGTAATGGACAGTAGAAGCAATATCCCATGCTTTCCTGCAAGGAGCAAATTCCCCATCTCCCACATTGTGGGAAACATGCCCAAGTCCTCCTCTGATTTTATCGTGGAAGTGAGCAAACAGGACATGGCTTGGGACTCGGCTGGCAACCAGCGGGCAGTCGCATCAGAGAACTCCTGCCGTGATGGTGGAGTCTCTCTCACCTATGGTCACCCTTCCTGCGAGGCCCTGGCAGTACTCCTGCTTACCCTGACTGGGAGGGAAAACAGAATTATTTGGTACCTTGTCTGTTGAGACCCTGTGTCTGAACAGCAGTCTTCAGGAGGGTGAATCAGTGTCCTGCTGCCAAGAGTCATCACGCTGCATGACGAGACAGCTCCAAAGCTGTCATTTTTATTTCCTTCAATGGTTGCCATCAAATCAGGGCAATAGCAATGAATGTCCTGGCACGAACATTGAGTCAGAGCTTCCGCGATGAAAGTTTTAGCTTTTATTAACAGCCAGCACTATGAAGAATTGAAAAAATAGATGTTAGAGAAGAGCTGCTGTGTTACAGAAAAAGAGATACACTTGGGGCTCACTCCTCAATCCAGGTGACTTCATGGACATTGGCCATGAAGTACAGCAAAGGAGCCTGCTCTGCTCCTTGTACCTGTGGAGCTGCTGCTTCCCCACCCCAGCATGACTCTGGTTTCTGAAGGAAACAGGGCTTGTGAATCTGAGCTTTCCATCTAGCCCTCTTTCACTGCCTCTTCCCCCAAATAGTTTCAGCCAGACAGCTAATCTCAACCAAATTTGGCAGAGGCAGGGGTTAAATATGAAGCTTGTGCAGGTTTTGGGGGAATCAGGGCAATGGTGAGATGCCCACAATTCTGCCCCGCAGAGGGAAAGCAACACCATGATCAACCTGGAGGGGTGCCTGCTGTTGCAGAGGGCCAGCGAGCACACACACTGTCCACCCTTGCGGGGGGCTGCCACCTCCCGCAGACCCACAGGGATGTACTGCCAGGCGGGGATTGGGGTGTTCACAGGCACGGGGGGAGCTTCAAGCTTTGCAAGGAGGGAAAGGCCTTCCAGGCACCGGGGTAATTGCAACGTTGGAGGGAGGGCAGGGAACACAAATCCCTTGCTCATGCAACAACTTGTTATTTTAACATCATGAAGCAGCCAAAACTGGTGAATGCTAGTCCTGCTCCTGCCTGAAACCCCATCAGCAACCCCCTGTCCCTGCTCCCAGCATGGGGGAACCAGTGCTTGTGCCCCCAGCCACTTCCCAAGATATCTATAGCTCAAGTTAAGCTAAAAGCTGTCTCTTTTCCTTCCTCTTCTTTCTTCAGCTGCACCCATTGTAAACTGAGCACAGCTGTGGTTCTGGCCCTCAGACTGTATAGGAGCTATAGCAAAATGTTTAATGCATTCTTAGCTTTTAAAATACTATTCATCAGCTGCAATCAAAGAAGAGAGCCAGCATCATGTTGCCAGCCAAATTAATCACAGCTCCCCCGTTCCCCCCTCCACACAGAGAGTCACGTTGTGTGCATCAGTGGTGGTCTCAAGACCACAGTTTAGCAGACACTGGAAAAGGCCAAGGTGGTAAATGTAAATCCTGGCTGCTCTTAATCATGTTCGTAATGACCATGTCATCAATCATAGGCCTTCTCAAGTGCTCAGCAACCACAGCCCAAGGGTATATTTTTCAAAGAATTCAATTCAGTGAGGTCTCTCAAAAGCTGGGTCACCATTATTTCCACTCATATGGGAGGAGGGTTCTTCTGACTGTCTGGCACTGACAGCGCACGTAAGCTCAGCATCTCCCTCAAAAGCCTGACTGCAATGAGTAAAGTCAATAAAATTTATGCAACCAAAAATTTCACTGACCTTTAGAAGAAAACAAGCTAAGGAAAAACAAAACACGTCAATAGAACAGACTGGGAAAAACACAGCATTTCTGCCATTTCCCTACCCTTGGTATCTTTCACTGGGGACATGGTCAAAACACTTCAAAAATTCAGGCTTTCAAACTTCCTAAAAATGTTGGAACATTAAGAACTAATGAGAATTTTAGTGGTTACAGATTTCTCCTACAGATCTCCAAAGGATTCAAGACCTTCCGGCTACAGACACATAACACGAAGATCCTCGTGTGAAACAAGCCACATGCAAGTGGTAAACATCCTGAATTCCCAGAAACTGTACAAAACAAGCCACACGCAAGTCACCAATCCCAATCATCTCCCACCTGAATGGCAATGCATTGGGCACAGCATTTACATTGTGCCCTATTGCAAAGCCAATTGTGAAGCCCATCCATGAAAATATTAGAGATATTCGGTGCCTCTTCTGAATGCCAGTTGTGCAGTGCTATAACAATGATTACATTTCACACCCAAGACAGAACTGAATCAGACCTGTTTGATGCCACTGGAGGAGCTGATGGAAGATTTAACACTTTGAGGAGAGTTCAAGACAATTTTACGGAAGCGCGCCTTGGGGAAATTGAAATGTCAAGCATAATTTGGCACTTGAAACATGAAGGAGAGAGGCTTTTCATTTGTTTTCATCTGCATCTCCCCCTCCTCTGAACTGTACATGCTCCATTTCCTGCTCTTCCCTAAGCTTTCATTAGGCAATGCTGAAATCTGCTGGATTTGAGGAATCTCCAAGGATAAACAAGTATCTGGCATTAACCTGCTCTGTAAAAGTCAATTTGACATGTCTCGCTATTATTCCATTCTTGTTAGGGAAACTAGTCCAAAACAAGCTTTTCCCCTGTTATCTATCTTTTCCCATCCATTCATTTGATCTTTCATGTAAGACTAGAGGATTACTGCTCACTAGTCTAATTCTTAATAGATATGGGTTCACTTGGTTAAAAAAAAAAAATAGGCTTTTGATCTAGGTTTCCATCTCAGACCTGGTCTCTGGGGTTGCAGACACTCAATCCAGCAGCAGCACTGCTTCAGCTGGGTCTTAGCAGGCAGCAGGCAGGCATGGGGCAGTCAGAAAGACTGGGAAACAGGTGAGTTCGCTCTCCCCCTAAAATAGAAGCGCACCCATAGCTGTCAGCATGAGAAGTAGCAACAGGAGTTGGCAAACAGGCCTCTGCTAGGTGCAGCTCCTGAGAATGCTGACAGTGTGTTCTTGGGAGACAAATTTTTAATTCTCCCCATCATCTGAGTAATTTCTGGTGAGACAGAGCACAGACCCCCACGACACTTCCAATCCTTCCCAGAAGGATTTTCCATGAGGCAGTGCTTCCTTGCTGTATGGGGAATTCTTGTACCAACTTCGCAATTTTAGCTGAGATTTGTTTTTAGAGAAAAGTCAAAAGAGCTTTCAATATTATAGAAACATGTTAATTTCTGATATCATAGTAACTTCCTTCAAAATATTGTCATTGCATAGCTGTTATAAGACATAACTTAGCATAAGAAACACAGAGTCACACCAATAAGAAATATTTCAACTTTGTAAAGAAGAGAGTTTCAGTCCACTTGAAACATGGTTTTAGTTTAGAGGGTTTGGGACTGTCAATTTTCAGGAAATTTTTGTTCAAATGCTCAAATTTTTTGGCATGAGGATAAAAGACGCCTTTAAGAATTCCCTATAAAGTAAAAAAAATCCATTTACTACAAGCCTCGGAAGTAACCTTAAGTGACCAATACCATTTTCATCTTTGACAAGGAGCTGCAAGGTACAGCACTTTTAGCGTGAAATCCTGGCTGCGTTTTGCCTAAAAACAGAGGTAGTAAAATCAGAAAAATTTTCTTTTTAGCTCAATGTGACAATTTTAGGAAGTGTCACTCAAAAGCCCCCTTAAAAAGCCCCTTCAGCAGCACAAGAGCCGCTCGTCTCATCTGGGGGTGCTTGCTCCATCAAATGACTGGTGGTTTTGCATGGCTCCAGCAGCAGGAGTGAATTATATTAGGGCTACCCTGTGTCACTGGATGCAGAAGCTTTACACTGATGACTAATTTATGTCAGTGAAAGTGGATTGGATTTGAAACAAAACCCATTGATTTTACATCACCACTTCACACTAGCCCTGCCACTATAATTAATGCATGGCAAATGAAACCGTGGCTCCTCGGTCCTCTCTTGGCAGGGAAACAAGGCAGAGCCGTCGCTGCCTGTACGCCATGGCTCTCCTTCATCCTTGCTGGCAGCTGCCAGAGAAATAACAGTTGTAGGGTGGCACACACCAGGCTGAAACCCCAGTCCTGGGCTTCATAGAGCATGTTGCCGCAGATGGCAACCCACTTCCGCAGCAGCTCAGAGAAGCACTGAGCATTTGCCTAAGTCCTACCAAAAATCAATGTTGCAGGGTGTTTCTGGAAATTAGCAGCATGCAAAACCAGCGGCAATGACTTAGCACAGACCCCTGTGCATGTATCAGAAATGCCTGTGAGAGCCTGTCTGCAGGACAGAGATAAATGGAAGGATTTGAGGTCCCTGCATTGCCTCACCTAACAGCCACCACCACCCTGCCATGGTTTCCTGTGTGGTGGGGAAAAAGCGTTTCCCTCTGCAAAGCAGCAGGTTGTTTTACACAAGTAAAAAAAAGTCTTCTGGGTATCATTGGCAGGAACGGCCCTGGATGCAGTACTTCATAGCTGTCTTGTGAAAGGGAAAAAATATAACCCACTTCACTGGTTAAGGAATGTATTCCTCCTTGTGGGTGGATAAGATATCTCTCAAGTGAATGACTCTAGTATTTATTATGTCAGATTATACCACTTCAGTTGCTGGTTCAGATTATAACAAAACTGGAAAAACAACCACTTACTAGATATTAATTTTATCTTACAGATTCTATTGTAAATGGGATACAGGCCCCTATGTATATACTACAATCCTTAAAATAGCTCCATCTAAATGCAAATGTGGACCTCTGCCTAACACAGAGTTGAAAGCCTTCCCATTAACACACCAAGAGATAGGGGAATTAATTTAATGCTTAAAAATTCCCAGGGATAAGAGGAATTTCTTCTGTTCATATCTAGCACCATTTTCTCTTCATGACCAAAGCACCCATAATATGATAATTTTTACCTTTCTCAAGCTTACTGAGGGAAAATGCAGCACAACCTCTCTCTAGAAATTACTTTACAGGTTGTACTCTATTGACCAAAGTGCAGGTATGCGTATACTCAGTAAGGGATGCCCAGGGAAAGACAAAAGATGAAGATGACTACAGTGCAGGAAGGTTGTTGGGATTCAATTACTCGTCTTTGCAAACTAATCAAAAGCAGAGATAGTGCTTGACAGTGGTCATCTCTCACCAGCATCATCTTCTCTACCTGCTCCTCTAAGCCCATCAAACACAGGGGGCTCACTCTGTATCTGCCCTATATACACACACACAGTGTGAGATACTGATTTCTTGTTGGAGGACTTTAGCGAGCACTCAGTGGCATGTCGAAGGTGCTGGCCTCCACTACAGTTACTACACATGCTGCATCTGCAGGCATACATGGGCTGGAAAGCAAGATACAGTTCTGTCCCAAAGCCCTAGTGTAAGCACAGCTGCTCTAGTGCCTGTGGCACTGAAGTGCCAGTGTGCCCAGTGTGCCCCCACTGCAGTTCCCAGCCTGATGGTATGGCAGGACAGAGGGGAAGGATGTTGGTCTGGCTGTTCTCTGAAACAGAAGTGTGCCATGGGGAACTATCCTCTGCAAACACATCTCCATTTTGACTCCCAAGTGCCAGGCAGCAGCAGGCAGAAAACTGACATGCAGTCAGCTTTGCTGCCTTCTGCTCCATTGTGGGAATTAAATTCTTAGAAGTAGCTATATCCATCTGTATCAAAAAAGCACATAATACATGGCAAACGTATCTCTTTTTTTCAATATTTATGAAACTTCACTAACTGCTTTCGTTAAACTTGGTGCCTTTCCACCAAAATATACATAATCCAAATTTGCTCAGCAAGAGAATTTTCAGGGAAAAGAAAGGAAGAGTCATGCACTTACTTGCACATGCATCTTGGTAGGAAGAAGCATCCACCTTAGTACCCACTAAGGTGGGTCCAGAACAGACATTGCAGAAGCCACAAGACTGCAAACCACCACGTCCAGACATAGAAACATCATCATGCAAAAGCTGAACAAGTGAAAGAATTATTCAAGCCACTTCCAACAGTCTCTATTCTGAAGTATGTCTCTTTCTCTAAATCAGTTCAGAAACCAAACACATTAATGACAACAAGGTTGTATTGATGTGAATGGTAAATTATTGTACTGCCACGGAAGCAGCAGCAAGTTACATCTCTGCAGGTTTGCTTTTGGATTGGTCTCACAAGTCACAGGTTGAACTTAGTCAAAAAACCCCTATAGTGGGGCACTTGGACAAGGAACTGATGTGTTTCTGCTCTCTGAGGTGTGTTTTACATTACACAGCACTTCCCATTCATTTCTTGGAGTTCTTATTTTCTGTCAGTAGCAGCATTTTTGTGCCCATGCTGAACACAATTGCCTAATGAACTGCTCCAAAGGTTACGGCTTTCACAGTTAGGAGCTCTGCAAGGGTGCCAGAGCTAGCTCCTCTCATAAATATGTACATATTTTCAGAGTAATGAAGAAATTTCTTAAGCTGTTTTCTCTCTGGACCTTGTCCTGCCAGTGCTGAGTATTTTCTGTGCAAGAACTCAGTGGCTGGGTCTTTTGTGATTAATCATTTGCAAGATAATGCCCCAAATGGCATAAGAAAAAAAAAAAAAAAAGAGGATAACTTCTCACAGCAAATGGATGTGCCTCAATTTAGGGAACTCTACAGCTCCCTGAGTACAAAGTCTATGTTGCTGAGCATGGAGTTTCCTTTGGCAAAGCTAATGGGTCTGGCCTGGCCTTTGATCACCAGCAACATATAATAATGATTTAAAGAGATTTGCGAAATTTGGGAAACAAAAGACTCATTGCAGCTGTAAACCAATGAAGAGACCACTATAGCCTGAAAAGATGGTGTAAAACTCCACATAAGTCACTGCCATAAAACCGTCATTTTTCCCAAACAGCTTTTGTTACTTTGTGAAATACAGCACTTTCCAAGGTATTCCTGTAATCTATAAAAGCTTTATGAAATATTGACATTACTGGCATTACTGATATTACCACAGTAATTATCTTTCATAATAATTAAACAACATGGCACAAAATCTGGTGAGGGTTGTTCCTGATAACTAACCTTTTAGACTTAATTTACTTTATACTCTTACAGAAACAAACATCTCCTTTTAGAGTCTAAAAATTGCTCTTCAAAATGTTCACTGGACCTTATATTAACAAGGACATTATATGAAAGCAGGATTCTAGTTTCTCTGGGGCTTAGTTTTTTTTCCTTTTAACTATTTATTTAGCTCAAATTACATCAAATTATGAACTGAAATTGAAGATTGTACTCAATTTTATACTCATTGAGGATCTATTTTTCTAAATGGAAAGCTATTGTGGAAATCCTTCCTAACCCATGCATTACAAACACTTGGTTTGTAACACAAAGGAATCTGGCCTCTCCCCATTCTCCTCAGTTTTGGGCCTCATGGATTCCAGGTTTGGTTCCACTGCAGAGTAAAAAAATATAACATAAAACCTTTCAAACAGTCACTGCAAACCATTCCAGCTTTACTAACAAGAACTCATTTATATCCAGGATCTAAGCTTGAAGGGATCTTGAAACATCAGAAGTAGTTGGTGAGAGCTTGAGACATTCTCAATGAGATGTGGGAGACAAAAAGAAGATACAGGAAAACCACAGGATAAAAGCTAAAGGAAAAAAGTAATCCCAAAATAGCTCTGTTTGGAGTGTTCTTCTGGAAGAGTTATTATACTGTTCAGTATGGCAAAACATCAAAGAGGGAATATTTCAACCAAATTACTTGTGAGCTGAATTTCTCATCTTTTTCCAGATCATCACAACTTGCCGGTTTTCTTAACGTGGCCCTGTGGTCAGACACGGAAATGTAAAGTTAAACAGGAGAGGGCTTTCTTGTGCATCCAACCTGGGCAACATGGGGACAGAAGCAGAACTGTTAATTATGCAGCTGTCCTTCCCCAGAAATACTGCTATTTCACTCATATCCACATATCACTATTTCCTATAGCATTTTGAACACTGGCACTTCCCTCTGCAGGGGGCTTCCCTCTTCTTCCCATTTGCACACACATATGGGCCCCAGTCCAGTAGTGAGTTTGTGCAAGAATCTACCTCCAGTCCCCTCCAAGTCTCACCAATACCTGTTAGACTGTCAATGGACCTTCTGTCATGGACCTTTGCTGGCTCCAGGCCTTGATGAGGAACTGGCCAAACTGTCATAAATAGGATTTTCCTCTATTGCTAAATATCAGTATTTTTTTAAATTTAGTTCAAGAAGTTCTAGTTGTGGCTTTAAGCATACGATATTATGGGTCAAGCTAAGAAAGCAATTTCAGATTATAGCCCAGGACATTTTCAGAAGTAGACTTAAACAGCTTTTCACCAGTGCAAATCCTGCCTCTTTGCATTCATGTTTCCTCCTTGTGCCCCCCACTGCCTCTCTCTCTCACATACCCCTGCATTCACAGAGCAAGTCCTTGAGATTAACCACAATATGATTACATTTTAATTGAGGCCAGCTTAGTGTGGGGACATCCTTTTAACTCAGGAGGCCTCAATTCCACAGAACCATAATGAACTAATAATGAATGTGCTAAAGTCATTAAATCAAAATTCATAAAAGGGTGAATATTGCTTTCTTTTATAATAAAGCAATTAAAATCCCATATACTATAATAGATACTACTAAGGTGCACTAAGTGTTCTTTAAGGAGGTTAGTGTTTAATGCCACCACACACAAATTTGGGGATCTTTTCAAAATAGGACTGCTACACTATTAATAGATGATCAGAACTCTTTTCATGTCTTCTTTGGTTCAGCATTATTGCCTGCTTTGAGAAATACTGGCATGATTTCATTAGTAGGTTTTGTAGAATAGTTAGTTATAATAAATCATGACTTGCAGTATAAGTAAGTAACGCTCAAGCAGTGAAGCACGGTACCGTTACTTTTCGATTTAGGTTCTTTCACTGTTCCTTTCATCATGACATCCCCTTCTCATCTCTCATATTCTGTTCCTTGGGGGTTAACAGCCCCAATTTACAGTAGCAGAAAAAGCACACAATGGGTATGTCTGATTTTGCAAGTCAGGCTTGGCTAGGGGAAGAATAATCCAGAAAAATGCACGTCCTGATTTATGACCACTTGTCTCTTCATGTGGTCTTTGCTCCAAGGAAAATGCAAGTGAGAAGCCTTGGATTATTTTAAACATGGACCTCATTGCCACAGGTATTGGAAAGTCAATGGTTATATATGGACTCAGAGAGGGAGAAGGTCAATTAACAGACAGGTCTTTAGCTGCCTGTTAACCGTGGTGGTCTGGACACATTTTTTTGTTCACCTGGTCTCTAACGTGTTGCTCAGAGGGAGCTGATGGTGTGTGCTACGAAAGGACTGCTATGCAGAAGCATGCGACTGGAAGCAGTGCCTGAGTTATCACAGCCAGCTCCTCACAGCACCTGAACCAGGGCAGGTTCAGAGTGGTGTACGTGAGGCCTTGGTCCCTTTCCCCTTGGCCCTGCCACAAAACACTCCCCAGCTCTATGTATTTCTGTTCAGCCCTTGCAAAGTGTCCACTGTTGAAGACAGACCCTTGGGAGAGCTGGACTCCTCCATACCTGCACACCAAAGATCCCTGCTGCCCAAAGCTCGTGTTCCCGCCTAGGAGAGCCCCTTCCCTGAAGGGCTGCAATCCACCCATGCAATGGCCGAGAAGAAAGAAGAGGCACAAAGAGACTGGGATCAGATAAACCAGTCAGCAGCAAAACAGAAACATCACCAGCCCTGTGCTAGTGCCTGCTCTGTGCCAGGCCTTGTTGTCTCCTGGAGGCCTTTGGCCTCCGTTCAGGAAAAAAATCATTATTGTATGCCAACTGACTGGGATCTAAACACAAGACAGTTTACTGTTACAAATTCACACAAGCAACAAATGTTTTTCCTTTTAATGACACAGTCACGGAAACCCAAGACTTTGAAGGCTGCTCAGGAAGAGAGACCGATGGAAAGCGTGTCCCAGCACAAGCAGGTACATGTGCCTGTATGAAAGACAAGACAAGATTGGCAGAAAAAGAATTATTAAATAGTACATGGTGGAGTAGGGGATTATCTGGAGAACATGATATAAGAACAGACAGATTAAAGGAACACTAAATATTTATTACAAAGTCCTTCATATCTTGTGCAATAATACATGCCATAGCTGCTACTGAATAATACAGGCAACATCCAGTTGCTAAGATTGCTCTCTGAGTTGGATAAAATAGAATTAGAGGCTTTGATCCACTGGAGACCATGCACTGTTATACATAATAATAAAAATCACTCAGAAAAGAGAGAGAAATAGCTCAGTGATCATTGTAACTACATGAGACGAAACACATTATGTCCAGGCTACTGCAGGCCTTTGGAAGGCACCAGACGATCGCAGCCTGGTTTCTCCCTGAATGCTGCTGCTAGTGGAAGGGATGAGCCCAAAGGGATCCAAGGACTTCAGCCCATAAAGGACCAAAACTGGGGGCTCCTGGTGAGTCCATGGGCTCTGCAATGGGCCATGAGCCAGTCTGTTGTACACTGACTTTAGGGTGAGGTACAGCGTGCTTTAGGCACAGCCAAAATTATTCTTGTTTTGTATTTCTGTATATGGGTTGCTACACGAGTGCATTAGCACACTGTTTAGACAGTCTGACCCTAGAGTCAGCAAGGAACAAAACACATTATTGCAACCCAACAGTTTGTCACACAAGCCCGTTTCTTCTCTTTCATGTACACCAGGCCCTTTCAGCAGGCAGAGTGGATGTGCTCCTGGGTTCCCTGTGTACGTTAAAAATTAATTTACTTAAATGGAAAATCTCCCTGCTGTGGCAAATTAGCCCTTGACATCGACTCATGTCTAACGTTATACACAGGCAGGAAGAGAGAGGATTGTCAAAACAGAAGTAACCTGTCACCATGCAGCTGCTTTGCATCTCCTTTCTAGAGCTGAGCCCCTCGTGCTGGTTACACAGCATGGCCAGAAACTCCAACCAAAATGAGATTTCCAACCAAAGAGGTCCTTTTCAGTTGTGAGGAAGGGGAGAAAAGGGCTTAGGAAGAAAACAGTTTCAGGACTGGGACTTTCTGACCAGATACAGTGATATTTTCAGAACTCCTGCACATTAGTGGGTACTATCATGGAGCTAACTGGGATGGCGGCAAGATGGAAAACTTCACAACCTGTGTGTAGCAGCACCACAATACTACTGAGGATATCGTGCGAGCAGCTCTTCCCACCACAAGGCAACATTGTGCAGCAGTGTTGACAGAGCTGCGCCGATTCACACATCCCGAGCCAGACCCTGTGGCCCACCGAGTGCAGACTGTGGATATACCCCAGGCTGCCGATATAGAAGCATAGAAGCATAGAATCGTTTAGGTTGGAAAAGACCTTTAAGATCATCCAGTCCAACCATTAGCCTAACACTACCAAGTCCACCACTAAACCAGTTAAGGGTAGAGTAGTAATTTCATGTTTCCTGGCTTGATGGCTGGATTATTTTTTAAAGCAAGCAAAAACTAGGAATCATTAAGGTTGGAAAGGACCTCTAAGATCATCAGTCCAACCATCAACCCAACACCACCATGCCTACTAACCCATGTCCCAAAGTGCCAGGTCTACCCATTTTTTGAACACTTCCAGGGATGGTGACTCCACCACCTCTCTGGGCAGCCTGTTCCAATGCTTGACTACCCTTTCTGTGAAGAAATTTTTCCTAATATAGGCCATAATAGTTAAAATTAAAGGGCCAGGTTCTCCACTGGCTCAACTGCACAGACAGAATCTGGTTTATTGGCATTCAGCAGAGTAAACTTTCCCCTCTTAGAGTGCTATTGCCTTATCTACTTTTGGAGATTTTGCACAGGCATTTCCCACTGGCACTGGCAGAAATTACCCTGAGCAATCCACCATGAACTGAGAGAGCGCGGATGCCTAGGAGTATTGTATTTCTTAGTTTCTCGTACATACTGAGGAGAGCATAGCCTATTCACTGCAGGAAACCCAGGTGCTGAATTCATCTTACAAGCTGCTTAAAACTCTAAACAGATGTTTCTGTGTCTTTCCTGCTTCTTGAGCAGTCTGTGTAGAAGCACCAGCAGACTTACAATAAAGCAGATGCATGAACCATACATGCTTTAATATCAAGGCCTGAGTCATTGGAAAATGGTTTATGACTACTGTGTGTGCATATAATTTGAGCAACGTGCCGTAGGGATGTAAGATCAACCTTGTCCATAATGGAAATGTAGATTGAGCGGGCTAGGGCTAGAGCTAGAGTGGAGGTAGCAAAACTCACACTAAACCTGAAAATTATACCTGTCTTGGCATGTTCCCTGCTCCTGCAATGACTCATGAAAATGTAGATTGGGTATTTAGGCTGGATCTCATCCAGTGTAAGGTGTACAAAACAACCCACTGATTTCAATGGATATTTTATCAGGGCCCTTAACTTTCCAAAGATTATGGAAGGATCACAGATAGACCAGTAAACACACTGAGAGCTATTAGAGCCTGGAAAAGCTAATTCTCACTTATACTACCTCTTTTTTTTTTTATACTCCCAGAGCGGTGAAAACTTGCCTCAGTGTCCACAATTTCTGACTGCAGTATCACCAAGCCCCATAGCCGCCAATAGTCACAAAACTGGTTTAAAGAGCAGACATGATTTAAATAACCATTCCTAGAATTACTGCGTTTTCCTGATGTTCCTGACCCTTTAGGATTTACTACTTGTAACTTTTTTATGCAAACTACTGCTTTCACAGGAAAAAATGAAATCTGATATTCTGATGTGCTCAGATAACTTCAGGAACTGAGCTTTAATGATAAATACTAGTATCAGACTTCTAGGTTAAAGAAGGTGAATCCCACCTGAGATGACAAAGTCCCAATAATTGCACCATGGCACTGGGATAGGATATACACATGGGGTCCCAGGTGGTCCAGTTAATTGGCCTTAGCATGCCTTTCTTGGCTTCCTTCTTCATAAAGCTGGACCTCCTGGACTGTTATGATTATTCAAATACTTTAACAGTGGTTCTTAAGGTGCCTAGGACACAATCACAGTAAGATAAATCAGCCAACCGCAAGCCCACAGCTCTAAGGTGGATTTGGAAAAACGTACATTTAAAAATTGAATTCCCCCTTGCCCCCAAGCTGTCCATAGATCAAGGCATGCGATGAGAACAAGCCTTTACAGTATCATCCTGATATTGTAAAAAGCTGGTTTCAAGGAAATTGGAGATGGAGGCTGAAGTCACAAAGACTCAACGCTTCTGAAGGTGTGGAGCACCTGAACATGTGGTCTTCTAGGTGGGTACGTCCCAAATTACTGCCTCTGCCGGAAGAAACTATATTGACCACATGCACCAGAGAGTCTCCTTGAAACTCAAGGAGAGTTTCACAAGCATCAAGCACACTGATGCCCAAGAACCACTTGTTTAATACACACAAGACAGACTTATTTTCTCAGGTAATGCGTGATAATAGCCAGTTATTAATCCTTTCAACTGTAAATTGGATTTTCTAGGTACCGTAGACATCACTGACAGGGAAGTCACTGAAGCCCGGCACTAGAGATTGCGGGAGAAATCCTGCTTTCACAGCCGTGCAGAGGAACTCTGTCCCTGCCTCTCATGGGGACATGACTTCACCTATCCATGTGAGCTGCAGAGATTTCTACCAACTGGTCATCTCAGGGTTACCATTTCAAAGACTGTCTTACATCAAATACTCCAGGATGTTTATAAAGTTACTGTCATGGTTTAGCCCCAGCCAGCAACTAAGCACCACGCAGCTGCTGGCTCACTCCCCCTACCCCGATGGGATAGGGGAGAGAATTGGAGGAGTAAGAGTGAGAAACACTCCTGGGGTGAGATAAGAACAGTTTAATAATTGAAATAAAGTAAAATAGTAATGATAATAATAACAATATAATAATGAGAATAATAATAACAATATACAAAGCAAGTGATGCACAATGCAATTGCTCACCACCCGCCGACTGATACCCAGACAGTTCCCGAGCAGCGATCGCTGCTCCCCGGCAAACCCCCCCAGTTTATATACTGAGCATGACGTCACATGGTATGGAACAGCCCTTTGGTCAGTTTGGATCAACTATTCTGGCTGTGCCCCCTCCCAGTTTCTTGTGTACCTGGCAGAGCATGGGAAGCTGAAAAGTCCTTGACTAGCATAAGCAGTACTTAGCAACAACTAAAAACATCAGTGTGTTATCAACATTCTTCTCCTACTAAATCCAAAACACAGCACTGTGCCTGCTACTAGGAAGAAAATTAACTCTATCCCAGCTGAAACCAGGACAGTTAGGAAGAGATTCATAGCAAGCAATGGAGACCTCTGCTTCAGTTAAGTGCTTATTTATACCCACTGCATTTCACATGTTGCATTTCCTTATGAAATGTGTTCCATTATTTCTGAAATATTAAACATGAAAAGCAGAGCTATAAAGTATGAATTATACACTGTTGCAAAAGCTATCATCATGTCTAGTTTTTTTGGCATTTCAATGTATAAATATTATACCAAGGAGCTTTTACACTAATGGATAATTGCCTGCAGTGCACACTTAACCTTTGTCCACTTCAGTTGATTTGGTAGTGCTACCTACGTACATCAAACATCAATTCGTCCAAATTGGCAACATAGGAAAGGCATATAGCCAAATTTCTTCTCTCCTGCAAAGCTCAGCTCTGCAGGATTTGAATAGTGATGCAAAGGAGAACCCATGCCACTTAGTCTAATTGGGCTAGATCCTCAGTTAGCCCATTCTACTTATGCCAGGGGAGGTATCCTGAATTTAGGTTAACAGTTAATCAGACACCATAAAAAGCTAGTTATTGGACCCAGGCAGATTCCACTTGATTGCCAGTAAACAATCTCAGCTGATGTAACACACTTTTACTCTATCAAATATGACGCTTCGGGGGCAGGGGGGGTAATATAACTGCATTTCATAAAGACAGTGCGCATCCTGCTCTATGTGTAGAACAGCCACACTGACCTCCTTGCTCCAGGGAAAGAAAAATATGTCCCTTAAACTTTCAGAGAAAGGAAAGATGGTAGGCTGCTAGAAATAGCCATTTGCTCCACTCCAACTCATACCTGTGCTCCATGAGAAGTGAGACACTAAAGATCATCTTTGGCTTGGCAGTACGCACGTGGAAGACATGGCCAAGCAGGAGACCAGGCCATACAGAGATCAGGCTATGCTGACCTCTGCTAACTCTTTGCAGGGAGGAGTAAGACCTTTCTTTGCTCTCTATTCTCTGTCTGACTTTCATAATGTCACATAGTCCCTGACTTCTTACAGGAAATTTGATTTCAGTGATTATCAAGCACCGGAATTCCTTTGTTCACACTTTTACTCCTCCCACCTCTTCATCTGGACACAGGACATGATGCCACCCCTTCGCCTCGCTGCAGCATCACACAAGCTGTTTCACTGGACACTAATGTTCAAGAGCTCAAATATCACAATAACAGGACCAAATGCTAAACAGAAAAAGTGATTTATCTCAGACCGGGAGAAGAGTAAGTCTATATAACTCTTAGAAAGTGGTCCTGGGAGCAGCTCCTTAAAGGGCTAGCAGACTATTCACATAGGAGTTGGGAGGGCAGCTGCACTGTCTGGTTTGCTAATGTAGAGATAGTCCAAGTGCACCCAACAACTCCATCATATAGCTTGGCATATGGTAGGGTCAAATTCATCTCACTGCTTGTAGTTACTGAAGTGCAAGTGAGATGCCTTGGCTCCGTTTACAGTCAGCAGAGCCCAAGGAAGCCCCACAGGGCAGTTCACAGCTGCTGGGTAAACTGAACCCTGGAGGGGCCTGGTTTTCGTCCATCAATTATAAAGGGACACTAAACTGCTCCTTACAGTAGATAAGTTATTACAGACATCCTCTGGCTGTGCAGATAGCTTTGCACAGGCAGCGAGCCTTGCTCTGCAGCTAGTCTAGAGATCCCCCCCAAAGTGCCATGCAGACACAATGAGGAAAATGATTGCTGAGAGAAAATGAATACATCTGTCCAGTATCAGTACAGCAGTGTTCAGAAGCCTTTCTGCAGACAGAGGCTTTCAGTAATGAGAAGCAACTGCAGATAAATGACAGCCAGAAGAGCTCTCCTGCTGCCTGAGCACTGTTTCAGGATGGTAGCTGGCATCTGCAAGAAGGCAAAAAACTTATGCTCTGCCTCTCTCCTCAAAGATCTCATGGCATCCTACTGATCCCAGGTGAGCTCAGGTTGGCTCACCTGGGGCAGCATCTGAGAGGCTGACAAAGGTGAAGGATAAGCCCAGATCTGGCCCCATGCCGATGGGTGTAGCATGGTACACCAGGCAGCACACTTGCCATTATGTCTGGAGACGTTCCGCCTGTCCAAACCTTTCATGCAGAATCACTTACGTATCTTCCCTGCTTTTGTATTCAGCAGGGAGCTGTTTTCATCATTTAAAAGGCCAGATAACATGCTGCTGCTGAAGTGCATTCATGATGCAGCTGAGTTCACCCTTCTTCTGTGCTATCTCTTGCAAGAGGAGCATGGTGTCTTCCTCAGCAAGTTCAGCAGGGCTGTGCTCGCCAGGCGCTCAGCTCCTCTAGGCCAGGCATCGTAGCATGCTCCCAGGAGTGCACTTAGAGACTAGGGGACACAAAGCATGCACTTTCAGCTCTACGTAAGGCTGGTTGAGATCTACATTCCCAGTGTTATCTTTGCACTCTCATGAAGTGCAATTACCTCCTCATTTTGCAGCTCTTTGTGGCTGTTTAATCTCTCCCATTTTGTTTCTGACATCTCCAATAATCTAACCCTGACACTCCTTATAGATACTGCAATTACAATACAGAGCAGCTCTTGACAGGATGAGTTGTATTTTGCTTCCTTCTTGTAACGCTCAAGCCGCCAGGCATGGCTACATGAAATGGCAAAAGAAACCATCACTGACGATTTATATGGGTCCCCAGCAGATAGTAACGGTGCTATATCTCTGTCTTAGCCAATTAAATGTCTGGAAGCTACCCAGAACAGGCCAGCCACAGTAGAATTTACATGTGTTTCTGTTTTCAGTAATAACTCAGCTGTGATTTTCCCTTTCTTTCCTCATATTTAGGTCAGAGACTTCGCTGTTGCCACTCTCCTGCCTTCCGAACCCCATGTCATGCAATCTGCAACTGGGGGAACAAGTGCTCAGGTTTTGACATGCCCATGATGGTGAGGAGCATGGTGCCAGACATCGGAAGCAGAATAGTTCCCAAAATAGCCTTGACAAATGGGCTTTTTGCTTCAGCCATCACAGAAATGGGCCAAGGAGTTAGCAATGCGTTCTGACTGATCCTGAGGATAATTAATTAGCTTGCAGAAAACATCTCCACACAATGCAAGGCAACATCTGATAATCTTCACTACTTTCCCAGCTCCCAAAATATGCCGGGATGTGTCACATTCCCCTTTTTTCTTGGCCAAGAAACTACAACCTCCAGTTGCTCCAGCAGAATCTAAAGGAACCATTGGCTGACTATAAAAACTGAATGGGCCTCATGGTAACCCTGACAGCTAATGTATTAAGGCCTTGCATCTTCCTTATACCATTTGCAGCAAAAACTAAGCCCAGCAAGTATATACACAGATTCAAATATAATGGGTTTCCTGATCTCTGGTGTCAGTTAATCCCTAGCTAAAGTGAGATCTCAGAAATAATTTAATCCTTCCAGAACAGGTTTGATTTGTAAGAGGGCTAAAGGATTTAGGCATTCTACTGCCACTGAGTTTGTTTATACCTTATTTATATAACATTAATCCTACACTTTGGGACTTCTAGTTACCTGCAGGAATCAGGAGGGATTATTTTCCCCTGCTGATGCACAACTTGCCTTTTCAGCTGCCTCCTCATTTTCTGGCTCTCCTCCAAAGTGGTCAGTTTTAAACTCATCCTCAAACCTGGAGTAAGGCAAGACTCATTCTTACCTAACATGTAGGATTTGTAGCAAGACAAATCTCAGACTTCAATCCCTACAAAGCATCATGCTGGAGTTGGCCCTGGCCTTGGTACTCACTGAGAACCAAAGGGACTCTCTAAGAGAAGACACCGCACCTCACCCTAGCTGTAAAGGAATTACATGCACCAGCCAGTCCCCTCTGCACCAGCGAGCTGCTGACAGGGGTTAAAGACACCTTTTGGAGGGGTTCAAGGAGGGATTTTTCTCCTGCAACTCTGAAGAGGTGTGGGGACGTGTGGCTGATGAGGAGCTGGGAGAAGAGGCAGAGCCTAACATCTGTTTCTCAGCCAAGCAGTCATGTTTTCTTCAGGTGACCTTGAACATGTGCCATCAGCAGCACACTTGGAAAATCCACTCTGCAGTGAGGATAATTAAACCAACCCACCTCACAGGTGTTGGGGAGGCTTCTCCTCCACAGTGATTTGTGACTGTCATAGCACAGCATACGTGCAACAAGGGAGTAGGATTTGTGTAAGAGGAGCTCAGCTGAGATTAGCACCTCCAGGGCCCCATCCAAGCAAAGGATAAGGGACCATGCCTGTCCTTGGCAATATCTAATCCAAGATGACAGCGCTCCTAATGAACAGAAAAAAGAAACCCATTACCCTACCTGTATCTTAACAGAAGGTATCTTAATAGATGCAGGGGCATTATGGTGATCGTTTTTGCTTTTGTAATGGTAAATGTAGCAGCGTACTTGTCTATGTTCCTTAAAATCAGGCTAAGCATTATTTTTAAGGAGTTAATGAGTAGATACTTGTGGCATATACTGAAGATGCAAACAATGCATAGAGCTAGTGGGTATTAAGGAAACCTCACAAGACCATATTAATCTTCAGAGGGATGTATGTGTACTAGATGTATTTGTTGCCAATATTATGGCTGGACTAGTTATGCCAGTGTTAAGTTTGCTTTCTTCTCACCCTCATCATAGTTCAACAACTAATCCCTTTATTGATAACATAATGTGCATCCCTGTGCTAACAAATTATTTGCTGTCTGCAATTGATTTCTGGTGCTGTAATCACTACACACAAATATCTTCTGTATCATTGCTCTGTAGAAAAATATGCTTTCCAGCAAGATTATATAGAGTAATAGTGTGATTATTCAGCTTCTATAAAGTTATCTATCTGCTTAACCTCTGCACAGCCTTTACAGCAGGTTTATACAGATACGCTTCAGAAATTTATCCACCTACACTTTGTAAAACACCTTGTTAAACCACCTTCCATCTCAGTCTGAGGATGAACTTCCAACTGCTTCACAGACAGTGCTGTGTCTAAGAGTAATTGCTTAATTTAGGAGAGCCAGCCAGCTTCCCCTTTTAATGATATTACTCTTCCAAAGTGAATTTCACACAGGTAAAAGTCTCAAATCAGCAGCTCTGTGGACTGGACTCCTCACCTGAATACAAGCCTGGTAAAAGGAGCAGCACAGGTTTCCTCCATGACTGAAACCTGAGCTCAGTTGAAGGTCATTTGTCTGCTATGCCAACTCAGATCTCAAGTTTTATACTGGGAGGATGGACAAGGTGCACTGCATCTACAGGCTTTTGTCCACTAGGACCATGTCAGCGTTCCCAAGTGCACTCCACAGCCCTTTTAGATGCTTTTGTCCCACTGCCCCAAAAGAGCAGGTACTCCCAGCCTGCTGGTCAATATTTGGTCCAAGGGGAGAATTAAAGGAAATAAGCAGCCCCTGGGTTTGAAGCGATGGCAAACAACCATTGACATAGCGTCCCTTGCACAGTGTCCAAGCTCACCTGCTTTGCCTGCTCCACAACGATTCTAGATAAAGAAAGGTTTGCTGGTAGGAAACATTTCTCACCAGCTCCCAAGCATAGAGGTGGATGGTATCAACTTCATAACCATGCTGGAAGCCCAGCTTTCAGGCCTGCTCATTAACAGCTTCACTACAACCACAAAGCAAAGAGGCAGCTGCTCCTGTGTGGCATTTCTATAGATCTCCGAGGACTGGCACCTCAACTGGCAGCGTCAGCACAGACAGGATGGTTTACTACAGCTGAGAATCCAGCCCCTGTTGTTTAACCTGCTCTATAAAACTGTCCTGTAAAGGTTATTTGCCCTGCTTGTGTTTGTCACAAGGCCATTTCGCTCCGATGTTTTCAGATGTGACTGATAAGCACTCGTGCCTGAAATGTTTCAGATTCACAGCCCCTAGATATTCCTAGGTAGAACAGTTACACACCATCAAAAGCAAATGCCTTTCAATCACAAGAAGAGAAATGTTTCTGCTGCATTATGCACAATTACGTGCTCAACTGTTATGAATAACTCTGAAGCTCCTGCTCCAAGACTATTGCAACTTTATGTGCCACTCAGCCACTTTCTGCTCTCTTCTCAGAAAGGGAAGTGCAGGAGAACCAGTTTCACCCTTTACAATTGCAGAAACAGCCATTATTTAAATCAGCTACAGCCAGGAGGATGATTTGGGCCCTGTGTAAATGTAAAATATAAACCACCAATTCACCTCCAAGGTATCAGACTGAGTCTGAGCCAGGATCACACAGACCCAGCAAGTCCCACCATTCAAAATACACTTAGAATTCTATAGAACACAAGCTGTCACTCATTGCAAAGCTGTCTCAAATATCTCCCCTTTTCCTGAACCAAAGCTGTCTGCCACTGGTACTTCTACAGCTAACGGTGCCTGGAATGCCCTGCTGTGATACCCACAACCAGCCTTTCAGGAGATAAGTCACCAATTGATCAGCACTTCCTCTGTGCAAGGCAGCCCTGTTGATAAAGAACTCATTTGTTTCTGGTTTGCTGGGGACTTGGTGCTGAGCTGTGAGCAGTTCCTGCACACATCAGCTGGCTGACCCCTCTTCTATCTGCCAGGATGACCATGTGTGGTCCCGAGTCAGCAAACAAGGCAAAACTAGCAAAAAAAAACCCCTATCTACCTGCAGCTTTTTATGTTAACTTGGCTCAATGTGAGTGCATTGAGCAGGGGAGGGGTAGCACTGGGCACTGCACAAGCAGATCGGAGCAGGTGGTGACAGCTGTCAAGGGGAGAGATGAGTGGGAGGAAAGGCTGGTTCCAGGAGGCTCTTCACACCTCACGTTCTGGCTCCAGCATCACCAGGTGAACGCAGCTACTCGGGTCAGATGGACCAAAGCCCTCGAGTGCATGTTTCAGCTCATCCTAGCTCACCATGGGTGCTCCAGCATGCACTTATCTCCGAGCTCATTGCTAAGCTCTCAGAACCATCACACAACAAGAGCTGAACACACATGTCCTGCCGGATCAGCCCTCTCAACAGGAATAAGAGCAATCCACACCAGGAGAGAAAAAAAAAAAATGTGCCTTTTTCCTTTTTTATACATGTGGATGAGGAGCTGGTGCAGTTAACTCTGCTTTGAAAAAACAGGGGTTTCAGTGAGGAATGTTGGTTTTGCTTCTAATTTTAAGATGTTCAATGATGCATTTAGGACAGTGGTATATACCTTATGAGCGATAAACACATGCTCACATACTCTGTCTGACAAAGGAAGACATCAATAATTGCTGAGCCGGCGAGTACGAATTGTCTCTTGAAAGGAACCAAAAGACCTCGAGAGCACTAAGGAAAATAAAACTCAGCTGGAAAAGACAGTAACATGACAGTTTTCACATCCAAAGATGTCTCTCAGACTCTTAATTGCACAGATTGCTTCTGATTACATCAGGTAGCACCAGGAATTAGGTTACTCTGCAGAAAGAGGTGACAAAATAAGCAGAATTCCAACTACGGTATCTTTGATCTAGACTCTGGTTCACCAAGACTCTCATTTCTGACAAAAATAGAAAAATTTGCATCATGACATGGCAACACCACCATCAACGTGACTACTTCATCCACATTGGTCCCTGCCCCAGGCCCTGGCTGCTGCTCTTGGGCACTACACAATGACAACCAAACTGGAAAGAGGTTTCAAAGACTGGAAAGCTAGTGTAAAAAATATAGCAGAAATATACTGGTTAAAACAGGTGAAGCTGCATGGTTGGTCAATTCTCTGAGGGATGGGTGGAAAATGCAAGAACACGAGATAGAAACAACATTATATACTAAGACCTGAGAAACAACCTGGCCTTCATACAACTTCAGATTCAAAAATCAGCCAGCAAGGCTGGGATATATACAGGAAAAAGGCAGGTGCTTACCTGGGATAAGCGCAGACAGCCAGCCTACCACCTCCCTGCCAGCAGTACAGTCAAGCATGAGGGTATGATGGCTGAAGGTCAGGTTTGTGATATGGGCACACCTCTTTTTGCTGTTTGTTCTGGCAAAGATGATTATTTACCATGGGAATACTCCTCTCAGTAAATATTCCTCAAAAGAAATCACAAAGAAATACAGATCAGGCATCTGGCTTTCCTTTTGTAGCGAGAGAAATTATAGCCAGGATAGAAAACAGCACAATGAACTCACAACGAAAGAGCACCTCGACTTGCATCACAGCCATAAGAGGTGTGTTGGGTGCCGGGGTGTACCTGTTTCTTCAAGACATGCGCCTCATGAGGATCTCAGAGACAGAAATGGGCCTAAAAGTCTGAAAAGCTAGAGGCATCAGCCTGCCTGGCATTACCACAGGCAACAGTCTATTTGACTATTTTTTGAACACAAACCGTAAGCTCAAGGGCTTCAGTAAGTGGGTGCTCTCCTTAGTGCACATTTAAGAAAGCCAATTTTCATACCACACCTTGAGAAATGGAGAGAATTCAGTTAATGCTTTTCTTTTTCCCTTTTTCCTTTTGTCGTATTTTTTTTCTCCCAAGTTGCTGCAGTTTTTAAGAATGGCAACAGAGAAAGGCATCAAACACTCACCCTTTCAGGGCCAAGTGTGTCTCCCCAGAACTCCAGTGCAGCAGGCTGGGGTGGCATTTATAGACACTTAGCTAACATATCTTATATGATTAACACTTAAGGAAGGTCTGTTTTCTAGTTTTGAACTAGAAAAATTCAAGTATGTTGTCAACTCCTTTTTTATTTTAATTCCCCACTAGTCCTACAAAAACACTCAAATCAAAAGCAGCCTCACACACTGCCTCCCTGGCACACAGACCTCACCCTGCACCTCTTCCAATGACTAAATCTCACAACGAGATATTTATTCCCTGCCCCCGCCACCAGAGGCAAGGTAGGACACACCCAGATGAGCAACCTCAAAAGCAGCAAGAAAAAGCAAGTTGAACAAACACCAAAAGCACCAAGAGGCCAGGAAGATTTAGTAAGTATCAGCCTTATTTTTGATGCTGCCACATTTAAATCCCTTTTGGTGTTCAGATTTGAATAGGAGTTTCTGAGGAAGTACCACTGGAAAGTGGCTTATGAACAGCAGAAAGTCACAGGGTCAGATAAAAACCATCCACATGCACACATGGAGGGGAAAGAGGGCTGCCTGGGATAAAGGAGGAAATTAAAACTGTGGAATATGAAATTATATCCAGTGCCCTGCATGATTCCAGGGATGCTGAGTTAAAGGCAATGAATAAATAAGAGAAATTCAAACCCAAGCAAATCTCTAGGATGAGACGAAATTCATTCCACAGTGTTAGAACAGATTTGAGGAAGGAAATGTGTGTGCCAACAGCAATTACTATGGAGAACTCACTGAGCGCAAGTCTAGAAGACTGGAAAATTGGAAAATAACAAACCAAATGTGGTATCAATGCGCAAAAAATGAGAGCAAGCCTGGCACAGGAAATTACAGGGCTATCAGCTTAATATTCATTACATATAGGAAAACGCAAGGTCCCCATTGTATACAAGAGTGTAATTAAATCAAGGGGTTCTGCTGAAATCAACTGCTTGTGATGTTTATGAATTAGCAGCAGATTCAAAATGCAGCCACAGCCTTAGCATTCAGCCTGGGGCCTGGTATTATTTGTTACAATCTATAAACCAGCCCTGGTGAGAAGTTTTCTCCTAGATAGTGTAAGTTTAGAATCTCTTGCTCAGAGGTTTGGGGTTTTTTTCCTGGCATGTGATTCAATGCTGAGGAGGATTAGCACAAACAGGCCATCTGAGGACAGTGTCTGGGGGAAAATGCTATGGGCTGATTTACTGATTAGTGCTTATTTGTTTGCTGTTTAGACAAATGGCAGTGAAGCATCTCTCTTATTCCTCCTGCTTCTGCCTCTCTTTCTCCAAGGCAGTAACATCTGCAGTTACCCACGTATTTCCTCCCGGTGCTGGGAAGCAGCAGCAGACATTCATTATCTTTCAAAGGGTTGTTGCTTGATGCCTACGGAGACACCCTCTTCCACTTCTCCTGCTGCACTCCCACTGCACAGCTTGTAAAGTCACATGGGTTTTTATTTTCAAAGACACTATCAAGCTTTGCAAGAGGAGCAAGGGCAACACTCACCATCCCAGGCTTGTCTGCTGAACCAGCAACGCTCTGGTGGTCCCATCTGAGGCCAGAGCCATGAGGATTTATATAGAGACCTCCGCTGTTGGGCAGGTGGCTTCAGTAAACTCTGAATCAGGACCCCCAGTCCTAGGAAATACCAAGGATGCAGCTCAGCATTCAGATCAGCTAAATGTGTTCAGTCAGGCCAGATGCCCCAAGTAATGTACATTAATCCTCACCTGCTTCTCCTCTGCAAGGAACATGTAGAAACATTAATAAATATTTCAAAAGCTCCTACAATGCACCTAGCTTTCAGAAATGCATTCCACAATACTTTATTACCCTTAATAACCTCCAAGAAAAATTATGAATGAACACAAAGAGCCTATTTTAAGTGTACAGTTGCAAATACCAAACAGGATTTTGAAACACAGCAAGCAGTGCCAGAGAGAAAATACAAATCTCTTCACTTTCATCACAAGTTTCTTATATCAAGAAAACATATGGAGAAATTACACAGAACCTTACTGTGTTTTTTAACTTAAAGTGAGATCTTTGAGGGAATATCCTCTTTGAATCTCTGTATTTACACCATGAACACAGAATAAAAAAGCTTGCCACTCATTTATAATGAGTTAAAATGAATACCCTTCAACAGCCCAAACCTGGAAAGGATTTAAAATATAGATCCTGATTCTAAGCCCCATTTTGACATTTAATTCCACCCCGATTTTTCCCCCCAAAACCTGGCAATATGGAGAAAAAAGAATGGATACAACAGTCAACTCTTGTACTTGCTGGCTCTCTTCTGGTGAGAGAACTTGTTTTTTTTTAAAACCTTTGAGTCCTTTTTCTTTTTGACTCAGCTTTTAAAGAAATAAGTCCCCTCCAACCTGACTGCCTCAGGAACAGACACACACGTTCACTTTTCCGCAGGTACACTTTGAACCCCACACCTTATTTCAGAGACACCTGACAGAAGAATGAAGGCTCCAAAGAAACATATGTGTGTGTGTGTGTATATGGATTTCATGAAAGCAAGCAGCCTAGACATAGGCAACAACCGAGCCCATGAGGGAAAGGCTACTGCTTCATCAGGACCCAGGAGAGTACCAAAGCTCAAGTCTCCTCAGCCTGTGGCCCTGGGAATCGCACGGTATTTGTGCATATTGGTTTGAGTCTTCTTCACTCACACAGATGTACAGAGCTGGTAACACAACAGGCTCCAAAGAGGAAGGCAACAGGGGAGTAGTGTGCTCAGGTAAGTTTTAGATTAAACACGCTCGGGTGGGAGGCAGGGGATTGTGCTTTTCTAACCAAAGACCTGAGATTCAAGCTAAATCTGTTTATCCTACTCACCTTCATCAATAGTAATAGGTCAGACATCACCTGTGGATAGCCAGCCAGCCAGTCCTTTGAGGGCTTATATGGATTTTGTTGATTGCCAGGTTGTAATGAGTTTCTGGTGTGAGAGGCAGAATAAGAGCTGAGCCATGGTCTCCTATGTGTGCACGCTGAACAGGAGCCGAGAGAAAGCAATTGTAGCAGGTCCTGGCCACAGAGGTCGGCATGACAGGCTCCGAGAGCAGATAGAAAAGCCAACGGTGAAGAAAGGACCATTGCTTATGGTCAATTCTAGGTACCAAGGGGTCTCTGAGGGGCTCAGCCCTGTTTCAGTTCCCTTCTTCCCCGCAAAGACCTAGACTGAGGCACTGAGAGCAGTTTTGGCAGCAGCTTGTATAGTGCTGACAGAACACAGTTTAGTTAAAATTCACCTGACGAGGAGGAAATGAAAATCCTCAAGGCCACAAATTAAAAATTGTGACTTGATAGAACAACAATTTATAAACAGAAAGACCTATTTCCTGCAAAAATCCTGTGGACTGAGTACTGGAAACTAATTAGTAGACTGAATCACCAGAAAAAAAATGCTGGTTTCCTGTTACTCATGAGAAGATACTACTTTTTTAGCACTTTTTCTTTGGCACTGGTGATCAGCATAACCCTGTGGGTGCTCCACAGCCCCTCCTTGGCTGCATTTCCTTCCTATTCCAATAAAACACAGTAAGGTAAAGGACAAAATTAATCATTAGTCATTCTTGTTATAGCACCAGTAGCTGCACACTGTCTTTTTCCTCCAGATAATATGACCACGGAGCAGGAAGGTGGGAGGGCACCTAAAATGTTTGCTAAAAATGCCAGCTCCACCCAAGAGGACTTTGAAGCAGAGAATTTCCCAAAAAATTCATTGTGAAGATAAACAACAAAAAAGCACGCAGCCCAAGCAGACTTTTGCATAACCCCATATAGAGATGGGAACCTCAGGGTTTACAGCCTGGGGACAAAAAGTGGAAGTGAACCCTGTGCAGGCAGCCTGGCCATCACTCATGTGTCATCTGAGCTGCTTGAGTGGGATCTGTCTGCATAAAGTCTTGGCTTCAGCTAGCAGAGAAATCAACTCCAATATCAGTACCATCGTGTCACAATACATTAAAGAAGCAAAAAATCATCACAAAATAAAGTTCTCAGAGCAGTTAAGGCCCAAATTTGTAGAGCGCAGAGCCCTTTCCCTAATGACTCCATACCCACTACAAGAGCACACAAGTGAAAATTGTTGCTCACTCCTGCTTCTGAATGAAAGCCAAGTTCTCACGTAGTTGCAACACAGATGGATCTTTCTGGAGCCACTCCTGCTCGATTGTCCAGCTGTTTGTTATCTCTGAGGACATGTCAAAAACATGGCCGCAGTAGACCCACACTGCGGCCTTCTCCAAGCACTGGTGTGAACAGCCCTGGGACAACTCAGAGAGCAACTGGGAACCAGAAAAAACTTCAGGGAAAGAGGAGGAGGGCTGCAGAGATCTTCTGAACGGACAGGGAGAGACAGGCTGCAATGGACTATGTGACTGGTCTCAATCCTGAGGTCTTTTTGGGCATCCTCTTCTAGTTGTGACCTTGGGCTGTCCCCAGGAGCCATCACACCACTGCCCAAGGTCACCATCTGTTCCAGTGAGCCAGCTAAGCAACACAATTCTTCTAATTCCCTGCAGAAATCAGCATGATGAGATACAACATAGTCCTACAAAATGCCCCAATTGAACGTAGGACTGTTCAGAGAAGGCAGTGTTCATTTATTACCAAATTAACTTTAAAAAAACCCATCCATTTCACTTTCCACATCAAAGATCATAATCTCCATGTAAAAGAGAAGGTTGATGAAAAAAGAGGTACTTAGAAAACACATTTTGAAATTTAAACCACTACTAGCACTGATTCTTCTTGCTTGAAAAGAATTCTGTCTTTTTGTCTTCCAAAGTACTCCAAGATCTCATTTGCAAACTACCACTGCTAGCTACTCTGTTTTTTTGCTGGCTGCTCACTTACTCTTTGGGGATTTCATAGTCTTCTAAATTTTGTAAATGGCCACTAAAGTAGAGATGAACATTATAAAATACATTTCAATCACCCTCACAATTTAGACTAATTCATTGGCAACCGCACAAAATGCTATTTACAAGGTACTTCCATCAGCTGGTATCTGGCATTAAGTATTTTGAATCAATCTACCATCATTTTCATCTCTTATTTTTCATACAAGAGAAATTATTGATCGAAGCCTTTCAGCCTCATTTAATATACTGGAATAGGCTTTAAATTTTCCCATGTAAACCTCAGTGGAGATTAGCAACTCTGTCTTGCTTAATGCAACACAAATCAGTCTCCCTGATGAGACCACAATATTGTACATGACATCATGACCACTTTACTAGTTGATGGGCCCTGAGACAGGCACCTGCTAGAAACTCCCCAGGGACTCAGCATTCGAGTTTAGTTTGAGTTACTAGGCAAGGTTGGTCCTTAAAGGAAAAATGGTGCCTTCACCTCTCAGAGGCCATTACAGTATTGCAGAATAATACCTAGGATGGATTTGTGGGGAGGCAGACTTTTTTCATTGTTCCTATCAAGTTTGCATTCAGTTTTCAAATCGCATTCAATTTTGCGTTCAGTTGTTATCGTGATGGGTGTGTTCAAAACGCTAGATTAGATTTGTGTACGTTGAGGACAGAGAGCTTGGCTGAATTTTAATGAACTCGTTGTTGAATAAAGAAGCAAAACATCACTGAATGAGATACTCAGCCAGCTTCAATAAATACATATGGTAGCAAAACAGCCAGCTAGACAAACAGAATATATCACACTGGAACGAGCACTGATGATTTTGTAATGACTCCGGCAGCTTTCAGCATATTAGATGCTACTGTAAAAAACAATATGCAAATGTCTAAGTCCAGTTTACAGTAAAAAACAAGTTATGCTCATGTTACCAAAGCACCAGTCAGTGAGTAATGCAGCACAGTATGCACCCCTCTCCCTTATCAAATTTAGTGTAGAGCTAATTGGCAAGCATTGGCACAGGAGTGATGCTGGGTGCACCTTACACAGGTGATGCTTTCACCAGGCTGTGTTACTTCCAGACCACCACGGCGAAACTTTGCATTGGAGATCCTATCAGATAATGACATCAGGATGGATTGAGTGGGAATACAAAAGTGTTTTCTTGGGAGGAAACACAGGACTGCAAATGCTATTACAACTGAAGCCCAATACAAGATAAAAGTGCTTTAAGCTGCTGTGGCATCCATGATGTTTTGCATTCAATGCAAAACAAGAGAGAATGAATGTGCTCAAGAGCTGAACTTCCAGTGGTCCATTTCATGGACTAATTTGTGTGCAGGCTGATACTTTCAGTATGTTTCTGTACTAACAGAGAATAATCATAGCACAAGTAGAGCAAGGTAAGTACATATGCTGCCATTGTCTTCTTGTAGCATAATAGCATCATCAGTGAAGCCTGAATGCAGCATAATTAGCATACAGTAATTAGAATCACTGCTGCTTTTTCATTTACTTTTGCACACCATGATGAGATACTGGTTGCAGTATGCAGGGCTGCAGTCCTATAGATAATGCCGATTGTGCAAAGCGTGTATCCTATTCTCATCAAAAGAAACGAGAGACATTAAACTGCCTTAAGCTGCTAAAATTTCAATTTTGGCCTGAATCAAGGAAGTCTCCAGCTTACCCAAAGAATATCTAAGCACAGGCTGTGCTCCCAAGGGATAAGCACACCTGTAATACATGTTGCCTTTAAAGGCAAATGGAAGCTTTAATGAAAAATCTGATTTTCTAAAAGACATTATCTTTTAGCCTGTAACTTTTAACACCTTGTTGACTGCTGCTTAGGGCTGAGACAAGCCTTAGCAACTTGGTTGAAGAAACCCTGTGCAATTGTCCTGTTTTGTTACATGGCCACCCTTGGAAAGAGCAGATGGCAGATATTTGGAGAGGGTTCTTTTAGAGCAGCCAGTAACCAGGCATTTGTTGAAGTGTGGGTTGGCTGTGAACTATTTATAACCCATCCACCACTGAAGAGTCTCTTAATGCTTCTCCAGACTTAAATGGCTAGCTTTTATGGCCCATTTATGGCCCATTTCAACAAAGCAGTTAAACATGTTCCAGGACTGGTATCTATATGTAAATAAAGGAAGTTGTACTTGGCTGGCACCCAGGCTCCCCATCCCCACCTCCCCATGCTGGCAAGCTGGCCTGCAGAGCCCCGAGCCCCACAGCTGCTCACGCTGTGGGGAGCAGCACCCTCATAACAGAGCTCTGCACGAGGCTCACTTAACAGCACCCCCTTTCCCTTTCAAATCCGTCCTGCAACTCCTGAAACTCATCGGCACCACCATAGTCTTGCTGGCTGAGGAGATGCCCTTACCTGCTGCATCTCCCCTGCTACTCCCAGGACTTGCAGCACACATCCTACCTCACACCAAGAGTCATGCCAACCAAACAGAGTTTAATTACAATTTATACGAAGGCTGGAAAGTCAGATGTTAGTGGACTGGTCTGGAGGGGCTTTAAAAACCAGCAGATTTTTAATGTGTTTTGTTCATATACCCCACAGGAGAAGGTAATCACATAAGGCAGGGTGGAAGACATGGTACTTTCTATGACTGGAAATGATGATACAGCAAGAAAGGGCATATAAGGAGAAGTATTACATAAGATGTAGGTTTTTACAAGCTTTATAAAGACTCTCTTAGCACTTGCTAGTGGCAGGAACCTCCCTGTGAGCCAACCAGTCTGAAATGGGAAGGATAGAAAAGTGCCTTCCATTTAAAGAAATGGGCTGTGAACGTGCTGTCAATGTCTGTGATTCTTTTTATTGATTTACAGTGTGTAAGCCATAAATCATTCTACCTTTTACTGAGCCTATAACTATGCATCACTCTGTCAGGGAAACTCCTCAAATTTTAAGGGGGACGTGCAAGAAAACAGACTTCTCTTTCATTGACTCTGCTAGATGAGCTGCAACGGCCAAGGCTAGATTTAACACACACTGTGGGGTGGATACATATGGACAAAACACTTAATTTGAACAGCTGCCCATATCTGCTGCTCTTTATCTCTTCCAGGATTAGTCTTTGGCTACAAGGGTACAGATGCAAGCCATACTTTCGCTGGCAGGAACTACACAGGGGTTTGCTTCTGTTGCAAAACAGATTTCATATGCACACAACCCCCGCACCAGGGCACCCGAGCTGCAGAAGTGCCTCTGATAGCACCAAATTAAGAGGTATCAGCATAGCTGGAGAGCAGTGCTGTTAGCTGGAGCAGAAGCAGCATTCGTCCTAAAGGTGGATCTGCCCATTGCAGCAACACTATCAACTCTGCCAAAATCTTAAAATAATAAAAATGTATAAATCTTGTTTTACAACAAATTTCAGGAGAAAACCTATGTTTAATGAATTTATAGACAAATTTCCAGCTGGCTTCAGTTTGAACAAGTATTCCACCTACTCTTTCCAGCTCTCAAGAAGCAGCCCTACAGAATTAGATAGTTCAGGTTTGGTTCATCCACAGCATTCAGCAGTTACATTCTTGCTACAGAAATCTTACCTGAAGGCCAAGACTCGGCTAAAGACTCATACCACATCCAACTGCGTTCTGCAGAACTCCCCTAGGTTCACTCCCAGCAAAGTCATGAAGACCTCCTCTGCAATGGGAGCACCACCTAAGCTATAAGGATTTTGGGGTGCTGCATAAAACTGGGATCAGTGTGGACTTCACCCATAGAGGGAGCTTGCAGAGCACCATCTACGGGCACTAAGAAGTCTCCTCCCTTGGTAGGTCCTGTCATGCTTGGGTTGTTTTATGTTTTAAATAACCTTGCTGATCTGCCTCATAAGGCATTTCAGTCTCTGTATGCTAATTTAAGCCCAAAGGCAAAAATGCATTCTTCTTCAGGAAAAGATGTACACACCTTCTTGAATCCAGTCCGGTATTGTGAGTCTTGCGCAGGTGTAAAATTAAGGGTATGATTTAGTGCTTTGCTGAGGAAGGACTGCTTGCTGCATGAGCACAGGGCTTGCTGGATTGGGACCTCGCTGCTTTAAGGTTTTCTGATTAAACATCCCCACTGGATTACACTGCAGGAGGCTCCAAAGTGCAGTTCTCTGCCAGAGCGAAGCAACTGGGATAATTCAGCTCTTTTGCTTGCTCAGGGCTGATCACTGAAGGGGCAGAAATTAATTTCCTATAAACACAGGCATATTTTTTTCACTACCTTGGCAAATGCAGCTGTAAAGAAGCCATTACAGGAGCTGATCTTTATGATGCGTGACTTTGGCTTGTCCCGACGGGGGATATTTTATGAGGCATTTACATAAACATATACAAATCAAAATGGCCAGCTGTATTCCTCCTGTACCTGCAATGTATAGATATTTCAGCTAATTCCAGGTCTACACAATCAACCACCCTGAAGTGGGATCAGGTTGAATGTCTGGGATGGACAAACTGAAGCGAGATCTGATACAATACACATCCCCAATCCCAAAATTATGACATAAGACTTTGCATGGCTGTCTTAGAACACCGCTAGACACACTGAGGCACTCAGAATTAAACAAACTACCAGATTCCCTACGATGCCTATATGTGGGGATGATATTGTTCATCAGGACTCCACCATGGTCCCTCTAAAAGACATTTGTTAAAACAGTTGGCCCAGGACTTACCTGAAGTGGAGGTTTTAGAGTCTGTCTTGTTGTAAGTATATTTTGGGCATTGCTTGGTAGAAACTCAAGTCAGAAAGTGTTATCACCATGTCAGAATGAGAAACTGTGTAGGCATGACACTGACAACATGCTTTCTCTTGGAAGACCTGGATAGTGCAGGACTTCATTTTTAGATCTCAGTATCTAGAATTCAGCGCCTAAAAATCAATCCTTTGTTCCTTAAACTCACAAACATTTATTCATCTTGATCACCTTGGCCAAGGTGGGAAGGAGCCAGAGGCAGAACCTGAGTCCCTGATTTCTGCCTTGCCATTTCCGCCATTCACCTTCTCCACTTCCACCTCCCTGTGGATCCCTTCTCTTTATCCTAGTTGGCATCAGCCAGTTGGCCAACTCTTTTTCACTTACTACTGCTATTTTCTTTCGAAACATCAATCTTGGGCAGCTGACATCAGTTCAAACAGACACACACCTTTGCCAGGATTCAGTCTTCAACGCCAACAGTTGGCTTCCCATCAGGCAGTTGCAAGTACCCAGATTGCTTCTACGCTGTGCTCTCAAGCCAAGGTTGCTCCAGCATGGCAGTGTGTCCATTGGTTCTATTCCTCTGCTGATGCATGTGGGAAACCAGGCTTCTTGTAGGGTAAAGCGAAATCTGCTGATTCAGCTAAATGCTGAAAGGGGAAAGTGTCTCTGAAGGCTGGTTGTCAGGCCAGGCTTAGCAGCCGATTGAGCTGAATTAAGTTCTCTGCCTCCTGTTCATTTCTTTAAATGACAGAGGGCCCCTTTGTATTTCCCGGTCAGGCTTGTTAAGCTTATGTCTGGCAATGATTTGTATTGATTTGACAGGCTTCCTCATGCTCACAGATCTACTCTGACCACTGAGAGTTGTTTAATTACAACAAAAAGACAAAGAATTTCTGGGAACCTAAAAGATCCATCTCAACAGATCCAAATAAGAATTAATGCAGAAAACTAGAGCAGTTCTGCAAAGTTACACCACAACTTCCTAACAGAGAAAACAGTTACTCTAAAGAGTAGTAGATCCTCAGAAAACACTTCCACTAAATGATCTTGTAGAGATGCTCTTTCCCACCCCAAAGGAACGAAAAACACCTTGTAGCTGGATGTCCCATACATGGACCTTCGCAGAGAGAGGATCCTCTACAAACAAATTAACATCCTGGCTCTGCACATTCCTGATCTCTCACCTCAGTGGCAAACACAAACATCTCTATACACAGTAGTCCTGGGGTATTCATCAGGCCTGGTTTGAGAAGTACATGGGCTGACTGAGTAGGACAAGGAGGCTGGTGCCCCCTCCACCGCATGTGGCACGTTCAAGCGCCTTTTCTCTTCCCCCAGCTAAACCATAGCTACACTCATCCCATTTGATCCCTGTTAATAAATATAAAATCTCAGACCAGCTGCTCCTTGAACGTTCAGGAAACGACAGCTAAAGTGTATTCAAGAAACTACATTCAATGGATGGGGAGAGAAAAAACACATTGCTTTGAAAGCATGGCCTGATTTCCTCTCCATTTCCCATCAAACAGTTTTCCAAACTCTTCTACTATTTCATTAGCTTTCGAAATAAGGAGACCTCCTTGAATAAGCTGTGTTTGATTTCAGTAGGCTATGCAGCCTGACAAATAAAACTGTCCCTCCTCTCCACCTCTCCTCGTCTGTTCTCATTTGCTTGAAACTGCATCTGAACTGCACCTGTTTCTTCATCAGCTCGAAGACCTGTATATATGATGGAGGACCACTGCTTCACTGTGTCTGCTGCTCCAGAGAAGGCTTAGGCCAGCTCAGGCTGGCCTTGTTGTCTGTAGTAAGACTGTTAACTGGTTATCTGGCCTTTTGGTTACTGGTTTAAAGAATGGTAACTGGCTCCCTGGAAGGTCTTAGTATCCCAAAGGTGTAGAAAAGTGGGCTGAGGATGAGAAGAGCTTGCTGCACTGTAGGTTGAAGCAGCTCCCACCCTCTTCCAGAGGCCTTCAGATCCCAGACTCTCGGTGCTCAGCATGAGGCAGGACCAGCCAGGTCCGCTCTGGGACCAGATCTGGCCAGCAAAGAACACAAGAAGGGATGGGACAACAGGTATCTGGGGAAAATTGCTAATTTTGGCATTTACAAACCACAAGAGAGATTCCTGACACGTAACCACAGCTCATTATTCACACAGCCCTACAGCTGGCTGCTTCCCCATTGCCTTCCACTTACACTATATTTTAGGGGTTGAACATATTTTGTGCAAGTTCTGTGTGAGGTACACAGTGAATCTGGAGAAAGGTTAAGGTAGCAGCTTCTCTGGATTTCTAGGACTGAAGCACTCCAGTGCTTCCCTGCTTATGAACTCTTTCCTCTTGCCCTCCAACCTAGTTCTGACTGATCCATGGAGACAGGCTCAGATATGTACAAACATCAAACTACTAAGCTTGATTACACTTTATAAATGCCACAGTGGGAGAAAGGGAAGCCCCTCCCTCTTCGTGACCCATTGTCTTTAACTGGATACAAGAGTCAGACTGGAAAGTGCCACTGGTTCAAAAATCAGTCAGTAACACCTAACAAGTGGGTTAATTTGAAGTTGGGAATCTGAAAGCTTTCACATCAGTTTGCTGCTACAAAATAAACCCAGCCCACCTTTCCAGCAGCTGAGTGATCAGAACACAGCATCAGTTAAAAAAGCACTCAATGGTATTCTCATCCATCATTTTCTGTCGCTTTATTTATTTATTTTTCCCCAAACTGGTGGATATTGATTACCCAGTCTACAGACTTGCATAGATCAATACTTGTTTTCAGAAGAATATTGTGCAAAGCTAAAGAAATTAGTTTATTTTGTAATGGGGAAGAAACAGGGTGTCAATCAGACCTTTGGACTTTCCTGTCAAGGCAGCGCAGTGCTCCATGCTAAAGCACAAAACTATGAGAAAGCAGAAATAGGCCAGGCTGGTAGGAAAAGGGGCTTGTGTTTTATAGGAAAGGAAGCAGCAAGGGAAGAGGAGTGGAAGCATTACAGTGGAGATGCTGCCCATGCTGAGATCCCCTAAAGACCTGCCACTCATTTGTGCTTTTCCTGCCACATCTTTTCCTTTCCTGTAGCACAGCAAACATGGCCCTTGGCTTCGCAATGATGAGCAATTTGTGGTTTCACCTGGAGCAGTGAAGAAAGTGATGCTTTTTTCAGTCATATGCACAGCAGTTAATTAGACCCCACCTACGTATTGCTGCAGGGTAATCAAAACCCATTAGAACTTGAGGCTGTAATGTTCACATCTACCTAACTGCCAATAAAAATCACCAAGAAATGGAAGTTGACATCGCACAGATACCTTAATTTCAACCTTAACACCCAAACCACAGGTTATCAGCATTCAGCAGCATTATGAGAAGATCTGAATGTCACTGCCAAGACCTGGCCCCAGTTGCATGAGGTTGTTTACCAGCACACGTGAAGAGACAGGCCTTTCTCTGAAGAGCTTGACCATCTACACTAACAAAGGTGGTGGTGTCCTGATAGTCTCTGTAATAACCAAGCAGAGTTCATATAGAGAAACAGTACTTTATAACTGACTAAGCAAGTCTCATAAGAAATCTTCCCTCAAAGTTTAGTATACAAATCAGGATATTTTCCTGAAGAATTTACTTGCTCCTACCAGCCTCCTCCACAGCCAAGTTGTCTGTTGAATTTCTATCTTGGTATCACATAGCCTGGAAGCTAGCCTCAGGAGACACGAGCTTTGCTTCTTTAACAAGCACTCTCAGAGGAAAGCCTTGCCATTATCAGTGTTGTGCAGTTAGAGTAGCAAAAAATCACTGGACTGCCCATCTCTTTTCCTTGGAAATGGCAAAGGCACCAAGGGAAAAGAACTACAAAACCAGTGCCTGGAATTTGATACCATAAAATGAAAACTTTCACCTGGCATAGTGCTCACAGGAAATTATGCTTTTGCTGAAAAATTCTTTGGGTCCCTCTAGGTACAGCTACTTTCTTCTTTAATTTGCATCTCCTGTCCAGGCTTGACTTTATTTAGCATCAGTGCCATACTGGTACAGCATTTCTATTACTCTTAAACTGTATGCCCCCATATGTAGTACAGCCTGTGCAACTGCTCTGTACTGCACTCCAATTAAACTGCATACCGAGAACATGTTGACATTGTTAAGGTTAATGACCTAATGATGAGCACCAGGTAACAGGTTTGCAATAAAATGGTCTGTACTGATTGCTTCCATGATGAATGCGAACAATATGTTGGACTGGGAACAATATGTTAAACAATATGTTGTGGTTTATCAATGTCACAGCACAGTGCTGCTGCAGTGGCTGCTGTCTGGTGATCCTCAGGAGGGTCACTTTGAAAATGAACACAAGAAATGATCAGTTCTCACAGGGAAGGAATGGGTAGTACCAACTGTGGGGAAGGAAAGAAGAGGAGCCTGATCCTGCTCAGCTCAGGACCATCAGGAACTGTGGGCCAGACCTGGCATGGAAACAGAGATTTGTTACACCTGCCACTAGAAATGAACCACCTTCTAAAAGGGTAAGTTAAAATAATATGAGGACTAGAGTTTAACATAAAACAGATTTGGTGCCTCTGAGAAACAGGCACAATGAAGCGGACATTAATACAGAGGAATGGCTCAGCTGTTATGGGAACAGATATAAAAAATTTAAGAGCTGAAATACAGACCTTCTAAAGGAGTATTTTCCTTCTTCATGGAAAAGTTTAATTTCTTGGGGGGGAAAAAAATCACCCTGTTTCATCCTAGAAAGTTTTGCTTGGAGAATTAACTGCAGGGCCTTGATGCAGGTGATGCACAACCTCAAAGGGCTGCTGCTCTGTACATCTCCATGCCACAGCCACAGAAGAGCCTGGGGACAAGTCAGCTACTGCCACCCGTGTTTTGCAGTTGCCTGCCCAACACCAAAAAAACCCCACAGGAGCAGCACCCACAACACAAATTCCCAAAACTCAAGTTAATTAGAACCAGCATCAAGCAACACAGAAACCAGGGCACACAGCTGAGCAGTGTGACTCTCCAGCAGCAAGAGCCACCTCTGCTGCCATCTGGTTTCAGCAAAGCTAGAGATCAGAGGGAAGCACTGTGCTAACCGTGAAACATTCATGAAAGCCATCAGTTGGGCAAATAATCAAACCTTCCACACAGCCCAGGCAGAAAGCTCAAACTTGCAACCTTCAGAAACAGAGAAACACTGAACACGAGAGGAAGTAATGCTCAGCTTAGCAAAAAAATGCCACTTCACATCAATACATGTAAACTTATTTTTCAAATGAAGAGAAATAAAGATAAATATATAATTGACATCCTACTAGCCAAAGTTAGCCCCCAATTTTACAACCTCAACATGCAAAACCCCTAACTAGGAAGAGCACAGACAGCTTGACATACTCACCAAACCAACCCTCTACAGACACCCACCCTCTCCCAAGCCCCATACACTGTGTCAAGACAAATCTGAAGCCTTCTTTGGCCTCCTCCCCTCCACCCACCCCCACAGCCTCCCAGCTGAACCATAATTACAATATGGCTGATTTCACTGTATGAAAGGAAAAGTCTAGCCTAGCTAGACTTCTAAGAGCTCCTTAAGCACTGTGAGCTTGGTCTCAGTGTCAAAAGTTTGGCTTTTAGCAGATGTCAGTAGTGAAAGAGGTTTCCTTGTTGCTAGAAGTAGGTGGCAATTTTAGCAGAAGGAAATATCTACATCTGGAAGTAATCCATGACCCCTTTGGCAAAAGCTGTCAATGAAGGAGTTTGCTGAGGCACTGATAATCTTATTGCCCATGTGAAGCAAGACTGGTAGAGCCTGTCCAGGCTGATTCATGGGCTCAGGGAAGATGGGCAAAGTTTTAGACACCTCAGTCCTGCAATAGGAGAGGGAAGGGCTTCTCCAGGGGGGAATTCAGAGCACATTTGAGGAATATGTCCTTAAATCCCCATTGACTATAAAAAGACACTAACTGCTTAATTGAATTAAATATGTAATATTTGGCAGTGCGAATACCTCCCCATCCCCACACATGCTCTTTTTGTCAAGGGCTTACGTGAATTTGTTTGCAGCTCTTGTCTTCCTAACAAAGGAGAAATATTTAGAGCGTTGAACTAGGAGTCAAGAGCCTGTGTTTCTGCCCGTAGGTCTGAGTTAAGAAAAATCATTTAGCTCAGTGATCCAGGAAAATGAATGCCCTACATTTTGGCAGTAAAGCTGGATAACAGTTTCAAATGTTCAGCTAATAGATCTTGGGCTTCTTCGTCACTTAGGAGCTCTGACTGTTATTCTGCATCTACCAGAGTGAGATGGATTTTATGCAGTGCTGTCTTCAATGCATTTGAGTGCTTCCTATGAAAAGTTCCCTATTAACACCTTTTATTTAGGTTCTTCTCTGGAAGTCAAGCTTTCCCTGTAACTCTGGCTTCAGTGTAAGGTATGGAGGGGCTGACTGTAGCTCCGTGTTCTTTAAGAGATATGGGCTCACTAACATCAAGCATGTAGGTTTTTTTCACCTTAGTATCAGAGTAGTAAATTTTTCATATCTGACTCACAAAGTAAGGAAAAAAATTGCATTCAGTGTAGAGAAAATGTACTCTTTGTCAATACCAATCAAGTTTTAGAGCAAATAATTTAATTACAAATGAAAGAAAACAGAAAAACCCAAGGAAAGCTAGTACTTCCCCAGATGCAAGAACATGTCAATTTGTTTCTAACTCATTTTGACTGGTGATATATCCTATATGATCTCCAAAAGTCATTCAAGTATTTATAATGATGTTAGCTGAAACAAAGGCTTGGAAAGACTCTAGCTTTATGGAATGAATTTCAAAACCATATGCACGGATTTAGCTGTGTGACTCCCATTAAAAATCAGTAGGTTCCTGGAGGCTAAAATCCTTGAAAACTGACCTCTGCCAATTTGAAGCTGTCTGTGCCATCACATTAAAAAGTTGCAATGCTTACAGGTTAATGCTAAAACCATCTGATGAGAACAAATAAGCAAAAAAACCCAAGCCAGAAACCACTTTGCTTCTATTGCTCTGGAAATACAAAGCCAGCTAATCAAAGCTCTGATTCTGCATAATTCTTGAAAAAAACTGCATCCAGTTTGAACTCCTGTCTGTCCTGAAGTCCACAGGCTTTCGTTCTTTGGAGGTCTTTTTATTTCCAGCAATCTTGGCAGTTCTGAGGATTCAAACAGAGCAAATGTGGGGGACACCTTACTTGAAAACTTGGTAGGGGAGCGCCCAGGGTCCGCTGGTACATTTAACCTTGTGCAAACCTTTCCACCTCCCTACAGCCTCTTTTAGAAAAGGCAACGTGTTGGAGAATAACTGCCAGCCACCCCAAGTCTTGCCTATATCTAACCTCAGAGATGAGGGTATGATGGAAAACACGTTAGCATGCTGTAGCTTACAGTTTCAAACAGGTTGAGGCATTTTTTTAAGTATGTGTTAGACGATCTTGGGAAAGGAAAACAAATAGTTGACCAGCTCCAGCTATCAGGACTGCAAATACAAATTCCCTTACCTGTGGCAGGAATTAAAGGTTCAGACAGATGCACTTTTGAAGCTGGAAAGGTTTTAGAAGTCATCACCCCTTTCTGTTAATTACTGCTCCCAGCTGCAGCCTGTGCCCCATGGGGAGGTCCATCTCCCAGCGCCAGCTGAGCCTAACTGGCTTCAGTTAGCTTTAAAGAGGGCAAAGGGCTGTGACTCCTGAATGGGGACAGGATGGCTGCAGGTCTCCTTCCTTGACAGCAGAGACTGCTCAACAGCTCTCCGTCAGCTCCCAAAATACTGCAGTTTGATGCTCCATATACCAAATTAATCTGGCACTGATTTAGGAAAGGGAACCTCAAAGGTGTCTTGCAAAAAGCCCTGCTCACTAAGGAGCAAGAACCAAAGAGCATTCACAAGGTTGACTGCCATTGGCATCTGAAGGACAGACGTCCTGCCCGAGTTACCTGCTTAGATGCCCTCCCCAGTCAATGGGTGAGTTATCCTGTCAGTCATGTATTTTGGGAGGGGATGAGTCATGCTCTGAGCCTGCCAAGCCTTCTCAAGGGAGCCTGGATACCTGATTTTGAGAGGAGTGGAATTATGTAGGGTAGAGCTGAACTCCAGTTACCATAGCTATTATTTAATCTACAAATCAAAAATGCAATTGTTTGGTCTGCTGTGGAGCCCTTCCTTGAGCAATACTAATATGACGAATCCCACCAAAATCAGCAAACACCAGCAAAACTCATAATTTCCACTTGACACATGTCAGGTGGGACTGGGCCCTGTGCGGGAGCCTTCCAGTTCGGATTGGGATGCTTTCATAAAAATCACTAGTTACCCCTTTGATGTGTGCTTATCTACTGCTCTGCGCTTTGGAAGGAAAGGGAATCGTGCTGGTTACTGTGCACTGAGGTATTTGCCTTGCTAATGAAGACGATGCACATTCACTTTTGATCTGCTGAGAAATGGAAAGTGAAAAATTAAAGCTGATTTCCACCACTAATATTGTCACTGAACATCACTGCACTGTCTCCTGGCTGTGATCTATATGCATGCTGCTGCCTCTGGGAGTTGACGCCATTTAAAACCATGTCAGGCTGGTTGGGCCCAATGGATGCCTCAAGTTATGAACTCCCCAATGCAGCACTGCTCTGTCCAAGCTTTGTGCAGAGCTTGCTGGGTCCCCTTAACCGAGAAACAAAAACAGCATGTTTAAACCAACATCTTCAATGTTGGATCCCAGTCAAAGGCATACATTAGAAAAAACCTGGCATACGAAGCATCCCTTCCCTTCAGTCAGGAAATCCTTCCCTCTTGGCCACTGTCAGTTTGGGTCTGCAAGCTGGAAGCATGGTGCATGAAGGGGGTTTTTATCACTCTGTGTTGCTTCCCCAGATCTCAGATGGCCTGTGCACAGCACAAGCTGGTGGAGGCTCCCATGGCTTAGCCTGAGAACAAGGAGTCATTCAAAGGATGAAGCATCTGCTGATACAGAGCAAGGACTGGACACAGGGGAGCTTCAAAACAAAACCTATCTCCCTTTAATGCAGCAATATCTCCTTCTTCTCTCCCAAATTTCAGAATAATGTCTCTTAGAGCAGCAGCAATTGCTGTCATTCCCTGGAACAAAAGAGATCAAAACCTTGTCCCACTGAAGTCCCTGGCTAAAGTCATGAAAAGCAAGCTTTGACGCTAAACGCCTTGGGGTCTGATATAGAACAAGTCAGTAGAAAAGCTTCTATGGCAGCACGAACAGACCATGCATCAGGATCCTTGATCTGTACAAACAAGAGAAAATGCAGATAAAAGGGGCTAAAGCAGCAAAGGGACCCAGTGTGTAACAGAGCTGCCTCTTCTTCTGTGTCACTGAAAGGCACTGGCACTGGAGGACAAATGCAAAGTTCATACAGTCACTGGGTGCTGAAAACAGGTCTGCTGAAGTCTGGGCTTTTTGGTGTTTGTTGCCTCTTTTGTACAGACCCTCCCCTCAGCCCTGTCCCCTGGAAGACCTGAAGTTGTCCCATGCAGCCCCAAACCTGCCCAGAGTCCTGCCGTGCATGCAGCATCATTTCACTCGCTTTGAGCTCCTTTTTATTGACTAGATCTGTAATGTGTGAAGGTCATTGCCTCACTTCACATGTCTCAGCAGTGCTGTATTTCCACATTTAGCCACTTCAGTTTGTCAATATTAACATCTGTTACTATTTAACACCTGCCACTGCTCTAACGCACGAGGGTTTTAGCACACAGACACAGCAATCCAGCCTGGCACGCCGCTCTGCATGGCGAGAGGAGGAGGGGACGAGCTGCGTGCTCTGATTCATCTGCTCACCCAGGGTGCCGAAACGCTGGCGCTCTCACACTCCCTGAGGAGAAAGGAAACCCTGAGAAGTGGCTCACCTGCCGCAGGGACAGACGAGGATCAGTGCTGGAAGCTCTTGTTTGCTCTAACGGAGTTGTACACAGAGCTCTAGCCGTGTTCCTGTCATTTATCCAGCAGATCAATTGTTTTCACTGCAGTGGTGGGAAAAAAAAACCCAACCCACAACTCCAAGCTGTGAACCTTCTGTCAAGATTTCCCGTAGTCAGAGTTTGGCGTCCCTGGGGTCCTTGTTATTATGAAAAAATAACAGCGCGTGAAAGTTAGCAGCTCCAAATATTTGTGCAGCTCACGATTCATTTCTTACTCACCTAACTCTTTAACGAATGTGTAATGTGGCCATGACAGCTGAGTCATAACTAGAGATGGGCTGATGCTGTAAAATCCCTCTCCGCACAAGAACCTTCCCAGAGTACAGTACTGTTAACTCAAAGGTTTTTATACAGACTTTTAAAGTTGCTCCACCTTTGCTGTATACCGCTGTGGGCCCTAATTTTGCATAAAATTCTACTCTTTAGCATTTCCTATTGCCAAGCATCAGCTTCCCAAGCTCCCTCACCCAAGGAGCTAGATGCTATGGTGCATGATGCAACGATCAACTGGGGCTTTGCTGAAGCCCCAGCTCCCACAGCATGCCCCCCAAACCACAGCTGGCTGACTCTGATCTTAGTCAATAGAGAATACATCAGGTTTTGGGACTCACGCTAATGCTGGCCACCGAATAGGGCTCTTTATAGTCAAATAGTAACTTCAAGCATTATTTTGACATTGCTTACGTGGCATAGCAAAGCACAAGGCCTCTTGTATTAGCACAAGACAACTGAGAATGTCAGAATGTAAGTAAGAAGTGACTCCAAAGCAAAGCCAGATGTTACAATTTTACTCTAATGGGCTTTCATTTCCACATGCCTTTGCATTTCCTGGTTGTGACTGCGAGCAGAAATACCCGCAGATAAGCCTGCTCCTGGAGAAGTGCCTTGCAGTTTTGCAAGCTGAGAAGTCCAGAGAAATATCCAAATCCAAGGGAAGGCATAACTAAACTGAAATCTGTTTAAATGGCTTCTTCAAGGCTCATCTGCCACTGTACATCACTGCCTGCAGTCACGATGGTGGCATCTCAGTGGCCAGTACAAACCCACAAAAATCAGAGTAAACACCACCAAACAGATGCAGCTGTTTGCTGAATGCCTCTGTGACCATTGGGACAAATCCAATCTTTCTGCTGCTAGGTTTCTTCTGCTGAACAGGACTCTTCATTTTTACATTCCCTTGAACTACATGGGATTTCATTTTCTCATGAGTAATGTGTCTCATGAAAGCAACGTCCCACTGGGACTTCATTACAAAGCCTCAAAACATTATTTTTGTAGAAAAATCCCAGTAGAATAAAACTGGTATACTCCTATTTAATTAATAGTGTGGACAATTGCTTGCAGATTCTCCAAGCCACAGCAATCAGCCAAGCTCAATGTCTTTAACAGAGGTTTCAAGTATCAGAGTTTTCCACCTCCAAAACTCCCTCACTCGTCTGACAAAACAAATATAATTACTGCTGATTTGCTTTACCTTTTGAGGTAAAAATCCAACAGTTCCTTATCATTTCAAATAGCTGTCTTGAAATTCCATTGTTTGTTTAATATCTGTTTATTTGTTTAAAGCAAGTTTTATGTCTATTCAGCTGTGCCTGCCTTGTGGGAATTTTACAGACTATTAATTCTATGCAGACAATATCCACTATAAATAGGAATGACTGGTCACCATATGAAGCAATTACAGTGCTTCTGGCCCTTCTCCACTCCTAAAGAAGATGAGAAAGAGACAGAAAAAAGAAAAAAAAAAAGAAAGAAAAAAAAGAAAAAGAAAAAGAAAAGAAAAATAAAGAAAATACAAGAAAAGAGAAAAGAAAAAAAGGAAAAGGAGAAAAAAGAAAGGGAAAATAAAAGAAAAAGGACATATTCCTCCTCCCCCGACTCCCCCACAAATTGCAGGAAGATGGCAAACCTCCATCTCTGTACAGCGATGGAAGCTGTAGCACAGATAGCTACAGCTAGTAGGGGTAATGTGAAGAAGTTGAATTTGGTATCTCAGGAAGCTGATCTTGAAGGAACCAGAAATTTAAGCAATCCTAAATGCTTTCTATTTCTCTATTTCTTCCAGTGTCTCTTATTAAATTAGGGCCTTCCATATATAATATTCCTTCTGCCTTCTGCAGAAGCACCAAGATTCTTTCATATATGAGCTTATGACACACTTTCTTTTATTCTTCAGTAAGGGACTGGAGGATATGGGAAGATATCAGCTATAGCATAACCCAGGGCAAGTATTAGGTAGTGGGCTTGATAGTCCTGTGCTGTCATCAGGAAAGTTCACACATCTAGGTCGCATGGCCTCAGGGGAACAAGTGATGCCTTGATTCAGAAACACAAATCTAAATGGTTGAAGTGTAAAATATTGGAGCAAGAAGCACTATTACAGACTATAATGAGAAACAGGCTAGAAATCTCTAAAGACCAGGTAAGATTCTCCAAGAGCTAGTCATACAATGCTGCAAGTGATGGGTAGAGCCTTGAAAAACTGAAGATGTAACAGGAAGGTTTTCACCAAATAACTCAATCACATAAAGAAGAAAGAATTAAAAGCTGTTGGTACAGTGAAGTTCAGCACTGGAGGGAAAAAAAAGGAAAAAAGAAAAATACCGTTTTGATAGTTCTTGCACAGTTTTACACAGGACTGGGAATATATGAAATAAAATCTGACTTTAGCAACTTCCTTTGCTTCTTTCCCCACACTCTGCTTCAAGCTTCTGTCCTTGCTGGTAAATGCAAAAGAAAAAGTGTTTGGAAGATATTCTCTAGAAATAGGAAAACATACACTAGTACACAAATGCGGCAATATCCAGATCTACCATTGTAAGGATGCTCTAGGGCTTAACAATTCCTCCGTACAGATTTTCTCCAACTGGCCAGTTACCAGTTCATACATACTCAGTGGTCCTTCACTATCAGATATCCTCAAAAGGACAAGCAGCAGCAGGTTTTTGACAGATCCCTCTCACCCACCAGAAACCAAGAAGTAATACGTGGGAAATGAAGTGCCTGCAAACTACTTCACCTAGATTTTACATTAGAAGCAAACTCAATCCCATAGCAGCATTGGCTGGTTTCAGACCACTGGGTATCTGTCTTGTAATCAAAGATTTCACCTCTTGTTTGATACAGCTTTCTTTTGACATTATTTACAAACCAGAGAGAGCACCTAAATACAAATGTTATCAAAACCAATGATGAAAAGAAGAAAAATCTTTAGGAACAGATGTTACAATTGATGTTGAACTTGTCTTGACAGCAACCCCAGCATCTTCCAGTTGTCTTCAGAAAACCAGAGATGAAAAAGGGAGAGACTTTGCCAGTGTATGGGCTGATGGCATCAACTTCCAGCTGATGTTACCAGGCTGTGAGGACTGACAAGGCTTTCTCAGGGCTGAGGACCCACTTCTGAAACCATGGTACACTGATCTTTAAAGTGCCTCAGAAAGAAATGCTCTCCATGAGGCAGAAACAATTTAGATCACAGGTACAATAAATTTCATAATGGTGTGGTCTGGCTAAGCCAATTCCAGCCCCAATGGAAGGCTAACACGGGAAAAACTACCCAAACATTTACTCTCACTGTAGCTCTGACACCTTAGTGGGAGGCAAAAGCAGATATTGTTTTCCTGGAAAGGACATACATTCGTTACTGTGGGCAACGGCCTCTCCAGATATACTGACTTGGTTTAGAGGCTATATTTGCAAGACATAGTGTTCCTTGAGTCCTCATTTCAGATATTTGCCCTCTCTTTACCTCTGAAATATTCCCAGCAGACTTTGATTTTCAATGCAGTACTAATAGTTTATATTACTCCTGGAACATTGCAGAGGCACAGTGCTCACTGCAGACTTTAATAAGAGTTTTGGAAAAAATCAGCAGAGCCATACATAATACACCTGGCACAAATGTTTGCTTCTTGACTGTCTCCAGTAGAATTACAAAGAGGAAGATAACTAAGAACGTCTGTGTGTGTGTGGCACAGGTAGATGCACCTAATCCCACTAGAAAAAATACAAAAGGCGTGCAAGAGAAAAGAAATGTTCGTCAGCACCAAAATGTTAAACTTACTAATCTGAGCCAGAAGCTATGGCTCATGATGGTCACAAAAGTGAGTGGATTTTGCAGTGGTTTGGGGTCTGGCAGAAGGCCATATTCTCACAGTGGTAGAGCAAGGAGGTGACTTTATAGGGGCTCATCCTGAATAATAAGATTCATACACACAACAAGAAGTTAATCAGGGTCTCCTGAGCAGGACTTAGAAACAAGGAAATAAGCTTTCATCATCTGTTATTTTTTATAAAAGGGGGACGGGAAGACATGGAGTGACTACAGAAATACTTGTCCTTCCCAAATACCAGATATATTGTGCTGACAGTGGTAATCTTGGTGGAGGGAGCAAACTGGGGAAGATAATGAATGGGAATTTCATGGAAGGAGAATTTTTCAGCTTTAGCTTTCCATGTGATTCTCCCACTGTTTTCTACTAGCAAAGGAATTCACTTGGACGTCAAAGAGGTAGACTCATCATACTTCTGCCTGGAGAAACATGTCAGCCCAAAATGAACATATGAATATCTTAACCTAAACTTTTCAAAATGCCCAGTGATTTTAAATCGGTGACGAATTCCAGAGGTAAAAAAAGGTATCTCTAAAGGATGCTCAGTGTGGTCATCTAAAAATCAGATCACATCAAAGCGAAGCATGACAACAAGCCACAGGTGAAAAATAAGGCTCTTGTTTTTGCTCATCAAATAGCCACACTGTATGAAATGATACTTCACCTATTGTACAGATACACACACAGAAACATAACAGTGATCAAAACTTGTAACGAGCAGAATTTGCATTGGTTTTGCCAAAAGCATGTAATGAATTAGTAATCCCCAGCAGAAATTAGAACACTCACATTCCCCAGTAGATGAAAGAATGGCTGAAAGTTGTGGCCAAATGCTTTCCTACTTCAAAATGCTCTGTAGTATGGAAAAAAAAAGGACAAAATGAATATGAACAAATTTTCATGAGCAGTGTGTTCCCCTTTGATCAGCTCTGCTAGGTAGTAAATACTATATGCATAAGTACATAGCCACTAATTGAATCAGCTGTATGCTTCAATAATTGGAATTGACTGAAGAGGCTTTCAGTGGGTATTTTCCCAGGACCCCTCTCCTCAGCATATCTGTTACATTTCTTGTCTTATTTGCTCACATTTCAATTTTAAATCCCGCCATTCGTAACATGACAGCAGTGCTTTCATGAGACTGCCTGGGCCCAGAGAAGGCTGTCAGAGCTAACACGCTGATCCTAGGAAAGGGAGCCTGATTAAAAACCTCATTGTGTCAGCCAGGCAATCAGATGTTCATTATCCTATGACACACGACTACTGAAATGGAACATTCACATATTTTAAACTTGAGAGATTTGTACTTTAATATAATTATTTTTGAAAGATTCTTCATCAGAAAGGTTAATAAGAGCAATATAGGTTAATAACAGCACTAAGGCAGCTGACATAATCAGATAATTGACCTTATTGATATGTTAAGTGCCCTATGCTTCACCTTGGGATGTGTGACTGCTCTCCACAGTCAATTATCTTATAATGATGCCTGCTTCTTAAGGTCTTATTGCTTGAATATTGGACTTCATCCAAGGTTTTTTGTGTACCCCCCCTTCCTCCTGCAAATGCTGTCCTGTAGGATTTCTGATCCACTTTCATCTAGGACTATGCTAACATATAACAGGCACTTTTCATAAATATGCTGATGCAGAGAGTGTCATTGGTTGCCTATAAATTCAGTTTGTTTCCATCAACAAAACTGGGGTGGATTCCTGTTGTCTCCCTTCAGTGGGGAACAGCCCTCTGCTCTGCACAGCCTCTCCGGGGCTGCTCCCGGGTGTGGGATGCCGAAAGCACGGTGCTGCCAATGCTCCTGCCCCGCTGGCTCAGCACACGATGCTGCCCACCAAACTGGATAGATACAGATGTCAAGCCCAGCATAAAGGGATGCTACGTGGTGTATGGCCTTGCTCACTCACCCTTCACGGGATTTCTCCCACGAACAAGGCTGTTCACTCAGGCTGCCTTCGCAGATCGACAGTGATCCCTTTGCTCTTTGTGCAACACCAAGAGTAAGAAAAAAAGCAGCATCTTCATGAAAAGGAATGGCAATTTCCCCCCATGGATGTAGTGGCATCCATCCCCGATTTTTCCCTCCAGGTAGGTGTTGTGGCTCTGCTCAAACGCACATCTTGTTCCCAGCCTGATTGCACATTTAGCCTCTCCAAACTGAATTTTCCAAATAAAGCACATACCTGTGTAGGAGTGAGGCTGATTAGTAGAGCATAGGGACCCACTGGATTTCTGTGCTGGGCTGCATGAGGAAGGTATGGGTCTGGGTGTTACCTGGCTTAACCCCCTCAACCTTTAGCCAGGAGCTGTGTTCAAGATGCTACTGTTATTGATAGGTGCCCCTTGTTTGTCGAAAAAGATAGGCAGACATAGTGGGGCGCGAATGAGCTCTTACCGAACTGCCACAGCACGCGCTGGCCTCGCTGCACACAAACAGGTGATGTGCTGGAGCTATAATACGCCCTGCACTGCCCTGCCCATGACAGGGCGATTTCTGTTGCTCCTGATACCCCAGGGAGAGCAAAGGAATTGCTGAGAATCTGTCAGTGGCAAAAGGGCTCGATGGTCATTAGAAGGGGTCAGTCCAGAGATGCTCCTGGACCTCCCAGGCAGACTGCCCCTGCCCAGTCCCCAGCTGTAGAAATCTTTCCTTAATCTGATTTTGCTCATGTCCATGCAAATGGTGCTCTTATCTCAAGGGTGGCAAAATGAATTCATAACATGCCAGAGAGTTATAAAGTTTTGGCTACATCTGGGTTTCTTTTTCTTTTTACTCAAAACAAAGCGTGCTTCAGGGGGAAGCAGACAGAATTTTGGAAGAGAAACAGAAAGGCCAGAACTTTGAGCTACAGGTGCTGTGACTTTGAAAAGCGTTTGTGATCCTGGCCGTCTGCCTCATGTCTCCTGTTCCCCCTCTCTATCCGCTGTCTGATCTCCCTTCCAGGCACCTAGGCACGCTCTAAAACATTTCATTCCCTCGACACTGAATCCTCTTGTTGCCTAATGGGCTTAAAATTGGGATAATATTCAGCTAAAAGGCATTATCTAATTTTGTGAGAGGCCAGGTATGAATCGACACTTCTGAGCGCACACCAGAATGGGGCTGCGATGCAGAGGCCAGTGAAGACAGAGATTTACTCTGCAGCCACTGTGAAAATGAGGGTTGTAGGGGAAGCCATTATTTCCAAGGCATTTTGTGGTTCTTCCCCACCACATCTTTGAAGCGCTCTGCGGTACTTTCACCCCTAACTGATGTAAATGCCAGGCCAGTCTAATGCTGTCCTGCAGTTTAACAAATGTGATGGCAAAATGTAATGGCAGACTGCTTCTTGGTAGCCTCTCAGGCAGGACCCTCCAGCAGCAATCTGCTGTGCTCCAGGCTTCTCACAGATATGAGAAATGAAGGATTGCTCTGTGCTATTTATTAGTAAACCTGTTCTCTGCAGTCTTACCTGATGGGACTGCTCTGATCATCATAATTCAACAAATAAAATTTAATCTGTGTGAGTTGCTATCAGTTAGTGTCTTAACAGGGATATCTTTGCAGCAGTCTTAGCCCAGTAGTCCAATTAAGTTGCACAGGCAGGGTATCTTCCATAATCTCAGGCACTTTGAAAGCTTTGGGGATGTATCTGCTGAAAGAAAATTGCTTCATCCTGGCACCAGTACTTTCAGCAAAACAATGCAGGGCTGTAGTTACCTCTGTGAGCCAAAGAATAAAAATACAAAAGGTGGATTAGGCTAAAGCAAACCAAAATATCCCGGGAAATACTAAAATAATTTCCAACTAAATTTCTGCCTGACAATCTCCTGCCTGCAGGGCAGTGGGCACTGCCATTACCTCTGAATCCATGCTAGCCATCAAGGTCCCCTCAGTTCCCCACCCGAAACTGGCTTTTCATTTTCAGGGACAGAGAACAGATGGTCAGCTTTAGCTTGGCACTATCCCTCTTACCTTGCTGCCTTTCGTTCATTTTTAATACACCACCCTTGGCTTGCTGCGAATGTCTGGGAAAATGTAGATGTCTGTGATTAAAGTGATGAGGAAGAAGGGAGCCTTCAGGATGCTTTCAGCTGCTTTCCAGCTCATATGGAGATACATAACACAAGTTGATCACATCTGGTCTAGGCAGAGTACTTGTGATGGCAGGAGAGGCTGCAGTTGTGCAATATGCTTTAAAGTTTGCAGAAAAAGAGACTCTACACACGAATAGACGTTCACATTTTCAGCACTCTCTAGTGACAAGGTTTTACAGTCCTTCCCATAACATTACCTACTAGTAGCCACAAAGCATCCAAGCAGAACAAACGGTTTTAAAGGAACCAAGAAAAAACATGAGCTCAGAGCAACAGGTTTTGCTTCTGATCCATCGCATAGTAGACCAGAAAAGTGAGATGGGTCCTGTTAAATATATTGTCCCGGTCATACATGGGGCAGGGGGAGGCACACCCAGAAGGACACATCTGCCCAAGTCAGGTTTCAGGGCGTACTTGTTCCATTGACAAGTAAAAACATGAGTTGAAAATATCCTGGTGCTCTAGCTCTGCTCTGAAAAGGATCCTCAGAAGCAGATCACCCTTAGAGTGCCATGAATTTTTTATCCAGGCACTTCTCTGGAAGGAAGTCAAACGAACCAAGGATTTGGCCTGAGACGCTCAGCTTGCCCCCATGCTGGAGAGCTCTGCTCCCATCATCAGGGCGCTCCATTTCCCTGCAGTTCTGGCAGGCTTTCACAGGGACATTCGTTGGGATGAATTTCAACCTGTGAGTGGCATCCATGCATTTCCTCCTGCTGTACCAGTGCACCCCTGCTAATGCCCAGTAACACTATAATAACTCAGAGGAGCACCTCCAGTGCCTGATGCTGTATGCCGGCACAGGGAGGGAAAACCCCTTCCTGCCAGACGTTCCAAGCTGGGGAGAGACAGTGAACAGAGACAGCTTGCCCTCATTTTATGAACAAAAGGTTGGCTGTACCCCTTTGGATATGAACTGGATGGTAATTAAGAACCTGACTGACTTTTTAGATGCTGAAGTCTTTTGAAAAGCTCAGGGGTTTGGTCTGTTGTAATCAATTAAATTGATAGCTACTCAGCAAATCTGGGCCACTGCCAGCAAGCTGCTGTGGCTCAGGAGGAGCGACTGCAGGGCTCCTCATCCCCAAGGCAAGTCCATCTGCAGAAGAGTTAAGATGTGCAGAATGGCTCAGTTGTCCTAACTCTGATGCTCGTGCTGGGTATTAAGCAGAAACAGGCTTAGATCAACCCTGAATAGCACTGAAAATCCCATATTTTCTCTTTGAATTAACAATAGCCAAACTAAGACAGTTCACGCTGTTTTTAAAATATTGCCGAGTTTGCAAGAAGTACTGGCCAGCTCTCACAGAAATCACTGCGACCGTCTGGAGCTCACAAAGGGGAAAACCTGAGTAGAGTAGTGGCTTTTGGTCCATACAGTCTGCTTAGAAACACTTTGGTGGATTGGAGCTACTAGAGAAACCATGACCATGTAAAGCTAGTGAGCACCTGGTCACCTGGGAGGGAGGAGAAGGAAGGAGCGAGGTCCCGGTTTAAATTATTTGTATACCATCCCCATGGAGAAAGAGGCTCCAATGTGAGCTGAACCCTAATTAGGCATGAAGGAAACCTGTGACCATCCTAATCCACGCAAAACATTTCATTCAGAGTTCACACCACATTAGACATCAGAGAATCAAAAGACAAGGCACAAATCCCTGAGAAGCAGCTTCAGTATTTCCACTGCTTACCGAAGTGTTTGTTTTAGACCAGTCAGAATGTTTTGAGCAAGAACTCCCATTTGCCTGTTTTACTGCACCAACGACCAGCACATTTATGACAGCATACTAATATTACATAGCAGTGATTAATAAATAATAAAGTGACGCATGGTGCAAACTCTGAGCTGAATCCATTTCCTCTCCTGAAGTTCTACAGCAGAGCCAACACTTGCAGCTGCATTTCAGAAAATACACTACTTGTACAAAAGTTGAAAAGTACCACTGTCATAATTAGATTTTCCATTAGGCTTGTGTGGCATAATTAAAAATGTAGTTTCTCTGTGAGCACGTAGCAGTGCTCTAGGAAAAGGGTGTCACTACTTATTAAGGGCATATGCAGGTACTTTAGCTAACCACATAAATTGATTAAGTACTAAACTAGGCTATGGAGTCTAATTGTTTTGAACAAATACCTACTTACTGCATGTGTAAGGACACATTGCCTTGCCTGTTGGAAAGCATAAATTATTCCAACAACTACTAACTTTACTGTTGAATGCCATTTAGCTCTGTTCTCAGCTCCAGATACCCAAATGTCTGCTTGCAGTGTTATCAGACAGCAGCTGTTCCCGAAGTCAAACAACTGGGATGAAAGTGAGAGCATGGCAGGACACTGCGGGCAGGACCGGGAAGTGCCCCTGTCCCTCTACAGCTCCAGGTGAGCCATGTAGCCACTTCGGGTGTCTATTTGCCCTCTGCAGACTGCAGATTGCAATAGCTTAACCTTCCTTTGCAAAGTACTGGCTAACACTCCTCCCCGTGTATTTCTCACTGAGATTCACAAAGGAGCAAAAGGGAGGCAGTTGTTGATATTAGATAAGCTCCTCTGAAATTCCTAGCTGCTATTATTAGCCAGATTTGACATATTTTTACTCAAGCAGGCAGTTGTGGTTTGTGTGAGCCCAAGTTGGGACTTAGTGGTCTGCTCTTCACAGGCCTGTAGGACACTCCCAAATCCTTAAAAAGTCTTGGAGGAGTCTCTGAAAAAAACCCCACAGCTGATATTTCCAGGAAGGATTTCTGCAGTGTTTAGAAACTCCTAAAGCAGCAGCACTGAAATGATGAGCTGTGGGCCTCTGCAGCCCCTTGGTACAATTCATCCAGCTCATAGCCAGGCAATTGCTTGCCCACCATCTCAGCCCCGCTTCTGACATGGAGACGGGCAGGGAGCTGGCACATAACACACAAGTGCAATGCAACTGTCCACCTAGGTGCAGCTGATCTGGTGCTGTCCCAGCAGTACTTGAGGAGCTCAGGGAGGAAGCACAGCTTCCCAGCATGAACTTAAAATACAGCTGATGCAAGAAAGAAGTACCTGTCAGGCTGGTAGGATTCGAAACAATAAGCCTGATTGTCCCAGCACTGTGATTTCCTACTGTTGCGCTTGCATAAAGTCATCTTAGTTTTTCCTGCTAATAAATGAGAAGACAATCTGACCCAGCGTATTCATTGACAAGCTCTGCAAAAGAAACCTCAGGAATATTTTATTCCTCCCACATTAGGAACATACAGAACATACAGAGAAATTTACCATCACATAATGATCCCTATTATGCAAAGTGAGGCTGACAAAATTTCTATCATTACATCCCTGACAAGTACTCAGAACTGCGGGGGCTTTCAGGCTTTCTCTTGAAAGAAAAAAGACCTGCAAAAGTAGCTTTAATATCTTAAACATTGAGCAGGAACTTCGTCCTCTCCCTATTCACAAACACCTTAAATACATCTCCTTCCTTCACAGCTCATTAATCCCTACTCCTCTGCTCTTCAGACATTTAAATTCTTTCCACAGATCTAACACAGCAGAGGTGTTTATATCATGTTTAATCAGCACTTGCCAGCTGTGAACGCCCCTCATGACCTTACTGGTTTTTGAGTGACCAAATATCATTATGAAATCACCCGAGTGTGATGGTGAGGACCTTGCTGGAGCCTGAAGCCCTTGTGCTGTCACCAAACCACAGTCCCCCCTGACAAGTTTTCTCCCATTTGTGCATCCAAAAATGCCCATCAAATGGTTCAATTATCATTGCAACACTGGTCAAAATCCTGAATCCGAAGGACAAGCAGATTGGTAGCGATTTATCATCTTGCTCGGCATTACACTGTTTTAGGGCAGCACTACACATTGCGGGGTGCAAATCTGATCCAGTTACTCTTTGGTTGGAGGCTCCAAAGGGGCCAACCCTGACCCCAAACATCTGACCAGTGACAGTGGTGGGTGATTTGCTTTGTTAACTAGCATGGTTTGCACACACAGAGCTGCCTTCCAGTGCCATTTTCATCTTCCTCACTGCCATGTGAATACCAATACAAGTAAATATCAGAGAAACGTATGAGAAGCGAGCATGTGGGGCTCATAGGCACAGCATCCACATTCTATTTTGTCTTCCTTTCCTTTCTTTTGTCCTTTCTGTGTGTCCACATTTCCCCTCCTACCTCAGATGTGCACTTTTGCTACTCTGATTTCCTTACCTGTTCCACCACAGGTATTCAGATCTTCTCCACCTGGGTCTCTTTGTCTCTTTCCAGCCTCCCTAACCAGCCCTCTTCCCTCTGCTGCTCAGCAGAGGAAAGAGCAGAGACTGAGAAAGTTAATGAACATCACACCGGGGTTACTGCTTCCAGCACTCTCCCTCTTGCGCACACTGTGGGCCAGGCACACACGTGAGCCCCAGAGCAGTAATTAAGGGATTTTAGGAGGATAATGCCCTCAGAGGGCTTTGGCAGATTGACACATGGTATTTCTTCTTAATAATGACTGTCCTGAAACGTATCGGATCCGTGTGCTGCTGTGTTTCCGGCAATTTGTAAGAACTGTTCAATGTGTAGCCAGCTGGAACACACAACAGCACATAATTGTTCTATTACTGCAGACTTCAATTGTTCTCTTTTATTCATTAAATGGCCATTTATTGGAAGAAAGGTCCTTTTTTTAGATGCATTTTTACACAGCTCTAGATTGGACTTGCCAGGACTGAACAAGGGCAGACCTTCCCTTTTCTCACTGTGCTCTTGGAAGGCAAATGGGAAGCACAAATGCTGGAATTTTTGTATTTTAATGGAGATGTTGAAAGCCTTTTACATTCTGCATTGGAACAAAAATGAAGCCTTTTGAAATGTTGCATGGGAGTCAAGGGAGAAGGCCACCCACGCTGACTATGGGAGAAGCAAGAGCAAGGGTCTGCTCAGCAGCAGCCCTGAGTGTGTCTCTTTTGAATCAAGAGAGCGCCCAAGGACTAACATTAGGGAAAGAAGGACTGCTATTGCGAGAAGCCACACAGGGCAAGGGAGAAAACCAACTGTCTGGTGCTTACAGCACTCACCTGGAAGTCAGGAGACATGACAACTTGCACTGAGGTCCCAAGTGAGTGCCCAGATGGGGGACAGTGGTGCGAGTCCCTGTTTCAGACCAGCAGTTCCACAATAGGCCAGGAATTTCTTGAAAAAAGGCTCACCAAAGACCAAGAAACATATCCCATTCAGACTTGAAAAGCGCTGTAGAACTGACTGTGCTATCTTGAGAACTGTTTCCCATACAATGAGTATTGATTTGCAAGTGTTTTACACAATACAAGAACCAAAACCCAAACCCAGGAACCCCAGGTCTAAGATTCCTAATTCCCATTTCAACTGTTGTTCCCTTAGCAGAAGAGCAGAAGGTGGACATTTTAACCAGTGCATTCTGGTCAGACCACACTACCTGGCAAGCTGAGGCTGACCTACACTTCACTCTACAACAACAAAGTGAAACATCAAATTAAAATGTATGTACAGAAGGAATTTCCTCTTGCTCTCCTAGCCTTTCTTTAAGCTATTGAAATGGCTTTGCAAAAAAAAAAAAAAAAGGCAAGACGTAATTGTTTCCTGTGCAAACGTTGTGCCAGACTTTATTTTTATGGGCTGTATTTATTGACTTTAGCTATTTTTCCAGTATGCTGCACAGCGTTAGACTTGGCAGGAAGTCATGCAAAGTGAAATAACATCTCTGAAAAAGTGGGAATTCTCATTGTTTGGCATGGTCAAAGAAAAATCCAGCCAAGCAAACTTATGACCTTCTCTCATGTCAGACTCAAACCCAGGCCAGGCCAGCCACCACATTAGACTCTTCGTTCATCTGAAGTCACCAGAAGATCCAAATCTGGGGGTCTGATCCAGGACCTAAATTAAGTCATTTGCTCCCATCTGCTCTACTCCACACCTCCACTAAGAGCACCTATTTGCCAATGCAATTACAAGCAGAGATCTGTACTTTGTGTAGATACCGATTTGTTTTCAGGGGAGCAAAATAAGACCCCCAGTCTCACCAGGAGCCATTAGTGAGTTAATTGCAGCTGTTTAGGAGTTAGGTCTTAATGTGCCTGTCATCTCCAGGCACTTGCTACTCTTCCCAGCATTTTGTATGCGTCTGAGACAGATGTCTCCAAGGCAATCAGAAAAGTCCCACAGTATACACTGAAGAAGACAGAAGACAACTGAAGAGATTTATGTTGGATGGAATGACAAGCTCAAGAGTTTAACTACACATGGCATTTCTGGAAGCTTGCCAGCTCCAAGTTTAGTGTGTTTTGTGTACTTCACTCATAACTGTTTATTGTGACAGGTAAACACTTGTTTTGAAAGCTTGCAGGCGTACTATTAAAACAGAAGTGTTCCTGACATAGTCAAGCTGTGCTGTCAAATGTTTATCTTTTGAATGATGAATGCTGGCTTGCTGGCTTTCCTTTTCGTTCCTTTCAGTCTGCGTGGAACAGATTTGAACAGTCTCTCCCAACTTGTTTGGGCTCATTTCACCTGGGGGACATATCTGAATGCTGATGGGCCAGAGAGCAGCTCCGCAATTATCAGCCCATATGCCAATAAATGAAGGTGATGCAGAGAACAAAGGAGGAACAATAAGGTAAGCAAGAGCAAGCTCAGTGCCGGCTGTCTGCAAATGCAAATGCAGATCTTGAGCTTTAGAAACTAGACGAGACTAGAGTTCAATGGAGAGGGCTATTTCCAGCACTTAGAGCATCTCAGAGACACATATTTCACAAGTCAAATTCTGGAGACTTATGCTAACTAAAAAAGTTAGAAGCAACTGTAACAAATTTTTCACAATATTATTTTTTACTTTTTTTTAAGTAAGAAACTAGAAAATCTGGAAGCAGTTAAGTCACAGTATTGGATGTATACATAGTCTGTGAAACTGCGGACAATCACAAAAGTTATTGACAAAAATGAACAATCTTACGGGTTAGAATTAAAATTCTCCACTTGGTGCAAATATGCCTTCTACAGAACTAGAAGAAATACCTGTGAAAAGAAGACAGTAATTTCTGTGTATCCTAGTGTAATTGCATATGTTAAAAGGCTGTGGAATTCAGCAATGATCCCATGGGCTTTCAAGTGGATTTCAGATATTTCACAGTGCGTCAGTTATAGATTGAGACATAAGACTTTGGGGGGAAAAAAGTACAATCTTTGATTAGATGAAATAGGCATCAAATTTCCATGAAAATGCAAATGCCTAATGAATTCATTGCTAATGCAGTTCTGCTGCTTCTTTGTTCTGTTGCAGTGGTACTTCAGCCATGGGTTTGCTGACCTGTACTGGGTGTAGCACTGGGGCCAATTTAACCAGCACCATTGTAATGCCTACCTGCTGGGGGCGCATGGACGAGAATGAGAATCGATAATTTACAACTGATTTGAGGAAGTAAGTCTTACACAATGCATAAGCCATGGAACAGCCTGCCACAGGAGGCATCGGAAGCGTTCATCTCACACAGGAGCCAAAGGATTGAGTATTTGTCAGGATATTGAAAATATCAGGGATCACAAGCATAAAAAAATAAAAACTGTTTCCAAAAAGCCATTAAACAGCAAAGTGCAAGTGCTTAGACAGTATCTAATTACAAGGGCAAAAGAAGAAAAGAGACCTCAACACCAAATCTGTAAATTCAGTAGGTCCATGTCCCAGCTTACTGTACAGAGGTTGGCCATACAGAACAGCTTATACACTAAATTAGGCTATTTCAGCAGAAGGTAGAATTAGGACTTTACTGCCTAGGGAGACACATATATTATACCTTTGATCCATGCTTAACACAGAGGATTTGCGCAGGGTTGTTACGCAGTGGAGGGATTGCGCTGAAGCCATTACAGAGTGCACACATTGCATCCCTCTGGCAGGAACATCTGGTGACCCATAAACCAGCCAAAGCACCGGAGCTGTGGCAGAGCTGCTAGGGCAGGTTTATTTACAGCACACCAAAACTCCAGCCAGCAGCTCAAGCAGGCAGGCACTCCTGTGGGGTGCCGTCACCTGCCGGGTAAGGAGGACTGAGCTTGCTTCATCCAACTTGGAGCCTTCTCCAACGGTTTGCATTGCAGGTCCCTCAGTCTGCATTGTGTAGGGGAGAAGGGGCTGGGAGACAGCAGAGAGAAAAACCCAGGGAAGAGATATGGTGGGAGGTGGACTCTGACCAGTACTCCAGCTCCTCACAGTTTTTGGATGAGCAGAGTAAGTCTGTGCTGCATCAGTGCTACACACCATGTCACCACTATAGGACTGGGTATTTAAGGTCCTAAAGTCGGATTTACTTTTTCATTAAACCCTGGCCCTAGTAAGGGAAGCAGTTTAGACAAGGGGTGAACAAGCACTAGCCCAGCATTTACCTCTTTGTTCAATTTGCTCTTTCAGCCTAAAATATTTCCTCTTTCTCTCCCCCTTACAGCTGTTTCTTCAGGTGCACATGTAGCATGACATCAAAATATAAATCATTACAAGCAGCTGCTAACTTCAGTGCATGTCAGGATTTACTACACTGGGGCTGATTCCTTGGGTGCTGAGCATCCTCCCCACTCCAAACCCTGCTGAACTGTGTACAGAAACAGGCTGGCTACAAAGCTGCTTCTGTCCTTCTTGCCCCCAGATTTAGTGAGCAAACTACTTCATCATTTTTCTCCTAATGAAAAGTGTACTGTGACTTGTGCAAAACAAGAGTGATCCCTGTGCCGGGAGTCTATGCTAAGTATTGCTTTTGTCCTATCAAATAAAAAGCGTATGAAAAAGGTAGTAATAAAAAAGCATTAAGACACACAAGGCTTGTTAAATGATTTAAATCTTCATAATGTATAACATTTTCCTGGTAATTAAGTTCAAACACTGAGTTGGGCTAAATGCTTGCTACTGTTGATAACACTTTAAATGCTCCCTCACATACTCAGATATTCTTTTTCTCTACCACAGCCCTGACAATCCAAGGTAGTTACTTTGAAGAGAGCAGGAATTGCTTCCTATTGATGGGGCACAGCACAGCAGTGCAAAGTCCATTTCAGGCTCACCTTACACCACCACACAAGCTCAGTCAAACTCCAACTCTTGTAAAAATAGATCTGCTTGGAATATGCAGCTTCTTTGTCAAAAAAGAACAGAAACTTGGAAAGAGAAGGGGAGAGAGGAGAGGAGTTGCTTTTTTATATGAAGTGGGAGGAAGACGAGGTAGATGCTCTCTGCTCATGTTTCTATTTCATTTTTCTAAAGTTTGCACCGAAAAACATTTTCAAGAGAAAGTCCTGACCTGCCCTGGTAACAAGCTATTTGCCCGTAAGCAAAGATCAATGCTGGTTCCCATTTTTCTTTCCCACTTCTTCCTCCCCCTTCTTGCTGTTTTTGCCCTCCTATTTATCTGCTCTTGGTTTACACATTACAGCTTTTGTTCTCAGCTTGCTCTTGCTTTCCTGCCCTCTTAGCATCCAGCTACATCCAGCACCCAATGCATTCTTTACAAAACAGTTCTTTTTTATTAGAAAAGCCTGATGCCTTCTACTCAGAAGTACTATATTCAGATGGGAGGGTTTGATCCCATGCAGTAAAAGACAACCATGCTCATCACACCTACATACATTATCCCATCACTCACAAGCCCATCTGAACTGCATATTGTCCAATTTAGACTGCAATCACTTTTAATATTTTGTTTTAAACACAACCAAGTCAAGGCAATATTGCAAAATAAGCTAGGTAAATAGATGTTATGCACACATAGGCTTTGCAGTTTGGTGAGCCAACCTACAAACCCCCACTAGGTTAATTGACATTGCTAACTCTTGCTTGGCAAGGGGAAAAATATTTAGATATTCAGTAAATGCTTCAGGTGAAGCCTTCAACCACTCAAAGTTACGCAAAAATATTCTCAAAATGTAGGTCTATTTTCAAAATCCTCCCAGGCTGGCTTCATATATCATCCAAGTTGAAACTGTTCTCATGATATATTATACATGGAGACTGCACTACATCATCAGAGTTCTGACACTGCCATGTTCAGGGTATGCTAGGATACAACGTAATGAATTACAACAGTGGACATTGACAAATACTCTTTAGGGGAAGTTTAAATTAATTTTTTTAGCTGCTTGCAGTTGGCTTAGAAGGTAATTTTTATTAAATAAACTAGTGGGAGAGTGGGTAGATTCAGAGCCTTTGAGAAAGGGAATGGCAGAGCAGAGAGAACACAGGACAGAAAGCAAGGAAGCAATTTCAGCTCTGAGATTAATGTGCTCTGTGATTCTGGAAAAGTCAGCTGGGCCAAATCCTGACTGTGCTCACCCACAAGCATGCAGCTCTGCTGAAGCACCTATGTATCTGGGTCAAACATGGATGCCAAGTTCATAGGTGCAATCCCACGTCTGTGAATTGGATATCAAACAATTCCCACTGACTTCAGTGGGGTAAGGTATTGTTGTAAGCACCTGGTATACAAGGTGTATTGTGTATTGTATTGAGATGCAGCAGATGGGCTTTCACCTAGAAAATTCATAATAATCCAATATTTGGTTTTTTTCATAAAAATAAACCAGTAATAACAACAAGAAAAGGATAAGGTACAGCTGATAAAGCCAAACAAATAAACCTTTCATGAGAAGCAAAAGCTAGTACCTCTGAGAAAGCCCAGAATACTAAAAATCTTTTCCCTCTGAAGGAATCTTTTGTCATTTCATGGGGAATCAATTAACCACAGTGTCTTATTCAGGTAGGCTTTGGATTAGTACCATATCCCTTCACTATAGATAATTAACCTCAGTTTCTGAATTAGCAGCAAAATAAGCCAGTTATTAGTTTTTATAATGACTAGAACTCAATATTTTGGGTAGTTAAACACCCAAGAGTTTAAATTAAAATAGACATCTGACAGAAATCCCTAAAGTGTTCTTCAGATCATTAATACTATAAATTCCACAGTAGATTGAACTGACAATGTTCCCTCTTCCTTCTGGAGCACTCCAAAGGGATGAGCTACTCCCTCGAATCAGCATTCAGTTTGATCTCTGAAATAATCTCTCCTTGATACCTAAAGCCTCAAGGCCAACAGCATAGTTAAACTCATATCCTCCTCTTACCAGAAGTGTTACGTCTAGTGAAGCGAGAAAAAAAAAAAATTAAAAAGCCTACTTTCCTGGTCTACCTACAGACTGCTCCATACATTACCAAGACAAACTGATGCTCACAGCCTAGAGCAAAATCTTGGCTAGGGTCACAGCCTGGGGCAGCAGTGCAGAGAGAGCGCCGGGAGCAGGGGGACACTGTGGAGCTGTCACTGCCTCCTGGGCCATGGGGAGAGAGTGGGCTGTGCACAGTTCCTGTGTGATACTAAATGAGCAATTGGTCTCTCCACACCTCAGGTTTCCTGCAGTGGAAGTGTGGGGCACAAGGGCAAGAAGCATGCCTGTGAGGTTAACAGGGCTCAAGGATCTTGAGGAGATGCCTCTTCATCCCCCTGCCCCACAGCTGTGTCATCTCTGCATGTCTCATCCCTGGAAGATACTCTTCCTCAGCATACTCAACCTGCGATGAACACTGCTCACCTTCAAAAAGCCTTCCTAATACCTAACCTGCATCACTTTTGCTGTAAAAGGAGCCTGCTAGTTGATGTCCTACCTATATTTGCCTTTTCCTCCCACCAACATGACACTGAGACTTGCTGAACTTCTGGTCCAGTCTTTACTTTCCTCTACTCATCCGTTCCCTTTCTGCAGAACCACTGCCTCTTCTTCATCCTCTGTGCATTGATTATTCCAGCTCAAGTTTCATGCCTTGCACTTGTCTCTAATTTAATTCCCTTTTTTTTTTTTCCCCCAAACCATTTCTGCAATTTGTTGAACTCATTTGAATTCTCACCATGTTGTCCAATATATTTGCAGTCCCTCCTAGCCTGGTGCCATCTGTAAATTTAATAAGCGTACTATCTATTCCATCATCCAGGTTGTTAATGGAAACATTGAACAGAACTGATTGCCTCCCTCCTCCCCAAGCCTCAGTCAATCTGTCTGTCCCTTTTACAGGCTTGCAGGAGGTATTTCTGCTGCAGAGGTGGAGGTACATCTAAACACTGACTTCTGTGGAAACCATTCCATCTCCCAGTGTGGTCAGTGAGTCTCAAAGGTGGCAACACAAATCCTGAATATGCTGCTCAGTGCACTGCAGACCTTACCAGAGGCGTGCTTTATTCCATTTTAGCTCCAACCAGCTATGCATAACACCACAAAGGAAAGCAAGAAAGAGTAAAAGCTTTAGGGATTGTCCCGCTGCAAGTAAGATGTGTATTCTAAGAGAAATTAATGTTTACCTTCCCATTTATCTGAATCAATTAGTGACAAATATCTCCAGGGCATACAAAAGACTAGCACAGATAAAAAAAGGATATGCCCCAAATAATGGAGGATTAGAAAAAGGCATACACAAGTAATAAAATATCAGCTACAGATGTCACTTGAGAAGATTGCAAAACAGGGAAGAGTAAGTAGCTGAAGAAGGAAAGAAAGCAGAGGTGATGAGAAGACTGAGTAGCAGTAAAGATAAATGATGAGCACGCTTTTTGAGTATATATGCTAGAGTTAAAAGAGTTCAGTGTAGAGACAGGAAGGTCTCCTGGAGAACAGAAGGGTAATTTATAAATAAAAGAGCCAGACAGGGCTTCTATGCCCAAAAATAAGTCCCTTTTTTTCCCAGTTCTATCAGTTGCTCTAAGAAAAGATATTACCTTTCCCTACAAACCTTACCTCTTGACAATACCAAAATAGAAAGATATATTTGCCCTGGCACTCTGAAAGGACAATGGGAAATAGATGCCAAGAGCCTAGAGAGAAAGAAACATTTTAAGAATGAAAAAGAACTAGAGTTAGAGCTTCTCAGGAATTACATTTTATTTCATGAAAAATGTCACCAAAAAGGAATAAAAATCAGTTCCCCTTTCTCAATAGCTTCATTTTTGCCAGAATGTTTTTATCAAAAAATGAAATCTTTTCATCAAAAACCTCTAGGCCCCCAAACAAAACATATGTAGCTTTAAACCAAACTGAATTTTCCTATTTGGGCCTTTTAGGACTTTCTAGCATTATTGCAATACAAATCATGAAGAACAAGCATCTCAAGGCAATTTAGTTTTTTTTTTTAAAACCCCTCACTAGGCTTTTAATATTGATTTTTGCTGGCTTTTAAGCAAAACCAGTAATAAAAAGTAGAGAAAGGATGGAAGGTGATCTAGCTCCATGCAAGGTGGATGGGAAACGCTGGGGCAGTGTGGGCACAGGTAGCCATCCATTGCTGGGCTCAGGTTGGGCTGCTACGGGGACACTGGCATCCGTAAGACTTGCACTGGCAGCCCTTGGGGAGAGGGCAAGAGGACACAGGCCTCCTAGGTTTGGGCTGCAGTCTAAAAGCAGGGATTTGTGCTTTTTGGTGCCAGGTTCATGTCTCCATCAGCATCATCCTCTTTGGGATCTGGTCCTCCTTTGACATCCCCATTCCCACAGACTCCAACTGGCCCTGGGTTGCTCCCAGCTCTTCTTCTCCTCCCTGTCACTATTGACCTGGACCAGCAACATCTCGTCCTGGGCTCATCTGCCCTGCCTGGCACCTCTCCTACCCAGGTCTTGCTGACAGTAAAGAGCAAAAGGAGTAAACAGTAAGCCGGGAGGACAGGGAAGAGCTGTTTTCATTTGGGGAAATTTTGTTGCTGTTTTTGGTTCTCAGCATGTCAGCAGAAACTCAAGGCTTGTCAGGAGGCTGCTCCCAATCCAGTAATTACTGGAGGTGCCTCTAACTCAGCCCTGTCTTGATCTTACACTGTGTGATCACTTTATTATTCAGTATTATTTTATTATTCAGTTTGATTTGGCAGCTGCCTGAGAAACCTAAGGCTACTCAAGCTGTATATTTTAAGATCTTTAAAATCTGTTGATATAAATTCTTTTAAAGTCTTCAGGCCTGAGTCAACATTGTTAATTCTTAAGCTCCAGCCCATCAGCTTGGCAGGACACTTCACACACGCATGCACACATGTACATGCACAGCTCAGCAGCAGCTTAAATAGGGATCTCGCTGTGGAAGCCATGATTTTTCCTCTGGATCACAGCCAGCCCGACTCAGAGGCATCATCCGAGGGCTTCAGCAGAGACAGAAAAAACCGTTTGGACAATGCCAGAACTGGGCACTTAGAAGAGAGAAAACATTATTCCCATTAGCAAGTTAAAAGCAAAAAAAAAGCAGCCCCGTTTACTGCACAACTCCCTTTTGCTCTGGTGGGGATATGGGTGCTAGCCTGCTGGTCCTTCCACCAAGTCACGTAGTGAGAGACTTTCTTGGTCACGGCAAGCATTCTCTCTCTCCTGCTCTCCAGGAAAAATGCCAGGGGGAATTTTGGACCCATCTCCAGGTGGAGGCTGTCCATCTGCACGAATCTAAGAAAACCCCTCACCTCACTTTATTGGGTCCTTGGATCTCATCTTTTTAAAGGAGAGATCTGCAGGTTGTTTAATGTTCAGGTTTGATTTCCTTCCGTACTTTGATTTCAGATTACTCACCCTCCTCTCAGCCTTTTCATGATCAAAACTAAGATCTAGCTTCCCCCCTCTGGCTTCAAACAGTTTTAATCCTGCCTAACATCTATTTTCCTTCTAATTCCCTGAAGAATTTCTCTTCTGGGATCACCCCTTTTCACATTCTCTTACATGTTCAAAGTCCTTCACATTCTTCTTTCATCCATGCCGTGCTCCCCTATCACAGACTCCTCTGATTCCACTTCTTCAAGGGCAGCAATGTGTATTTTCATCCACAACTTTAACAGGTTAGAAGAGCTGGATTCTCACCGTTGCTCTGTGTTCACACATCAGAGGGCCAAAGAGAGCCCAGGAGACAATTCAGCTGCTCGTGGGGAGGCTTACCCAGGGCTCTGCTGCTCAGAAACTCTGCAGCAGTGCAAAAGGCCTTGTCCATACACAGAATCACTCCTGAAGTGTAGCAGGAGTTGGCATCCAGCTTGCATCTGGCAACCACAGCACAGTAATCTCCCCTGGTGGATGCTGGACATCTCAGGGTGGAAGTCACTCTTTGTTAAAGACAGGAGACAGAGTCAACCACTCAAAATACATTTGTTTTTATTTGTAGGACTTGGTATTTCCTTTAATGCAGCCCTGCAATGTTGTCAACTCACAGTCAGCAGGTTGAGGAGGTACATGTCACTAATAAATTACTACATACTGTTATGCAGCTTTGTTTAACTGTTGTCATTAACTTCAATTTTCAGTGCTGTAGTTAATCCTTTAATTAGTCCTCACTTTGCTGCCAGCAGTGGTCCCCATCTCTTCTAGGCTTTCCAATGACAAAAATCCCTCCTGTGATACCTCCTGGTAGGTGTCTTCTTTCATAGCTGAAGGACCAGTGGCCTTGAGCCCCATGTTACCTGCAGGTCTGTGCTCTGCTACAGCTTATACCAGATTTGGCTGTAGCTTTCTCATAGGTTTGCCACTGCTCTTCTTCAGCCTTGCTGGCTTGGAGCAGCTGCAGGTGGCTCACCAGACTGTCCTGCGGTGGTAGCCCTGGGCTCTGCCCTTGTCCCTGTGCTGAGCAGTGGAGACTGTCCACACCAAGGTTTCCTCAGAGCTCTCACTTCTCTGTGTCTGCACCATACTGCCCAGACCCTCCCGTTTCCTCCATTATAAACTCACGTTATAGGACAGTGCATGGTGTTACGTAGTTCCCTTTAAAAGATCATTAGACATTTTTCTAGCAAAGGGTTTCTAACTCCTATCCCAACAGCGAATACATCACCATTTTGGCTCCTGCTGGATGTTCTAGTGATGGCAAGCCACCTACGTTAGGACCAGCCCTTACGCAAACTGCAGTATCAAATCCCCATTTCCTCTGATGTTCCCACAGGATAATGCCTAAGGGATGGCAGAAATCAATGATAGCCCAAACCAAACCCAAGAGATCTCCCATAAGGAGTCATTCAACATTTATTTAGAAGAAACAAATCTGCATCATTTTGTGGTGCAGGGAAGCTGGAAGGGAGCAGAAGGGGGCCAGACAGCTGAGAGGGTTTGTGCCAGCCCTGCTGGCGCTCTGCTCGCAGCCAGGCAGTTTGTCTGCAGGAAAGGAAAGAAGCACGTTTCAAGCCTCACTGCTGTCCCTGAAGAGCCTCTTCCTTGCAAAACCTGATTTCAGACTAGTCCCCCCTCCAGAGTTTAATACCCAGTGGATTCACATCATCTTATACCTTTGAAAATATTTATTAGGGGCACTTTCAAGATAAAGTAGTGCTCACATTCCAGTGTTAATATTCTGGTTTACATCAGTTCTCATACATCTCCCTTCTCATCCTAGCGCTTGGGTACTTTCCAGTAGTGAATTAAGTCACATGCCTAATATCTGTCATGCATGCCTTGTTCTTCCTCTTTTATGATAAAAAGGAGTCCAAATATCTAAGTATGAAATCTCCCTTTCTATCAGGGTATTTTTTTTTTTTCCAGGAGACATCCTTCTGGTAACTTGGCATATTAGCTGATCAGAGCTATAGGATTATTCCTCTAGGCCATTTTTCTTCAGTGTGGAGGCATGTATACATGCATTTGGAAAAACAAAAGACAACTCAATCTGCTGTTAGAAGAACTAACAACTTCTAGGGCTATGATCCCTCTTGGCAAATCTTTCCCTTTAGGAAGTGCAAGAGAGCTGCCAGCGCAGAGTCCTCCATCGTTAATACCGCCAGGCTTTAAAGCAGTGCTTCTGAGTTTGCACCTCAGCCTTGCTTACAAATAAGATGGCTCTCTGTTCAATAAGCACTTAATACAAAGCCACTGATTTTCTTTCATCTTCCTGTTGATTTCATCATATCTTGGGTCAGACCCCTATCTTGTCAGACAACTTTTGATCATAAAATCATAGAATCGTTTCGGTTGGAAAAGACCTTTAAGATCATCCAGTCCAACCATTAACCTAACATTACCAAGTCCACACTAAACCAATTAAGGGTAGACTAGACTAAACCATGATGTGTTCAGGCACCTAAGACAACTGCAATCAATGAGGGTTTGATGTGCAAGTATTTTGGAATAACCCTGTCTGCATTTTGGGGGCCCAGATACCTTTCAAGATCTGGCCCTAAGTGATTCATCCACTGGAAGTCTACAGCTCAGCCATGCAATTAATCAAATTCTGCTAAGTTTTGGTCTGGTGCTCTAACCTCCAAGACCATTCTTCCTCCCTGATAATACAGATGGCAGAGAAAGGCCATTTAAAGGATGAGGCATACTGGGTAAGGAGGAGACCAGCCTAGCAAGTGTAATAGAGACCAGGGTAGCATAAACTTTAAACAGCTTTGAAAATCATTAGACTAACAGTGTGTAAATGTATAAAACCAGTCAGTCTGCATATAGCTTACAAATTTGCTATCACTGGTCAATTGGAATCCCGGAGAAGTCGGCATTACAAACCCTAATGCATTGTATTTAATGCTGCAGTGGGGCTCAATGTACTAATTACATGTAACTTTTCCAAGATTTCTGCTGGGAGTATTTCACAGAAAAGATAATTGTTCTTTGGAGGGTTTCAGCACTGGTTTATTTAATTATGTTGGCGTTTTCATATATATTGTGAAAATGCTAGCAGAAAGAAAATTGCCTTAGCCAGATGTAGAGTATACTAGGGAAAATTAAAGCAGAAAGATTTTGGGAGGAGGCTGAAGGTGATCCTGGCTGCTGAAGGCATTCAGGAGCTTGGAGGGGATCACATGACGAACAGATGTAAGCTGTAACAGGAGCCTCAACTTCCCAAACAGCACTGATGCTTCCTAGAGTATTACCCAGGGTGGGGAGGATACCAGCTGATAAACCGCTGACAGTACCAAATAGGTATGATCCAAGCATATTCCTCAGCATCAGGTAGAAGAGATGGAAATGCTGCTAAAATCTGACATTATTTACACCCAGAAATGTCTGGAAAGCTTTGGGCACATTCTGGTTTGATCCAGGCATGCGCTTGCCTTCCTCCCTACCTACCATGTGAGCCTGAAGCAAAGGGGTGTCTCTTGTGTTTATATTTCACCCAGTCTTGTGGAGCCTGTTTTCCTCCTTCCTTCTCACTGCAATTACTAACCTGGATTAAGAACATCCAGAGTGGAAGGAGAAAATGGCAAGTTGCAACAGTTCACTGGTTAGAAACTAAATGGGACATCAGTCTCTAACATTGACTCAGCGTTCCCTATATTAAAAGTACTGCCACATGGCAGACATCAGAAGCTACTGATTTCAGCAGCAGCTCTCTCAGAGGGGAACTTCCCAAAATAGCACTGCTTTTGCATTGCTACCATAAAAAAACAAAAGTTTTAAATTAAATCTGCTTGTAGTCTGTCATTCATGCAAAACTAGTCCTAGAAAGGTCTAGTCTGATAAATATTTCACTTAATGTGTCGCAAAAAGTTTCAAAGTTGTGGAAGCATCTTAATTCCACATTCTCAAAATGAAACTTTTAGACTTCTAACTTTCTGTTTTGAAATAACTTTTTAAAAAATTTGTCTTCATTTTACACCAAAAAAGAAGCAGTTTAAAGGATGTCAAAGGTAAGAAAAGCATTTCCTTCACCTGAAGGAAAGGTTTCTGTTGACCTGATCTGAAAGAAATTTCTTCATTCATAAAATTCACAAATCAGACCTTTGGGAGGAATTCTGAAGCGGGCTGCGAAATCCTTTGAAATCACCTAACTTCTCGTGAGCTGGGAAAAATATCCTAATCCTCACTACAAGAGACTTGAAGAAACATTTTGACAGGCAGCCTTTAGTCAAGGGTAACAGAAGTGATTGCTGCTGTCTCTTGCTGTTTCAGAAATAATCCACAAGAAACTGGTGGCTGCCAATGAGGAACAGCTGTTCATTAAGAGACCCAGTCAAACTGATAGCATAAAAAACTGTTTTCTACTAAATTCAAGGGGAACACAGCACAGAAGCACCTTTCATACCATGTAGGCAGATTCTACATTTTCAAAAAGCAAATTATTTGTGCCAATTTCACTGAGATCATAAAACTAGGAAATTCTTTTTTGACTCCCACCAGTGTAAACTGAAGTCAGTCAGATTCAGTGTAATTCACTTCTATCTTACAGCTCATGAGACAGTTCCTTAAACAAATGATAGCACAGGCTAATAAAACAGAGGAGTAATAATAATGAATAAACTGCTCATTAAAATAATAATACTGCTATCACTAAAAGAATAATGAAAACCTCTTTTACATAATTCTACTTGCCCTGATTATTCTGTACAGAGCAATACAGGAGCTTGGACAAGGCGGCTGAGGCTCTCACGAGGCTGCAGAGGCAGCCAGGTTGGGAAGGCAGTGAACACCCAGTACCCAGCTAACCTTTCATTCAAAGAGCACCCCCAGCTCACACTCCTATTTCCTATTGGCTTCACCTCCTTTTCCACTTTTTAATTAGTCCTTTCAACTAAAGCCACCTGAACTCATTCGTTTTCTAGATACTGAAGTTTTGTCTCTGCCTACCCACTCCTTTTCCTATTCATACTCCGTGCTTTGGATAAATTTTTCCTGAAAACACCATGTCTCAAATGAGTGTGATATTCTGTATTTAAGGGTTAAGGAAATATTTAACCCGCTGTTTTCAAAAAGTAAGTGCTATATTAGCATATGGAAATTGAAGCAAGCATGAATATTTGTAATCCTAGGCGTACTGACAATCCACTCAAGGCTGCATACTTGCAAAACTTAAATGAGTTTCAATTGACTTATCTCTCACAGTTTGACTGAGCAAAGATACAAGCTCAGCTGCGGCTGGAGCCAGCGAGTCTTTGCCTGAGGAAGGGAGGACTTCAGGACTTGGCTCTGAACACAAAGCACTCTGGAAACACACTTACATTAACCGTAGGCTTTTCAATTCATCCTAAAATCCAAAATTGTACTTGATTTTCCTGACAGCTCTGCTTCCCTATAGCTGCATTAATGAGCATTCGGTTTTCAAGAGCTATAAAGAGGCCCTTTGTAACCATGGTCCTTTACACGCACAGTTATCGTGGAATTTCCTAGTGGTATGACAGTAAGTCGGAGCAGCACTTCAGAACATCAGGTTTATATACTAGTACCTAAGTGAGTACATCTCCCTTGCACGCTACCGAGGGCAGACAAACAGGTTCTCCACTCAGATTTTGAGATTCCTATTTTGACAAAAGCCTACATCTACCTATGGGTTCACCACCCACTCACCCAGGCTGGTCTCAAGCAGGGTGCAAGCAAGTATTCAGAAGCCAGGAAAAGAGTATGAAAGAGCTCAGGGCAGAAAGAGAGGCCATCATGCCCAAAGGAAACAGCAAAGAGTGTCAAAAAGCAGAATATTTAACCTATTGAACTCATCAGGAGTTTTGCTTTTGAATTCGTATGAGCTCTCAAATAAGAATTTAGCCAGGTCACCAGTCCTGACACCAGAACCGTGCAATAAATGATGTTTCAGTTTGATGGCACATGTGAAAACAGGGACGGGTTTTCATTTGGTAATAAACTGAAACAATGAAGTTTTTTTATGTTGGACAAATATTTTTAAAATCCATTTTTAAAAAAAATCCATGGCATTTTCGATGTAAAATATTCCTCTTTAGTTGAAGTTCTGACCCTCTTCTCAGCTTCCAAAAACTGCAGGAAATTTGAAACAAAAGCAGTTTTTAAGAGAACTAAATTATTAGAATAAATATTGAAATGGACTGTGGTTTTAATTTATTTCTCCCCCTCACTGCCCCCCAGTAAAGAAATTATTTTATTAAATGTTCTGTCATTTCTTCTTCAGAAATGTTCTCCTAGCTCTGATTAACACAAATTCACCAGAAAGTAACAGATGTCCCAGAACTGGACAAATCTTGACTTCCACAAACAGACAGCCTTTTCTTGCTATGCACAGAATAAATCCTGATCCAGGTCTAGTGTTTACTAGCAGTGGTATGAGAAGGAGCATCAACTCATTAAACCAGAAACCTAAATGGCTTCCTATGGTGGGTCAGTTTTACTGAAGCCCAGTGTATAGTTTTATCAGTATCTGCTTATTCTTACCACTCTCTGCTTAGCAGGAAGGGATGTGCTGACTTCAACTCGCCCAGCCCAGCTGTTCCCAGCACCATGCCTGCAGGCCAGGAGCTACAGTAGGCAGAGATCCTCCAGACACCATGCACAAGGTAAGAAATATAATTTCACAAGAGGGAGGTGGGCACACTCTGTGTGGGGGACCTTGGCAGTGTCTGAGCAGTATTTCCTTGCAGTTCAGGTCTGGAGGGGAGTCCAGAAGAGGTGGACTTTCTGCAGCACCCAAAACAGATCGGGTTTGATCCTGCTTCCTTACCCAAGCTGACAACACACAGAGAAAATCAGAGGAGACTCCCAGGCACTCATTTCTGCCTGTTTGTACCTTGGTTTGCTTGTGTCCTATTTGTAAAGAGCCCTGGCGGTATATCTCTGCATATACAATCTACTGAATATTTCCTAGGCAAGTGTAAAACATATTTTAACTGCTGTACCACAATTCTCCTCTTTTAATTAGAAAGTGTGCTAAATGCTTATGTCCTTGGGGATTCTCACTGAACTAGTCAAGTTTCTGATCATGGAAGTTTCGCATTAATGAGACTTTTAGTTTGACTTACAAAAGCTCTTACATTTACACAGCAAGGCTTTTAACTTCAAAGTCCTTGAGAATTGTTGCTGCGCATCTGCCTTGTCTGGGGCCTTAATTCACATTCTAGTCTCTGTTTATTATATAGGGAATGTTGTGTTTAGTGTTTATAGATATATATTTATAGCATTTAGGGATATTAGAGCATATACGAAGCTCCATTACTATAAACACTGATCAAAGGGAGAGTTAAGTGAAGCTGAAGCACTAAAGGAAAATATCTCTGCAGTCATGATGGGAAAGGGCAACTGGGAGAAGAGGGGAAGCTGCCTGCCTCGTCACACCACTTCCAAACCCTCCAGCTCTTCTCTCTGCCTTCTCATCCTGCCCACCTGCAACCACCAACCCCAAATGCATTTTGACAGAGCAGGGAAAGCACCTCAGTTGCTGCAAAGGTGTGCATTTGCTTGGCTCTGTCTATATTCAGGCATATCCACTTTTTTTCAAGCTCCAGTAAATGCCAGGCAAGAGGAGTGCTGAAGTTTCTGGTTTTATTATGTTTCCTAGTTTCATTTTTTTCCTGTGGGAGACAGAAAAGGAAATTGTTTTGGTGACCATTTAAGTCAGTGTAGATCCATAAATACTTTTCCACTGTGTTTATTTATTTTATGCTACTATGAATGTTTTTCTAGAGTCACACTAATGCCCTTGTAAGTCATATGTCACATCCATCTCCTCATCAATTTTCCTTTTAAACTGTCACTTAGGGAAAATCAGAGAAGTTGGTTGCAGCTTGAACATTATCTGGTTTTGGACAGTTCACTTGTCAGTTTTATAAGGGATTTGGAGTGCAGATGCTCAGTCACTGTAGTTCAAGGTTTTGATACCGAAGTACTGCAGCTCTACAGCACTTGCACACCTTTGCACACCTACTGTCACCCTTCCTCTGCTGTTTTCTAGATGTCCACTACCCATCTGACATACCAAGAACCCAGTTCAAACAGCTGCCTCAACACACACACACTAATTAATATTAGATACAAAGCTCTGAGCATGAACATGACCTATATTGAACAGCTCCAGACAAAACACAGGAATTTTGGTACTGTAGGACCCTAAACTGAACTTGGACTCACTCTTTTAAAAACTTGTCCTTAGATGTGGGTTGTGAGCACTTGACAATCCATCCTCAAGGCCTTTTAGAAGAATATCAGGCTTGATGGGTAGTCACAGGGACCAGCTGTGAAGCAGCACCTCCCCAGATGTTTGCCATGCACCCTGGAGCTCCCCAAAATGGGGACAAACAGGTACAAACCCAAAGCTGAGAGGAGATGAACAAAGGCTCATGGACATACTGGGCAAACTCAGCCCCAAGGAAAGCTGGGGTGATTTATGGGAGCACAAACCCATCTTCCACCTTCACTGACTGACATTCACAGCGAAGATCTGCTTGCTCCTGGCAAAGCAGCCGTTGGGGCTTCAGCAGCTCTTCCCAATCTTTCCCTAGCTATGAACTGGAGTAAAAAACATGTTCATCCTGGAAGCAAGAACCCTCCAGCGAGGAGGAATAAGCAATGTTTGGTGCATTCATAATATAGATATTATTTGGCAAAGTAGTTAAACAAATTGTTTCCTTTCAGGATCCTAGTGATGTGTGTGGTTGGCAAGTCTTCCTCCCTGCTGCTCCGCCACCTGCTCTCCCTACTGCTAAGCTAGCTCCATCTCCAGTCCCAGCTGCCTGCTGCTCTGGCTACAGCCCTGCAAGAGGCTGCCTTTGCTTCAGCAAGCAATGGTGTGACTGCTGTATATCCATGGGGCAAGGGTGTATTTCATATACAACATGGGCATCTTTCAACTAACACGTTACAGACTGGGCAATGTTTGCTGTCTCCCTCTGGGAGCCTTGGTCGTACGGGTGGGCTGGTGCAGGCATCACCCCAGACTGGTCAGTGCTGGTGAGATTCAGCGGAGATCAACCAGCCACAGCACTGCTCCACCAAAGGCCTGCCCACACTTAGGGTTAGGGGCAGCCACAGTTCACACTGAGCTGGAAGTGGGGAGGCTCAGACAGACCATCTGACACAGGAGCCCACCCTGCCTGCCGGTGCCAAGGGCAGGGCAAACATCTCCCGCTGGTAAAAACATCCCTCTCAAACCATTTCCCACTCTCTGTTGTATCTATTGGATTGTTATTCATCCTTGTTTCCTGTGATGACAATATTACCTGAAGACCTTTGCAAACAAGACAGCATAGTCCCTACGCCAAGGATCTGCTGTGTAAGCACAGCAAGACTGAAACACACAGTACTGAAAAGCATGGACTCTGATCTTCTGCCTACATGAGAGAAGTCCCACTGCCTTGTAGTTGGAGGTTAAATTAAATCTCTTACATGATAAAGCTTTCTCACCAAGTGCATCTTTGTCCCCCTCCTGTGGCTGGATCTGATCATACACATGTCTTGGTATGGCGGCCAGGGTTGGATGGACCCTTGGCAATGAAGAAAGCAAGTATGTTTCATTGAAACTAATGATATTTGAAGGATTCTCCTGCCCTGTCCTGCCTCTCCTCTTCTCCAGAGAACACACACCTGAAAAACTGGAGTGGATGATTTCTGCTGTGGAAAGAAATGTTGCTCTTCCCCAAATACTAACTTTGACTCTCTCAGCCCTTTGTTCGTCCTCAGGGATAACCAAGAAGAGTCCAGTCCACTGTGGCCATGCCGGCTTCTGCAATGGACTTGCAGCAAATGCATTCGTTCTGCCACCTGCGTATGCTGTTTTAAAATAATCCTTCTCCTGCCTCTGAAGAGGACATCAATTAAGTTAGAGTTGGCTGCCTGTAGAAATGATTACAGCCATGTTAGGAAATTCTTTTAAAGTGTCTCTGGAGTTTGGGGAAATAAATAAGTAAATGGATTGTCACAACATATCTGCTCGGGGTTCCCACCATTCCCTGGGTGCAGCCAGCGTGTGAACTCTTCTGTAACAGGACGGGAACAGAGACATCCCGGGAGGATTTATCCTGACCCTGCCGCTGCCCTGCCTGACCCACCTTTGCCCTGTGAAGAGATTCTGGCAGCCAGTGCTTGAAAAACAGCCTTTTATGTTCTTACTTTCTCCCTCTTTTATTAATTTGCAGTCACAACCGTCGCTATTTGATCCATTCAGCAAAAACCGTCCAGCTTCATTATTCAGACTGTTTGCAGCTGAGCAGACCAGAAGGCCAAGCGTGTACACACACACGTGTACACACACACACACACACACACACACACACACACTCACTCACTCACTCACTCTGCAGACCTCTAGGCAAGGCACAACACTTGAAGTTTAACAACCAAGTGCCTTAGGATGTTTTGTACCCTTTGCAAATGCTTTTTTTGCAGTTTCTGTGTCATTCTTGCTGAACCTCACTTCCTGAAGGTTTTTATTATGCGAGATTTTGTCACAAGAAGTCTCTGTAAGGATAGGGAATTAAATCTGTGTCTGCCAAATCCAGATCAGTACCACAACCTTTGGCTCATCTTCTTGCCTCACTTGTCTAGCAAAGGGTACTGTACAAAGGTACACAAGAATACATTATAACCCAAGGTCAAGAGTGTCAGATGAAAAGGATGAATATATACAAGTCCATGTCCTAGAAATCTGCTCTGTACCCTCCATGGGTTTGCAAATAGCACTACTTAGCAACAGAAATTAAATCCACAGCCTTTTAGCAAAGCAGGAACAGCACGTTGCTACTGCTGCTATTCTATGAACCTCAGAGGGTAACACATCCAACATCACCGCCTGCGCTAGGAGGGATGTGTTAGCTCTCTGAATATCCCTGATTAACACAGCTTTATCCCAGCGTTTTGTATCATCTACATACACACTGCAACAAGGCTTGTGTAGGCTAATAATATCTTGTACCAATACAGCAGTGGTTTCACTAATAGCTAATTCAAGTGGGTCTGCTGCCAGGCAGTGCTGCCGAAACATGTGGAGACCACTAGGAACCCCTGCGGTTTGTGCTATGGCCAGGCCAGGAATGAGATCCTGCGCTGCACCTTGCAGAGCCCAGCAGGGTTGTGGCAGCCTGGGGAGCTGCTTTAACATATCCCAATTTCTCTTGAGCACTTCTGGAAACTCCCAGTGCAGAGGGGCTGTTGTGAGGTTAAATTCAGGCCTCCCAGCTTGCCTAAAAAATAAAGGGTGTGCTGGACAATCATTCCTCCTTGAACAAAGGCTGAAAAAGTAGGTATTACACAGGCTGGTCAGTAGTGTTGTGGGTACCACTTGCTCTTTTTTACCTACACACTTCCCTGGCTTAACCTTTCCCCTCCAGGACAGCAACCTCCTTCTTAAACAAACACATCCTTGCTCTACAAGGCAGGCAGTTCTGTGTAACGCAGAGAAAACCCAGGTTCCTTTTTCATGCAGGGGAAAATCCTTCAGCAGAGGTAAAGCCCTAGGATGCTAATCTGAATCACCAACTCGGATTTTAAAAATAGTTGCCCAGCAGGATAAGAGACTCAGCCCTGCAGCTCACTGCTGGCTTGGCTGCTGCCTCTCCTCCCTCGGTGGAGCCCAGCCCCTGTGGGCTCCCCTGCCGGGAAGCCTCCTTCCAGCTCTGCTGCAAAGGGCTGTTCCTCATCTCCACACTACGTTTATAAATGGATATCGCCATTGAAATTTCCTTCTTTTGGGAGCTTTGGATGTCTCGGCACTGAGTAGGCACCATGAGCATTAATCAATCACTGTGTGTGGGAGATTTGCTGGGTCCGCCACAGTGAGTCAGTGCAATGGGTGCTCAGCCTGAAGAAAGCACCTGGAACAGCCAGGTAAACCATTGCAGGACTGGGGGGGCTTGAGGATCGTGCTCTTTTGGGTGGTGGTGGCTTTTGGGTTTTGTGGTTGTTTCTAACATCTTTCCTTTGTGTTTCTGATACAGAAATATCATCTCCTTTTCCTCAGATCAGAAACCGACCGTGCTGCTGAGGGGCTTGTCCCAGCATGTGACCCTTGTACTTTTGAGATAGATGAGAACAGGGCATTGTGTGTTGTGTGGATATGTACCTATGTGTGTAAGGTCGATGTCCCTGCCATGACTTTGCCAGCTCATGGCTTCCTGCATTGTTGTGGGAGCAGGGCAAGCCCTGGGGAGGATGGGGAATGAAGGGCTGAGCAGAGAGCAGAGGAAGGTCAGGGAGTGAAAAAGGCTCATGAGATGCCTACAGCCCATAGGCTCCTTCTGAAAAGCTGCAGCACAGACTGCAGGGTTTGTTGAAAGACCTGACCCACCAGGACTGGTTACGGTTGCACAAAGAGAAACAGGAAGCAGACAGGAACCTTTGACAAAGCAATGCTGGAAGAGTCCTGAGAGAATTGATGGGGTTTTCAAAAGGCCTCAGCATCTGTCTGATTCTCTCACACCTGGAATCAATGGGTGTTTTACTACTGACTCTGGCAGAAGCAGCAGTACAGAAAGTCCAGGCAGAGTTTGTGCTGTTTGCAGCCTGTCTCTGAGCCACGCTGGTCCTAATCCACTTTGCACAGACCCACATCTTTAGTGGCCTGCAGTGATTTCCTCTCTTGCTGCCAGCAGTGAGGTGCACTTTCTGAAACAGTATCCCATCCCTGCACCATATCATGCTCCATTATATTGGGAAGCAACCTGTACATTGCGCTCAGTTACTGAATCCAGAAATCCTCCTGTGTGCAGAATGAGAGCTCAAACACCCTCCTCCATACCACTGCTACTTTTCCCACCCTGCCTGCTCTGGAAAATCACTTCCATGCTGGGGAATGCATGCTAGAGAAGATCTTTTCTTCTGCAAAATGTTATTAACCATCTTTTTGTGAGCGTGCTACCTCCAGAATTCTTCCTTCAGCATTAGCTGTTGGCTTCTCCCTGCAGCACTCCCTATGCCTAGTGCTGGCATTTGATATCAGCAAGAATGAAACAGAACAAAACAAACCAAAAACATATTTTCTTTTCAAGATAGCTGCAGTGGGAGTGTGGCACAACATACGGCCCTACGGAGGAGCATTTGGTTCACTTAGCCTGAGTCTGAAGGTTGTGAATGTGAACACAGTTTAACATGAAGGTCATCAGATAGCTGGCACAGTTCCTATCCACCTTCTTTTGCTCTGAAATCTCCTGTGCAGTGTGAGAGACAAGGGTTTGCACTCCTGGGACACGCTATCAAGCTGCCTCTTGCTGACACCATTGCCCTAAGAAATGGTAATCTCCAAGCACAGTGCTGGGAAGAGATAGCAGAGTGTGTGCCTCCCTGGTTTACAGGGGAATCTAGGGATCCTCAGCCTGGAACATAACTCTGCACGGCTCCTGACAGCATATGGCATGATTTCTGCTGAGCTTTTTCAAAAAGTCTGGTTTGAGGAATACAGGGAAAGCAGGTATAATGAGACCTGCAATTGTATCTGTACTCTGTGTTTGGGAATGGTTAAGGGTTGTCTCCCTTCTCTTCTCAAGTTGATCTGAACCACGATGATCCCAACACTGCAGTGCTGAGGTTTCTCAACTTTTCCTGCTCCAGGAGATGTTCAAGACGTCCCATCCCATGTCATGGGAAGATTTCCTACTGAATTCAGTGGGCCAAGGATCAGGAGAAGGAGCTCAGCCCATAGAAGACAGATTTTAGTTCAACAGAGAGAGCACTTGTGTTTTCTGCCATTGTGAGCAGTTCAGTCTGGCTTGCCTTGGAGGGCAGCAAGCACCACTATCAATGTCTCTTTAAAAAAGACATCAGTATCACTCAGAAAACTTAGGTTTCATTTAGCCTAGTTAAAACTACTCTCTGTTATTTTCTACTGCAATCATTTAAAACAAAGGAGTTCATCAACACTTTAATTCTCCAGGTCGCTACATCACAGTGTCTAGGAATGGGAATAAGCCAGTAGTTTTTTGTTTAAACACCAAGAGTGTCAGAAAAGATTAAGCAATTGCTCTGTGAATTTCTACGGAGGAAAGCGCTCACGGATGCAAGCTTCAGCTGGGCTGACATTGTTTGCCACTATAACAAATGAACAATGGCACCTATCCGTGCCCTGAACTTGCCATAGTCAAAACCAAACTGCTACAGCAATGATGGGGTATTCTCAAGTGCCTCTACACAGCAGACTGTAAAACAAGCAATCAGAAAAGAGAGATGATTTGAGGGTAAAAAGTGGGCCGGCGCAGGTATAAGCATTACCCACGTTTTATCTATTTTTCAACCACAGCACAAGAGGATTCTCTGAGGTTGCAATAATCAGGGATTAGTAGTAAGGGTGGCAATGAACCAAAAGCCTGCACCAAACAGTCTGTGGACCAGGGAAACTTCTACAACCCAGTCTGAGATGTACATATCAGTGAAGTGCCAACACATAGCACACCAGACACAGAGATGAGTTGCTGAGTTTCTTACATGAGTTTCTTTGCTGAACAGACGAACATACCTCTTTCCTGCAGCTACCACAAAATTCAGATGCTACCACTTAGGCCTGTCTAGAATACTCTGTGCCACTATGACCTTCCCAATTCAAAAAAAGATATAATGGAACTGGAAAAGACACCAAGAAAGGCTGCAAGGGTGGTGAAAGGTATGGAACAGCTTTACAAAAGCAGTGCTATCAGGAACACAAACGCAAAGATGCAGAAACAACCTCCAGTTCAGGATGTGCTCAAATCCCTCCTTCCTGCAAGCTGGGAGGGTGAAGCTGGGAAGGGTTGCTCTGTACCCACGCTGGTTGTGCACTCTTCCTTTGAGCAACCAGCCACTGCTCCAGACAGGTCCTGCTTGACTTTTAGCCTAAACTAAATGCAGCCACTCGAATGGTGTTACACCATATTTCTTTCCCTTACTGATACAAGTCACTTTTCTGATCTTCATGCGAAGAGTGGCTGTATTTCAGCCCAGTTCCCAGGATCTAGGGACCAGATGCTTAAAAGCACCTAACTGAAATGAGATTTAGGCACCCAAACACCTTTGAGTATTTGGGTCGAGTTGTTTCCACGTGCTGCTAAAAGCTCTGTCACATTCAGGGTAAACGTGAAGGCTGCAGCACAACCGGACTTGTGGTGCCACTGGGGCAGAGCTGAGGCATTTTTCAAAGCTTGTCATGTTATATTCCGCTCAGAGAACAAAACAGGGAATTTCAGATTTTAATTTGTCACTTTACATGTAAATTAAATGTTGTATATTGTCACAAGTGAATTCAGCCAGTATTTATAATAACGGAAATCTGCTGCTTGGATTTCTAAAAAAAAAAAAAATTCGCCACGTTGCTTGTGCTTCCCTGCATGAGCTATTCCATTTTAGCTTTTCTGTTTTCTCTCTTTGAGAATGCCTAAAAGAGTTTGTGAGGGGAAAGAAGGACTGAGAAAAAAACAGAATGAGAAATAATTGTTAGGATTACTCAGCAGGATGGCTGGATGACATTTTGTCCCTGTTTCTCGTTGGCAGAACTATTGCAGTGCTTAAAATTAAGCATATGCTTAAGTGTTTTGTTGATCTGAAGCCAGGATACCCAAAACTGTATCTGATTAGTTCTTCCCAACCTGGTCCAAAGCCCATTAAAACGGTTACAAAACTTTATAATGCCTAAAATGTGCTGAAGTGCCCCAAACAGCGGTGCAACTGCTGCGAATTGCAAATCGCTCAGTGCAACCACAGCCCTTCCTCAACAAGGAGACTGATTACATTTAGTCCCCAGGAAACGAGGAGATGAAAAGTTAAGTCTGTTGACATTTTCTTTCAAGAGCAAAGGAATTGGAAAAATAAAGCAACCATCAGGAAATGATGCCTTTCAGGAACCTAGAAAGGCAATATTCCTCCCTTGCCTTTCCTCTGTGTCTCAGGGTTTCGTTATTATTATGTGGGCTATAAGCCACTTGGAAAGCTCAGCGTATAAAGCTGCATGAATTACAATACACGGAGATTGACTGGGTTGTAACCTGTAATGTATTACTTATTTTTTATTTTAATTGCAAGCAGTCTCTGAAACATTATAGAGCATATAGTGCTAGACACAGCAGAAGTAATTAAAATGAGAGGGCCGCATGCAGTCAGCAGTAAAACTCCAAATGTAGGCAGCTTAGGAAAAATGTCATTGATTCAGCATCAGAGAGGCCGGGAGGAGAAGAGGCGGGATTGAGATTGTCAACAACAGATCGTACTCAAAATGCAGCAGCAAGCGCTACAACCATTTAAAGCAAAAGCAGCCGAGGGATGTATTGTTGTAGAGCTGCAAATGTCTCAAACAGGGACAGTGATGTCAGCTCCTGAAGGTGGTTTCAAAGAAACAAGCCAAGCCTGAACAAGCTGCTCTTCTCCCATCTCTGCGTACAAGAATCTGGGTCATGATTCCTCCCATAGGAAAAATGAAATGCTTTCATACCATATTAAAACCAGTAATAATTAACTAAAGGAGGTAGAAAAAGAATCCATGGCTGTTTGTTTGAGGTGGATGTAAAGCAATACAACTGCCATTGAATTCTATGCAAGGCCAGAGAGCTTATTTGAGGGAAATGAGGAGCCATTGTTTTGTTCAGCTTGCTTGTCCAATGCCTCCTCCACGACTGACCCAGTGTGAAAGTGACTTCAAAACATTAGCATACCCGCATTCCTGCACACCCTAACTGGGTGTCACCCTGACTTGTGTTAAATGGCATTGACCGTCTGAATGTAATTGGCTACAGCAAAGGTTAATGATCATTTCTACCTTTAAATAGTTTATGAAGATGTTTGATGCCTTCTAACAAGGCAGCTATTGGAACTTGCTGCTCTTTTCACTGACTTGCATATCATTGATCTTTCTTCTTGAAATGATTATCCCCAGGCAACCTATAAATCTCACTTACTCTGGCTCAAAAATGCTGGAGAAAATAATGAACTGTTATGAGGGCAAAGACAGTGGACAGGGTCACCTCTTATAAGCTAGCAGCATATGTGCTTAGGCTGTGTGCTTGGACCTGCACAACTTTACGTACGTCTCTGAGAGGCAAAGAAAAAAACAGAAACCTTAAGGCAGATTTTGTAATTAAAGAGCATGCATCAGTTCCAAGTATATCACTATATGACAGCTTTACATGCTGCTAAATATAATGGGCTTGGGTAGCAGTCTGGGGTATAACATCACACCCCACCATTTAATTCAAAAACTCTCCTGCTATGGAAGTATCTGCAAGGGCAGTTCCTTCCCCATCACTTCACTTGCAATAAGCATCCTACAGGTGTTTATCACAGAGTGAGAACAGAGAAATGAAAAGCCACAAATGTCCAGAGCAGTCAAAACTTTCATCAAAGCCCCAACTCACAGTGCACAAGTGCTTGAGAATTTTACATTGAAGAGTTTTGATGGTTAAAAGAGTCTGTAAGGTCCTGTATGAAAACAAACCAAAGATCCTCAGCTGTGAACTCTCCCCCCAGCTTCAGGCTGACTTCAAGCATGCGCATGTGTGCATGTTTGGGAGCAGGGACAGTCATTATCTTTGACAGGGAGCCTACTGTCTAACAGGCAAGCAGTTTCAGGGACTTGGATGTGTTTAGTTTCTGCTTCCAACCACTTAATGTCTTCATGTGGGGTCTTTTTTGGCAGATAGAAAAGCTGTTTATCTCCACATATCCTGAGAATAGCTTGTCAGCAAGTTACTTTTTATTGCAGTAAACATTGCTTGTATTTCCTACCTCTGGAGGACCTCTTAGGAGAACTCCTGACCAGACCTGTTTCAGAAATCCTTGAACTCCAAACTTGAACCAGGTTTGCTCTCGGAAGTTTGAACTGCTAGGTCCAAGACTTAAGATACCTACATGCTTAACCCTTTTCTCTGAGGTTAGAAGGAAATCAAGAGTAATATTTCACAGGTACCATTGGTCAGCAGAAGTGACCCATGTTTCTATCTAGTTTTCTAGTTAGAATTGTCCACAATTACAGAAGGTGATTGAAACAGATAGCTGCAGCTCCAGTATTATCACCAGATAAAAAGCAGACTGCAGGCTCAACCTTTTCCCCTTAACTCCTCCAAAGAGGAAGAAAATGAGCAGGGAAAAGGCAAAAATCTAAATAACATCAGTGAAGTCACTAAAGACAGAATCAAGGGAGATGGAGAGATCCATGGATAAAGCTGGTGTTTCTGCTGCCCATGCTCGCAGGAGTAAGATGAGCAGTTCATTTTACTTTGAGGGCTTCCCAGGTGTTAGGTAGATCATCACCGAGTTACCTGTGCTGTGCAGCAGTGTGGGGACAGTACTGCTGCAGAGCGTGCTCAGCAATGCCACAACCAGCAGCAAGCCCTGTGCAGTGCTTCCCTTGACTGCACTGCATCCTTACCCTGGTGCTAAGGAAGGAGCAGTGCTGGTGAGCTCTCCTTCCTCCTCCTGGCATGATCCAACAGAGTTAATCAGGAAGGATGTTTGTCCACACTATCATATTTAATGGGTCCAAAAAGAAAAAAGACAGGCAGTTCTTAAACCCCTGACAGTGAACACAAATATAAATCTCCCTAGGCAAACCAGGGTAAAGTCCTGATGCACTTTACAAGCTGTAAACACTGCTTTTATTAGCCATTTATGGGCCACTTTCCCCAACGCAGCTTTAATATTAAACAATAAAGCTCACAATACACTTACAAAGAAAAACAGACTCTCTCATTTACTCCTGAATTGGAAGTGTGGCATCTCCTGATCAAATGAAATCAGCAGAAATAAGGTTATTCAGTTTAGGCTGCATATTTTTCATGCTTGATGCCCCACGCAGTGCATACTGTGCAGTGAGACAAAAAATGTGGAAGCCACTGGAAACCGCTGTAATGAACTTTCAGAAAGTGCTGAGCAGCCCTGTTACCCACATCAGTATGCACAGGCTTCAAGGAAATATGTCCTTGTGGTTATGGGTATTTATCATTTATAATCTGATACATCAGCCGTCTCATGTAAGATAAGACCTGACTGTACCAGGGACTGCATGCAAAACACATGCAGTTTATACGCAAAGTAAGAGTAACTTCTTATTTTGAGCCTATTTTGAGTCAGAATAGGAAAGGAAAGTACTGCTAATCCTGACTATAAAGGGAAAACAGGCTCAGGGGGTGAAGCGAACTGGCCAAGATTACACAGGAACCAGGAAGAGAACGAACATCAGCATCTCACCAACACAAAATCTGTGTTGTGAGGGACAAGCTGTCCCTCAGCAGAGCTGATGCGAAGGTTGCTGTGGGCCTCTAATGCATTTCAACAGCTGGCCAGTGTGGGGAATGGTGGACCTGGTCATGTGCCACCCAAATCACAACTGCCCAGGCTTTCTGGTGCAAGCAAGAGGATTTGTAATCCCACTGCACCAGGATGTGCTGCTTTACTCCTTCACAGGCCCTGATCTGCTCAAGCTTGCCTTCAAGAAGGCCAAAGAAAATCCAGCTGTTCTGTTTCTTTTCCTCAGCTGGCAGCCACACGGATGTACATGCATTTGGCCAGTCTTCCACTCCAAACCATGCCAGACTGGTGGGCTTGTAAAAAAGACCATCTTAGGGTTTTTAAAAAAAAAGAAAATCTTAAACTGGATGGGCCAAGTCTCCCTGCATCTGGTATTTGCTAGAGATGGCTCAGTTAACCACAGCAGAGTAACTAAGATTCCTTTGCTGAGTAGGTAACTGCTGAAGCAAAAACCAAGCTCCCAAATGAGCTTACCCATCACACTGCAGTGCACAGGCATGCTTTAGGAATATCCCAAAATAAGGAGCAAGTTTTAGTGTGGACTGGGCCTGGTTCATCCGGCTGGAGGGGAAGACAGCAGTAGCATGCTGAAGACTTGATCTGTGGAGACAACTGCACTATAGGGACACTCCATGAGGTCCTGCAAGTCTAGTACCTAGGTCTCCAAATCCCAGCTCATCCAATTTGCCTTCAAATTGCTCTCACCCCAGGCCCCCTAAACTGTTGTAGAGGATTTCTTTGCCTCATTAAACAAGTCTGTTCCTCCTTAAGATGTTTAAGGAAATCTCTGTTTGGAAAACAGAGTGCCCAGTTGTTTGTAAATTAATTTGAGGGCCTTTAACATAAAATGTTCTAACCAATTATAATAGATGCAAATTCAATGATAGAAAACAGGCCTCGACAGAGTGCTGATCCAAGCCTTCTCAAACATGGCAGGGAGCATGATGCTATACATGGACCACAGTCTGGGTCTGGTGAGCTCCGTGAGCGGAGCACGTGCACTGAGCAGTGCCAAAGCTCAGTCAAGATCAGAGTTTTGCCTATTGACTCATTTAATATGATTATTAACTAAATCATATCTATTGATACTAATTATTATGGAAAACTCCAGTGATTTTGTAAGGAAATGTTTCTGTGAAAAATTCTACTAAAATCCAGATAGCTCTGGAAGAGAGAACACAAGCTAGGCAAAGCCCCAGCTTCCCCATGGTGACACTCACACACTCAACAAGTGCTCATGTACCACTCTGCACAAGCTGTAGAAGTAGCAGTCAAGTCAGACAATTTTAGTACATATTCCTGAACCACTCTGCCATAAGAAGCTTTTGCCCAGAATGCTTCTAAAACCCTGGCCGTGTCCAAGTTGGGTTACCCACCTCACAAGGAAAATTGTCTTCAATGGCTTACTGGGTGTTTACCTCCAGCACTCTGTGGATGTGATACCTGATCCAAAGCCAGACAACCTAGCACAAGCCCATCCATCACTTAAACATCCCTCACCTTAAAAGGAGCAGCGGGATGATTCTATGATTCTATGATCTGCCGATCTGCTGCAAGTGTGCCTGCTGTACTTAGAGCAGTCATTTCTCCCCAGCCACCAAAATAAACACTCCAGAATATTCAATACAACATGTTAATCTTATTTTTTTCTGCTGGATTATTGGCTATGATCAAACCTCAGTGTCCGTATCAGCCACCGACAGCAGTGCAAGCCAATGGTATCCTGCATGGGTACATCCTGTTTGCACGGTGCCACTGAACAGTCGCTAAGCTATGACCACGCACCCGGGAGGTTTGTGTTGTCTTTAATGACCAAAGAACAGAGACTGCTGTTTTCTCAACAGAGCGAGTGTGGAAAGCAGCTTGTTTTACATGGATTAAACAATTATTGACACTGTCACAGAAAAGGGCTTTTGGACTGTGTCTGCTACAAGAATAATAGAGTGAATGGATTTTTTTTTTCCCCTGAGCTCTCAGAATTTTTAGTAAATGCTAGTTATTAAAGGGGCCTAGAAAAACACTGGAAAAAAAAAAGGATCATGCAATTAAAACTGTGCCATTCTTAAATATAGTCAAAAATCAGTGACTAGGGGAAGAGGAAACTCGCCCTTTAAAGACAAACTGCTCCTATTTAGTTAAGCCTAGGAGCTTGAAGCAGCAATTGTCAGCAAAAGAATAAGGAATATTAGCCTTGAAAATATATATAAATTTTAATTACAGTTGGCATTTTTGAGACTGGTGCTGAGGATTGTCATCAGATGGAAAATTGCTGTCATCTTTCTACCCTTAGGGACATGAATGCTCAGCGAAAATTACTGTAAGCCAGGCTCCAACCTGCTTTGATACCGGCTTTGCACTTTGAAATGAAACCTTAAGCTGTCATACTTAGACAACAAGCCACTGTCGATTGAGCAGGACCTCTCCACGACATGGCAGGGGATGGTAAACTCTTCCAGCTCTTAGCAGACGGGTCAAGTCTGACCAGGTGGGGTGAGAGACTCCCTTTGGCTCTGCTCCTCTACTCCCTTGTACCAGCCCTGGCAGCAGAAACCTCTGCAGAGCAGGGCCTTTGCCCCCCGCTGCCAGGGGCTGGATGTGCCGCACGCAGAAGGGCAGGGTCCTGCGGTGGGAGAGGGGAGGTAGAGCAGTACCATAGCCAAGGGAAGGGGAAATTACGGGGCAGCAGACCAGCTCTGCCACTCCTGCCTTTGCAAAGCTGCAGGGTGACACAGCCAGGGCTTCCCCTTCCCATTGGATACATGAAGCTTACACCCTGCGTTTCCAATCATTTCATGAAGTTTTTAGTGAGGAAAAAGAAGCAGTTGTAATAGTTAAAATATCAGAACTGCTTTCTAGGCATCGTGCTGTCTGGGGCTCTCCCTTCCAGGGCAAACACTGACTTCTCCATGGATTCACGGGCCAGTGGCCCACTTTTGCCTTCTGAGGATACCTGCTCAGTCCAGATGCTTGGAGTTGGGCCCTGATGGAACCCTGAGCTAGCGTCTCCCAAGGCTCAGAGCAAAAGCAAACGTCCCACCTAACATGGCCCTCATGGAAAATCAAAGCCTCATTTTTCTGAGTTCGGGCAAATGAAAACAGTAATCAGAGTTTTGCTATTGAAGCCAAGGCTGTGCTACTACTTCAGAAACAGAGTTGGTACCAGCTCTCTTACACAGCGGTGTGATGGTGAATTCAGATCTCCAATGCTCACAAGCTGCTATATGGACAGCAAAGACAGGCATCCATGGAGGAAGAGGCAGCTACATGACAGGGCAATTTGAAAATAGGCCAAAACTGCAGATTTCAGCTTCTGAAATAAGGACTCAGATCCCAGTCCTCTCCTTTCTTTCTGCTCTTTCCAGGTCCTTGCAAGCTTGGAAGGGGGAAATGCTAGAGAAGAATGGATCCCAGTCCAGTGTTTTACAAAGACAAAGCTGGATTTTCTATAAAATGACTTACAAAACTATCAATTGAGACAGAGACTGGAAAAAAAATCAAATTTCTTCTCCAAAGAGGAGATGGGTCTGGAAAATAAATTTCTTACTTAAAGGTAGAAGGAATTGAAACAAAGCAGCAGCATCTCCTTTCATTTTAAAATGAACACAAAAGAAGTAAGGGGCTTTGATATTGGCAATAGTGTGAAAGAAGCGCATGCTGTCAGTGAGCTCATCTTTTTGACCCACAAGACGCTTGCCTGCTTTTCAGCTCTGTCTCTGGGCAGTGTACCTGAGATCTAACACAAAGTAATTGTCAGTTCATTGTGACTTTGGCTGGAAATCCCAGTGCTGAGAAGGAAATCTGCTGGGCTTTGATGCAGAGATTTTGGTAGCCTCTATGCCTTCCCATCTCAGAACACACTCATTTGATGTATTGTTGAGTAAGGTATTTGTTATCTTCTCAGACAACATGCATGTAACTTTGTAAATCTATTTCCTGACTGCCTTCTAGTACAGGGATAGTACAAGGGCTGTTTGAGGCACCAGTTTACCTGATACAGGGAACAAGGCTGGACACAAATGTAGAGACCTCCAAAGTGTTGGCATTACATGTCACTCTGAGGTCCTCCTCTGGTTTCTTCCAGGTACGCTATGGTAGAAAGCAGGTTCCCTTCATGTAAACTATACTGTAGTTCCATTTTTATCAAGCACATCAAGGGGTTTAGGAGACAGTCTTTCCTGGATCAGGAATATGTACTGGCAGCAGCAGTAACAGCATGTCTCCCTCCAGAATCCACGCACTGCCCATCAGTACAGGCTGATCCATTCCCATATTGGGATGGACTTGTTCCCACTGCCAGCATCCCAGCATGCTCCAATCTAGCCATTACAGGCCGAGGCTGGTTATTTTTCTGCCAACATTAAATTGTGATAGGTTTTTCCTCAGCCTTTGCCAGGCTCCCCCCTTTGCTGTGCAAGGAGAGAGCCACACTTGACATTTTCTTCCATAACCTCAGGAAGCTGAGCCTCTCTAATGCTGTTTTGGGACGCTGCCATGAGCCTCTTATGAGTATTAAGGCATCCTGGTTGAGCAGCACTGCAGCATGGCCATACCAGTATCGGTGGTAGGTGGCAGGTTCTTTCCACACTCCTACTGCATTTCTGGACGTGCAAGAGAGACATCAGTAGCTTTTGCAATAAGCTTTTATTGCTCTGCACCGAACACCTTGGGGAAAACGAAACTTAGGGTATTTCTGTGCGATAGGGAAGGGTACCAACATACCTAGCCTGGTCCTGGGGTGCTGGCCCCTGCAGTGCCGGCCCCTTTGTTGCTAGGGCCCTAACCTTAGCCCTTTACGCAGGATTGCTGTGAGGCCGTAATTCCCTGGGTCATCCCTTTATCTCTTTTGAATTATCCTGGCAAGCTTCTAATCTTTTACAACTTCTTTTTTTATTTTCCAGGATTTGATTTGCCACGTTTCACCCCCAGAGCTCCCCATTAGCTGGTGTAATGTTTTGCTGGGGTTTTCTTGTTGTTGTTCCTATGAAGTTTTAGAAATGCCTTTCTCTGTTCCATAGCACTTTTGGCAGTTATATCACACAGGTATGTCTACCTTGCCTTACCATCTAAGAAAGATATATAAATGAATCTCTGCCTTTCAGCAAGCCCAAGTTATTTCACGAATGCTGATTAACAGTTTATCCACACAGGTATGTTTACAATTACATCCATTACACAAAAGGAAACTGAGGCCTGGAAAAGTGTGACATCTTGAAAGGGCAACTCACAGCTGTCACTCAGAAGTGATCAAAGTGTCCTTTCCCAGGAAATTATACAGTCACCAGTGTCCACGATTTGAACAATTCCTGCTTGCAACAGACCTGGGCTGCCCTCCCTAGCATGCCAGCACACCCAGAAACAACCAGCCTGGCCTTGCCAGGAGATAAGCACCTCTTACAAATGTACAAAGAGAGCCGAGCATGTTTAACATCTTACTGGATCAGCCTCATAATGTGTTTAAAACAATGGAAGAGGAAAGCATGTGTTCCTTTCAGCACAATCTGTGCCTTATAATCAAGTCTAAATGTTCACAACCCGCTCGGATCCTAATGAGGAGAATGACTTAAATGGCAGAATGTTCTGCTCTTTCTACAGGTTTACAAAAATGAAATTAAACATTGGCTTTCTATTACAAAACAATAGGCAAATTGAAGACCAATTATGCAAACCCATCAGAGAACCTGGTGAACTGTGGAGAATTTTGCATTTCTGAGGCGGAATGACTTTTTAGATGAAAAAAACCTCTACTCCAAGAAATTGAGAACATCTGTGCCATCAAAGAAAGAATGCAGTGAATAATTGGACAATCATAGACAGGCAGCCATTTGAATATGAAGCTGTTTGTAATGTCGCAGTAGAAGGGAAATTACAGAATGCCAGCATTGCTTGGCTGTCAAATGCCTGTGCTTTTCCCTTTGTGCCTATTATGGCGTGTTGTGTGCTCACTTTACAAGAGTCTGCGGGGTCGACAGTGGGGTCTCTAGGGTTATCTGCTTCCATTATTTTGCACATCAGACACATAATGAAAAAGGAGCAGCCAGAGAGGTCCTTGAGCATTTACTTCCTCCAGCATCCAAGTTTAAGTACACCTTTAACCTCCCCCTGACAGACAGACCAACCTGCAGCCGTCCCCCAGACAACTGACGTGCAGCACGGAACAAATATTCTCTCTCTCTCAGCTGACAAAATTCTTTGACCCCTTGCCTCGAGCAATGATAGCATCCTTGTCTCCAGCAGGCAAATCCCACACAAGACACTCCTGAGGGGGAGACATGCTGAGGCACCTCGCAGCCTGCAACCTTGCAGACTCCCAACCCCCCTGCAGAAGTGACCCACAGAAAACCCCTCATTGCACCATTTGATGGCATCTAACCATAGGCTGGACTGCTCTGAAACACAGGCGCAGGGGCCCAAGAGATCTGAGCAACACTTGAGGCCATGGTTCATCTCTGTCTGCAGCATCCAAAATTATTTGTCCCCACGAAGATGAGACTGAGTTGGCCATACATTGTTTCCAGGAACACATACCTCTGTACCAGCTCCATGCTGCTCCTCAGCACAACCTCTCTTGCAACACAGATTGTGCTGCCACATGTTGTGGAACTACAGTATTAGGGCAAATGTTCCAGGACATCTTCCAGGACAAAAAGGGGAAAATAAAAGTGATCAACTTAGTTGTGATTTCATGGCTAGTTGCACAGATATTCACACGTTACTTCGCACAGTCAGTCTAATAACCAGCTTTCAGAAGGACAGACAGCGTAATGAATGGGTTGTAAAACACACTCATAAAAACATTATAGCATGTCTCAGAGCATTTGTTAGCTGTTTGTGATTTACTGGGCCCCCTGTTTTACATTTTCTTATAATTTGTACCTTTCCTATGAAAAATAAGCATTCAATGTGCATGCAATTTATTTTAATTTCCTTCCCCCCTCACAAGATGATAAAAGTTTTACAGCCATGCAAGAATGGTGATATTGTAGTCACGAGGTTCATTATACAGTAATTAATACATGTTAAGTATCCTGTAAATATTATGTTATAATGGCTTTAAGTAAATACATACTGTACATTAGCAGTATCTATTAAGTCAGTGCCACTTAAAATGAAATGTGACTAATTAATCTGTTTAAAAAGTCTAACGTCAACTTGGATATTCTTTAAAAATTACAGGACAATGTTGCAAGCGTAAGCGGTGAGTAAGTCAGCATTTAATTATGGAATTTTCACATTAATGGTTACTTTCCTGGTTTATTTAAGTGAATTGAACACATGGGCCAGCATTGAAGGAATGAGAGGTGTGGAAGGAAGGTTTCATTGTTATGAGAAGCTAAAAAGCCCGAATAATATATCCCATTATCATTGCTGTGAATGGCTGCAAACTTGCACATGGATTATTACCACAGCATCTTGTTGCAAAAGGTCCAGCCTGTCAGTACCTGATAACCTGCTCCACACGGACAATGCAGCCACAGTAATGCTGCCTTCAGGAGGAACTGGTGGGACTCCACTGTGTTTTTGTCTATTTTAGGCATTATATCACTTTATTAAGGGATGGTGCCCGGCACAGCCGGGCAGTAACAGAAGCAGAGGCTTTGTTCTCCTCTCAGCTAGAGGCTTAGACACTGCCTTTGTCCTGCACAATGTTTTCCTTCCCTTCTTGAAAGGCACCCCCTCACAAGACTATCAGCCTTTTAACAATTTCAGTCACTCTCAACTGTCCTAAATACACAAAGGAAAAAAAAAAAAGATTCCCCCAATTCCTTCACTTTTTTTTTTTTTTTTCCTGCCATGAAGCACAAATGCAAGAGAAGTTGAAACATGCTGAATGAAGGGCCCAGGAAAGGTCATCTTTTCTTTCACCTATGCACTCAGCAAGAATAGACAACAGAAGGCAAAACCTTTTCCAGTGCACCTTGTATGTATTCGTTTTCCATAGAAGTCTTCATCTTAGGATGCAAGTGTCTAATGAATGCCTATCAGATTAGACTTACTCATTTACTACTGGGTATGTATAGGTGGCTATCTCCATTTTTACGGATGCCAAAAAAACAAAAAAAACAAATGCAGCTCTGTTGATTGCAGCCTCAATCTACCAAGAGGTGAGATGCAGACATCTCAAACACACACTAAGTCTGTTACAGAGCAAGTCATCAGACCCAGCTCTCCCAAGTCCCTTATCAACATCTGTAGTCCCAAACAGGTTATTCCTCTCTAAAGGCGAATACACTAAAACTTAACTAAGTTAACAGAGTTCCATCACAAACGAGAGTAGCTTAAGAAGCTTGCCTTCCATTAATAGAAATTGTTAAAAAGTCCTTCTTCCAGATATTCAGCCATATTGCCAGGACCGCAGATGCAAGAGGTCTTGGACTCCTTCCATGTTTCCATGGTCAGTTCCTTCAGGTTTTGCCATCAAACAAAACCTGAATAAGCTTTCCTCGAAAGATAAATCTCTCTCTAAACAGGTATGTAATCTGTTGTTTAACAGTTTTGGTAATGCATTTTATGGGCTACCTACATCCTTCAAGGTGATGGCTAGAACCGACATCCTCCTTGGGTGGTCAGGGAAGCATGGCCAACAAAAAACTCTGAACGCTGGGAGGCTTTTCAAGATGATGGGGATAAATGACAATGAGCTCAAGAAAGGCCAAAAACATGTGTGTAAACAGAAAACTTTGGTCTAGAAGCTGTGGTCTGGCTAAGCTATGCTGAACTAGACCAAAGACAAGAAAGTGAGGTTTAAGACATTTCCCTTCCCTTCCTCCTGAGGCCAGCAGCCACTGTCTGGTCTCTAGCAAATCAGGGCAGTGTGAAACTATCTTAACTTATTTCCATCTGATACAGCCCAAAGTGCCATTTGGGCAGCTGGGTATCATCTGGCTGTACTACCTTTCGGGCAAACCCTTTCCCCAGGCAATTACCCACCAAAAGAAATCACTTCAGGTGTGAAGCAGAGCCTCTGGCTTTCTGGCTGCTCTGCTGTGAGAAAGTGGCTGGGACAGCTCTGAAACTTGGGTCCTCTGTATTACAGAAGTCCCTGAAATCTTGCATTTTATTTAATGCTTCAGCACTGGCTTTAGAAATACAGAGGACAACAGCATTAGTGGCATACCGGCAAATACAAGTGCATAAACAGCACACCAAAGAGGCAGAGCTAGTGGCTGGAGGTGGGAGATTTGCATCCCATGATGGGATCTCCCATAGCTTTCTTCAAAGGTAAATCACTTAACAATCCTGTGCCTCAGTCTCCCTACTGCTAAATCACTACAATGTTTGGCTACCTCCTAAGATGTTGCTGGGCTTATCTAATTAATATTCACAAGGCATCCAGAAATAAAGCAGTTCTGTAATTGTATTGTATGGCTTGTAATCTTTTGATGTTGCCATGCAAAGGAGATGTCACAGAGCACAGGAATACCCTGGGACAGCTCCGAGTCTGCTTTTCACTTCCAAGAGCTCTTTTCTTGCACTGACCCCTTCTTTTAGCAGCACATTCACCTTGGCCTCTTGTGAGTGGGAGTGATGTGCACCATCCCGGCTACAAGCTTCCACAAGCCATGAAAACCTGCTGTTATGACCAGAGAGAAGTAAGCAGCACTATTATTTGTATCATTTGCTGAGGTTTGTAACCTAGAATTAATTTTCACATTGAGTCCAAATGCTGCCTATTTCACAAATATCTGGGTAGCAGACAAGAGCCCTTTTAGCAACAGAAGCAAACAGAGCTACAATCAAGCAGCTCAAGGCACAACCCTCTAATAGTTCAGTAATCAGTAATAATCAACCCTTCTCTTTTATGTTCAGGGAGACCTAATAGAACCCAGCTACTCTACAGTGAATACATTTCCATTTATAAGACTAAATGCAAGCACATGTTATCTACTTAATTAAAATCTAAATTCTCTAACCAACCATTTGTTGTTTCTCCTGGGTGCACGTTACATACATTACCGGTGTTTTCCTGAAATCCATTGCTAACAGATTAAAATAACTTGATGAAATGTTTCATTTGCTGCATGTGGTTATGAAAGAGCACAAAATCCTCTGATGCTGCACATGTAGGGAACACCTCTCCACCTTCATCCCAGGACAGCAGCTCCCACTACTCTGCGCTAGGACACCAATCCTTCCCCCAGGTTCCTCTTGTCTTTGGGGACAGGAAAAACGTGAGCTTCCCAAACACCAGTGCAACCGCTCAGACTGGAAACTCATCTTATAAGCACTCAGTCAGCGCAGTTCCAGGAAAACTTCCACAGTACAGAAACAATGGGGTCACAATGTCATAGGAGCTAAAGTGAGCGGGAAATTATTAGCTATACAAGAGGAGAAATTTGAGATCCTAAATGTACAAGTCAATGTCAGTTTTGACATTGTAAGGGGTCCAAACCATCTGCACAGGTTTGACAGATGTGACAGACCCTACAGAGACCTGCAGCCTCTGAAGTAACAGCTGGGAGCCAGGCAGGACATGCCAGGACATCTCTAATGGCTCTAGACACCCATCTTCAGGCAACAGAAATGCTCCCAAGTGTTCAGCTCCCCCCCAAGAGGGAGAGACTTTGAGTATGGGAGTCCTCTCTATAAATCTGCCAGACTTAGGGAAGAGTAGAAATTAATTACCTGCCGTTGTTTAAGTAGAAAGGAGGATTCCTACTACATATTGTCCTTGGTTATTCCCTTTCTCTGACACAATGCTGTTCTTAAAAATCTTTCTGAGCAGGATTGCATGGCCATGCTGAGTTAGTTCCGTTTGTGTGTTCGTGGCACTAGTAACCACTGACCAGCACATTGCCCTCAATACTTAAAGACTCAGTTTTCCCCAGAAAACTCAAACATCTCCTGTAAGGATTTGAATATTTTGCTTCACTGGTGGCAAAACATTCATTTCCTTGCTCAGAAAATGGGGTGTTTTCAGCATTTTCATGCCTTCTTTCCCAGGTGAGCAGAGAATCTCCATCCACCCTGTGAGGAGGGACAGCTGCCCCCTTCTCCAATGAAAGGCTGTGCTTTATGTCCAAATTATGAACATCTTTACAGGGTCACAATCTTTACCACTGGTGCTAAACCTGGCTCATTCTCTGGCTGTCAGATGTTACATTTCCTTGTTCCTGCATCTACTTTGCATAAGCTATTTTGAGTGTCATGAAGAATCTCCTCTACAGGAAAGCAGGGACAGGGAGAAGAGGGGCACAGGTGAGGCATTATCAAATTAAGACTGATGGCTACTGGTTTTGAATGGAAGGAACCTCCTGACAACCTCACATCATTACTGCAAATCACAATATTTATAGAGATGCCACCAGGAAATCTGCTTTGCTTCCAGCAGACACAAAGTAAAAGGGTACTTCCTTCAAGCCATTCAGTCTATTCTGCATTATAATTAAAAACAATTTCTATCCTCAATAGGGTTTTGATTCAGGTAACTCATTACCCCCAAGAGCCATTTGTGAGACTAAATTGCGAATGCAAATTAATGTCATCTTTAACAATAATGCTTCTTTTTTCCTCCTTTCTGCCTCTTTGGCCAACTTCCATTTTTGGAAATTTTCTTGCCTTTCATATCAAGTGTGTGTCCAGAGGAGATCTTCCAGGGGAAAAAGAGGGGTTTGTGCTCCTTTTCTTATTAGATGCTCTTTCATGCTCCCTTGCTGCAATACTGGCATGTCAGGCAATCCCAGTGCAGTGCTATAGCTTCAGTCAGAAATGCAGAGGGACCTGCCTCTCCCCAGCTGCAGCCCTACACCAGGGCTTTTCCCTGTCAGCTGAGAGAGCAGAGTTACTTCCTGGAGTTACAGGCAGAAATTACCCCGTATGTCTCTGCACACTCCTAGCACAATGGGCAATTGTTCTGGATATTACTGTAATATGAGTAGGAAATTTCATGTATCCTCTGCAGGGAAACCAAAACTCTCCAGCCACAAAGACTCTGCTCTGACTCCACCTGTACTTGACATGGTTTGCTCTCTAACTAGCCATCTTCGTATTTTATCATGTCATTATATTATAATGGTTTTGCATGCACTTCTTTGTAACTCCCGGCTGTATATCCAGTCTGATGCTGCCTCAAATCAGGCATAGCTGAAGGACGCCTGCTATTCTTCACAAAGAACAGAGCAGTAAATACAAGAACTGAAAAGCTTTGCTTCTCTTCCTTGCTTAGACAACATGCGACCACAGTAGCAGCGTGGAGTGACGCAAGTTTTTTTGATTTGGTTTAAAAGGGCAGAAGTGCGTGCACAGTGATGCTGCATTGATCAAACACAGCTTACCCACATGCTCACATCAAAAAGAGAGTAAGAGTCCTCTGTGTTTCCCATCAAACACACACAAAAGGCCAAACAGGTAAAACTGACCAAATAATTGTTGTTAAAAACTGGAAGTAAGCCAGAAATTCTGACCCCAGGGGATGTCTGAAATGCACAGCTAGATGCTGCTGCTGGTCCCTGCTGGTGTCGTAACAAAAAGGCAAAGTTGTTATTTATTGCCCTTTATTCCTGTAGCATTTGATGTCTTTAAGGCAGTCTGCACACAGGAGTGTGATGAAGTGCTCTTACTTCCATTTCACATATGAGGGAAGAGAGACACAGCCTCATATTCTCAAAAGGTACTTGAGCACCTAATGCCCTTGGAAATCAGCTGTAGTGGAGCTCTGAAATGCCTAGGAAAAACACACACACCTAAGGGGCTCGTCCAGGCTTCCTAATATTGCAAGCTGCATACTGACACCTCATCGAGAGCCCTGAGATGTGACAAATGAAGGCCCCCAGCAAGCAGGAGCATGCTGGCAGACTTGCCTGCCAAGAGGCGAGAGCAGCTCTCGAGGGCTGGTCTCAGCTCTCACAGTATTCACAGCACAGCTGGCCCTCCGGGCAAGGATGCCCTGCCAAAGGAAAGCTGCATCTCAAGCACGCAGAGTACCAGCATGCTCTGAGTCAGAGCACCAAGGCTGCGGGACATGTTTTAGGGCACCCCTTCCCCATGGTGTAGGTTCAGTGGGGCTCCCAGGAATTATTCCTGTTTTACAGCAAGCAGAAGTATTTTGAGGATCCTCTGACTCCTACATGAGAATCCCAGCTCTGCTCCTGACTTTTCCATGGCCTTCAGCAAATTATTCTTAATCTTTCTGTGTCCCCATCTGGAAAAGTCAGCCACTGGTGCTAGCCTCAGATTTGATGGATTAACTTGTTACTAATTCCACTGTGTTCGACAAGTGCTGAGTATCTCTTACTAATCAGCAGAAACTTATTAATTCTCATTTTAAGTGCTTCTCATGTCCTTTCTGATAAACCTCACTGGGAGATACAGTAGTTCTGCAGAACAGAGGCACAGTCCCTTGGAAAATCAGCAGGAAAAAACAATCAGCCTATTTCTTTGCAAAAATAACTGCATATCATTATGGGAATTTGCCCCACATTAGATTTCCAGAGGAATTTTCCACTCACTCAACTTAATATTAGAGCTTTTTCCCCACAGAGAAACTGCCTTTTTAACCCACATTTTCTGGGTAATTGGACTGGAAATGGGTTTTTCATGGCAGAGAATGAAGCTGGCTCCTCCACAGTTGCCAGCGCACACCCCAGAGGCTCTTCACTTTGTCCCCTGAACACGAAGCTGACGCCAGCCTTCCCAGTGGGTTGCTGGATGCAAACATCGGTGATCCTCATCGCTCCGTTCCCTCCCAGGACAAAGTGCCAGAAAGGATCCCACAAAGCAGAGCTCCTCAGGAAACTCTTCCCTGCACAACAACGCAGCTGCTTGTATTTGGGATGAAGGGAAGCATCTCCCACTTGCGAAGGTTGCTCATCACAGCTACAATACACACCATGTATAAGGCTAAATTAACAAGGTGATCTCAGGATTGAAGTCAAACGTCCAAGACCAACTGAATCTGAACATAGGGTTAGAGACAATACCCTTGTAATGTTATTTGCAGGATGCAGGCTGGGATGCAGGTGGTGACACCGACCATACAGGGAGCTCTCACCCCAGAGCAGGGCTGGTCTCTACGGAATAGAGACCCGGATGTATTGTCCTCTAATGAACGCAAGTTTCTGCACGCTTTCTGTGCCCCCTTTGCCAAGAATGGGAGTGAGGCAGGCGGTTGGGTTTTTTGATTTTTGGGGTTTTTTTTAATAACCTGGCTGACATTTTGACTTTGACTATGAGGTACTTGGAACAGGTATCATCTCTTGCTATGCATATTCATGATAACCATCATCCTTGCTGACACATCAGTCACCTTTGGAGCTAAAACGATGAACCACAACAACTTGTCATAGCATCATGCTCCCATCCTCTACCTGCTGAGGCACCAGGACAAGCAATTTCAAAGCCAAAAGGACACTTTTCCATACTAGAGATGGAGTTTTCAGTTTGACTCTCAAAAATAACAAAATTAGCAAGAAAACAACCCCACACATTTCTTTTTTATCTTCTGGTGGAAAAATGAACTGAAAATTGTATTTTTGGTAAACAAAGTGTTCATTTGGAGGAATACTGTAACTCTTTACCTCCTTGAAAAAAAAACTACAAGACCTCAAAAATTATTTATAGAAAAAGCCTGTGTTTCACTTCTATTAATTAGTTTCCCTTAAATTCCACATGCAAATTCACCTACCAAATTCAGACATCATTCTGAGTCCATCTATTGGCAAAAATTTCTTCCTATTTGCATGTAACTATTACTGGAAATGTGTTTTGATTTGGAGTCTAAGTTCTTCAGCAAAGCAGTAAGCCCATGTCTCAAACAGAGAAAGTATGAGAACCCCTAATGCCTTGAGAACAAAATTTAATGACAAGTCTCCAGATGATATCACACATCAGGATGTGTCAAAAATGGCTTCCTGAAATAAAAGATGATTCAATTTACCAAATAACTTGTAAATTCCTATGTTTGGCATGAGGAAGACTCAAGGGAATCTCCTGAATTATAACAAAGGTCTCTTGCTCCTCCCTGCCCATTTCACCTGAATGAAATAGAGGCCAAGAGAATGTGGTCTGAGACATCTTTTGGAATAAGATGTGACTCCCCATGATGTATGCAGGGGGATTGGCCAGATTCGGTCCCTGGAGTAGTTTGGCATGACAGAAGCAGTAGCTCTGGCCTGTGGAGCTGCTACCTAGAGTAGGTCAGCCTCTTGCAGCCTTCCTTGCTCCCCCCTCTACTTACATACTCTCTCCTATATATTACATATTTATTTAGTTGTCCCCCTTATCCTTCCCCAACCCTTTCTCCACCACCTCCAAATCTGTACCATTCATGTTCCCAGTATGCCCTCCCTCTTACCAAATTCCCTTCTTCAAATGCAAGGACCCAGCAGGTCACGGAAGAGGCTGGAGGGATGGGATCGAATCCCCTAATTTCCTTTCCAGCAGGCAGATGCTCCCTCCCCAGACAGTACACAACAAAACTAAGAGAGAACTCCCTTCAGATGTTTTCCTATCAACTGAGCAACCTGCGTACACACGTATCATCAGTTAATGTTGAGAGTGAGAAGTGGGATGGATAGATGGGATAGAAGGAGGTCCCAGCGCGCGGAAATGCCCGGTCTTGCTACCTCCAGGCTGTGCAGAGTGCTGCTGTTTTAAGAGCTACCTGGAGGTGGAGTCTCCCCAAAACACAGGCCATTTCTGAATCTCCTTCCTGTGCCTTGGTGGGCTATTTTCAGTTTCAGGCTCACTGCGGCAGCAGTATTTTGCTTGTAACCCAATACATGTTAATAGGGTGTCTGAAGAGACATTTTAGTTGTGAGCTGCATGTTGTCTGTCTTAGTTGAAAGCACACCAGTGCACCCATAAAAGTAATGTAATCTCAGGAGCAGGAGGAGCACTGCTAGAAGGACTGGTTAGAGCCAGGCTGATTCCTGCTGTATTTTCTTAGGAAAAATCCCCAGGATGACAGTGCAAGAACTACTGAGCCAGCTGCTGGGCTCAGTCCAGCTCTCACCGAGGGTCTCCTGGGTCCCCTCTGCTCTCGCAGGCGCTTCTCAGATTCTGCGCAGTGCTGGCTAAGACCAGGGAGGCTGCATCCTGCTGTATTATTAGATCCACCATCTTAATCGTATGTCCATTCTGTTTACAGCACAGCTTTGGGAATCCAAGGTCTGCATTCAGTTCTGGTCATGAGAGAATCTTTCTTTATAACCTTGGGCAGGAGATTAAGTATTGGTGAAGTCCAGTTCCCCTTCAGCAAAATGGGGAGCATACCACTTTATCTGTCCAGGCTGTCAGCTCAGTGACCCAGAGACTGGGCAGTGCTGGACACACTGGACAGATGTGCATAGACTGAGTAAAGAACAGTGTGCCCGTCTAAATGTCACTGCTATACAACCAAACATTATTCTTTGGGGGCATCAAATGGATGTTATAGTCCATCCTGCCACTGCTTAGCCGAAACATTTTGTGTATTTGCCTGTAGACTCACAATTTCTGTGGTATCTTTCACAGTCTATACAAAGCAAGCAGAAAGAACATCCTGCCTTGCTAATACATCCAAGCAAACCCATTAAGTTATCCCTAGCTGCAATCTAAAACCAAGGGAACAGTCTGACAGCCCAGTGCTGCTGTTTTCTCTGATGTCTAGACCTCCTGTGCCATGCATTCTCCTGTGAGACCTACTGCAAGAACAAGAGTATTAGTTATGGTCACCTAGCAATATAACTAGGTCTTTGGGGAGTCTGCAGCCTGCCTATCATGTGGAGCTCTAGCCTGGAGGATCTGCTAATCCACCCGTGCTGATCAGCGGAGTGTAAGAAAAGCTTGCACATGGGGAATGGAAGGCAGTTTAGCCCCAGAGGTTGCGTCCTTTGACCCTGGCTGAATCATTTCACTTGCTATTAAAGCAGCTACGTGCACAAAACCCAGATACTGGCCAGGGAAAGCTCAGAAGTGTACTGCAGGATGAATAAGGAAGGATAAAAATGAAAGTATTTGTCCACAGCAAAAGTGCCAGGCTCCATCAGGCAAGATTTAGCTCCATAAGAGTGTTAAATAACACGCTTGCTTATGCCATCCATCGTCATGCTGCCATAACCAGCAAACTTTATTTCTGTGAGAAACCATGAGGTGCCTCCAATGCCATTTTGAACTGGTAATGCCCATTTCAGACTAGACAGATGGGACACAAGGATCCCTCAAAATGAGCTGGGAAAGCCATAGAACCTGTCCCTAGACAGACTCGCAGCTGCAGGAACTCATACATCTCCACTGAATACAATGGAGTTACTCCAGTTTACATCAGCTGAGAATCTGAATCAGACCTGCATTTTTCTGCTCTCAGCTCACAACATTTGGATGGGATCTTACAACAGGAACACAAACTACTCAAGTCACTAAAACCTTGAAACAACCATCCCCTATCCCATGGTGGAGAAAATATTTATGTTCTTCAGCATTTGGGGTGGCTCAGGAGCATTGGTGGGGAACCAAAGCCCACAAGTCTAGACAAGGTGAATAAATCTACGGCTTGTCAAGCTGCTAAGGAAAAAAGGTGTATTTGTTTTCCGAATGAATAAAGTTAAGTTTAACTTTTGTTCCACTAGGCTGCAATTCTGCAGAGTGTGGTGAATTCTTGCAATGGGCGTGGAGGGTATCCAGCAGGCCCCAAAGCTGTACTTTTGCATGAATTAACAAAAACTCAGTGTTCTGTGCAAACCTCATCTGACTGTAAGCTGAGCTTCGTAACTGAGAAGCCACTTTTTTCCTGAATTGGAGAACCTTTAGAATTCAGCTTTTGAGCCTTCATTCTGAATGACAATTTGCCCCATTTCCATCATAAATCTAGCCCAGGTGCTGTACTGGCTCTGCTCTGCATTAAACCCATGGGCTGTAGTGATACAGGGCTCCCAGAGAGTGGGATGGCCATAGAAGGTTCAGGTTTCAACACTACCAGCACTCAAGGTTTGTCCCAGCTTTCTGCTCACGTGCAGCTCTAAATCTTCCTGGTTCATCTCTTTGATTAATCATACAAAACTAAGTCATGCAAATTCTCCCACACCCAGCTTCTCTGTCTTCCATTTACTGTCCGCTAGAAGCACAAATATTCATAATCTCAGATTAAGAACCTATTCACTGAGCTCACTTGAAGATACTTATTTTGTCCTAATTGTGCCTTGCTACTAAGGGGTAGGATGATTTCATATCCCTGAAAATGGCTCCTGGACTAAGCTACACATCCTTCAGAGGAACAGCAGTGGCAACAACAAACAGTAACAAACACATAGTGATTTCAATATTCTGCAGGATCTAAATGCAGTTTAGGTGCTCCTGTTGCTAGCAAATTAACTCATCAGTTTGACCACTCTTTTGGGTTTCGTGGGAAAAAGGCTGGTAAGGGAGACACACCATCACCTGCAAGCTGAGCAACCTACATGGATTTATTCCTTCCCTTCCTACTCATCCCAGCCCTACACTAGAAAAGCAGCCTGGGGTGAAATCAGGAGAGCAGGATATTAGGAAGAGATATACAGGGACAAGGAGTTACTGTCCTCCTCTCCCGAGGATGAATGAAAGCTTTCTACTATACCTGAGTAAGGGCTAGAGGAAAGGACTGGTCTCAGGCTGTGTATGAGATGGGAGTACTGGAGGGAAATGGTTATGAAAGCGGAAAGGTTTGTGTGCTTAAAAAGTTGTGAAACTCATTACTTTTGTTAAAGTGCTCTCTGAGTGACATTACTGTGTATTATGCTCTATAAAGAATCAGATGTTCTTCTGCTGTGCTTCACACTGGCTATTAAGAGATATATTCTAGGCTGCCAATTCGTTGTATGAAGCTATTTTAGTTTTCTTCAGAGGAAACCAATGCCTTTGCAACAAATAAAGAAAAAAAGGAAAAAGAATTCTCTTTTCTTTCTGCCATTGTTGCTAGCAATGACAAGGACTTCTAGCTCTCCAACAAGGCTGCTCCAGGCTGGATCCTCACAGGATCAGGTACACAGGATCAGGTCATTGCCTTCAAAGCCTAACTAGCTTATGCCAGCTTGGGATTTGGCCCTGTATATTCAAGCCCACTTGAGCTCTCTCCACATTCTCATTTGCTATTAACTCTGCTGAGCTGTGGCCCATATCACTGCTTGCTCCGATTTTTCTTGATGTTTCATCTCTCTGACCTTCTTTGGAAGAGATGATAACAGCTTGCCTCCTTGAAAGGCAATAACTTCCTTCACATCAAAGAAAGAAGCAAGGTCAAGATCCAGCTGCTACTAACTGATAGCTTTAAAACAATAGCTTTTGGTGGAGACCAAATTAATCTGCTCTGAGCTCTTCTTTGGGGATAGGTGGGAGGAGTGGGTTGAGAATGGGTCTTTACACCTTCTACTCAAAGCAGGCAGACTGCTTTGGTGACAAACTGGGACAAACAGGAGAGTGCTGATAAAAGAGATCGTGGGGCTGATCACAGAGAGCACACAGGCAACCCACTGTTTCCCACAGGAACTGATCCATTTCTTCAGAGATTAAATGCTTCACTTTTACAAGAAGAAAAATCCTTAAAAATCTACATATGACTCAACCATTGTCACAGTGCTATAGTTTGTTACTTTGATAAGGCTGCAAAAGGAAGCAGCCTGAGAAAGTCTGGTAAGGCTGGGAGACTATAAGGTGGTCTGTACAGAGTCTCACAAATTGCTGGTTTCCAACAGAATCAAGATATAGGTGGGAAACGTGGATTAAATCACATATAAGCATATGATATGATCAATTTACACTCTCAGGGATTTAGGCAGTTCATTGTGCTTTAAAACAAGTAGAAAAGAAAAACCAGGAGAAACACCTGGACCAGGAGAAGAGCGGCAGGGACATGAACAGATCCCAGAAGCCATCACGCCTGCTAAGGGGCAGCCCAGCTTGCTTTCTCAAACCAGTTTATCCAGCAGGCAGTATGGCATGGTGTGACTGGTAAGGGTTCCTCATGAAGCACTCACATGACCTTCATAATACATAAGCCTGGGGAAGCTGCTAGAATACACACATGTTGGGCTGCTTGTTAGCACACTGCTGCTCCCCATTAAATCTGTTCCTCTGACACCCTCTCAGCAGCTGCAGCTTGTGCGGGTTGAGGCATCCTCCCCCTTCTCCACTGGTGCCTTCTGACACCTGCTCAGGTGCAGAGCTGGCTCCTGTTCCCACTAACCTTAGCAATCAGCCTGAAGACTTCAAGGGGGTGTCTATGGAGAATAAAGCAAAAGGGATTTTGGCCCTCAGCATGGAGAGGTAACCAGCATGTCTCTCATCAAGTCCCTATCTGAGGGGTTTTTCACTGGTCTACACTCTCAACTTGAAATGTTGCCTCCCGAGCTGCTGTTGAAAGCCAGCTGTCTACCACTTATATTGTTTATTCATTAAAACCAGTTCTTTATCCTCTCAGGAAATCACGGCAGTCCTGCTTACTGGCAGACAATAACATTCGAGGGCTTACTGCTGCAATCGCTGACAATATCAATTATTTAGTTTTCTGCCAATTCCTATTAGACTTTTCAGGCTAGAGAATTTACACTGTGTTATTGAATTAAAAAACAGCTAAAAGCTTTAGGGAATCCAAACTAATTAGCCGGCATTTGTAAACCCCTTTGTTCATGGTAATTTGTTTACAAGAGTAGCTCAACCTTTTAATTATGGGCACGCTCACAGGCCACATACTGTACCATTACAGGCAGGATTTTTTGCTTGGTGCAAGAAGGGCAAATATGGCGAAGCTAGTTTTGCTTTAATGAGCTGTGATGATCCTGCTTGGCACTGGATGACCTTAAAATATAAGTGTGTCTATAATTATAACTAAGGAAAAAAAACACTCCAGATGCTTTGAGTGGGCCAGAAATCATCAGCATCCAATTGTGTCAGCAATACAACTCCACAGCCCTGACTCCCACTCACTCTTCAGCCTCTTTTAAAGATCTCATCTCAAGATAGCTCTTCACCCTCTCGCCTATTCCCATCTATTTGTTTTCTCCTTCTGCTTTAGACTTGAAAGATGAATGGTTTAGTTATTATAGAACAGGCGACATCCACACTTCAATGACAATCCTGTTGTGCCAATTTGCACTTATCTCTTTGCAGCACGTTGTCCTCTCTTCCTGTGCCGTAATGCATCGTCACAATCCACGACCCTGCTCTGCAAACCACTGCCATGCCAGGAGTACCATCAACATTTTACAGGTCCTTTCCCTTTAGCACGAGAGTAAGGTTTTAGTTTTGGAAGAAACGCTACAGTTCTGATTGATAGTGGATTTTTAGTCCATTAAGTAGGAAGCTGTAGTGAACTGTTTGCTTTCTCTTTTGATCGCTTTACCAGACTGAGCTATTGGGCAGAACTGTTCCATGGGAACTGGACAGAAGTGTTTGGGCCGAGATCCCAGGAGTAAGAAGTTTCCTGCCTGCAGTATATGACCATCTCTCCTTATGTAGCAATGCATGGACATGTAACTAAAGGAAGTAGCCAAAGAATGTTTCCCAGCTGCGTCTGTTTTTTTCGGTGAAAAGCTGATGTGCAAGGCTCCTAAGCAGACCTACCCAAAATCAACAGTGAAAATCTTGACATTTGCCTTGACATTGAATAGAAATTCCAAACATCTTCTGGGGTAAGGGGTGGCAAAGAAGGGAAGGGAAACGAAGCGAGATGTTTCTCAATGAGGGAACACACAGCAGATTACAGGAAAACTTGAAATGGGAAGACTGCAATAAAGTTCCTAGTTTCTTTTGAATAGTTCTGAGAAACTTGTTCAGATAAAATCTACATCTGCATTTTTTAAAATGGTATGAAACTTAATTTTAGGGGGAAAAAATGTTAAGAAAATGTTTAAAACTGCTTCATCACTGATACATACATGCTGTATTTGGCATCTGTCAGTCTGATCTAACATGCTTAATACAGACCAATACAGCCTTAGCCTGTGGGCTCAGTATGAGTGCAAAGCCATCTTCCCACTCAGTCCCAGTGATGGTTATGGCCCCATGGCAGCCTTCACCCCTTCATCAGGCAATTAACACCAGTTCAGGCGAGTCAGACACACACACAGCATAGTGCACAGGTATCCTGTGGACAGCATGGTCTAACCAGAGGACAGATCAGACCATTGTTTTCTCCCAGTCTCTGGCACTGGTTTGCTGGGCCCTTGACCAGGTTACTTTTCCCCTCTGTCGTTCTGTTGTCCAACCTGGAAACTGCTCCCAGCTCATCTTTTATCCTATGTCTTTTAGGCACTTCGAGGTCTGCTTGGATAGTATGTAACTGGCTACGTCTCAGTGTGTCATCTGACAACATTACATTTAGCTCTGCTTTAAGGACAGCTGAGCATTATGTTTCAGCACAGTGGCTGATTTAATCTTTTTAGGAATTTTGTTAAGCGGCTCAAATAGCATCCATAAAAATGGAGATGGGCACAACTGTCCCTCAAAAATCCAGGTCTTCGGACCACATTTAGTTAAAATATCATTAACTGTGCAGCATGTTTGACAAGAATGTATGACAGCACTAGCCATATGGAAAGCATAAATATTAAATACTGTATATTGCAGCCATTTGCAAGAAACTGCATTAATCCCTTGAAGGTTAATGAGAATTATTCATGTGCATCTGAGGGAGAGAAGTACTTCACTTTAGAAATTGAACAGCTTGACATGCCTGATTTTTCACTTACCAATAAATATGAAAATGGAAAATGGATGGACATCTCAGCATTGTGCCTGAATGAGAGGCTCATTGAACAACTCAGAGGTTTATTTTTTCAAATCAATATTTTACATCATTAATATTTTCAGTTCCAGGAATCAGTGAAACAATAAATCTTGCCTGATCATAGACGGTTTGCCACTGTGTAGATATTCTTGCAAGAGGGGAAACAGATGTCAAGGAGTCAAGACAAACCTGGTTTATTTAGTTAAGTCCTGAGAGTAAAAAGAAGGAATCAATACCTGTGTAGGGCCTGGTTTGAGACCACATGTAAGAGGCAAAAGAGAAGTGAGGCAGAATTATCCTTGATGGGCAAGATCTACAACTGCCATCATGGAGACTACTCCGTTCACACTATTGAAGTGTCTCACCAGAAAACATGGACAAATTTCTGAAAAGAGTTTAAGTGACTAATAAATGTGATTTCTTGCAGTAATCACTATTAAAATTATTTCAAATGTTTTTGAAACAGCTTTGTTATGGCCTGTTTTTAAATTAACCACCTGCATCAGCAGAGCTATTAAAAACTTGAAATTATAACATTTCTGTGTGTCTGATGAAAATCATTTACCAGTGAAATCCTCCTACTGCTTTGCAAGGAGCAATTTATAGAGATGGCTAAAATTTGTGGATAGTCTTTTTTTAATTAAGCAGTTTGGTTTTTTTTTTAAAATAGCATCCTTCGTAATGAAAATACTTTCCCTTCCTCTTTCTTCCACCTTGTACTTTTTTCATAATACAGTCACCATATTTATGCTTCACGTTTTGGCAAATTCCAGCCATTATTACTGCACAGTTCATGGTATCTAGAAGAAATGAGCTCCATGCTCACACCAGAGCCTGCTGCTCAGTATCTCTTACTAGGCATGAACACCATCCTATGGAAAAGTGGAACATTTAGTTGTCTCAGAAAAAAGTAAATTGTGAATAGAAACCACACCTTCAAGAGCTTTTAGGTTAGCTGTTGGAACAGATTTTCAGCTGAGGTGAATGATGGGTGTTCCTGCAGCTCAAGGAAGCAGTGGAGTTGGACTGATTTACACAAGTGGAAGATTTAGCTCTGCGTATGCTCCCTTCAGTGTTAAATGCATGTGCTCCAAGCTTGCTCCTGCTCAGCCTGAATCAGGTACTAAAACAGATCATTGTAAAATACAGGGAACTGCCAAAGGCACTGCCTCTGCAGAAGCACCTGCAGAAGCGATGCTTGTCCATCTGAGGAGTGAGTCTGGGCCATTACTGCTACAGTTTGCCTAAAATCAGCCTTTGTCTTCACCACTGGCACCATGGTGGTCATTTGGACATGGCAGCTCTCACTGAGGGCTGCAGCAAAGGCAGTGTTGGGGCAGGGAGAATGGGTGAAGTGGAGGCAAGTAAGGCTGAAGCCTGCTTGAGGGGCTGAGAAAAGGGGCTGATGGTCAGAGTGCGCTGGGGACACCCTAGAAATAGGGTCAGGGGAATGAGAAGGAGGCCGAGCTGATAGAGCAAGCACGTTGCTATGTCTTCACACAAAGAGAATTGGCAGACGGGTCAGTGCATCGCATCACACCACACAGGTCTGTCTTTCTCAGATGTCTTGATTTCCAGTCCTGGTGCTTCAGAAGTGCCTTGCGTGAAACAAGTCCAGAGTGCCAGCAGACAGACATCTCCCTGCAGCGCAACGCGAGCGCTGGGAAGCTCCTAGTAGAAACACTGTGCTACTGGGAGCATCCTGCCCTATTTTCTGCACCAGAGCAGCTCCATGATGGCGTGCAGTGATGCATGTGGGCCAGGAGCAATCGCACATACAGCCAGCTACTGGTCCCAGGGAAACCTTACTGAATCATGCACGGATCCGCACACAAATTCAATCTTACGGTTATCATTAGCTGGACTTCTGAGGAATTAATGCACTTGATTCCTCTTGCTCTGCACCCAAGGTCAGGAAAACAGCTGAGTGAGAGTGTTTTGTATTAGGGGTGTATTTTAAAATAGCTTCTAAAGGGTTAGTTAAAGGATGTTTGGATAAGTAGTTAATCAATTTTTTACAGATTACTATGAAACCAGCAGATGCATAGGTTGCTTATGAATGCCTTACATTATCAACTACTAATATGCATATAACCATCTGATGTAACATATATTGATCACCTCTGTAACAGCTATTATTAAACATTTATAAAAACATCACTAACGTGAATCTCCCCACAAAGTCAGTTAATCCATCAGACTGGGACTCAATGACCCAATGACTCAATGTGTTCAAAAAACGGGTAGATGTGGCACTTCGGGACATGGTTTAGTCTAGTCTACCCTTGATTGCTTTAGAGTGGACTTGGTAGTGTAGGTTAATGGTTGGACTGGATGATCTTAAAGGTCTTTTCCAACCTAAACGATTCTATGATTCTATGACCCCAAAATAAGGCTGCTTAGAAGAAATCAGGCAGGAGGTCTCTCCACTGTCCAAAGGGTAGTTTCTCTTTGAAGAGTGTCTCATTGCCCAGAAATCTGGCAGCCTGTGAACTCCAGCAGAAGAATTTTACTCTGTTTTCATTGTCAAACACAGCACACAATCACTGTTAGACAGTACGAAGGAAAACACAGCTGGTGATTCTGGACTATGTTATATTTTTATTCTGAGTCATTTACCACCTCCTTTAAATAATCCCAGAAGCTTCCACAGGGATTTACTTTTACGGCACTGGATTGCTCAGGAGTGTGTCTGCCTCTGGCCTTTTCCTCCTGCTTTTCAATTTCTATGCTGGCCTGCCTCCACCAGAGCAGAAGATGTGCTCAGAGTCATACAGAGGAACATTTTAATGCTCTGAGGATGATCCACAACTGATACAAAGCAGAGCAGATGCAGTGGCTTCAGTGAAGCCACGCACAGGCACACCAATCATGGGTCTTCAGCTTGCAAAGTTGCACTGATACCTCTTTCCCAACAAACACAAAGCACAGCTTTGGCTGCGCAGGAGATGTCCCATTTCCAAGCCATGGCATGGTGTAGCTTAGTCCTGTTTAGGGCTCTAGCCACATACAGCTAAAATGTAAATCAATGTTACCAAGTGATGCTGTCTGTTTGACAGCACTGACTGAAAATTTTAAATGCATGTCTTCTAAATGTTCATTTGCTCAAATCTATACTGTAGCTAAGTGCTATTATCCTATAAGCAAAGAAAAATGGTGCATTGAATACTGAAGACCATTTTTTTTAAAATTGGGTGTGAGACTGTATATACAGTCACTGAAATTTTGTCAGAGTATGCCATTGCATCTGCCAGCTACCAGCACTGCTGTGTGCAGCAGCCCCTCCCCGTTTTATCTGGCTGCATTCAGCAGCCAGGATCTCCCTGTACTCGACGGAAAAATGTCATCCAGGCAGAGAGCCATTAGGTGATAAAGTTAGAAGGGGGAATACCCACCTTTTTTCTTTGTGCAGCTGAAGGACAGTCTGGGATATTAATACTCTTAACAACCACGCTTACAGGACATCAGCACATAGGTGCAACTGTTCTGTAAAGGTATTTCATGTGAGACATACTAGATCTTACTGCATCCTATTTCACCCTATGTTTTGGTGCTTCGTGAAGCCAGAAGAAAAGACTTGTTTTGCCTAAAATTCCTCTGGAAACACACAGATGGGGGAAAACCAACATGAAATCAAAATAAAGCCAGTCCATCCCCTTCCTCTGCTTTTCTGCAAGTTATTCGCTTGACAGGTTCAGATGGTGAACCTACCATGAGCTGCAAGATCAGAGCCAAGTTTGGGAGCAGGTGAATTTTCTACAGCTGTTTAATATCTGTGGTGAGAATAACCTGCCCAGGAAATAAGATTCCTTGCCTCAAATCTGTTTTCTCTTCTTTGGCAGAAAGGGAGCAAACAGAAAGTCATCGTATCGTTCATGCCCTCTCTGACTTTTGGATGGGCTGCCCAGCTGTGACTAACTGCGAAGCTCTGCTAAAACATGGATGCAACCTTTATAGACTGAGGAGTTTGTTATCTCATAGTTGTTTGACCGCAAAATTAACCACTAGAAATACCAACCAGTTGTGAGTTTTTAAGCAGGTTCACCGTGTAAGTCACAAGAGAAATATCCCTTTTAGTTAATCTGAAGGCTGGACCTTCCCTGGGAAGCTAGCAGTATCGTCCCTCATTTTTTGTGTCTATACCCCAAATGCCATCCTCTAATTTTCCAGATTATTAAAGCTTTCATTTCACTTTGGGGAGAGCAGAACTCCAAGAACCTGTGTAGTTAAAATTCAAGAAAGCGCAGCTCTTCTCTTTTCCGGGAGACATTTTGTGTGCTGCCCACAATTAGAGCAATTGGTCCCTTTACATAAGTAAAGCAATTCTTTACGGCAAATTAGCTTCTTCTTAATGAAGACTTGTTATTTTCAGTAAGTCAGCGCTTTTGGTGGGAAGATTTAATAAACTTTATTCTTCTTCCCCTCATTGTGATAAGCAAATTTAATTTTACTCGGATTATTAATAATATTAAGCATCGCTTGAACATGTATAGTAGGCAATCTGAACCAGTTTGTTCAGTACGAAAATCCTCTTTTCTGATATAGTATTTGGGTAAATGGAAAACATTCAGTCTCTCATAAATGGGTGTTAAGACGGAGTGAAGATACACAGAGCAGGTGACACTGACCCTCTGGAGGGGGTCAGTAGCAAGCCCACTCATTTCTAAGAATATTGATGACATTCCCCTTGCTTCCAGAAAGGCAACCACTGAATAAAAAAGGCTGCTGTCCTGAAATCACAAAGGTTATTTTCAAGCACTTCTGTCCTGCCTCTGTCTAAGCTAGGGACAGGCCACCACAAAGCCCACATGCCCACCCTCCCACAGACTGGATCCAGGCTTTGGTTGCAACACGCTTCTTTTCTTAACAGATCACTGCAATATTAAACTTCACAAAATGATGCTTTTGCTGTTAAACCACAGTGTTCTGTACTTCCGCACGCTGCAAAGCATTCAATAAGGCATGGGACTAAGCAAGGCAGGTGCAGAACGTCATGTGCCCATGCAGAAGCACCATATCTCCACCTTTGCTCTGCCCAGATATTGCACAAATGACACCTACCCACAGTCTCCAGCACATTTTTTTTCCCTGGCAAGTGCTTTCTGGGCTATCACACCTGTATATCAGCAGTCAGTACATTCCCCAGCATGGCAGCCAAAATGAGGCTGAACATATGTTAATGAAAGGGAATATTCACCTTATGCAAAAGGTGAATCAGGGAGATAAATTCAATAGCTTTCTGTGCCATTACTATAAGAAAGTGCTGTGAAGTTTAATCAGGTCTATAGAGCACTTAAAGAGATACAGAAACCACTATAAAATAGGCTATCTCCTATAGAGAATGAGACCTTTCCTGTGGATGCCTTCCACCCTGGCCCTACTGCCTGGCTATCTAAAAATTCTGCATGACTCTTACAAAGGAGCAATTTTATATCCATTTCTACAATGCATTAGTATAATAGCTTGATTGGCAGAAATTCTCCTTTTACAGAACAACAATATTTACAGAGCCTAAAAAAATAATTTTCTCCCTCCCTTGCTGACCTAACTATATCCTGGAATTTCAGAAATAATCAAAGGCTTTTCAGTCACTTTGTACGTATGAACGATGGAGACTCTGAATGTAGCATTTCTTCCCTCTTCAGAGAGACTTTTCAAAATAACACCCTTCATTTCTTTTGGACATACTCTTTTCTCTAAATGTTACTGACACAGAGACGTTGTTCTCCTTACCTCACTGTTACTAGTCATGCCTTACCGGCTCATTTGGTCCAAACATGATAAATCAATTTCCATCCAATTAGGCTACGCCTGAAGAATTAATTTGCTACACTTTAGACTGTAGTATTTTGTATGTTCCTAAACGCAATTAGAAAACTTTAATTTAATCTTACATGCCCAATATGATCAGCTGGTACATAAGACAATCCAGTTGTGGCTTGTACAGCATGCAGTTGTAGTTGTAATTGATTAAAATTGTTTTCGCAAGTGTGTCTTGATGTCATGCATAACTTTATTTGCTTTGGGTCTTACTCCTGCAAGCACATATGCACATCAGAAACTTTCTCTGTGTGAGCAGTTCATCAAACCCTGCAGGATTTATGAGCAGAGATAGTCAGGTCCAGGGCTTGCTGGCCCAAAACATTAATTTTCTCCTGAAATAGTGTTTCTGTGATCAGAGATGTGTAGGCTAGATGGCAAAGATGCTAGATGGATTTTAAAAACAATTAAGGTGCTTAGGCTGACATCCAAAGAAGCAACAGCAGGGAGGATTCATCCTCCTTGCTTTCAAAATCCAACCAAAGTGCTGGGCTTAAGAGCTCAATTGTCTTAGGACAGCTCTGTTCACAGTGGAGGGTTTCAGTTTGCAATTTTCTCCATTTATGGTAACAGGAGTTTAGGGTGAGTAGTCTTCAAAACATAACCTGGGTGTTTTATGAGGTCTAAGGGGATCCCATCAGTCCATGCCCTTGACCCCACAGTGGTGCCCAGGGTACATGATCTTTGAAGTGCTGCAAGTGATGGATATCGTAGAGGTTAATGCTTGCAGCTAAGACCACTTCACCATCAGGAGTGAGCAGCCTGCCCCTGGTGGGCTCTGGCAGAGGAGGGGACCCCAGCTGCAGCTCTGGCTCCAAGGCAGGGCTGCTCCTGCTGGCTCTGGGGACACGTCCAGACCCTTGCCACAACCCTTTGCAGGGGCAGATATGGTCCTCAGCACTCCTGTCACCTCAGCCTTGCTAACTTCGGTGCCTAAAATTAAGTCATGGAAATCCCACTCCATCCCCCATCAATACATCTTGGGAAAACAGGCTCTAATTTCACCAGAGAACTGGCCACCTAAGTGTGCCCGGAAATCCACCTAGGCACTTCCACCTTCTGTCCTAAATGCTTAACCAAATCTGGCCCCAGGTACCCAGACACTATTTATAATTGGACCTAACTTAACATGAAGCAGTTTCTTAAAAGATCTGGGAGGATATTTAACTCCTGGAAAATACTTGGCAAAGAAGCCATTTCTTTGAAGCATTTCAACAACAACAAAACAGCTGCTTAGCTCAGCCAAAAATTACTGGATCAAAAAACCACTGTTTCTTATTTTCAGAAGTAGGCTACAATGTGAAGGTTGACTGTAACCGGACACGACAGAATCCTAATGCCTTCAATTTTACTTACCCACTTCTGAGAAGTGTTTATATTTGAAATCATGGTGAGTTAACATGAGTTAAAGGCACATGCTCTCACCTCTCGATATATAAGTAACGGATTGTTCCCTGGATAATACCAGGGCTTGTCAGAAATATGTAACATAGACACTGTGATTTTTCACAGTATGTAGTTCTCACTATGTCAGTAGGTAAGAGAATTTCAGAGAGGTGGGAAAAAAGCAGAAGATACAGCACAGAACTATTTTGTGCCATGCAAGAGATGGTGCCTGTAAGTTTGCTCCTGATTTATTTTCTCTGTTTTGCTAAGAACAGAAGCTAGAAGGGAATTTCCATTGCATATGTATGATATACTTTAAAAGACAGGAGGCTTATTAGTATTAGCACAATGAGACAAAATGACATAATGAATGCCTGTGCTGTGGAAAACAGGTTGGTACGGTCTGGGAAAGAGGGTGAAAACATCACCCAAACCTCAAAATGACCGCGAATGAGGGCCCCCTGCTAACCTAGCTGTTGATTTGGAAGATATACATGCCATGTTTCTATCAAGTACTATACCACATATTGAAAAAGGAAAAAGCAGATGCTAAAATGGCAATGATTTTCTGTCCAAAGCTTCATATGTTCCTTCTTCAAATGGAAGTAGCTAGCAAGCATTTTAACCCTCATTCATTCTCTGCTGGACTGTCTCAAATGGGCAGACTGGCAGGGTCATTAGCCAAAAAAGGAAGGTTCTTTCAAAGACATTAGTATTGACACTAAATTGGCCACCCTTGCACCCAGTCCCTGGTGAGGACCGTGCAGACAACTTTAGATGTTTCTGACAACACTGAAGAATAAACTACAGCCATGAATATGAAGGTGCTGGCAGTTTTCTCAGCACGGTATATAACTGCTGCTCCCACAATATCCAGAAACACTACATAAACCTCTTTTTTCTCCCTGCTCCCAGCTCGGTGCTTACCTCTGTAGAAACTTCTCCCACCCTACAGTCTGTCTCGACTCACCCTCCAGCCACTTCTAGCAAACTGGTGTCCCAGGCAACACAACTAACCTTCAGCTGGCCAGAGTCGGCATTGACTGGACTTAGGATAATTAACTTTAGCATCATTGCTTTCAGCATCATGTGCCTGTGGGTCCAGTCTCCTGTGACTCCAGGAAGCAACCCTGTCTGACAAACCCTTCCAGAAACAGAGAAGCTTTGTTATAAAACTGGGTAAGTTCACATCCCACACTCCTGCTATACAGAAGCTGCTCCAGAACATCCTTCCTGCGATAGCCTGAGGTTTCCAGTTTATTGATGGTTAGTCTATACCTATTTGTCCTCTTCAACAGCTCTTCGCCATCACAGCATAAACTCCCTTCCTCCCTGTGGGCTTAGAAAGAGCAACCATATCTCTGCTCAGCCATGCTACCAAAGCTTTCTGTTTGACAGAAGCTCTTCATCTTCTTGATCACCCTTAACAGCCCATCTCTGAAGCTGTTCCAGTACAGGTTCATCCTTCTGCAGCTGCCTAACCAAAAACTACTACTGAAAGGCAGTGTATCTACTACAGGTAGAGCCATGTCACCTTTCTTTCTTTCTTCCCATATAATTAACCTTATTTTCTTCAAAACGTGCTTGAAATCCTCAATTATTTTGCTTCCATTTTAGTTTCAAACTGACAAGATGGTGCAATTCATTGCAGGGAATCCTCACGGGCTGCCCACAATCCATAGAGCGGAAGTCTAGTCACTGCTGTCCCACTCGTGCACAAGATCAAAGCCAGAGCACTTCTGGATATGTCTATCCACACTGCAGCCAGATGCCCTGGGTACAGAATAAGTCAGTCCTGAATACGTGTTTTATAACGGCTCTTTATTCAGTCACACAGTCCCTACTGCTCCTGCTCAACAAAACTTGTACACCAGACTTCCCACCTTTGGGAAATTACACCACTTAAAGGAGACATTTCAGTTTCTTTTTAAACAGACATCATGGGGTAAAAAAAAGACAATAGGTTAGGCCAGTTCTCCCACATATAGCGTAATGAAACAGTGGGTACGCTGGGAAAAATAAAGGGAAAAAACAGGCACAGTATTGTAGCAATTTTTAAAGATCCTATCCAGCAAAGTGTGTAAGCATATGCGTAATGTCGAGCCCTGTGCATGAGTAATTGCTCTAAAGCATCTTGTTTGAATTTCCATAGGTGACCCAACCCAGAAATGCTAGAGTAGGAGTCGGGCCAGTTTCCTGGTGCTAAAACATGGTGCATTATTAACATGTTTTGCAGGATTGGGACCACCTCTTTTCTGTTACTTTTTAATATAGCAGGTGTTAATATATCAGGTGCTTCAAATTGTACCTCTAAAATATTCATTTTCCTGAATATTACATTTCTAGTCATATTATTTAAATGTATCAGGAAAGCTTCAACTAAATCTTTTAATCCCATTTGATCTACAAACAGAGCTGCAACATGACAGGTTGGATTAATGCATTTGGCATTTGTGAAATTATAAACCTCACACGGCAAACAGACAGCAACTGCTGCTGCTCTTCCCCTTCCACTTTTGTAACACCAGGCTAAACTAAAATAAACCCTTTCCCTACATCTACATTTGATTGAAAGATAGACGTGCAGGAAAGGGTGAACTATCCTAAGTGATGGGCTCAGTGGGATATTGAATTTATGTCTACGCTTTGATGCTTCTGGGTTTCGTTTTCTGCTCCTGAGTAGAATTAATTCTGTTCCCCACAGGAGTCGATTTGGTATTCTACATAAAACCCCCCATTTTACTGTTTTAAATCCAACTTTCAGGGAACGGCAAGAGGTCAAGGGAAGACAGAAGGAATGAAATGTGGAGACGGGACCTTTTACAACCCAAATGCCGTTAAGACCCTTTTTAATATACTAAGCTCCATTTTGCCTGTCTTGTTTTCAAAAAAAGACAAGAGCTCTTTTAAAGGGGCCCCTGAATCCTCATTTCCAATTCCACGTTCTCCCTGACAACCCTTTACCTTGTGTTCTTGACAGTTACACAACTGACAGCATTACTTTTCCCCTTGTGCTCCACAGCAAGAGCCAGAAACGAGACAGCCAGCTCCCCACAGGGCCTGATCCAACGTCCCCAAAGCCAATGGGTAAAAACACCCTTGGCTGCAACCCCACGCTCCTGTGCCGGCCACAGGGAACCGGGTGAGGTCTCCCAGAGAGCCCCAAACCAACAAAACGCTGCCCAGGCTTCCAGAGACACTCATCAGCATTCAGAGCAGCCGCCTCCATGGTGTGGAGGACACTTCAAAGAGTGTAAAAGCAAAAGTCTATACAGAACAAAGCAATGAAAGGGAACAAAATAGGCGGTCGCAGGTAGGGAGGAAGAAAAGGGCAATGCTATAACCCAGAGGGCTTTGTCTGAAAGTTTGCTTCCTGACAGCCTGTGCCCAGCTCACAACATGATGTTGCTCCAGATTTTTCAGTGGTCTGAGTGCTAAGCTGATGGTCAGCTATGTAATATAAATATCCTGGTTTCCAGACACAGCAAAATCATTCTTATCCATTACACAAAAACCTAAGTTGACCACACTGACACGTACCTACTCCAGAGGTGTATGCATGTGGTGTGAAGGGATGTTTCACACATCTGTTCATTTTCTTATATATCTGTCCATTTTCTTACCAACATCATTCCAACAGACGTGCCCCTGGACAACGTGAAGCACCCAGGGCTCATGCCAGAAAGGTGCTGAACCCCTTGGCCCCAGTACAGTGTCCTTGCCCAACTCTACATCAATGGATCCATGGCAGAGATGTTCCCCACCCTTCAAAAGCCAGGGCAGAGGGGCCCAAAGAGCAATGCCATGCCCAGGACTTCAAACCTGGGCCAAGCTCCCGTCTCCTGAGAAGACCAGCAAAACTATAGAAAAGTATAGAAGTGAAGTTTGAAAACTAGGGACCCGAATATAACCAACATTTATCTTTGGCTGAGTTTGCACATAGCTTGACACAAAACCTATGACCTGTACCAAATTCAAACTGTGCCTTTCCTTTGAAATCTACTGTTCTGTTGAAATTTCATCAGCAAAGCCCTCCTTTGGAGGAGGATAAATCCTCCACCAGAAGCAGGGCAGAAACCCTGTGGAGAGGCAGCAGGTCTATATGGGACCCAGCATCACACAGGCATTGACTCATTGACCCTTCCTACCCCAGTGGGGATGCACCTATGGCTGTGACAGTCAGGGATGCTCATATTGGGCCCAAATTTGTTTAATCCTGGGGCCTTGGATGGCTTTAATGCAGTCCTACTTGTAGCCTGCAATGTGTGAATGACTCTCTGCTGTTCTGGCACTAATAGTGTCAAATGGCATTAATTAAAACAAATCACTTATAAAACAGGCTGGATTCATCAACAATAAGTGAGGAGATATTTTTCTTTTTTTTTTTTTTAGAATTTTAATGAATAAACAGCAATTCCTATTCATTATTTATCTACTTCTGAATTTTAATGAATAGTTCCCAGCGCTCATTAACAAATCTCTGTATTTATGGAAAACTGGCACTTCATAAATATCAAATTGTGCTATTTTATGTGCTGGTTTTATATAAATATAGAAGTTCTGTAATTATCACTCGAACTGATCATTAAAATTCAAAAGCAGATAAATAAGCCCAAGCTTTCTGCCTTATTATTCAGATAAAGCATCTTTCTTTTCTTTTCTAAATGGTTCCCTGTCGCCCCATGTGACACACCCTTTCCTTGGGGTGGCATGTAGCCACTGATTGTGTTGCAGGTAGTGCCTTTCTGCTGTGTTATCTGGGGTTTCTGCTCTGTGCCAGCAGCAAGGGACTCTCTTGTTGGCATGCGCCAGCTTTCTCCCAGCCTCGTCTCTCTAGGTCACAAGATTCCTGGTTGGCATTCTCATTCTACACTGATCCGTCCTTTTTTCCCCTGACATTGTTATTGACTTTTGTATTATCACAGCATAAACCATTAGCCATTTTATGCAAATCCATGTGTTGAATGAAATCCATGTTAAGTCCATAAAATCAAATTCCAACTTGCTGTGCGATGTAAGCATAGAGAGCTGCCTTTGTTAGAAACAGCTGGGAGGAAAACCCATCTGATCCAATCCAAACCAAAGTAAACCAATGCAATCCGCTCTTCATCTGATCACACTCCTCTCTGGAGCGCAGAACAAGCTGTATCCTGATCTTAGTTGTGTAAGCAGAAAGCTGAAGCAACACTGCTGCTGTCCAGGAAGCTGTCCCATGTTTTTATCACTTCATTTCAGATTAGCACTTGTTCCAGCATCAATTATTCATGTGAAGAAAAAAAGTGTACTAACATTAAAGTAACACTTGAACAACACACTGGTAACCTGCACTTCAGCCCAGCTTCACTACAAGCCGTTTGAAACCAAATCCATAGGATAAGACAAACACTTTCTAGATGTATGGTGGTACTCCCACCCCACAGGACAAGGAGCTAAGGTGATGAAGAAGGTAAGAGGTGTGTCCAGGGTCACAGAAGGGTTCTGGCTCAGAGGCAGTGCATACTCAAGGGGAAAAGCACACAGCTATTTAAAAGGCAGACAAAACTGCGACTCTTACAAAGCAAAACGCATATGAGCCTAAAAACTCAGGAGATTCTGCAGGTAGATATATTATCAGGGCACTGCAGCAGTCGTGTTGTGTTAAATGTTATTGCCTTAAATATCAGACCAATGAAAGCCATTGCTTTTAAGATCAGGAAAATTTGTATGTTCCCTGATTGCATCAAGCCATGAAACCAAGGGCTGCCCAGGCTTTGCCTCTTTCTCTAGAGAAATCTGAGTGCAGTATTTTTCCCAGTTTTTTTTTAAGTTACGTGACATATTTGCCACAGTGGCTGGAGATGCCTGCGACAAGTGTTAAAGAAGTTAAAGAAGATGTGATTGACAAATGTAACAGCCATATCTCCTAACATTTACCTTTAATTCTTTGTTTTTTCTTTTGTTCAAAAATCCTAATCTCCCTGGAGTTTCGCGTGTCAATGCACCTGTAATGAAACAGACTTTGGATCTCAAAGACTATGGCTCCAGCTGAGTATCAGATCATTTTTCAGGTTTGCCATGGGAAAATTCCTTTCCTGTTTCCTGACTAGGCTGAAGTGGTTCATAATAGCTTAGTCCAAAACTTCCCTTGTGCGCTTACTGGTATTTATTAATTCCCCAGGGCTAAATCCAACCAACACTGTTTCAAATTGCAAAGTCAACTGAGTCAACACTCCTCACATCATCTGTGAGAAGAAGTGACATTTTTCTCCTTTTGCAATCCATTTTGACCATAGAAGAGTGGAGTTTAGAGAAAGTGTTGAGTTTGATGTGTTTTAAGTCTAGCCTTCCCATAGCTCTTGACATTAAGGAGAACAGGTGGTACACTAGCACTTCACCTCATTTTTTCCTCGTGCTTTCCTTTGCTTTACATAAGCTTTCCTTCTTGTCTTACACTGAAACTGTAACCATCCTGGAGCAGGAGTGTGTTTAGTCTGTGTTGGTATGGCACCTCATGTGATGAGGCTCCACTTCATCACTGTAGGCCCAGAAATAAAGATAAGACAAAAAGTAAGATGGATTAGCCATGGCACTTCCCTGTAGCCATTAAAGGCAGGCTGCAGAACTGGCTGGCCAGTCCCTGGGAGAAATCACTGAAATCCCTGCATGCAAACCTCACCTCCCAGAATGATGCCTTTCCCAACAAGGAATCAGCTGTTACCAAAGGAAAAAAACCCAGCTCTTTCTCTTACACACTTATTTTCCCCTTATCTCTTTACCACTTTTTAACTCCAGCTCCGCTTTTTCAGTCTGACCCTTTTTCTATTGTGCAGAATTTCTCCACAGTGCTGGCAGCTGCTATTCACAGAGTCTGCAAGCCAGCCGAAGGCTGAAGGTTTCATTAGAGCAAAGCCCTCCTAATGTTGTGCATTGTGCATGGTTCAGCAGTGCAGTCATTAATCCTCTCCCACTGCTCTCTGCCACCCCTGGGGGAGGCTCTCCTCCAGGAGGCATATCCCCTTGGCCTGTCATGTTGAGAGCCAGAAGCTCCTGAAATAGTTTTGAATTTATTGTCACAGTTTCAGGAACAGAAACATTTGACTTTTCTGTCTAAATCAATACAGGGTTCCTCTTTTTTTTTTTTTTTAAAAAAAGGACATATGCCTACACAACTGCTTCACTGCCAAGCTCTTCAAAAGCGCAAGCAGAGGAAGAGATGTTGGATCATTCTGCTTGTAATTTCAGTATGTCTTTCAATTGCCCATCTACAAGCAGGTCAGTCTTGTACTTTCTGACCACATTTTCCTTCCATTCCAGGTTTGACCTTGACCCACTTTCCCATGCCACAGTTCACTAATATTCCCCTCAGCATCCAGATTATAGAGTGAGAGGAAAAATCCAAATCCTACTTGCACCAAGCAATTATTTTCACGTCCATCTGTATTCACTGTGTTAGTGCCAGGGTTTTGTTAATGCACAATAGAGGATAATGAGATCACTTTTTAATTCTCTGTCTTCTTCCATCTGAAGCTCTGAAAGCTCTGGGGAAAGACAAGAGATGTCATGTTTTACCAGGGTAGTGCTTCAAACAGCAGTGTGCCTCATAGTGATGATGGCCAGGTGTTTACAGGAAGGTGCAAAAAATAAGTGAATAAATAAATGAATGAAAATCCTTATATTAAACATTTGACACAGATTCAATAATACCTCAGGCAATTTGTCTCCCTTTACAAATACTGATCCTTTAAACTAAGTCCTCGGGTAACCCCCAGACAAAACCAGAAGCAAAGGTGGGGAGATGAAGCAGAGACAGAGGGCAGATGAAGTGAGAGACAGCGGGCTTATTTTACAACTAGCCTGAGCTGTACTTATGAAAACACAGCACCGAAAAACATGACACTACAGAAAACTCTGCTTCAGGACTGTCCCTGGGAGAAGGAAGCATAGGTCCAAACCCTCCCCTGTCACCTAATGTGTGAGATACATGGCATGATGTCCTCATCGGGGCAAGCTCACCCTTGTATGTACTGCTGAACTGGGGCTCTGGAAAGCTAGCTGTGCCAAACTGCTAATTCAACTGCAAAGCGAGCCCTGGCCACCCCTTTTCGCACCGAGAGCTGTGCCAAGGCACAGACTGGCTACCATGCCGTGAGTGGACAGGGATTGATAGGCCTGAGGGCCAGAAGAGACTATGATGATCATCCAGTCTGACTCCACACACACCATATGCTGTAAACATTTCACAGATGTATTATATACCGCACAGGACTTCTGGAGGTTTGAACCTAACAGCTCTGTGTATCCTGGGAGTCTGCTGCCTATGAGAGGGCATACAAATGTTTATTACATGTTGGAGCAAAATAACGAAGCCCTCAATATTAAACAATGATATCTGAAGTATACCACAGACGGAGAATGTGGTGTGCTAGCACTTTTCTTATTTTTCTGCCTTTTAGGGTTGTTATATTCCACAGCTAGCTGTCATTTCCTCTCCCCAGTGATACACGACACAATGTCTTCACCATCTGCTGCACGGAAATCTCTCCCCACTCTCCTTTCCATGAGATTTTGCATGCCTGCATGTGTGTGATTTGTCCTGTGCCTGTACCTGCAGCAGCTATTTCAAGAAAGCACATTTTGCTGTTAACAGAAGCAGTGGAGTGCTGAGGTCTCATGATGAGACCCAGACTTAGGGGGGAAATGGGTTTGGGTTTCAAACTCCGCAAGTTTTTGCAGCAAAGACTGACTAGGACTCCAGTGTGACAAACACAAACAGGCTGAAGGACATATTGGCTACTTTGAAGTCAAAGGACTTAGGAGCGCATATGACCTCCTCTGTGTCAAGCCACAAATGAGGATTTTCTAAATGATCTCAGAGTATGGTCTGGCCAATACTAGAAGCCCTTGATGGAGCAGCATAAGTTTTCCAAGCTATACTTTGTTTAAAACAGGATAGATTTTAGCTAATAAAACTGCAGTGCATTCAGAGAATCCCAAAATATGCATAACATAAGCCAGAAATAACTAGATGAACTTTCAGATCAGGTGTTTTATCATATTTTTGAAATAATACTCTTGATCTGCAAAAAAAATTACTAACGAAAGCTCTGAGTAAATATGACGCAACTCCACTGCCCTCAGTAGAACTGGGACTTCTGTTTACATCAGGATTAAACTTGGTGCACACGTTTTTACTGTTCTCAAAGTCCTGTTTTGATAGAACAACGTCTGCATTCCTGAATGTTTAGGAAATTCCCCAGAGTACAGACTCCAGGGCTAGGCAGAGACACACCACTTCAGCAGGTTTCCTAAGTATCAGAAGAGTCAACAGTACCATGTCTCTTCAAAAAGAAATTATAAACCCCAAAATTTTAGACCAAAACACAAGGTTGGTTTTTTTAAAGCAGGAGATGGTTTTAAATTGTCAGGTATAAATGCAATATAGCCTGGGTTTTTAATAAAAGCTATTTTTTTCACTGGTGAACTGATGATGATGTCTCCTGACATTTTTTTATACACAAATATTAACTACAGGTTAATTGTATGCCATTGAATCCACTTGTAATTGTAGTCTCTACAAGGTGAAGTTATGGTGCATGGTAGTTTCTGGTGTGTGTCTGCAAGCTCCACTACTGGGAGAATTTTGTTCTGGCCCCACAAATGCCTCTGAGAGTTTTAACTGACTGGACCCATTACTGGATAACACTATATTGTACAGATATTTAAAGTTTTGGGAAAAATTTTGTTTGAGTGCATGAGTAGCTGGTGGCTAACAGCAAGAAAAGAAAAATGAGGAAAGATTTACTAGAGCACACAAGTGTGATATGCACATAGACGTCGTTTAAATAAGTAGCGTCCTCCAGACATATTTAATGACAAGAGAATAAACTCAGCTCCCAAATTACGGTCCAAGTTCACAGCTAAAGTTGTTGTTTTTTATCTTTGCAGTTGGTACCCTTTCAACCACATCTAAATACAGCAAATTGTAACCTCCCAAATGCTGGGAACTGGCTGGGGGATGAGGAGACGCATCCTTAGCTGTGTTCACAACCACAGCTGGCCTGAAGTCGACTGAGCTCTATGGCTTTTACCAGCCTTGCTGCATATTTGTTTGTGCAATTTGAAATTACTCAATTTAAAAATAAATTACTGGACTGTGGACATGTTGCATAGTGGTAGCTTCACTTTACTGTTGTCGAAAAGAACCTTCGAACTCGAACCAAGTATTACAGTGCTGGCAGTGTGGGGCGCGCAAGCACGTACACCCAAGGGCATGAGGGGCTGTTAGGAGAGCAGCAATGGAGACCATTAGCGGTGTCTTGCACCGAGGGGGCGATACAAGAAAACATGTAATGCTTTTTCTATAGAAAGATTATGCCAGAGAGAAGAAAACAGCACTTTTCAATAGTTGGCTGCATTGTGGTCAACTACAGCAGATTTGACCAGGTGATACGTTAGGATTGTAGTAGGGTGTGTCAGTTCAATTGAGATCATGTTCTAGGTATGTAAGTTGCCTTAAATATATTTAGCTTCAAATAAAATTGACTTAAATGTTTCTCTATGAATACTGTCATATTTGAGCGTAATGAGTATCACAGCACTGGCCGTATCTGTGATAGCTGTAGAAGCTTCTGTCTCTTAACCGGGAGCCGTCCTTAGTGTCAGGTTCTGGCTCGGAGGCTGAATCCCCTTCCTGCTTGCTCCTGAATCCCCTTCCTTGCAGCCAGCCCAAATATAGGATGGCGAGAGATGCCCCTTGACTAGCTGGAATATTTAAAGAGAGATATTAAAAAGTGACCACAGGAGCCAGAAACCCAAATCTCATTAATGTGTCCACACTGTACTTGACCTGAATGGCTCTGGGGTCCTGGCACTTGACTCCAGTGCCAGCCCCCACCGGCAGCCTGTGCTCAGTTTGATTTCAGCTTGACTTTTTACTGCCTGTAAATCCCTTTTGCCCCGCAGCAAAGACAGGGTCCTCTGAGAAAGTAATTTTTTCTGTCTGACATGATCGCCATGAGGGAGATCAAACAGCTGGAGACTGCACAAGTGATGGGCCATGCCAGGGAAACCTGTTTTCAGGATACTGTAACCAGTGGATGCACCTTGGAAATGAGGTTTTCCCTCAGGAATATAAACTGCAATCTGCCAGACTAACTGGAGATATATATATATAGGAGGCCAATAAGTAATGAAAGAAATAGGTATAAACTGGAGGCAGAGATGATCCACCACTACCAGTATATAGTTGTGCCTTGGCAGTAGTACACTTACACATCCAAAGACACATGAACTGTAATGCAAATCAAAGTAATATGGTTGCAGGATGAAGCTAATCTCAGGGAGAGTGCGAGCATCTCCCAGTGACAGAACAGGCCCCACAATGTTTTGCACATCTATTTGGAAACAGAAACCTTTATGGAAAGAGCTCACTTGTAGCTCAAGTCTTGTAACAGCCATCCCAGGCAGGTGCAGATATTCACTGGATTTCTGAAGTTTCCACTGGGCTGGAATTGCATTAAGCTCAATAAATGCACGAACCTGCACAGTCCGACTGACATGGCAGGAGGTGGAATCAGGGGCTATCAGCTGCTGCTGAGTCACTTAGGCAGACAACACTCCTCTCAAGTTTTACATGTGGCTTCGCTGAGCTTATGGCTGCTTTCTCACCTTTCTTCTCAGGACCAACTAAACAGATCAAGAATATTGTTAACCCTGTGCAAAGGAAAATATATCCTGCTTAATGTATTGTTCTCTACAACTACCTGAAAGGAGGCTGCAATGAGGTGGGTGTCAGTAGGACAAGAGGAGATGGATAGCAACAGGACAAGAGGAAATGGCCTCAGGTTGTGCCAGGGGAGATTTAGATTGGATATTGGGAAAAATTTCTTCACCAAAAGGGTTATCAAGCATTGGAATAGGCTGCCCAGGGAAGCGGTTGAGTCACCATCCCTGGAGGTATTTAAAAGACGTGTAGATGTGGTGTTTAGGGACATGGTTTAGTGATGGACTTGGCAGTGTTGGGTTAACAGTTGGACCTGATGATCTTAAAGGTCTTTTCCAACCTAAACAATTCTATGATTATATAATGTATGATTTTGCAGACCCAGGATGTTTCACCATTTCTGTAAATTTGGCAATTTTTACTGTCTGGTCACATTTTCCTCCCTGTCAACCTGGGCAGTGTGATTTGTTGCCCTGGAAGAAAATCACTATTATGTTAGCAGTACATAGCAGCAACAGTTCTAACATCTGACACAGCAGCAGTAAGTTCTTGACCTGACATTTAGAAGAGACTCTTTCTGACTCCAGTGTGCTCTGGAGTAAGCCCTAAAGACCTTGCCCATGCTTTACAGCAGTAGTGTTGCTTGTGATCAGCGCTTGACTCTTCATCTGCTGTGGCTCCTGGGGTCTTCTTATTCTTTCAGAACATTCAGCTTACAGTCAAATGTCAGCTCCTCAAAAATAAGTGTCTGGCTTCTGGTTAAGGAATGGGAAGAAGGCAGCTAGATAATTCCCAGCTCGACCACAGACACCCCAAGTGAGATTGGCCAGATTGCTCAGGGTGTGGTTTATCCCAGAAGCACTAAGCTCCCCTGAACTGAGTTGCTACCTAGCAGAGTTTTTATGTGCTTAGCACACTTGTGAATCGGGCCCTTAATGTTTCTGCTAACATCAACAGCTGTAGGGTATGGACAATCTTACTGCCTTTCTTTCACTTTTTGTAAGCTGGAGGCTCATTAACAGGCATTCTTCTCTGAAGCACTTGTACAGCACCGAGCACTCAGAGCTCCAGTGGGTTTAACAGAGAAGCAAAAAAGTAAGAGTCAAGGAGCAGAGACCCTCCATATGAAAAGGTCAGCAGAGGGGGGTCCTCCCACACCCCAGAAAGCTTATCAGAATATACCAGAGGAAAAAAAAAGATTATAATTCTCTCAAATGCACTTGGAAGATTACACAGGCTGACTCATGGGCATGTTTAATGGGTTTCTGGTGGAGTGATTGTACCTCCTCATTTGAACTGCTCAAAATGAAAGCAGAATTTTAGTCACACAGAAATTACATCAAAAAGGAAAAGCCAGATGTTTTGTGAATCCCACCACTAATGAGCTACAAGTGCTGTTTTTTCCATTGTACAAGAAAATTATGAATTTTTAAACATATACAAAACAAATTGTTTGTGATTACATTAGACCTTCAAAAGAAAATGGGAACATAAATTCAGAGATGAATAGCATAATATTGGATGCTTGCCTCACTGCTTGACTTCAATAACTTATCTCAATAAATCCCCCAGCAGAAAGCATCTTATGTACTTCAAGCCTGGAGAAGATGAGACATGAATGCTGGAGGAATTACAAGACAGAGGGGCTTTCTTGCAACAGTGAACAAGCTGAAAATTACAAGGTAATGGAAACTCAGCGGGAGGCCCCCGTACCCTGCCATTAGCTAACTCCTACAATGATTGCTGCAGAAATCACTTAGGTTATGTAAGCACTGTACACTGTTTCTGCACTTTGCATCTCTCTCCACCTAAGCACACAGACAATTTAATTAGGCAAGAGGAGATACCTGAGCAACAGGGACTTTGGCTTGCAGATGAAACACAGCTGCCTCCCTGACCAAACAGCAGTCCTTTGTTCCAACATGACCGTCTGCCTGTCTCTTCTTTGTTGCACTTCAACACCAGCTGTAAAGATTGGTTTATTAAAGCATTTACCATTTTTAAGCCAACATAGCCCCGACCTCCCCAAACCGCACTACTACCGTGACTGTGGAGGCTCAGGAAAAAGGAGAATTAACAGCAGGAGAGTATTAGGCTTGAGTTGCTTAAAGGGCAATTAGTGCCTGCCTCTCATGCTTCTTACCATGGTCTCATCCCATAGAAACACTTGTTATTCCAGTCTTGGATAATAAGTCAGCTTCATAAAAACGCCCCTGTGCTGTGGCTCTTATTTTACCAACCAGGAGGTTAATGAGGATAAGACACTTTTCCAGTATTAAAAGGGAAGAAGAAAGCCAACGCAGCAGGCGCAATATGGCAGAGCAGAGTGAGAAGCGCACTTACAAAGCAGCACAAGAAAGTGGGCAAAGAAAATGCTTCCTCCAAGCAATACGACACAGAAGCAGAGGAAATCGTCTGCTGAGAAGTTGGGAGCATGAAGGAGATACAGGGGAGATCATGTTAGGCTTTCCCCAGGAGCTGGGGAAGGAGACAGCAGTAGTAACAGCTAATGGAGCATCACTTCGTATTTGGAAAATTACCTGGTGCTGTGAGCAGACTTACAATGCCGGCATGAGGAGGCACAGCACCAGGATTGTGGAGCAGGGGCCTTGATCGTGGGATCTGCACACTGCAAAAAGGCCCTCCCAGACAAGGGGCCACCAGCAGAACATCACTGTCCCCCAAACTTTAACTTCCAAGAGCTGCTCTCTCCTACCCTCCTTTATGCTACCACATCACAAAGCCATGAGAAATCTGTCTTCAACCCTGAAGGTTAAGTGTCATTTGGACTCAGAAAAGCTAAGTGAATGAGAGGCCCATGCCAGCCTTAATTTCCTGTTTCTTACCCCTCGCTATAAAGTTTAAGCCTGCAAGACCCTGGGATCTGTGCCACCAGCCAGGTCTGGCCCTACCTCAATTGAGTTTTAGAGACGGAGAAGACAGCTTCTCCTCCAGGGACCACAGTGTCCACAGAGAGAGGTTTTACTTATCATAGCAGAGAGGAAATGCAAGTCACAGGAGATCAAACCTGCAGCCTGATTTTTGATCTTAGGTGCTTAAAAGAGAGGCATCTAAATCCATATTTAGGTATTTAAATGTCTCAGTGAAATATTTTGGGGCATGACAGCGGAAAGGTTGACTCTGAGGAACTTCAAGCTAGATATGACTTAACACTTCCGATAGCTGTGATCTCGTATACCCACATGCGAGTCAGGCCCCACCTTGCCTGATGTCCATCACAGCATTGTCTGGAGAGAGGTCAGAATCAAGCCCAGACTGGGACTGGTTTAAAGCATGCCTTAATGGAAACTCCTGCACTGCATGTGTCATTCTTTGGCTCCATCTCAGCTCTCAAAGAGAGGGCTGGGACTTATTTTCTCAGACATACTGCCCGGCATGGAAGCCCCCTCCATGCTATCAGCATGTGCTGCAACCATCAGCAACTCTTTTGATATACACTGCTTGCATTTAAACTCAACCCTCCTCCAGCATTTTCCAATCAATACTGTGCCAGGATTTCTGAGATACCTTGGTATTTTCCAGTAACTATGACAGAAAATGCAAGATATATTGCAAATGCCACTGAAGCCACTAGATGACATTTATTCTTCTGCCAGGCTTCAAATTCAGTGGGACAGACTGTGTTCTGAGCTGGAGGAGGAAGCGATTTCACCCTCTGTGTCTCAGAGATGCTTTCATGGTGGTGAATGTTACGTCCCTGGTATGAAATACACAGTTATAAAACCTTGTCTCTCACTCTATTCCAAAATAATTGTTTCTCTAAAATCAGTAAGGTGCTGGGTATTAACTGTTAAATATTCTTGTCTGTCTTCTGTATCCAGAGGACAAGAAATTTAGAAACATTGGTACTCTATGTGTGAAAGTGAATCTCAGATCCCAGAACGTGCTTTGGTTTTTATGGGTTTCACTTCAGGAGCTGGTTGAATTTTTAACTCAAATCAATAAAATGCATGGGTGCATTTACACACTCATCCAGCTTTCCTGGACGTGTTAGAAGATTACCAAGCTTGCCTGATTCTAATTAAAAACAGACCAGTGGGCAATCAATTTAACTCGTACCAACTTGTAATCACACTTGCTCTACAGCTCTACAAAAAATGTGGCAAAGGAGGAGGGGCTTCTGTGGGATTTTTGTAGTGCTGCCCTGAAGAACCTCAGAGCACATCACTTGTGATAAGTTTTAGTGTGAGAACTACATTGTTTTAAAATAATCTCAATACTACTTCATACAATGATAAAATGGAAGGTGTTAGAAAGTAAAAACTGCAATATTCTCTATGAATCACCACTTATTCCACTCCTCCCACTGTCTGACCAAGCTACTTACATGATAAGCTTTTCAGTCTGGCTCCTCATTTACCTGCGCTAGGTGTTTCTATGGGCAGATCTCTCATGACTGCTGCTGCTTGACCACTCGAAAGTGGAGTTTCCTCCTCTTCTGCCTCTCCTCTTTCTCCATCACTGTTTGGGCTGTAATGAGGACAAGAAATACGATCAAGTTCTTCGATTCCATAACCACCCTTCCCTTCTGAACTGATTTTTTAATAAAAGGATTCCTGAAGAGTTATCCTGCTGCTGTTCAACCAGTATCTTAACTTGTGTGGTCTGTTCCTGATTTAACCCAACAAATAGACTGTTTTCTTCTCCATCTTGGCACTTTGTACAGCCAAGGATTGCTTGCAGCCTCAGCATAACATTATGGCAAGACAATGTTTCCTGTGCCATGGAGACAAGCTAAGGTGCTTCCTTTTCCCTGTCACTGTATGATGTTAAATACCATACCCCATCCCCAGCAGTAGAAATCCATTGACAATTTCTCTTAATTCAAGCTCTGTCAATTAAATGACAGCAAATAAATGACAACTTTAATGGCACTCCACAACTAAAATGACTCTGCAACGATTTTTGCTTTATTGCTCACTTGTGTCATATCAAGTATCACACAATTCTGAAAAATATCCCCAGAAGAAGGAAAAAAAAAAGGAAGAAATATTGGAGGAAGGAAGCAAAACTAGTGAAATAAGAGACCAGAACCTGCTTTCTGTTCTTGGGTTTACACAGCTTGTCTCTTCTCTAAGACTGGGCAGAGTTCAGTGCAGCTGATGAGGTGACTGGTAGATGCTTAGAGTGAAGCTGGTCTTTCACAGCAATTCACATTTCCGTCTTTTATTTGCAATGCCAAGACACTCAGCTATTGCCAGACACTGAGTCAACGTTGGGTTTTCAGAGAAAAAAAAAAATACACAGTTCAAATCTGTGATTTAATAATTTGAAGTACTGCATTGCCTCTGCTCCCTTGGAGACATCTGATGCATAGGAAAACCAAATTACTTACTGTTGACATTAACTTGTTTCAGTAAGGATTCTTATTTGTTCTGAATGATCTTCAGGCACTGGAGAGTGTTAAATGCACACCACCAACCAGGAAATGCTTAGAGTGATAGTTATTTGTCATACATTCTCTCACCACTAGATATCTGCAGGATGGATGTAGGACCAGGCAAGAAACAGAATCACTGAATAATTTAGGTTGGAAGGGACCTTTGGAGGTCTTCAGGCCAACCTCCTGCTCAACGCTGTCCAAACTAGATTAGATTGCCAAGGACCTTGTCTGTTTTAAATATCTCCACTGGTAGAGATCCCATAACCTCTCTGGTCCTTTGCTCGTGTCTGATCACTCTCATAATGAAATTGTTTTCTTTATATCTGGAAAGGTATATCCAAAAGGATTGTATATCTGGAAATGTTTCCTTATTCCTTTTCCCTTGCATCACTGCAGTTTCCTACACTGAACACTGTGTTTGTTGCCTCTTCTCCTAACAGAGGTAAAGCTAGAATCAAGCTGTGTGGAAACCTTTGACAGCATCAGTATTTTGCAATATTCGGTAATAAGCAGGCCCTGTGCTCACATCCACAGACGTGTTAACTCTTACCTGGATCTAAGATCTAACTCTGAAGTTACTAAAGTTAATGAGAGTTTTCCCATTAGCGATACCTAACATCACTTGATGTCAGTGACAATTTGTGAATACTCAACAACATGTTTAAATTATTAAATAAGGACTCAAGTGAAATCACTACTAGCTGGGATTTTGATGGGCTATTGTATATGCTGCAGTAACTTGCACTGTCAACCAAATTCATGTTTTCACAAAAATAACAGGGATCAGTGAATTTACTAGAACGCCTGAAGCATGTCAGCACAAGAGACATGACAGTAAAAGAACCGCTATCACCAGCTGAAGCATTGAGCTCAGTGGTCTGAAAGCAGCTCTGGCTGGTACTTCGCTTATCATTAAGTAGGAAGCCGTTCAGTTTCTCTCCCAATATTTGCTGCCATAGACCTCAAATATAATTCTTTCTGAACAGGAAAGCACTCCACAGATGAATCAGTTCCATTCACCACAAAGGCAAACTGGTCTGCTTCATAATTGATTTTCCAGACAATTGATTTAAACTTTTCAAACCCCTCATGATGGTAGGATTAGATTTGAGTCTTTACAGTGCCCTACAGTTTGCAGGGCAAGCTCTGAGCTACATTTCTCTTTCACAGAGTTCTGCTTAATTGGACGAAGGGGACAGAGTTCAAGGGCAAGCCAACAGAAGGCGTTTTATTTAAACATAGCCCTAAAGTACCTGTAATGAGAAAGTGTGCCTCTCACTCCCATGTATAAATGACAGAAGCGATGTTTCAATTCCATTTACCTCTCTTGGCTAGGTGGTTAACACAGAAACTTGATGTATTTGATCCTATAGCATTAGTTCAGGGAAATGTGTTTATTATGAGTTCTATTATAATATACTTAGCACAGTCCTTTCAAGTGATGACTGGAGGTTTATTTAGGAACTAATTCAGCACCAACTACAGTTAAAAAGAAGCTTTCGCATGTCAGTGGAAACTGCATTGGATCTTTACTGGCCATTATGGTTAAAAATAATCAGTAATAGAGCTGAGGGAAAGCGATTAAACATTTTTACATGCAGCTTATTGGCATAAACAGCATTACTTCTCCCAGTGTTTTATTGTTTCCAGTAAGTTTTCTTATTAGGATAGGTGGGAAATACCAAACCTCCATGGCTGCTGTGAGAATATATTTCCTTCTGACAAAAGTTTAGTTTGGCATTCCAGAACCTGGAGTTCCCAACAGCCACTAGAAACGTTTTCACCCACATTAGGATGGTCAAGCAGCAGCAGTAATGAGCCCTTTGCCCGTAGGGCCACCTAGCACAGCCATCCTTGTTTCGTGGCTGTGCTAGGTGGCCCTACACTCAGTGCAGTGCTCAGCAGGTTGCTGGCATGCAGACAATGACGTGCAGGTGTTCTGTATATCTAGGAAGTCTTTTTGTGTGCCACTGTCAAGGCCTGGTGTTGTCCCTGACCCCACGGTCACCAGCTCCCTGCTGCACTCTGGGCTCTCCCCACGATCAGCTCTGCCCCGGTTCTGGCCCAAAGGTCTCTCGCAAACACCCCCAGCCCACTCTGGCAAGGAGCAGTCTCCTATCCTTCCCAAGGGTTGGACCTGACGCAGTAGCTCCCTTTTTGAAGGCAGATTATTATGGTCAAGGACATATAAACACCATCTACCACAATCACACATTCCTCTTTTCCTACTGTCCCCTTTCGTTTCTCTGAATAACTCAATCCCATTTTCCCCTAGGAGTTTGACCCAGAAATAGGGCTTGACATTCAAGAGAGGGAAAAAAGCAGCAGGGATTTCCACATAGTCCATCTTGCTTTTCCATCTGCAAATGGAGCCAAAGCTTGGTTTGTGAATGCTATCCCAGGGGTACTGCAGTATCTGTCTCCAGAGAAAGCTGTGATAAATTCACCAGTGGTCTTACTTGACCTGTCAGCCCTACGCCAAGAATTCCACTGGCTCTGCCTGATATGAAGGGTGTTCCGTGCAGTGCCACAGGACGGGTCCCTGCTTCGCAAGACAGTGGAAGCCCCCAGCAGCTCTGCATGGGTTTTCCACAACCATTTTTCATCTGAGCATCCTGCAGTGCTCTGCAAAGGGGTGCTCATCTGTGGCCTCACTATGGATGGGGAAAGCAACATGGAAGGTTTGCCTGTGCTCACCCCAAGGGAAGCTGGGGACATGGGCAGGGCAGGACAGCGGCTCCCCCTGTCCCTGACGTGGGGCCAGAGTACGTGGTCTTGCGTTTCCAGGCGTACCAGGGAACATCTGCCATTGCACAGGCAGCATCACCAGCACTGGGTAGACAGTTGCTCAGACAGTTTCACAAGTCCAGCGGTGACCCCAAGACATTCATTCCCACCCGCTGCATTCACGTTCCTCCTTCCTAAAGAATAAACTGCAGTAGCCAAACAGTCTGACAATACTGTCTGAGCCTGAAACAGCTCAGGACAAAGGCAAAGATAACTGCTATTGTTTCCCTATCGTCATAACCGTGCTGGGAAGAAACAGGCTCCCACTGCCTCTCCTCGCCACATAAAATTGGGCTGTTTGTTTTTCTTCACAGTGGCATTATTAAGTTATTCTGAATTAATAGATGAGCTAGTCAATAGAAAGGTTACTCTTTATGGCAGGCATGCAGGACACCCAGCTGACAAGGTGTTTTTCACATTAGAACAGCAAGGTTTTTAGTAGAATGTAAATGTCTTTAATCACCCAGGCTAAACAGCACTAAGCACAAGTTCAAGGTGACTCCAACAGCTCCTATTCAAAACCTGCATTTTCATCTTCCTTAGATTAATTCATATTTTAATTGCTCATATCACTGATTGAAGTGCTAGCAAAGGCAGCACTTTCATTCCTTTGATCTCCTGCTTTCACTACACACAGGCAAGGTTGGACGTTAGGCAAACCTACAAAATTGCTCTGCTTCAGGGGAGAGCATGTGGTACAAGTGTGGAATGGCTGAAATCACACAGCATGAGTGGCAGCAAGGCCTGGGGACAGGCTGCCTCATGTTTCTCCTGTTATCCCATATGTGTAATTGTTTACACCACTACCAAAACAAATGAGACTTCATCAATTTTATCAAAGTTTGAACCACGAAGATCCTCGGAGAATCCTTTTTTTTGCAGTGAGCTTGCCAAATTTCCACCCCAGGGTCAGAGCCCTGCACATGGTCTGTAACGCAACCTGCCCCCCTGCCCCTTGCAATGTGTGGCTGTGCCCCCGAGTCTCCCATCCTTCACATGGAGGTAAACCAACTAACAAAATACCTCTTCCTATGCAAAGACCAGTCAGTAAGCCACTGCTTCACAAAGAGGACAAACAAGAACAGCTGCGGTAAATGTAGATAACATCACAAGCAGGTTGGAGAAGGAACGATGAGACCTTTTGTTCTTGCCACAGCACACCAGTGAGGAACTTTCAAAGAAGTTGAAAGGAGAAAAATTCAAAGCCAGCAAAAAGAAATATTTTTATACTGTGATTACCCTACAGCACTCATTGCCATGGGATGTTCCTGGAGGAAAAGCAAAAAAGATTTGAAAAGGCATTGTAAATACACATGCCTATCATGGCTGTCTAAAGTTGATGGCTGTCAAAATGGGGGAAGGGATCTTAATATTTTCTTTCAGCATGGGCTCCTGTGAGGCCTTTGTTCCTCATCTGTCTGTTGGGGGTTTCAACACTTACAGTCTAAGGTATCTGCTTCTGATGCCTGTCAGAGAGAAGACCCTGAGCTAGAGCTACTGCTGGTGCACCCAGCCTGGATGGTCCTCTATTGCTGATGAGTGCTCATGTCAGTAGTTGCTCATGCTACTCAGCACAAGTACCAGCTGAACCACCAACATATTAAAAAAAGACAACCTGCAACATTGCATTCTTCATTCAGAAAAGATAAGCACAACTTTTTTTCCCTCCTTTTTTTCTAGTTGCTCAGGAGTGTAGTGTCCCTTACAGGCTTCCACTGAGGACATGAGCACACCCCTTGGCAAGTGAAGCCTGATCAGTTCTGAAAAACATATTCATGGTTCAAAACCCAATGCTTCTGTGTTAACAGAGGAGGTTTTGCACAAAGCACTGTGTACACCAGCTATTTCTGCACCTTTCAAAGCCCCAGTGACGTTGTGTATACCAGCAAGAGCACTCTCTCAGGCTCTAGACATGGGGACTGCAGTGGGGCCACAGTCTGTCCCTGCACTGCGGGTGACTCTTCTGGAGAGGAGCAGATGAGGCCCCCGGGGATTACCTGTGCCAGCAGCCCCCATCGTCCTTTAAGCTGGGATGAAGCTCTTTCACACCAGCCTGTCACCTTCCTCCCTGCCAGACCAGTTTGCCCAACTTTAGATTTGCACTTCCTCCTTTAATTTGATTAGTGACAGCTGCTATTATCTGAGGAAATCTAAATTGCCTCTTCCTGTGCTAATGAATCACTGTACTATGTGTGTGGGGATTAGAGAACAAGATGGATTTATTAATACACTTCTAATTAAAGGGACAGTTCCACCGTTGCAGTGGCTTTTGGTGAAGGGGTTGTAGCAGGTTTTGGAGGTGGAGAGGAGAGCCACGGGTTGTCACTTCTAATTACAAGCCACACTTGTACCTATGTATTTTCTCAGACTGCAACTAGTGAGGGGAGATACTAATTTACATGCGTGGATCAGGGCAGCTGTATCAATGGGGATGTCACATTAAACTCTCTTGTCTGCAGGAACCCGTTCAGGTCCAGCACGATGCTGCTGTGGCTGCACTGCCTGTTCCAGCAGCCAGAATGATTTTAAACCACCGATTGCCTGGAGGTGGGAAGATGTACCAGGGAAAGGGTCATCCTAAATTGACTTCTCTCCTACACGCCTTCTCAAGCATCCCTTATTATTTGTCAGATCATAAATCATAGCTATCTGTCTGATTAGATTTTGTGTCTGACTGAGGCTAACCACTCTTATCTAAGATTTTTAAGTTACAGTTGCTCAGGCGTCTAACACGAGAGACTTTAATGATTTTGTTTTCAAGGTAACTGGCCACTTAAAAAATCACCATCCAGTTTGTAAAATGCTAGTGAAGGATTTTGTAAACTAAGCCTAATTACAGCAACAACCGACCTGCTTGGAAGAAGATGTGATCTGAATACTGATGCCCCAGAGTTCCTCTCATTTAGTCTGCTTGGGAGAGTGCAAATTAAAAAAAAACATGCTTGTGTATATTGTTATCATCTCATACCTAATGCCAGGAACTCAGAGAGATGGCTCCCAGCCTCCCTTTACAAAATATAATGGAGCAACATGTCTCCTGCTGCAGAGCAGAGAAATGGGACTGGTCAGGAATGGCGCTGCACTGTCTTCACAACCACAGCCCAAGCCAGCATCCTGAAACCCCACTGATAAAAAGCACAGGGAAAAAGAAAGCCCAAGTGTACTCATGTCTCACTCTCCAAACCAGGTCATGTTTTTGGAGAGGAGAATGTCTAATCTGGTATGGCCATTCTTACACAATTAATTTTATGTGGGGAATCTTCTCCATGGGATGAGCCAATAAGGAACTCTAATACAGGGGAATTGAGGAAGATCTTTCTTCTTGGACTCACCTTTTATTCTAATTCTTTTGGCCCTGATTTGCCTAAATACCAATGCAGTATCAGTAGGATTAAGACAGAACATGTTGTGAATAAAGCACATCCAGGAAGATGAGGTGCTCAGCTGTTCCAAGATGTTCACTGCAGCCTTAACTGTTCAGTAGAGCAATATTCATGCTTAAGGCAATACTGTTTGTGTGGTGAGGCTTAGGTGGCTGAGCAGTGTGAATTTCCATACTAGTAATCCTGAACCACTGAAATCACCAGAAGTCTCTTCATGCACTTCATCTCTGGCTTTGGATCAGACCCTGATCCTCAGCAGATGTAAGTATCTGTATCTCCACTGAAGTCACCAGAACTATGCCAGGTTAGGCCAGCTGATGCTCATGCCCTTTCTCTCCACAGTAATTCAACATGCATAATTACCTGCAAAAACATTCTGCTAAAAACAGTCTTCTCTTCTCAAATGAACTATTTTCACTGCATTCCCAGGTTCTACATCTTCTCTAATAACGTCATACTCTAGGTGGATTATCCATCACCATAAAATCATTCATTCTTTCAGATACAGTTAATTCTAATGAGGCTGGCATGGACTAACAAGCCATTGATTCACGTTTATGGATACAGTAAACAACTCTTGATTTCTTTCAATCTCTACACTTGAGCATGCTATATAGATTTAGCCAACACCGCACGCTGGACACATGCCCACCTTTTTACTGGGAGACATCCAAACATTTCCTACAAGGTTATCACTGCACTTCGCTGCAGACAACGAGAAACTAAGAGCATATCAGTATGAACAGACCTGCAGGATAACTTGATTTCATCAAGTCATTTCAAATAAGTGAACAAGATTCAGGCTTCAGTTATCACTTTGTAAAGCTAACTCGTAGCTCCAGGAAAAGCCTAAAGAAGCAGAAACACTTTTCATTGTAGATTCTCCCTTTCATTGCAGGTTAAAACATTAGGGGTACCCAGACTGCTGTTATAATGGAGGAAGAGACAGTCCCCAGCTTGACCCCAGCTAATTTTGCTGTTGGGGAGCTCACTGCTGTGCTCAGCAGTAGCTCACACTGACGGCAGCAGAAACAGATGGAGAAGCCCAACCTCAAAACTGCTATTCAAAACAAAAGAAAAAAAAACCCTTCAAACACTTCTGAGCTACCTGGCCCAAACTGCTGTGCTCCATGCTCCTTTCATTTAGATGCCTGAATTTAGCCTCTATGAATCACCTTATGATAAATCTCTACCCAGACTTGATATATAAATTATGCATTTTTCAGCATGTGAAAAGGGCAAGTCTCAGGATTAGAAGCTAACCTGGGACTCAAAGCATGAGGGGTCCAGTCAGTCTTGTATTACAAGGCCAGAAGGGTCTTCAAGACAAGATGTAATCTATCCCCTTACTTATTTGCCTATATCCTGGCGTTATGTTTCAGAGACACTCACTTGCCCCAGCTGCAGGGCCTCCCAAGGCCGTCTGTTCCAGTCCTCACCATATATTTTACGAAAAGCTCTTCAGAGCAGGCAATCTGAATCTCCTTGGCTCCAGTATAAAGCCTAGACATCCTTGTTCTATCTACCGCAGATAACAAGGACAAATTACTCCCTTCCCCTTTTTAAGTGTTTTAAAGATGTCTCCTCTCCCCTTAGCCATGCTCTGTCTTAAGTACGTGCTCTTCCACAGGCTCCTTATGCTTCTGCTCTCCACTGCTAACGATGGGACAACAGCACTGTGCCTCCCTTCCTCAGAGGGACAAACACATTTAGAAGATTATGAGTTTCAGATACTACTGTAGGCAGTATGAGTTTTTTCAAGGTACTTTGAAGTGACGGATAGCATTGTCAACTGTAAATTTAGCTCAAGCATTGGAAAACAAGAGCATTTCCCTCACAACAAATTCAAGTGGTCTTCTGTATATCACCCCAAAGTCATCACAGAAAGCCACCCCGTGTTGTGTTGCTAAGTGACTACTACAGTGTTCCACCATCTTCAGCTAAAGTCGGGAGGCTAGACTATGAAACTAAGTAATAGGCAATTTCTATGAGAATATGTCACTTGATTGGACATATTCTACTCGTTCTTAGCTGCCACACTGAGAGGATTGAGCAGCAGGTATGCCTTATGCATGAGGCTCAACTGTATGCAGAGTGACCACCAACATAAAAGGGCGCCTGAGGGGGCTCCCACTGCATGGACAGCACAGTGCACATGCTGCATTGGGCATGTAACAGAGGAGCTACAGCTCCTGCCTTCTGTCAACACCTGCATAATTCTGACATGCAATACAAACAACAATTTCTCCTTTGCCTAATTAAGAGATGTTAATTTAAGAGTGGTTTTCAGTGTTTGCTTAAAGAAGCACAATTACTTCTGCTTCCACAGCATAAAATAAAAATCTCAAAGAAGCTCCAAAGACAGGCCCTTGGGTTTGGGTCACTAAACAAGCAAACTGGCTTTAACTTCCTGGGATTCACAGATCATAAAAACCGACTGCTCATTATGTTCTTAGAAGACAAATTCTCAAGTTGCAGGGGAACATCTACTTTAGCTCCCATCTCCAACAGTAAGTGGATGTATGCACAGATCAGACAAAACTCACTTTTCAGACATGTAAGCAATTTAGGTGTCCATGTTTTCAGAAAGTGCAGAGTAAGAAAATGGATGCTCAGCTTTTTTTAAGAATTTAAGTGAGGGACTTTAATTAGAGAAACATAACTTGCCATATAACCTATGCAAGTAAGCAGTACTTAGAATCATAGAATCATAGAATTGTTTAGGTTGGAAAAGACCTTTAAGATCATCCAGTCCAACCATTAACCTAACACTACCAAGTCCACCACTAAACCAATTAAGGGTAAAGTAATAATTAATTTCATGTTTCCTGGCTTGGTGACTGGATTATTTTTTAATGAAAGTAAAAACTAGGAATCATTAAGCTTGGAAAGGACCTGTAAGATCATCAGTCCAACCATCAACCCAACACCACCATGCCTACTAAACCATGTCCCAAAGTGCCACGTCTACTCGTTTTTTTAACACTTCCAGGGATGGTGACTCCACCACCTCTTGGGGCAGCCTGTTCCAGTGCTTGACCACTCCTTCCATGAAGAAAGTTTTCCTAATATCCAATCTAAAACCTCCCCTGACCCAACCTGAGGCCATTTCCTCTCATCCTATCACTAGTTACTTGGGAGAAGAGACCAACACCCACCTCACTACAACCTCCTTTCAGGTAGCTGTAGGGAGCAATAAGGTCTCCCCTCAGCCTCCTCTTCTCCAGGCTAAACAATCCCAGTTCCCTCAGCCGCTCCTCATAAGGCCTGTGCTCCAGACCCTTCACCAGCTTCGTTGCCTTCCTCTGGACACGCTCCAGCAACTCAATGTCTGTCTTGTACTGAGGGGCCCAGAACTGGACACAGTATTCCAGGTGCAGCCTCACCAGTGCCGAGTACAGGGAGACAATCACTTCCCTGCTCCTGCTGGCCACACTATTCCTGGTACAAGCCAGGATACTGTTGGCCTTGTTGACCACCTGGGCACACTGCTGGCTCATGTTCAGCCGGCTGTCAACCAACACCCCCAGGTCCTTTTCCGCTGGGCAGCTTTCCAGCCACTCTTCCCCAAGCCTGTAGCGTTGCATGGGGTTATTGTGACCGAAGTGCAGGACCCGGCACTTGGCCTTGTTGAACCTCATACAGTTGGCCTCGGCCCATCCATCCAGCCTGTCCAGATCCCTCTGCAGGGCCTTCCTACCCTCGAGCTGATCGACACTCCCACCCAATTTGGTGTCATCTGCAAACTTACTGAGGGTGCACTCAGTCCCCTCGTCCAGATCATTGATAAAGATATTAAACAAGACTGGCCCCAAAACAGAGCCCTGGGGAACACCACTTGTGACCGGTCGCCAACTGGATTTAATTCCATTCACCACAACTCTCTGGGCTTGGCCATTCTGCCAGTTTTTTACCCAGCAAAGACTACACCTGCCTAGGCCATGAGCCACCAGCTTCCTTAGGAGAATGCTGTGGGAGACGGTGTCAAAGGCTTTACTAAAGTCCAGGTAGATGATGTGCATAGCCTTTCCTTCATCCACTAGGCAGGTCACCAGGTCATAAAAGGAGATCAGGTTGGTCAAGCAGGACCTGCCTTTCATGAACCCATGCTGGCTGGGCCTGATCCCCTGGTTGGCCTGCACATGCCTGTTGAGCGTAGTCAAGATGAACTGCTCCATAATCTTCACTAGCACCGAGGTCAGGCTAACAGGCCTGTAGTTTCGCGGATCCTCTTTCCAGCCCTTCTTGTAGATGGGCATCACATTGGCAAGCCTCCACTTGTCTGGGACCTCCCCTGTTAACCAGGACTGCTGATAGATGATGGAAAGTAGCTTGGCAAGCTCCCCTGCCAGCTCCCTCAGTAATCTCAGGTGGATCCCATCTGGCCCCATAGACTTGTGAGTGTCCAGGTAGCATAGCAGGTCATTAACTGCTTCCTCCTGGATTATGGGGGCTCCATTCTGCTCTCTGTCCCTGTCTTCCAGCTCAGGGGGCTGAGTACCCCGGGGATAGCTAGTCTGGCTATTTAAGACTGAGGCAAAGAAGGCATTAAGTACCTCAGCCTTTTCCTCATCCTTGGTGGCAATGTTCCCCCCCCGCATCCAGCAAAGGATGGAGATTCTCCTTGGCTCTCTTTTTGTTGTTAATGTATTTGTAGAAACATCTTTTATTATCTCTTACAACAGTGGCCAGATTGAGCTCTAGCTGGGCTTTTGCTTTTCTAATTTCCTCTCTGCATGACCTAACGAGATCCCTGTACTCTTCTGGAGTTGCCTGCCCCTTCTTCCAAAGGTGGTAGACTCTCCTTTTTTCCCCTGAGCCCCAGCAAAAGCTCCCTGTTCAGCCAGGCCAGTTGTCTTCCCTGCCAGTTCGTCTTACGGCACATGGGGACAGCCTGCTCCTGCGCCTTTAAGACTTCCTTCTTGAAGAACCCCCAGCCTTCCTGGACCGCTTTGCCCATCAAGACTGCCTCTCAAGGGACTTTCCCAGACAGTGTCCTGAACAGGCCAAAGTCTGCCCTCCAGAAGTCCATGGTAGTGGTTTTGACGGCCCTCCTCCTTACTTTGCCAAGAATTAAAAACTCTATCACGGTCGCTAAGTCCAAGACGGCCACCAACCACAACATCTCCCACCAGTCTTTCTCTGTTTGTAAACAGCAGGTCAAGCAAGGCACCACCCCTTGTAGGCTCACTTACCAGCTCTGTCAGGAAGTTATCTTCCACACACTCCAGGAACCTCCTAGACTGTTTCCGCTCCGCTGTGTTGTATTTCCAGCTGATGTCTGGCAAGTTGAAGTCCCCCACGAGAACAAGGGCTAGCAATTGTGAGACTTCTGTCAGCCACTTACAGAATGCTTCATCTACCTCTTCATCCTGGTTGGGTGGTCTATAACAGACTCCCAGCAGGACATCTGCCTTGTTAGCCTTCCCCCTCATCCCTACCCATAAGCACTAAACCTTGTCATCACAATTGTTGAGCTCTATACAATCAAAACACTACCTAACATACAGGGCCACCCCACCACCTCTCTCCTTCCTTGCCTATCCCTTCTGAAGAGCTTTGAGCCATCCAGTGCAGCACTCCAGTCATGAGAGTCATCCCACCATGTTTCTGTGATGGCGACTAAGTCATAGCTATCTTGCTGCACAATGGCTTCCAGCTCCTCCTGTTTGTTGCCCATGCTGCATGCGTTGGTGTAGATGCACTTGAGCTGGGCTATCGATTTCACCCCCAACGTTGCCATGCCAACCTTGGGCTCCTCTCTAGTGAGCCTGGTTATATCCCCTTCCCCCTTCAAACCTAGTTTAAAGCCCTCTCGATGAGACCCATCAACTCATGAGCGAGAATCCTTTTCCCTCTTTGAGATAGCTGAACTCTGTTGCCAGCAGGCCTGGTGCTGTGTAAACCTCCTCATGATCAAAAAAAACCAAAATTCCACTAATGGCACCAGCCTCTGAGCCACATGTTAATCAGCTGAGCTTTCCTGTTCCTTTCAGTATTCTTCCCTGCCACTGACGGGATTGAGGAAAACACCACCTGTGCTCCCGATCCTTCAACCAATTGTCCCAGCGCCCTGAAGTTCCTTTTGATCACTTTTGGATTTCTCTCTGCAACCTCATCACTGCCAACCTGCATAACCAACGGTGGGTAATAATCAGAGGGCTGTACCAGACCAGGGAGTTTCTTAGTAATGTCTCCAACCCAGGCCCCAGGGAGGCAGCAGACTTCCCTGGGGGATGGGTCTGGATGGCATATTGGGTCCTCTGTTCCCCACAGGAGGGAATCGCCTACGACAATTACCCTCCTTTTTTTCTGAACATAAGCAGTCATAATGCATAGGGCTGACTGACTCACCCTAGGCAATCTCCTGGATGGACCTTCACCTACATCCTCATTTGCCTGGCCCTCAAGTTCCAGAGCCCTGTATCTGTTGTGTAAGGACAACTGGGAAGGTGAGGGAGGCCGGGAAGGGATTCCTCGAGTAGGGACCGGTTTCCATTCCCCCCTGTCTCTTAGGTCCCCTCCTGTTTGCTGGCAAGAGGGTAGGGGATCCTCTGCTCCCTGTGGGGCGTCCATCTGCTGCCTTGGCCCCAGGGATGGTAGGGTGTGGCTCCACCAATCTATCTCCCTCTCACACTCCTTGATACTCCTTAGCCTTTCCATTTCCTCTTTCAGCTCTGCCACCAGGCTGAGCAGATCATTTACCTGGTGACACCAAAACCAGCTCTTGTCTGTGCTGCCCTCCGGTATGAGTGACAGCCTCAGGCACTCCCTGCAGCCAGAGGCTTGGACGGCTCTATGTTTGTGTGGGAGCTCCGTCTGGGTCACCACTTCCTTCTGGCGATGGCTTTTGGGCGAGTGGAAACCATGGCTGCTAGGTCCTCTCCTGGGAGGGCGATGACCACTGGTTGAGTTTGCCTTTAGAGCCAGGAGGGGGACCGCGCCCTGCCTGCGCAAACTGACGCGCCATGCCCTGTCCGTGGCTCCTGGTCGCTTGCGCTCCCGGGGGGGCTGCTCTTGCACTTGCTAAGGTCTGGCCTGACCTCCTCCTTCCCAGACTATAGAGAGATCTCCATGGTAGCCACGTTCCTAGCTTAACTGCTCCAGTTCTAACCAGATAAACCTGGTTGTAACTGTAGCCGAGTCCTGAAACAACCTGGGGGATGCATCTCTTTTCCGCAAATCCATTCAGCTCCAAGGAAACAGGAATTACTAAAAGCACTATTGCTTGCATACAGCTTGAGAATATGTCTAGAAAAGGTGAGTAGCTGTCACACATGATACATGGATTTGCAAAACAAGGCTTAAAAAGACACTTGGGAAGCATTTGAAAGGACACAAGCCCAGAGTATGAGTCTCTAGTCGTTGTTCCTTCTTCCTTACTCCTTTATGCTGCAAGATGAGAAAATGAGGATCCTTCTATGTTCAATAAGGAGTAGACTCAAAGTAAATATGGAGTGTGTATTCAACAGAGCTATCACAAGAGCTATGGATACACATAATCCCCATCGCATCTACAGCATCACTGTGCCTGGGGCAGTTTGGAGGTGCCCTAAGAACAGCCTGTGAGTACCAGTGGGGTGCTGAGCCCCAGCCTCCCTCCTGCAGTTTGCACAGGAGGGACCTGTCAGGGCAACATCCTGCAGTGTTAAATAAGCTCCTTAGTCAGCATAGAATTTTATTGTATTCTATTCTGTTTCAAAATGAAGGAAAACAGGATGAGAAATAGACTACATTCAGGGCTCCAGTAAACCAACACTGTAGGATATATCACTATCAAAGAGTAAGGAAAGGGAAAAAGAAGCTAAACCTTGGTATTATTAAATGCAAAATGTAAAAACATTTAAAGTGACACCTTCATGAAGAGAGCTTTTAAATTATTCACAGTCAGTGCAATACAATCCACAGCTAATTACAGTCTATACATGCAAATGAAAGTAATGATAATCATAATTACTTTGCACTTATATACTGTAGCAATTTTCATCTGAAGACCTCAAAGTCTTTATAAACATTAATTAATCCTCCCATCACCCTGGTGTGCTAGGTAACTGTTACCATAATTCTCATTTGAGAGACAGGTAAACTGGGGTTCAAAGAGGTTAAGTGATTTGCTCATTGTCACATTTTGGTGCTGCAGGTGGGATCAGAATGGATGATAATGTCTCAGAGGGCAGTCATCACACGCTACTGCCTGGTTACACGTGTTGGGGCTATGGGAGCAGAGGGGTGTGGTATATTGAGACAGGGCAGGTGAAGGGCAGATTCTTGAGCTGAGGAACAAGAGTTTGACAAAAACACTTCACTTATACTACAAAGATAGCACTATATTTATAGCACACCACACTGCAGGAGTTCCACTGCTGAGATCCATACATTGACCCTAAAAGCACTGACACTGATTTTAAGGTTTGATTTTGCCTTCTGTAGAGTTGTTTTATTTTGTTCTTTTGTTTTGTTTCTTCAAAGAAAATAATATCCTAAACCTTTGTCTAGGAGACAGGTTTGCAGAGAAAACAGCAAATACCAGAATCTCTGCTGTTATCAGCTTCGGTTTTATCTAATAAAGTCCTTTTATTTGGACTTCAAAAACACAAAGTGAGAGATACGGTGCATTGCTGGGAAACAGGGCTGAATTTACAAAAGTTTTTGGCACATGGGCTCAGATCAAGCCAAACAAGTTAGTCCTGTGCTTTCTGGTTTCTGTACATAGGCTCCAGGCTCTCAAGAAAGCTTTACCACCAGGTAATGCTAAGCACAGAAGTTAAGGCAATTTGGGGTGGATGCATCTAGCAAGCAGACACCTATGGGCTTCACAAGTTAGGTATCTATCTCCCACTGACATCCCATTAAATTTTGAGACTCTGGAGGAAGAAACATTTTACTGTGCTTCTGCAGCACCTGCCGTAGGGCAGCAGTGAGGCAACCTGATAGGTGCTACCACAATAAAAGTAATTGGTCTAATACAACGCAGACCCCTTGGGACAGGTTGCTGGTTCTTTCTTGGGCTAATGATCTGAATTGCAGGATGCAAAAGATGAATGGACTTGAGAAATCCCCTCAGCTGAATATCTGACAGTCCAAAACACAACAGAATGTAACTTCAAACTCCTCTCACCTGTGATTACTTTTCTGGATTTGCATCCTGTGGCTCAGAAAATGCACTCAGATTTTGTCCTTACCCACATTTCTAAAGGCCGTTGTGTGTTAATCATTCTCTGGTACCATAAAATGCAACAGCCATCAATATCAAACCTGCCAACTTAACAGACTCTTGTAATGGGTACATTTCTATAGACCTACACAATAAGACTAATTGCATGGGCTTGCTGTAAAAGCCAGAGGTCGTTTGATTACTAGCTGTTTTGTACCATGAAAGTGCACATTAATTATTTAAAAGATGGACTTATAATTATTGTAAGCTCTAAGTAATTACCTATAATTTTGGCAAGTGTTAGAAAAACTGATAGTCTAGCAAATTCAGGTTTTAGTCATTAGTAAGCTCATAATTACATTTAAATTGCAAAATGAGAATTATGCAATTTATCTCCCCAATAATGCATAAACATTACTGTGATTGTAGGTTTTAATGGACTATATTATTACTATAAAAAGCAGAGCAGTGATGGGCAGTGAGGGGCAATTTGAGTTCATTGCTGTTATTTTACATTATAATTGCTTATCAGTGACTGCACCATGATGGTTCTTCTCCTTGATTAACATGGGATAAGTCCATTCCACCCATCAAACTGTACTGGAAAATAACAAAACTTAGTGAAGAGTCACTAAAAAGAAGTGATTAATCGTATATCAATACAGGACTAATTGCTGTAGGTAAACAATCTAGAAATCACATATTTACTCTTTCTCTGTCCCTTAAGAAAAGCAGAATTCCCACATCATGCTGTTTTGGGTAGGGCTGCTTTTTCATTCAGATTTTTCAGGATCTGTTCCCATACACTCCTCACCCATGCCTGAGGCTACTCAGTGCTACTCCACCTAGAAAGAACAAGAATGAATAAAAAATGCCACCAAGTAGTACGTGCACAAGAGGGTTTTTCAAATGCTGGTACTCCAAAGCAGTCTGTGTCTATCTAGTGTCTCAGCACGTCAATGGCAAAATCCATTTCAACACCAGAAAAGCAGTATAATGACTAGATATAGCTTACCAGACAACAGAACTGGTCTGGAAGAGTAAATTGTTCAGCATCATTCCAGAAAGAAGAACTTTCTAACAATAATAAATGCAAACCATCAAATCTGATCAAGTAACTATGGATGTGTATGCTCTGATGCTTACAGATCACCACCTGCCCCCTCTTCAGCAGCAGGTGCTGCAGGTGTTCACAAAAGAGTTAATCCCTGCTTAGCAAGGTCCTCAAAGTCTTAACAGTGGCAGTAGAAACTAAGTAGGAGAAAAGGAGAGAGATCTGTCTGTGGCTGGGACACATTAAACTGGACCACAGGACAGCAGTTTCCAAAGCATACAGTGACGTCCTAATGAACTGAACTCAAAGGCAATTTTACCATATATGGTCATAAGGGCAGCAAGTTTGTTGCAATTTAATAATGCCATTGTTCCTTTGGTTTCAGGTGATGGGTGAAGTGATTTCTATGTGTGGACTAAGCACTTCATCTGTCAGACAGAGGCGTCAGTCACACAAGATCTAGGAGCAATACTGGAAAACAGATTAGGATAGAAATGTAGGATATTTTATCCAGCTGAAAATGACTGCAATTAATCCATATTAGAAACTAGGTGAAGCAGACGGGTTTATATCCAAAACACAGCATTTTCAGCCAACGGCAGTTCTCTCTGCAGCCAAACAATGATATTGGAGTTCAATACTTACTGAAAAGAAAAGGCAACACCAACTGCTGTGAATCACTCGTGCAATTTCCTTATGGATTTCCCCCTTCCCTGTTACATGGACTTTTCAGAAAATTGACCAGAGAGACTGGTAGAGATGAAGACCATGCCATTTGCCTTGAAATCAGGGCCTGCCCATGCAGTTAATCATTTAATGATTTAGTATGACTCGTCTACAACAGTCCCTCTTGTCCATGGAAAACTTGTCCCCTTATGACGTAAGGAGGAATGAAACACTGGGGCTGTACTTCCAGGCTGGCCTGCAGTGAGACACTTTCACACTGTGTGTAGCTTAGAAGCTGGAGTCCTGCCAATACAACTGGCTTGGTTTGACACCGGGGAAATTTAAGAGCTGCTTTGTATTGTTATTTTACAAGGCCTTATACAGTGTTTGTTTTAAATGATGTGCTGTGTGATTTAGTGGTGTTTGCTGAATTGATGAAAGCCAGTGCTTGATGTGCTGTACTTGTGTGATTGTTGTCTTCTCCTGGAGAAGAGATACTACTTTTCACTGGAGTTTCCCAAAAGGCAGCAGCAGCATTAGCCTTTGGGGCACCAGAATTGCTCAGAAATTCCAAAAATAAAATCCAAGGGAAATGAACATGCCTTTAGCCCAGCCCTGCACGCCATTTAGCAGAGCAGCTCTTCGAGATGATGGCAGCAGACAGGCAGCTGCCCTGTGCAGTGGTCAATACCGGCAGGGACCCACAGTGGCGGTGGCAGAACCCACGCCTCGGTGACCAGGGCGGTAACATCAGCAGCACTGTAAGAGCCGTTCCACAAGCATGCCAGGAACTTGCCCCTACACCGCTAATGTCAGTGGGGGTTTTATTACTTGCTTCTGGGAGCACAGGGTCAGGCTTTTATTAGTTATACATTTGAAGGCCACGGTCAGATCATTTCTGGTGTCAATACGCAGGCTGACCCCTACTCCCCTTTCTGTGAGTTGTGGCATGAAGGGTCTTCTGCCTGGACAGCTTTGTTGAATCAGGCAGATGTGGCTGGGGTATATTTCTCTAACAGTGAGAACCAAAGTCTCTGCCCCAGAGGGCAGACAGGAAAAGAAAGAATTACTTTTTGTCAAATGATAGGCTCTAGCTTCCTTAAGAGTAATACAGGATCATCCCTTGAAACTCAAAAGCTGTTGAAATTCCTGCCCTGTATAACTTCCAGGTTGCTACAGGGTGAAAGAGTTGGAAATAACAGGGCCCTGGGGACTTCCACGCCACTCAAGACATCCAGTCCAAAACCTTCTCTCTGCCAATGCCCAATATCAGGTGCTTCAGTGGAGATGCACTAAGTCTTACAGGAGGTAAACAAGGGATAATGTTACCCCACAACATCTACTCACGGCTTCAGCCTAATCCCCATTTAGCAGAGTTTCACCCATACACTTGAGCATGAGAATTTATACTCCTTCCAAGCCCCTTTATTAAGTAGCTTAATTCTGCATCAAAATATTCAATGCCTCTTTGCACCTGCCTAAATTCCGGCCCTTTGTAGGAACTGTGAATTTATATTACAGACACATCAAGGCTTTGAAAAAACTTCCTTTCTCTAGCAAGCGCTCTTTGCCCTCTGGTTCAAAAGTGCATCTGGTCACAGGTCAGTGAGAAACCAGAAGGCATCTTAAGAGAAACAACTTTTCAGCCAGTGCACATTTCCTCTTGGATGAGGATAGCGATGACTATGTGGGAACATAGGATCCTGGGCTGGCAGAGACTGGATGGGTCACTGAGTCCTGTGCCCTGATAGCAGAGGCCACTACATCGCATAATCTCCTTCATACAAGCTTCAAGCTGCATCACTAAGCAGACAGTATTTTTGCCCCTATTATGTTGACATGAATGCCGCTCTGTTCCAGAATCTTGTTGCTTTAATGGTTAAATGCTGTCTTATTTCCAGCCTAAGTTAATGCATGGTTAATATATATGTTTTGCTCTTTGCCAGTGCATTCCTCTCTCTCTGCTCTTTACTCCCCTATGATCTTTTTCGATAGCAATCAGATCATCCCTTGGTCTGTGATTCACTAGACTAAACAAGCCAAATTCTTCAAGTCATCTCTCTTACAGTAGGTTCCATTTTCCCTTGATCATTCGGTTCAAGTTCACCTTTCCTGGATGTGACTCACTGGAGTAGTACCGTTTCAGACACAGACAGCTTGCATGGATACTTCTTTTCCCTTGGAAGAAGACCTTCATCTGACAAACCCCAGTATCACATTGCCATTTCCCTAGCTGCGGCACATTGGCACTTCCCACGATCTGCTAGCACAAAAGGAAATTTGCCTCATTTGTTTCTAACTGATGTCTGTTAATCTATCAGGAAAAATTCTTGCTATTAGTCCAAGCACATAACCACTCACTTCATATTTTTAAATTGTAGCAATTAACACTGCACCCTATTTAAGACTGTATCAGTGTGATAAAGCTGCTTTTTCCAGCAAAAAATTGGGAGGAAGAAAATTGTTTTGTTACAACTGCTATGAGCCTGCTTGTTCAAATGCTTCCTACAGGTTTGGCTTACACAGCTGCAAGCTACCAGGACTCTGCCAACCTCTTTACTGTTGGTCTTGAATGAACATTAGAGCTGCTCTCCAAAGACCGGCAGTAGGAGAGAAAGAGATGTGGAGCCCTGGCTTGGCTCATCTCAATTGAGCTCCTCACTACATAGCCCTCAAGACTCCAGGGAGCATGTACAATACAGTAATGGAGCTACCCAGCCCATTTTGCATGTGGCTTATGAAGAGAAAGGTCAAAACTTTGCCCTGCCAGCACTCCAGAGTTGAACTGTCCATCAGGTAGCTCTGGAAGGTATTGCTGCCCCTGAAGTCACCATCCCTTCTTTGCTGGGCAATGAGCGCAGCTAGTCCAGTCTCCTTAGGGTTCATCAGCACTCTGTGCCATCTGACTCCTTCCAGAGGAGATGTGCATGGTACAGAAAGCCTGCAGCAAGAGCATTCACAAGACAGGTATCACAGGTACCAGAAGCCTGATAGGCCTAATGCTGGTCTTGGTAACTCTCAGTCCTAGAAACCCCAATATACAATTATTTTGAACTTCTGTTCTTGCTGATGTCCAGGGAAACATTTCAAAAGTAGCACTTACAGAATACAAGATAGAATCAAAGAATAGAATCATTAAGGTTGGAAAAGACCTCCAAAATCAGCTAGTCCAACCATCAACCCAACAAGGTTGAATACCGTGGGGATATCCTGTGAATTAGCCCAAAGGCCCGCCCTTTGGTTTTACAGGCCCAGCAGCAGTAACCACTGGCAGTGTGCTGTGTACTAGGATGTACTAACAACAGATGGCTTTTTAGGGACACAGTCCCTGTCTGAACAGGGGAGTAAATGCCCACTGGGAGCAAGCAAGGTGTCTGCCTGTGCAAAAGCCACCAGTGACACTACTGCCAGAGAGGCTGGGCTACCAGGGGACTGGAGGGAACAGCTCTGATATCCCCATGACCAGCTTTTTACAGATCCCCCTCCAGCGTGTCTGGGTCTGAGAAAAGGCAGCTGAGCCTCATTAGTGAATCAGCCAAGCAGGACAGGTAGCCTCAGGTTACACTAACGAGCCAATTAAGAGGACTTATAAAGGAAGTCTGGCTGGGTAACAAGGGAGGGGAAAGCCTGGCAGCGATGGTTGGGGAGGCAGAACTGTGTGGCTGAAGATGGGCTGCTGCATAATTACCAAAGCTTTTTGCATTGTGCCATTGGGGGAAGGGTAGCCTTAAAAGATTAAAGATGGCTGATTTGGGGCTGTGAAGTTGTTAATTTGTCTCATCAGAGCCTGAAGTAAACCAAACAGCAGTAAATAGTGATATTCTTGCTCTCCCTGTAGGCGCTACCTGACAGGATATCTTAGGGCGTTCTGGAATCCCTGCTTGACCTAACACCCCTACATGCAGTGTCCCAGGATCCTGCCAACACTCTTGAGGCCTTCTGAGGTAGCTGGATGGGAAGTTGCTCAGCATTTTGCCGAGTGGTTTATTCTGGTGGTAGACTTGCCCCTATCTATCAGGCAGGGAACAGATGTTAATTACAAGGTTGTTGCTGTGTTGCACAGTCGGCTCAGGCAGATTCTCGCTTGTGTGCTGCAAGAGTCCTCTGCATCTATGCACATCTGATGTATGTGACTGGTCTGCCCTGTGGCTTGCAAGTCATTGTCAGGAGTTGTGTCTGATGGTGAAGTCAGAGTTCACCGCAGTCAGGTGGTGAGATCAGAATAAATACAATACTTCAAAGCACCTGTTATTTTCCTGCAGTGAAACACTCTTCAGTCACCTCAAATTCTAGGATCTCTGCGTTGCATAAAAAGGTGAAGTTACAGCTACTTGAATTGTGTCAGAGATATGCAGCTCACAGGAAGATCCGTGGTGTCCTGACAGCCCAGTGGCTCATGGAGAACAATTCCACCCTACAGCAGTTCACAGTCACCAGAGACCAAATGGAAATACACCCAGTGTTTTAGAGAAAACAAATTCCAACCCAAATCTGGCCAAGTCCTCCTCTGAGGGTGGGAATTAAAATTGTGACTCCAACCAACCTTTTCAATTTAATCCAGTCACAAATCTGTCTAGACAGTAGATCTGGGGGGCCAGAAGGGTGTTGGGCTTTTTAGTTTGGGCTTGAAGTAACTTAATGATTACACAAACTGAACTCTTTGCCAACCCATTTGCAACTCATACCTGAAGCTATTTTCGATGTCTTCAAGGACCCATTACAAACCAGAAAGCCCAGATCAATCCACTGAGATTCAATCCACTTTGGCTGGTGAATTTCCTACAAGTTCCCTCCACATCTGTGCAGTGGAGCTCTGGCCAAGAGTTAGGGCAAGCTTTATGCATCTAGTTCAATGTCCTGTTTCATCTATTGGCCAATATCCAGTCCTCTTGAGTAATTCCTTCTGCACAAGCACTACTGCAGTCTGGTAAGCAAAAAGGGCCCATAAAACTGCATGATCATTTTACAATCATATGCAAAGAACACAGAGAGCTCTGTTCTCAGTTAAAGTCCCCAGCACACTGCTAGCATTAGACAAATAATAATAATAGTTGCTTGCACCAAGGTGCCTCAACTGGAAAGAATCCCAGCTTAATCTGATGGAACAAAGCTGCCTACAGGAAGAACAAACACAAATAGGTCCTGTGACACCTGACTGAGCATCAAAATGCATATTCCATCCAGATGACTATCTTCTGAGACCACAACCTGGCATGGCGAACAGCAAAACCCATGTTTGTGTTCAGCTCATCTGAATGATTGCATGACAGAGTGAAATCAGATCTACATGGCTGGATACAGCTTAGGGCCTAGCCTCAATATTCTTTTTGAAAAATTTTTTTTCAGAGAAATTGAGCAGTTTCACTTTTCAAGTGCAAGACAAGAAAACCATAGTTTTTTCAAAACTTCATAGTTTTTTCAAAAAGGAACACAGATAGTCTTTTCTTTTTTAAACAGATGGATACCACTCCTATCTCGGAATGAACATGTGCTGCCCTTTGTAGCTGAATCAAAGTAAAGCTGAATGGATGAAATAAGATCTGCCAAGCACGAAGTATTACAGGGCAATGAAAACAAGTGGTAGTTCTGAGAGCCCTGGGTTTGGGTCTAGAAGAGGAGAAAGAGGGGAAGACTTGTTCTTATGAAACATTTCAAGGACTATCAGTTTGACGGCTACTTAATACAGCAAACACGTTACCTCTAGTACATCCATCAGGATGTGGTCTGGTTGTTCAGCATCAAAATCTGCTAAAAGACTGAATACATGCAGTTGCCAGGGGGTCAACGAGTTTATTGTTTAATAAATGTTGGTATTTGACCAAATGACATGAAAGAATTTCAAAGTTTTACTAGTCTAAGGATTTTACGGAGCTAGAATATGGCTAGGTATTACACAGGATCGGTGAAATATTCATTAATATTCTATACTGTTCTTCACTCAACTCCTACAAAAAACATTATATTAATATGTCATCCTGCAGATATGCTGAGGTTGTCAAAGCTGCCTACAGAATTTGGCATCCAAATTGCTCCAAAGCTATTGAAATTAGGTGTTCAGATATCCTAAGTAATTTTTTTTTAATATAAATAGTGCTTAAAATAATACCAGAAATAAAAACACCAGAAGATGGCCTTGTGGCAACAGCACTGAGATTCAGGCAATCTGGATGCAACTGCTCTCTCCCATACAAATTTCCTGAGTAAACAGCAAGTACACTGCAGTATAACTGTGGCTCCAATATAAAACAGGGATAGTAATTTTTCTATATCTATTCTTAGTTAAAAATAAAAGAAATGAGGACTCGGACAGTGTCTTCTGATGTCAGTACATAACATTTAACTCCATACCCCAAGGATACTGTTAGGGTTTCCGTATATTAATCACAGAGAATTATAATCCGAGACATCACAGGCTGCTTGGCATTATCTTTTCTTAGATGAGCGCAGTAGCTGATTATCTGAAAGCCACTACTTCTAAATCTTGTATCACTTACATCCCAAGATCATCACAGTGATAAGAACATTACTGCTACTAAGAACTGCCTTTGCATGAAACCCTCTTGACAGAATCACAAGTGGAATAAGAAACTTTCAACTGTGGGTATATTGAAATAAACAGAAACAGATTTTAACACAAGATCTTCCATACTGGACAAGGAAAAAAATTCTGAAGACTTTTGAGACCTGCAATACTATTTCTTTGGTCTAATGTAGGTATAAAGGTTTTCCCTTTCACAGAGAGTTTTCAAGGATTAAATCTCAGGGAGATCAAAAGAGACTTCGAAAGTAACCAAAGAATTTTTTTCCCCCACATGGAAACATTTTATGAATCTTCTTTTAAATGTGAATCTCTGAGAAGGTGAACAAGGAAAAGATGGTCATCTGCACAGGCTTTAAGTAAACCAGAAACGTACAAAAGCTAATGAAACATTAAGTGAAAATGTCCCTATCTTTGGCTACTTAATTCCTCTTATCTTGCTCTTTGGAAGCATAATGTAAAGATAACAGGAATAAATCACCAGTTTTGAGAAGCTGACACTGAGGTAGCATTTCATGCAGATTGGTTCATCTCTAACTCCTGTTTGGTCATAAAGATCTAATCTCAACATCTTCTGACCCTTTTCCATAGTTCATTACTTTCTAATCACTTACGGCCCTTATCGAAGAACGCTCTGAGCTTCTCAGACTGGAACAAATCCATAAATCAAAGACAATAGCTTTTTTGCTTTCTTTAGCAGCCTGTCTTTTCTGTATAATCTCATCCATCTGTTGAATTTGAAATTCACTTTGTGTATGTATACTGCTAAAAAAATAAAGAAACAAGGGAAAATATTTTTAGTACAGAATAAATTGTCCATTGACTTTCTGAGCTAGTATGAGGCACTAACCTGGCATCAATCCAGGGAACCATGGATACCTACTGCAATCTGTTATCTTGCTTGTCTTTACTGGAGTTTCTCAGTATTCCTTTATTGATATATAGTTTCTTACCCATGGGTAGACAATAGGAAAAAGGAAGGCTAACAAAATAATGAACTGACTATTTCGATGGTTGCCTGTGGTTTTCACTGAAAATTTTGCAATGCAAATTAAGAACACATGCTTATTAACCATCAATCTTTGTGTCAACTTCTGAAAGGATATAACAATCAATTTTGATATTTATTTATTCTCTGGATTCCAAAGAGGGCTTTTTCCTCCTAATACTCTGCAGTAGAGTCATCCGTGTTGGGCCACATTAGTGACTTACAGATAGATTTCTGCTCTTTAAAGAAGATTACATGAGTGACATTTGTTCTAGTAATTTTATCTCCTGGATCAGTAGAGAGCGATGCATTCAGACCCTTTAAAATGGACCATCTCCCATGGTTTAATGGATTTAACAAGGACTGAAACAACACCCAGGCAAAGAGGATGAGAGGGGCTAACGCAAGCTAAGAAGATGAGAAGGGCTGATTCTTCATTTCAACTAGACAAATAGAGACTGTATTCTTCCACTTTCAATAACAAACTTGCAAGACTTGTCAATAAAAACAGCAGGAGCTACAGCAGTGCAAGATGATGAGATCTAATGTGCACTCTGCTCACCTGGGGTTTGGAGGTGGTAGTGGGGTGGTCAGGTCTTTTTTTTTACGTATCACTGCAAGAAGAAAGTTTAGTTTCAATGGAAATAAGGCAGAACCTGCCTATTGAAGTAGCTCAGGAGCCATTTTATAATTTCCCATGTGCAGGAGTGACTGCAAGGGAAGACAGTAGACAGGGCAGGGAAGAAGAGTAGGCAGATTGGGACAGAGATGGGAAAAAATCTGTTTTTTAAAAAAAAAAAAAACACTTGCAAAGGAGTGAGATACAAAATGGGCTGTGAAAGGCTTGTCCTGCTCTTCTTTTTTTGGACATCCTTTCCAAGCCTGGGCTGGTGAATGGATAAGACAGACAAGCTTCCCAAAGCACACAGCAGCACAGGCCCAATGCAGCAGAAAATTCCACAGCATCTGCACACACCTCCTACTTTCTAACTAACAATAACAACTCTTGTGAAATGGGTAAATCACTCTCTTGAATACAGGCATATAAACACTTCCAAACGGGCATTTTGCTTCACCCCAGCCTGGTTTTGAGCTGGGTATATTACCCTAGATACATGCCTGAAAAGAAATTCAGGCTCCAGTCCTGATTCAGAAGGAGCAGATTTGATATATCTAAGACAAAACATCCATCTGGGATTGAATTTACAGACTAAAAGCACTGGAAAGCAATAGAAATCCACAAAAATAAAGATAATACAGTTCTGGAATATAGATAAATATAAGACATATACTGTAAATGAATTTAAATTTCTGAGGCAACACAAAATGTACTATACCTCACCTCTGTGTTCCCTGTACTCAGACAACTTACTGGGATTTATTTGGAGCTGTCTAACATTTTGATGACATTCAGACATCATTTATCTCCTGATGCACAGCCAAAGTCAGCAGTGTTATTTAGGAGCTGAAAAACCAGGGGATAAAAGCCAAGTTGCCTCTTAAGATCAGTCTCATTTGAAAGTCTTTAGATAATTAATAGATGAGTTTACTCTTCCTTTTCAGTTCTTCTTTGTTGTAAGTAAAACTGACAATGAAATTAAGCCTACTTGTAGTAATAGCAAAATAATAACTACAAACAGTGTTCCATACCCTTGGCATATTTCACTTGTGGCATCAGTGCGTGAGCCTAAATACCTGTCTGGTGCAAGTCAGTTTGGCTGGACAGCTGCTCTGTGCTGCCTCTGAAGAAGCTGCATTTCTCCACTGGGCAAAATAATATACAGCTCAAGTACTTTATAGTTTTGAGACCTCTCTGGACAAACAATGCTATAAAAGATGTGCCATGTCTTGTCCTCAGTAATTCATCTCCCTGTCAACTGGTTACCATAAAATAAGACCCCAGAGCAAGTGAGGAGTAAGGTAAAGAAAGCCTGCTTAATGGGGGGGGGGGGGGGGGATGCTAGAAGTACAGCTTGTCATCTCCAGTGCTGGGTTATTTGTAAAAGTTCTATCCTCTCTAAGGACCTGGAGGAAGAACAGATATATCCTGAAATAAATCAAATTCCTGTATTTTCCATCATATCTTCTGACTATCTATATTTTCCATCTTATCTTTTGTAATATTTTTCCATGGAAGTCAATAAATAAGCTTTTCTTTCTTTGCTTGTCAGCTACACTTCCGGAACAGTTAAAAAAAAAAAAACCCACAACCCACTTCAAGAAGACTATTTCATAGAATATAACATCATACATAGACTATCTCAGGCATGAAAGCAAAAGACTGTCATGTCCAACTACTGAAGAGTGTATGAAGGCTAACTTCCTGTACATGTTTTGTCCAACTCTCTTTTCCTGTTTTAAGGATGGTTTTCAGGTTTACTTGGGAAAAAACATTTTCCCCAGCTGGGGGTAAAAAGCACAGACTATCCTGAACTGTCACCGTTACCCAAAGCTCATCATCAGAGTGCCAACCCAAGCACATGCTGAAGGGACATGACATTAGCGCACAGTCTGAATCAAATGAGAGACTCCCATGTCTGGGATGAGAATTTAGAGGAGTTAAACAAAAGTACTAAGAAGGAAGAAATCACTTTTTAGACTGTTCCCGAATGGCTTTCCCAAGCTGCATCTCCACAGAGGGACCAAGCAATAACCCAGGGGGACAGCAGTCGCATCCATCTATTTTCTGTCAACCCCAATGCCCAAAGCACCTCTTATTGTTTGAAGATGCCACATGCTTGGTGTGTCTGTCTGTGCAAGAGAGAGAAAGGAAAGGAAGGTTATTAAAAAGGCAGTTTGGCTAAATAAGGGAGCTCATTATGTGTGCTATTTTTGTTCCTCAAATGTCTGCCTTCCTCTCTTTCCCTTGAGGTTTCTGGAGAAATCTGACAATCAGGGCTGAGGTTTACTGTCAGCTTCCATTAGGCAAATCAACCGGGCTGGGGATGGGGGAAAGACAAGGGGAAAATTGCCCTGAAAGTAAGCTGATTCAGCACCAATAATGTCTTTGTGCATGTAGCCACTACCAAAAATTACTCAACGGAGGTGCTGTCCCATAAATGAGTCCTTTCAGAGCCTCCTGCGGTCCCCCTGTACATGAAACACTGGTTTTTGTCAGATCCATAGAGATGGGCACAGCTAACAGCAACTGCTTTCGATGCTCTGACAAAGCAAATGACCTTCAGCGTGTTCACCTGTCATGGAACTCATTTCTGTGTTGTAATTGATGTGTAAAAGTGATCTTTATTACTTGAACTAAAGACACATAGGCCTGCAAAACACAAGACTTTCCCAAGAATAAGAACAGACTCAAAAGGAATTTTCTTAATCTATTTTTCACTTTTCCTTTAGAAAATACTGATTTTCCATCAGTGATTTTATATAAGGTATACATCTTCCAGGATCAGTCACTACACACAGATATAGACTAGAAAATAAAAATTAGAGTCATCTGCTATAGAAAATACAGATCTTTCCCTGGTTAGAAATAGTGGGGTTTTACTGCAGAACACAGCTATCTGCAAAACTGCAACCATCAGGGCAGGAAGGCAGCTTGTATATTATGGTTTCCAAAGTAATATCACTAAGAAAAAATATTTTCTTCTCCAGCTGTGAGATGTCTATGAACTGTAATCATGCATGTCTTCTTTGTCATCAAGTAGTTGTGAGGCATCATCAAATCAAACTCACTGTAAACAGGGGATTAAATTAAATTGTGTATCTCCTCACAATCACAGAGTCATTTAAATAAGCCCCTGACCCACAGAAAACATCACCAGTGTAGCCACAAACATAAAATGAGATTTAGGAGCTTCCACAGCACCTGTGGCTTGAGGACTTTTTATGTATTATAAATGCCAGTTAACTTGGCAGTACTGTACCTCCTTGTGGGTATTACTGCTTCAGGGAATCATTGCATCCTTCACAGAAATGGAGAGTCAAAGTTTTGAACAAACTGGTGGAAACGGGATCTGAATTGCCTGCCGTCCAGCCATCCTCGTCTGGCCACAAAGGCAGGCATCCCTCCCTCTCCGCCACGTGCAGGAGACGCCAGCAGCAAACCTCTCCGTGGGAAACTTCTGCTTGTTTCTGAAGGCTTCAGCCATGGTTTCAGTTTCCAGACTCAGGAGCATTTGTCCCCTCCGGTGTACTGAGGGTGACTGCTATCCATTTCCCTACCAGACTCTGAAGCAATACCAGCTCCACAGAGCTACTGGTGAGATGGTGGAACAAAAGAGAGAGGGGAAATGAACCCTGTGTGCGGGGACAGGCGGGGGCAGATGTCCTCTGCAGGGCGGTAACAGAGCCCCAGACAATTTTTCAGGCTCCCAGACAGGCTCCAGGGCAGGAATGCCACAGGGGAAGAAACTCCTTACAGGAACTCCAGCTTCTCCTCAGCCAGACACCCTTGCACTCCAGAGCCTCAGGACTTGTCTCTGTTCCTGTCCTTGTGTCCTCCTCAGCACCTCTTATCTCCAGGTCCCCAAGTCACCAATGCCGATGCCTCCTCCCCTCTAAAGCCACAGCTTGTGCAGTGCTAACAGCTGGCTGAAAAGCCCAAGCCAAGCCACTTAAGAGTCCACTGCTAAAAATTAACAGATGCTGTTTCCAATTCCTAAAGACCACTTGAGACTAAGCAGGAGGGACTTAGTAATTGTCTGAAGCTGGATCTATACCGAGAAAAGCCAAAGTTTGAGGATAGAGGCTGTGTTTTGCCTCTCAATATGTTTTGCTTTCCTGCAAAGCCCACCATATGCACAAGACAAGTTTTGTACTTACGTTTAATCAGCTAAAATGAAAAATGGACAAAACTTTGCTAGGATGGTTCATGATGATCCTCTTCCACTCTAGGATTTCTAAATTAATATTTTAAAGCTTAGAATAAAAGCTTTCCAATATATCTAAGTGCTTTGAGCTCCTAAGTCTCAAACATAAGCATTTCAGGGGAAAAGAAGTAATTTTTAAAATTAGGTTCTTCCCATTTAGGAGTCCAAAATCTCAGCCTTCTGGGCTTGGAGTTTTTTCTTTTTCAGGAAAAGCACTGCTTCATTTCATGGGTTTGGGAACTGCTGCACAAACCATTAAAGAAATAAAAACTGCAGTATTTGGTTTTTGTCAGCACAGCGATTGAAAAACAACCTTGCCTAAATCTTCATCTATTTCTGACAGGGTTTCCATTTACTGCAAGTAGCTCCCGAGGAACAGCCACATCTTCCCAAGTGAGCAGGTCAGGGAGGGAGGAGAGTCTGAGCCAGGGCAGGTCCCAGCCTGAGCTGCCCTGTCTGGGGCTCGGAGCAGCCCACGGGGCAGAGCTGCCCCTCCAGAGATGCAAGGGGCTCTGACAGCCCCAGAAACACCAGGAAAGGCCTTTCTGAGATGGTCGCACACCACAGGAGAAAAAAATAATTTCTCCCACAAGAGAAGACACTCCTGCTACACACTCTTGTCAGGAGTCCATTTCAGAGCGGAAGCTTACAGGATAAACCATTCAACCTACAAGGAATTGTCAAAAAATGCAGCTAAACGGCAAACACATGTAAGTTCCAGGCATTTCCCTGAGCCCCACTTGTTCTTTTTTTAGCCTCAGGAGAAAAGCACATTCTTCTGCATAATTTAGTTCTTCAACAGAATTATGCAGAAAACTGCAACTAAATTGCTTTTCCTGATTAAAACCAGAGTATTTTATATCCTCCCCTCCCCCCCCATTTCTGGATTATTTGCTTTTTATCCTAGAGCCTCTTCTCCCTAGATGTAACTCTTTAATTTTGCCTAAATAAAAAGCAAAGCCCCATCTGCTCCTACCTTTCACAGCACATCCTCAGGCATGGGCAGAGAGATCTCCCTCCCACTGCACCAGCCCCACCTCTATAAATAGGGGCCGTGGCAGCCCACAGGCTGATTCTGTTGTGGGTCTTTCTGGTTTGGGGGTGGGCTTGCTTAGGTGAAGGAAGTTTATTGATGAAAGCAGGGAGCTATTCTATTTCAGACAGTGAAATAGCTTTCTAAAAGGGCTTATGCTTTTGGAATGGTGTTGGGAGGTCTACCAGTAGGTGTCTATAGGGCTGAAAAAACCAGTTCTGTACCAGGAGCTGAACAGCACAGGTGTGTTAGCACAGGCACTTGTACAACAGCAGAGCCACGTTCAACTGCTCACAAATCACGAGGCCCAAAATCGGCGCAAGACTCACCTGCATTTGGATCAAGTTACTTGCTGTTGTTCAGGTTTTCTGCCTATGAGTGTGAGAGATTAATTTTAGCAACCTGGAAAAGGGATTTGGGATCAGTAGTTTGTGGGAGCGCAGTTTCTCCTCCCTGTGAACTCATTTCCTTGTGCAGTAGTGATGTAGCGCTTGTATTTGCATTTAGCTCTGGATGAACATATTGGCTCAGCTCTTCAAAACCCTTCCTTTGGAGACCAGTTCCAGTCCAGAGGCTGATTATAAACCTTTCTGTGCCCACTGCCATGCTCTTAGCAGAAATAAAAAATGGATGGATTTTCACTTTCATTTAACATCTTTGCCTGGTATGAGGAATCTGATGTGATTAGTCAGTGCTGAGCCATGCTTTATGGTGTCTGCCTGCATCTAAGAAATTAGGGCTATGGCGGTTAAATACAGGCACACTCAGTATTATTTGACAGGCTTTATTTTCAGAATGACGGGGCTGTAGTTTTTTGGTTGTCTGTGTTTCTTCCACTGTGGGGTGTTTAGCAGCACCAGTGGAAATGAAAATGCAATTGGTGCAGCTCTGTGGGGATCTCTGAGTTTTCATTATAGTAGTATGGCCATCTCCCTCCTCATTCTTGTCTTTATTAATCACGAGTGTTGTAAGTGGAAATAGGCTCTACGTTACACTCCCAGATGAGGAAGGCCAGAAGACATGGGATGGGGGGCAGGCGGAGGCTGTTGATTAGCCGTTAAATCCTCCTTGTCAGCTGATGTAGGTTGGTTGGTTGTTTTTTTTTTTTTTTTCCCTATTAGTGGAAAAAGATATCACTACTGGTCTCCTCTGCATCTCTCTCCAAGCCCATCCTTTCCCATAAACCAAGGAAAGCAGCCTGTGTACCTGCAGTATCTATATTGTTCACTGGTTTAATCCAGACTTAAGGAATGTCCTTCATTTTGGGGTTATGGAGTTACAATACACAACAAAATGTCGAAAACCACTCTAAGAGCGCTGTGAGTACCTTTCCTACAAGCCAGTAAATGGAAAGCTAGACAATGAGTTCAGGCAAGTAGCCTTAAACCTTCCTTAAACCATCCTTGTTTAAACACAGAAATACATGCCACAACCATTCATTCAACACTCAAAGTTCTCTCAACAAGTCTGGGAGAAAAGACAGGTTTTGAAGCATGTATTGAACCCTTGGTCAAGGCCTTGTTCTGGTAAAGGCAGTAAGTCCTACTGCCACGAACCTGCCCTTGGAGAACACACGTCCAGGAGTCACTTATTCGTATACCAACTCAAATGCCACTGCAGGAACAGAGCTGACCCCTCACATGTCTCTCTCTGCTCCACAAATGGGCTAATACCCCTCTACACTGACTTGAGCTTATGGGTGCTCCTGGGGCTTATTCCTCTGCCTTGCACTGACTGCGGGCAACCAAGTCCCTGGACAAACGTGCCAGGGGTGAGAATCCATGTGGAATAGCTGGGTCTAACCATTGGAACTGTGTCTATTGCCATCTGCATACAGCAAGTCACAACGTCACAGACTTCTGTATGTTCAGGTTGTGCTAATTTTAGCAGTGCAGGCTGAACTATGCACTTGATATCATTCTGTTTATCATTCATGTCTCTACTAATAGGATACATCAGCTATTATAAACCCATCACTGCAGAGGCTATTGACACATCTAATGGGTCAGAAACATACCTCTCTTTCTGAGTAACAGATCGTTAGTGCACTGATGCTGTCTTTCTTGCTTGAATCCATTAATCATTGATCTTCAGCTTAAAACCTCAAATGAACTATTTTCTCTGATTTGGCCTATTTTTTGCTCACTATTAACTTTGCTCATAACAGCATTATGTGGTCTTCTAGGCTTGTCAGAAGATCCTGGTAGGAAGGGAATTCCTTTAACAGGAGGAAAGTAGGAGAAAAGTATGGAGCAATTTTTGACTGATATTTTGAATGAATTAGAAATAGAGTGAGAATTCCCAAATTTCTCCAAATTAGTGACCTTTTTTGTTAGTTCCTAAGTTAATACATATGATGGCTCCCCAACAGTAACTAAAACAGTAACTACAGATAAACAGTATTCAGTGCTTTTATTTGCAAATTAGTCTGTACTATTAGGCCAGCTTTATTTCTGATAATACCTCTGCAAGGTGTTCTCTGAAAAGAGGGAACCAAAATCATCTAAGGAGCTTCTGCACTGTTCCCTTGGGAAATAGTGATTTTGTTCCCCACTTTAGACTTGGCATTGCATTATTGCAGGTACTAGCCTTTCGAGAGCCGTGATTAAATGCACAGGTTGAACAACGCTGTACATATTGTGCTTTACATTCCAGCTGATTACATTAAATATTCCAGATTCACAGGGTCCTCTCAGTATACACAATGCTCTGCTGAGCAATATTTAAACATTCTTTCATATCAAGCTGCTAACAGCCCTATTTGATACATAGCAATGGAAATGATGTATCAGATTGCAATATGTTTTACCCTTTCACCAACATTTTCTGTAACTACAGTCCCATCTTCTTTCCCTTCCTGAGCCTACCTCACTAAGGAACCTGGTGTTACAGTCCAGACATCTACTCTAATCCCAGAGGCCTGCCATCCTGCTAACAGAAGGCAAATGGCCCTTTGGTGTGATGTCAAGAAACTACACATCCATTTGGCCCCTTGCCTTAGGGCTTCTCTGCTTCGATCGCGACACGCTCCAAAGCTCCTCCTGGGCTAAGTGCTTGCTGGAGGCTGTCTCCTTCCTGCTGGAGATGTGAAGCTTTGCATCTTGTGTCTTCTAAGCTGTACACTGGCTGATAGGGAATAGGCATCCTGGACCCACTTTTCCAAGCATGTTTTCCAGAATGTTTTAAAAGGAGGGGCTGCGCAGCCTGTGCTGGATGGTACGTTCAACCAGAGCCCATGTGCATCCTTTCCTGTCCCCTGAGCCAAGCTCCAGTCCTGCAGCTTGAATGGAGACAGGGAAGGGAAGGACGCCTCTCCACAGATACTAATAACTGAACTTACAGCAATAATAAAACATGATATGCTCTGTTAGATCTTTCATTTGAAATAAAATCCTGTGACACAGAGATATCATTATCATTTTTATCTCGTCAGAAGTAAGTATCACATTTGTGGGTAAATATAATAGATCAAATTGGATGCTTCTTAGCAAAGGCATCTATATAAATACAAACAGTGGAGATTAAAGGGCTAACAACAGCCTTTGCTGCTGAGGCTCCAGCAGCACCCTGTGTGCATCCCCAGCAATACATCTACATGGAAGATTTTAAAACTAAATCTACAATATTACTTCTTCTCCCCTGTCAATAATCTGGTAGCCCTAGGCACACATGCCAATGGAAAAGCACGCTGGAGTTCAAAGATGGGGCACACGAGAAAGTAGCAGGGATAATTTTCACCTGATATCACATCATCAGAAACTGCTACACAAAATTATTGTGAATTATGGGGGCCTGCTGTGCATTTGATTTCCCACAGCTGCTACCACAGCAGTCACTTTCCTGAAAATTAAGTGCATGTTTCATCTGCTCACAGGAAGGGAAGAGGAGAAAAAGGTGTAAAGAAAGAAAAATTTATGATGGAAAACCCAGTGAAAGCTCCTGTGCCATACCATGAAGCCATAGCCTGTTTCATGGCTGTACTCTGGGACAAGCGGTAGGGACACGTGGTACAGTGGCACTGGGCAAGATGGGTTGTGTCAATCAGAAGCGGAGCCAGAGCAGACCTACCAGAGCTGTGTCCAGCAACTGCAATATGTTCATTCAATTTAACATTCCCTGCAACTCACTTCTGTCTGCTATCTCCAGCAAGGGACACTACACAAAGCAGATTATTCCAGTTTCTCTCCTCCAAAGCAGGCAGCAGCATTAAAAGCCCTTGCAATTGCCAGGAGCTGTGCAATAGCATAATTAGAGTCTCCAAGCCTGTTGGAAATGAGGGGCCATGGGGGAGTGAGGGGAGGGTGTTTCTTGCATTCCTACATGTGAAACTGCAACACAAAGCTCCTTCCTAAGGACTTACTCTGTGATCACTGCGCCTGATTTGAATGCCCCCGCTTGTCGGGTTGGTACTGTTTTCCTGTTGTGAAGCTGACAGGGCACAGCACTAGACTGACAGCCCCGAGCCTGAGCAGAAAGGGAACGGCACAAATGTATTTCCCTCCTCCACCCATTATCATTCTGCTCCAACAAATGTTGACCGGAAAAGCCATGTGGTTATTTCATTTTCTAGCAGATTTTACTAGCGTGGAAACAAAGATACTTCAATCGCACTTTTGTGTCCCAAGATCGCCAAGTGCTTCTTTGAGTGCTAATTAAATTTCACAACCTCCTCAAACAGTAGGTCAATCCAATCCGACATTGCTGTAGCTTTGCTTCCTATGGAAATGAAGCAGAGGTGCCCATGCTGGCTGTCTGGGTGTGCATCTGCACGCTCTACCCCTAACACGTGCTGGAACCACTGGGCTATTTAAAGAAGATGTGACAGAGAGGTAGAACCCCCAGAGAAAATAAATCTCCCAAATTTTTTGTGGCCCTGACCAACATCACTTCAGGGTGCAGAAGGGAAAGGCTGTTGTGTGAGTTCATCAGGCAATGCAGGCGGAAAATGCCTCAGCCATGAGCTTCAGCCAAAGCTTGTACTTTCTTGGACAGTGAACCAAAGAGAGATATCCAGAGGAAACTCGACTTGGGACATTCTGGCTCACAAAACAAATAGTTTATGGACCAGAGGAACATGGATTAAGCTAGTGAAGGGCCTTCCACTAGCTCATGCAAACCAAGCCCAGATCCAAGACTCCAGTCCAGAAGCCCTGACATTTCCTTGGGCAGCGTGATGCCTTGAACCTCATCCCCTCTGAAGCTCACAGATATGATCACTGCTTTGATTCTTGCATGGCTCCCAGCACCATAGGACTGACCATGTGTAAAATCAGGAGCAATAAAAAGGTCTTCACTGGGTTTCTTTTTCTGTCTGGACATTTTCTTTTAAAAAGCTGACTTTTACCCTAGGCCTTGAATTTTTAGCCTCTTCTTTTGAAAAGAAGATTGGTATGGGTCCTTAGAGTAAAAAGTATAACAGTGTTTCTCTCAAAGAGGATTTTTTATAAGGTAGAATGAATATGGATCCTGAGAAAAAGTGAAGGAAAGGCACTGTGATTCCTGGGGCAACTTCATCCACACAGATGGCCCTCTTCAGATCTGCCCAGGATTTCCTCTGGGTTTTGGGGGTCTTCATCTTCATACAGGAGGTCTGAGAGGACAGGGTTCATCTGAGATGACTTACAGCTGCCAGACTTACAGCTGCCATCCAATTTCCAGCAGCACTTCTTTTGCAAAAAGAGCCAGGTTCTCCTTCACTATGAAGCTGAGGCAAAGAAAAAATTACTGGAACTCATTCTAACAGTAAATTTACTTTGGTGTCAAGCTGGTATTTAAGACAGATACTAAGTTATTCTGTGGGAGTCAAATGAACAGGGATTGGATTCTTATATAATATGGAAAAGGATTGACATTTGGGGTTAATTAGGAGTAGTAAGTACAGTTAAAGAAAAACGGAAAAAAAAAGAAGTGCAAACACATGGTAGTACCTCTTCAATACAGTATGCAGTCAAGTGTGACATTTTTTGCCTGTCCGAAAGAAAACTAGTTTGAGAGGCAGCAGTGGGCATTTCTGTGATCTGGATTGCGACTAGGGGGGAGAGATGGAGTGGGATGAGAAAAGGAAAGGAGAGGGGGTTTGCTTTAATTCAAAGCATCTTGAGCTGTTAAAATTTTGGCCCTGCCTAGATAATAATAATGGAAGAAACACCCTTTGGCGATAAGTATCTCTTTTCTTTAGAAATTTCCATTCCAAAAAGCCATTTTCTGTCACTAATATGTCTGACCCCTAATAAAATAAAAACAAATATACCTCAACAGGTTTTGACACTTGCTTTGTTCACTGTAACCTGCTGGTTAACTTCCTGCCCCTAGAAGCAGCTGTCATTGCTCATTTGTGCACAGAGAGAGATCTTCGGGCAAGACATGGCCTTCCATCAGCTGGAACTGTTCAGTGGGAACAGCCATATTAGTCCCAGCATTATTCAAAAGCAGCAGAAGCAAACACAGAAATAACACTGAGTAGAAAAGCACAGGATCATTAAGGGAGGAGAAGGGGGGCTGCATTTCTCTGGCTTCTAAGACGGTATTGCCAACAATAGAGGAAAAGGGATTATCTTTTTTCTTCCAAGGTTGGGAGTCCTGCTTCAGGTTTCATATAATAAGAATGGTACAGCACAGACAGCAATAATAACCTGCTCTGAAAGCTGCTCGCTGCACAATGGCAAATTGCTCATGGGCAGTGATGGCAAAATTTAATCCCTGCTCTGCTTAGAATGCAACCCACATAGCCACTCAAGACAACATAATAGCACTTTTGTAGCTCTCTGCTACAAACATCACTTTGAAAAGGATACAGCTGTGGAGGGGGGTCTCCACATGCGTCATTTTTGGCTGGCTACCAAGCTAGCAGAGCCTCAGACACACTGTGCTCCCTCATACAGCTCTGCCAGCTACTGCATAGTCACGCTTGGGGAAGGAAGAGGAAATGGATGGAGCTGTGTGAGCAGTAAATTCAAGATAAAATTAAGTTGCTTGGCCAGGTGAACAGGTTAGGAATTCATTTGCTGAAGAACTGGGATGAGAGAAAACTGGGAGACAGCTCCAGTCTGGGATTTCATTTACAATCTATAAGGCACTATAAGAGACTTACCTAAGTCTCTAAAGCCACAGATGTATCAAACATCAGCTATTCCTTCATCAAGTGCTGACCCTATGACATGGCCATGCATAGAGGATCCCAGGCAGGACTAGAGACAGCACCAGCTATTTCTCTCCCCATCTTCCCTCCACCATTTTCCTGAGCTACAGTCGCACTGTTTCCAGCTGCCAAATAAATCAAGTAAGCAACCAAAGGAGGCCAAAGCACACCCAGTTTCCCCTCACCACTGTGCTGGTTCTGCACAGCCACAGAAATGCCCACGTGTCCTGCTCAGCAGTCAGAGCTGTGAGGGCAATAATTTCTAAAGAGGACCAGCTTGGAGAACAACGGCCTTTCCGCAGTAGCACTTGTCCAAGGCCTTGAGTGCTGAGACCATGGGCTGTGCTTTGCTTGACACGCTGCTGCGCTGCTGGGAGACATCACAGCTCCCTTGGGAGCTCCCTGGTCCCCCTCCACTGGTGGTCCTGCCCTCTGAGCCCTGCTAGCAAAACATGACAGCAGCATTGCCTTGCTGATGTCCCGGGAGAGCCATCCAGGAAGCCTGACAGCCAGCAGGGACAGGCTGCCTTTGCCCACAGCAGGCTGGAAGCAACTCACACAAGTGCTGCTGGCATAGACATGGGTATGGGAGGAACAGGACTGATGTTCGCCAACTGGGGAGGCAGCACAAGCAGCTGAGAGTGGTGAAGCATCCTGCTGACCCAACCAGATTCAGAAGAGGATATCTGAGTCAGTTCCACTCTGGGAGCACAGTTGTTGCTGGAGGGTTGCAGTAGGCAAGGGAGGAAGAGCCTGGGTTTTTACAGTCAGCTGTGGAACAGAAGGAGCAAGAATCCCCACCAGAACTGACCAAGGCAGCTTGCGTTTTGAATCTCTACCAACCTGCTGTTGACTGCTTCTGAAAGCACCGCGAAGTATCAGCCAGAATTAGTTAACATAATAAATCCAAGAAAACTGTAAGCTTCTTATGGATCACTCAAAGAAAGATAATGTGGCGGTGTTTGTCATGTGATACCACTTGGGCCTCTGCATCCAAATAATTGTAGAAAGGATTTCCTTAGGATGGTCTGTTTCTCACAGCAAACCTTTGGGGTCCACTCTCCCTTCCTGGCACAAATAAAGATACAGGATTTTGAGTGAATTGCCTAGTAATTCTGTCATGAACTGAACTGCTTTCTCCTTCCTCCCCACCTCACCGTATTACTGATGGTAACAAGGGAGTTATTATCAATCAAGGCAAGCTACATTGTGATCTGTGCCACTGAAATCCATTTCAGATCAGAGGATAGAATGTGATTATATTTACACTTCCTTGACACAATTCAGGCAGCAAAATAACAGCCTTCTAGAGACATTCTTCTTCTTCATGTTTAGATTTGTCAGTATCGCGGAGCTGTGTGAGAAGGGAGGGAATTATTATAGCAGCTGGGATTCAGTGATACGTTTTAGTTGCCTTACAAATGAAGATGTTCCATTTACTGTGTTCTCTTCCCATCTTTTTCATCTCCAAGTTCCTTGAATACTGTCCAGAACATCCTCCAGATTGATGAGATTGCATTTCAATCAATACAGCTCTATGTAAATCTATTTTTGCTTTTGACACATCCCATAAATAATTTCTACTTATAACCTTAATTGGTCTGTATTCATCACAGGAGATGGAATTTCTAACTCATGCAGCTGTTTATAAATTAAATTTGCAATTAATGAAGAAAGTATGAGATTAAGCACTTCATACTTCCCCAATCTGAATTTGAAAAGGATATAATCATGTTTTATCCGGTCAGACTGTGCTTGGACATTTTTATGTTAAAGGTGTAAGCTCAAAAAAAAAATCCCAGAAATGCAGAAACTGGCTTGACCAATGTAGTCTTAGTCAACCTAAGGTTGGCCTTGACCTGCTGGTGGGAACAAACACTATTCCTCATAACAAAAGTCTCATTTCCAGTAGACAACCAGAGGTTCTCTTCTCCTTCCGATACCAGGAATGATTTTGAGCCCATCCATCCTACCCAGAACACCAAGGAAGCCTCCCTTCTCATTTTATAATACTGCCTGCCACTGAGTGTCCTACGCACAGTCAGAAAAATCCCCAAAGCTTTGCTCTAGAGTGAAAAACAACCTACTCTCAATTTATTACATCTTCTTCCTCTTTTTAGGAATTGTATTACAACCGCTAATGTATTTTCTGGGTCTCTACAAAGTATTTCAGGAAAGGGTCATCTCTTGTCATCTCTTTGGATTCACAGAGACAGTTTTCAAATCAGTAGCCATCGTGAGAACGACTCAGTATTCTCCTCACAGCCACACACTACGTAGCAGGAGAGCTGTGAAAAGGTGAGTTAACCAAAAGCATCAACAGCAATTTTTAAGGAACAATCATGTAGAATTACTGTTCAAACTTGATAATATACCATAATACACAGAGTTCGTCTGCAGTATAGCACACTGAGACTGGGAAAGAATGAAAGCTCTTTCCTTTCTTTTAGAACTGGAATTCAAGACCTCTTCATTGGCCAATTTTCTAATACCTGCAATTTTTATTTTCTCTTATTCAGTGCCTCGTTCTTCCCCATCTTCAGCAGACTGCCTTAGGCAAAGCTGCACTCCTCACCATTTCAGTTTTTCTCTTTTACCTTCACCACTTAAACAGTGAATTCGAAACTACAGAGTGCAATTAGGAACATATCCTTGCCCTGTCATATAGCACAGGCACAGAAAACTCAGGAGAAAACATAAATATATAAAAAAATCAGTAGTCAAATTCCAATGTAGTCACTGCTCATGGACCCAGGTGACCAAGGCCTTCCCCAAAGACTTTTGTACAAGTAAGAATCAGGATCTTGAATCTGTGCTACATTACCTGCTAATGGAAATTTATATGAGTTACTAGAAATGCTGTAAATTCCTCTATGTATCCATCCAGTAAAAAATGAGATATAGTGCTGCAAGCTTCCTCAAGTAACTCAGGTAGTACAATTCAAGCGTGTCTCTGTGTGTTACCTTGCATTTAAAAAGGGCTCCATGGCTAACAACAGACTGGAAACTAGCTGGACATGGGTCTTGGGAATCACACCAACAGCTCTAGAAACCTGTCCTTATACAATACCAAAACCTGCTGAACTGAACAACTGCTCTTTGCTTTTGGAAAGGAATGGGGTACTGGTGCAGGAAGAAGAAAGGTTTAATAAAGAGCAGTGATTGCTGAAGGGAATACTGAGGACAAGAATCTAGGAGTCAGTAAACAAGCAGATGGTTAAAGAGGAAGGTTAAGTGGAGGTTAAATAAAACATTAGAAAAGAGGTGAACTGGAGGCTGAATCCTGGAGGAAACAGAACTGTTAAGCAGTAACGGCATGTGTATGCACATGCATGTCTTGAGGGAAGCCTCTTTGCTGCATTCTTTCTCCCTTCCTTCCTTTTATATCCACAGAAAGGCCCCGCACTTTTTAGTGCTACAGTCGTCCATGGCATCCATGGAAAGGTATTGCAGGCTTTTGTAAATGCATGAGAGAGAAAATGCCAGGGCAGGCTTATGGGAGAGGTGAAAAGTAGCTGAAAAAAATTTAGAAGCTCCTTGTCTTGAAAAGGTAGCCTAAAAGGTTGGCTATGTGATTAAGAGCACTTTCTTGCTGGATTGGCTCAAGCCAAGGAATCCCCCTGATGGCCTGTGGAGGGGAGATGAAGCTTCTTCAGCTTATCCACTCCAAACGACCCTCCCTCTTCAGGGCAGCTGACCAGCAACACCAATAAGCTGGCACACACACAGAAGTGCTATATTGACCATTCGGATAAAGCTAATACTTGTTATCTCACCCCGCTTCACGTACAGCCCATGCCAAGCACCCGCAGAGCGCCATGCTAAGCGAGGACCACCGAGGGGGCTGGCCAGGGCTGCCCGCCGCCTTCTTCCCATCAGGGAATCCTCGGTTATCACCTCCCTTTCAATCTCAGCTATTGACCCGTTTTCTAACTTTATCAAACCATCTCCAAGCGGAATTACTTTCTCCCCAAGGTCAGTCTTGGAGGTGAGCGTATTTTGGAAGACCAGTAACTTTGATAATGAAATACTTTGCAAGCCAGAGCATGCTCACTCCATGCTTTACCACCATATGGTTAAATTTTCCCCTCCATCAGATTTAATAAATAGTGTTTACAAATTCTTAGGCATGCCTCCCTAGTAAAATCCACTAAACCCACAACAAATATACTTATCATGGCATTAATTTGGTTAGAGATTTTCTCAGAGTATTGACAGCCATATCTAATTTCTAAGGATTTATTTTTATTTCAAAATATATTAGATATATTTTTTCTTTACTGACTACAATTCCTTTATAATCGTGTTTCCTCTGAAGGCACAGGGCAGCTGCTTTACAACCATACACTGTTAGACTACATCCCCTCAAAAATACCCTTCAATAATTAATATTTTATATTTATTCACAAGTAAGAACTTAAACTTTCCAATACAGATCTGCAAAGCCCTAAGTTCATTCTTCCTACAACTGAACACTGACATTTCATGGTTCAAACACCACTCCCTGCTGGGAGATTATCTGGTACCATGGTTTAGATATTAATATCTGCAGTCTGTGAAGTAGGCTTTAATAATCTTAAATATAAATTTTAATATAAATTCTCTCACTCATACTTGTTCCCTCTTAAAAATGAAACCAAGCAGACACCTACAAAAGCAGGGACTTCAATTTATATTCAGTACCAGTTCTTGATGCATTTCCTTTCTTGGTCAATCAATTGGCCTCTGTTAACAACAAAATATCCGGACTAGTAGTGAACTAAGCGTCCTGCTGACAGATTCAGATGCTTACATTTCTGTCGAAATATGGATGTTATCTACCATATATATGTGAGACTCTCTTCCACCCCGGTAGTTTTAGCATATCAGTATAGACACGTCATGGCAAATGAATGCTAACATGGCAAGCATCTAATCCACTGCAAGTACCAGCATTTCTCCATGTTCCCTCGTTAGAGCCATGGATTCATCCCTACCTCTTTTTCCATGGAGAAATACTGCAGTAAAAGACTGCGATCAGTGAGCAGCTGCTCAGTTCCACGATACAAATGCCCACGTCAGAAACAATCAGAAGATTCCCACTGCATTTATATTGTTAGAGAGCTCCGAAAGCACAGGGAAGTGTGAAGTATTCTGGAACGGAGTTTCCTTCTGTTTTTATTTCTCTTGATGGGACTTATTTCCTTGGTTATGACAAACTCCATTCTGAAGATGTGTGAATTGTTACAACTGAGTTAAAATGTATGCAGCGCTAAGCAGGAGAAAAATAACTACCCCAGAAAGCAAGCACCCTCTGACATCTGGTCTTACCCAAGGTGCTCTCAGGTTGCATCATACTTCCTGCATCAGACTCTGTTCTCATCCCACAAATCCATAAACTTTGGAGGAGAGAGAGAGAGAGAGAGAGAGAGAATCTAATTCCCTAATTGCAATAGCAGACTGTCAGATAAAACAGCACATGAATTCATCGTCACACCCCCTTCACCCTCCTCTAACAATATGACAGCAAACTGAGACTAATAAATCTACCACCTCTGTGGTAGGAATTTTCCTGAAAAGGAGGACAGAGGTGGTTTTATCTGAGCAAATGAATAGTTCCCGGTCATCTGCTCAGTCCATTAGCAGCCAGACTGTGCTGCATTAGTTAGCTGACCTGGGTGCATGCCTGGAATATTATCAAAAATTGATGTCTATCCAAAGATGATGTCAAGTATTTCTAAGTTGGGGGGGAGTCTCAGCAAAAGAGTGTGAACAAAGAGTTGCTAATTTTTCATATGCTCCTCATGATGAAAACTTCTTTTCTTCACTTTCAATATTCAGTCTTTAAGTTTCCAAGGTCAAATATTCAGGGCCAAAATTGCAGCTCACGTGAAAGATCATTGCTGTACTGGTTTACACCACTTCAAAATGATGGCCTTAGGCTTGATTTTTCCAAAGCCATGATGTCTTTCCAGTTGCTTTGGACAAGGGTTTCACATAGAACCAGTGCTTCCCAGTGACAGGAAATGCTTTTGATGTGGTTAAAAGGCTTGTCACTCCAAATATGTTATTAACCAAACCAGAGTGCAAACTGCAACCTCAAAACAACTGGCACAACCTTTTCTTCTGTGTTTGCACAACGCCTAGCACTGTGGAGGCCTAGTCTGTGCCACAGCCCATGGGATATTCCTGAAACAATAATTAACAAGAACAGCTCTACAAACAGCAAGAAGAAATGTACTAACAGTGGAACTTTGATTCTGGTGACAACATTCCTCTGAACATACCCAAACCACAGCACAGCTACCCCACAGGCTCTGCTCTATAACCCGTGCTGTTTCGGTCTGCAAGGGGCCACTGATGGAAGGAATTCAATATTGTTCTATATTTGGCTAATACAATAATCAGTAAATGTGACACATCCTTTGCTAATGTGCTCAGTGTTATGTTTGGAAAAGGAGAAGTCAGTGAAACATCCCACATAAACATGTGCTATTTTCCCAACCATGGAAATGTGTTTTTCCCTTCCCTTATATTCTCTCTGTGACTTACCTATATGCATCTGCTAAATACAACATACCTTCAGTTTGATCCACAGCCTCAAACCTTTTATGTGGCTTGTGCTCCACACCAGGAATTTTGCAAATAAACTGCTGTACTGGATTTGTTTTAAGGAAAGTATTTGTTTGTTTTCAAATCATATACTTGGCTAAATGAAAAGGATCTAGCTCTGTATTTTCTCCCAGGCTGTTTGGGTTCCAGTAATTGTTTGCTGCTGTGTGTTTGAAGGAGATCAAGGGGACAAGGGGCAGGGAGAACTGCAGAGTGAGCCCTGCTTCCAGTTCTACGTGACCTGTGCCTATGGACAACACTGATCCTCCCCTCAGACCGGGGGAGAGGGAGGCTCTCTCCTCTAACAATACCTCCCGTGTGCATGTTGACATCTCACCCTGGTTTCAGCCAAAGGAGGAGTGCACGCACTCCCAGAGCAGCTAATTCATCCTGCTTTTAGACACCCACTTTAGAAGAGGAACTGTGCCTTAGAAGTGTCCATTTTTCTCTGTGGACTGTGAAAGGAATTTGAACAGTTAGTTCACATGAAGATGATAATGTTGTAGTAATTCTGGACTGCTTAATTTTTTTCCCAGTATTTTCCTTTATTATTTTAGTTTGTAGAAATAACAGGCATCTGATTTGTATCTGGTATATAGATACCCATCCAGCCCAGAATCTCCAAAACTGGTACTGACTGGAGACCCAATCAGAAAGGCACCCAGACATTGCAAGTCTTTTAAAAGGTGTCTATACCACAGATGCCCATTAATATCTTAAGCAAGTTTCTTCTTTATACCTCAGTTTACCCAATACAAAATGGGGATAATACTGAAACTGACATCTGATTTAAAGATCTTGCACTCTGCAAGACCCAGGGGCTATTAGCAGTAGTAACATAATGGGCACAAGTAGGAGAATGAGATTTGAAATAAATGATTTCAAATGACTGATCAGAAGTTGTTGTTCACACAGTAGATGAGAAAGAATGAGGATTTCTAGAATATGAAAGCTCAGACCTCAGGACCTTTGAGGACAAAGATAGTGCCTGCTACAGGGAAGAAAGCCATGTGAAGAATAACCTTGTAAATAGCACTATCATAATCAAAAAGATGTTTGTGAAAAGACACAGAACAAAACCGCTGGAGTCAATGGATACAGGCCATATTTGGTGACAGGGGTATTTGCTTTTGTAGCCCCGAGTCATGTCAGGGTCAGGAAATAAAGTTCACAGTCTGAGCACACTCTGGTTGTATCACACCTTGATCACACACAGGGGAAACTGCTCCAGAAAGGTTGCACAGTTTTGTTTTATGCTATGATAATAGTAACCAGCACAGCTCATAATTTCCCGTGCTTCAGCAATGGAACTGGCTCCCTCCAGGTGAACAGTAGGGCAACAATTATATTTAGTGGCTAAAAAATTAATCTGATGCGCGCTTTGGATGTCTTCCCATCTACCCCAGAGTTAGTCTCCATCAGGGCTACAACTTCTACTTCCCTGCAATATCTTTAGCATAAGGCAGTTTCATTCTGACAGAAAGACACTCACCAGCAAGGTCCTTAAAACAGTATTTACTTTTATCATTAGGCTGGCAAAATCAAGGTGACAGGTAGCCCAAGCTTGGTAGAAAATGATGCTGCTACTTCATACCCACAACATAACACTGCTACAATAGCAATAACATGTGTACATAATGGATTATCAATCCTAGAACAGCAGAACTGGCATCTCTCTTAATCAGCTGCGAAATTATTCTTAGCTAGTCCCTAAATTAAACATTTAAGCAGACAATCCTATAGAGAACGCTTTAGAAGTAGTTTTATGAGATCTTAAGGGCCTGATGTGCAGCACTCTGGAGAACCAAGGGTTTCTGCTTGGCTTTGGCTAAGACTGGGCAGCTCAGCACTTCTGGAAGCTGAGCCTGGGCAGCTACCTGAAAGGGTGCAGCTCCCTTGAGCTCCCCTGAACAAGGTAGATACTCCTCACTGCCATAGGAGAGAGTGGCAGGGAAGGGAAGCAACTGCTGATCTGCTGGATGCCACCAGGAAAATCTGACCCTTTTTGGCCATATGTGTTTAAGGCAGGGCTGGGAACTAATAAGGATGCTGATCTGAATATGTTCACTTAGCCATTTAACTTCATGACCTTGTGCAAATTGCCTGACTAAGCACCATCTATATCTACAAAAGTGGACGCAAAACACAGCCTGGATGATGTATTTGAAAGCATTATGCATGATGGGTGTCTGAAAGCTGCTCCTAAGCCATTTCAATACAGAAGGAAGCCATACTGTATAAAAACCTGCTAGTGGCAGCCAGAGTAATTCTCTGCACCTAAAAGTTTCCAAAGGCACCTCATATTGACCTACAACACATCGTTCTCCGAAAGAATAAACACACAGCCAAATAAGAAGAAAAATGCACATATACTGAGGCATATAAATCTCCCCTGGAAGATGCAGTATAGTGACCTTTTACTGAACCACGTGTGGATTAGCCCTGCTGTATTACTCAGATGTCCTGAATGAATCCCCTTCTGGAAGATCACTGCACATAAAACAAATAAAAGTGGAGATATTTAGCTGTTGGAATATTGCTTCACCTCTCCCAAAATTATTCTGCGCACATCTACATGTACCAGACTGTATTGAAAAGATATGAATTGATCTCACCTTATCCCTTTTTTGTTGCTCTCAAGGTATTCTTAACCACTTGTCTAGTGTTATTAGTCTTTGTATTTTCTCTTGTAAGCCCCATTCAAAGTCAAGGCTTCCCTGTGCTCCATGTCTGTGAGTAGGCCAGTTTTCTCCTCAGCCACACCTCAGGTTATCCTCGCTCTGCGCATGGCACATCCACAGACCAGTCACTGCCTTCTGTGGTCAGCAGGTCCTGATCTTATTCAGGCTTGTGGGCCTTCCTCTGAAGTCACTGATTTGGCTTTCAGTCTACACTTGCCTCTCTGCTCCCACCTCTGCTGCTGTCCTACACTTAGGTCAGCCCTTTTCTCCTCGTTTTCTATCAGGCAGGACTTAAAAAGTGCATCCCAGGGTGGTATACATCACCCGGAAGAGTTCAGTGTCCAGTTGGCCACTGCAGGCAATGCTTGAGAGAAAGGGATATTTCAACCCCTTTAAAAAGCAACTGGAAAACTGGGGCACAAGAGATAGACTTGCGCTGCGTCAAACAGGAAGATGGAAGGTAAACCCAGATTTGAATCCTACCTGAGAAACCACAGCCACAGAAATATCCTTCTGTTTTACTGCATCTCTTAATCTGAATGCCATTATCTTTACGTTTTTTTCTTCCCTTGTAGATGACAGCTGTAATTATTTTATAGTACTAAATACACTTTGAAAAAAACGTAAATAACAAATTATTAATATATTGCCTGCATCCACCCCTCCAGTGCACAGGAATTCCTAGTTTCGCACTGATCACAAAAGTGCTGCATCTAGTGTCAGAGACAATAACAGGTATGGTTGGTAAACACTTTAAAAGCAAAATGCGACTTCAAAAAGATCTTTATACTATTAATACAGAAAAAGTTTTCCTTTAAAAAATTTAGCTGTAAGTCAGTCTTTAAAAAAGACTGACTCAATGCCCCAGTGCTCATGCACCTGTAGAGTGGAAGGTTTTCTGCATTGCTCTTGAGTGCCAGGAATTTTTTACCCACTTGTATTTTGGTGCCTTTCATCTCAACTTCTTTCTGAAGTTGATCATCCCTGTGGTGCCTAAATGAGAGATGACAGTGAGCCCATGGGGAAAATAAGGCTGATGAAATGCAAAATAGCATTATTTATGCTGAGTCTGTGTGCAAAGTGCATTTCAAACTTCCTTGATTTTTCTGTAATAACCAATGTTGGGGGGGGTGGGGCAAGCCAATATTTGCATTTGATATTTCTGAATATCTCATTTTTTTCTTTCTCCCTTGGCTCAGTGAAGCACAGGTTTGGGTTTGGTTTTTTTTTTCCTGTTTGACTTGAAGATCTGAGTGATTACTAAAGCTCTTCAGGAAATTTCACTAGCATCTTTGGAGTCCGCAGATGGGAGAGGAAAATACGCTTGAGAGGGTGTGTTTGGGCAACCCCTCCTTTCAGCCTACAGGAGATGAATGTCAGCTGCTCATATTTTGAGGCATATTGCTGTGCTTGCTGTGGGAGCCTCACATTGATGCTGTCAGTGTCATATTCCTGTTCCCCGTTGAAATGAATTACTTGACTTTGAATTATTATCATGGTTGCTCCTCTTTAAACAAATATCCTGTCTTCCTGAACAAAAGACATCAGCTGTACAGTGCTGCTCCAGGGTTGTTGGCCACCACCAGGCAGGGCTGGGGAACAGCCAGCAAACCCCTCTGCCATACGCCGAGTCCAGCATGCATTTGGCCAGGATTTTGACAGTAAAGAGCCAAATACTGATTTGTCCAGAGCACCTACCGTCCCTAGGACTTCACTGGTCTGAATCAGCACTATGTAAAAAAATATCCAAAGAAGGTAGGATCAATAAGACCCAGAGAGTCACTCAATATTTCACCTTGGAAGTACAACTGGAGGACCCATCTGATGTATCATGCAAACCCAAACAGATCAAACCCTCTCTGATATAAATCTGTGACATCAGTGAAATGCATTGAGTCAGGCGGGAAAGCACAAGAAAACCCTGTCCTGTTGATAAGCTGACATTCTGCCTTTGCTCTTCATATTGCATAAATCAGGAGGGGCAGACTTCCTCCCACTGTTTGCATGAAGGGAGTCTTGCTAATTTTTCACATCTAGCATTACGAACACAGCAGTAAGAGAGAGGGTGAGACAGCCATCAGGCACTTACAATAACAGATTTGCAGCTCTCAGGCTCAAGGCTTCCCCACAGCGGTGGCTCCGTGCTTACGAACACTTGAAGTGCATCCCTAATGATCTCACCCAGCCATAGCAGACAGTCAGGGGTTTACTGCTGGTTATCAGGCATGATGGTGGACTAGCTGCCCTGCTGTGACACTCAGAATTGCCAGAAACTTGTGAATGGAGCCTCTGTTTGGGATCTTCATTGTCTTCACCATGATTATTATAACTTTGTAAGTAAGCAGAAAGAAATCCAAGGGACATGTCCACAGCTCCTTTAGTCATGGGAGCAGAGAGGAATAAATCCAGTGTGTCCCCAGCACTCCCATGGCTCCCACTCAGGCTCCTCTATTCTCTGTTTAAGACCCTGCAGATAACAGGGTCCCTGAGCAGGTAGAACTGGCAAAATGAAATAGGCAGTTCCAAATGTAGACGGTAGCTCTTTTCCCCTGTGTTGTGGTTTAACCCCAGCCAGCAACTAAGTCCCACACAGCTGCCTTCTCACTCCCCGTCCCCGGTGGGATCAGGGAGAGAATCGAAGGGCAAAAGTGAGAAAACTTGTGGGTTGGGATAAACACAGCTTAATAGGTAAAGCAAAAGCCACGCACACAGGCAAAGCCAAACAAGGAATTCATTCACTACTTCCCACCGGCAGGCAGGAGTTCAGCCATCTCCAGGAAAGCAGGGCTCCAGCACGCGTAACGGTGATTTGGGAAGACAAAGACCATCACTCTGAACATCCCCCACTTCCTTCTTCTTCCCCCAGCTTTAATTGCTGAGCACGATGTCATGTGGTGTGGAATATCCCTTTGGTGATTTGGGGCCAGCTGTCCCGGCTGTGTCCCCTCCCAGCTTCTTGTGCACCCCCAGCCTGCTCGCTGGTGGGGTGGGGTGGGAAGCAGAAAAGGCCTTGGCTCTGTGTAAGCACTGCTCAGCAATAATGAAAACATCCCTGTATTATCAACACTGTTTTCAGCACAAATCCAAACCATAGCCTCATACTAGCTACTATGAAGAAAATTAACTCTATCTCAGCCAAAACCAGCACACCCTGGAGCAATTTTTTCTTTCATTAGTGGCACTGCAAAGGCATTTGTGTTTTCTCCCCAAGCTAGGCTAAGCAGCTAGTCCTCACTGAGACCTATTTCCGTATTTATTCTGTTTGTGTCACAGCCAGGCGCTAGAAGGATGTCTATATGAGCATGATAGCTCCAGGCTCCCTGTTGTCCAAATATCCCCAGAGCCAGGCAAGCTGTATCAGCTGGCAGGGAAATGGGAGCTCAGCAGTGGGAACAGGCCTGAATTCAAGCCCAATACTACAGGAATTACTGACATAACACCCCAGGTTCTGTAGTACAGACAACTACGCTAGATACAGCCAAGAAAAGTAGTACAGCCATAGCCTAACTGTCATATTTGCATGAAGCTGGAAAAGTACACTACATTAATATCCTGGTGCACTTTGCTGGTCTAAGTCCCATCCAAAATAAGGGCCTCATTTTGCTTCAAACCATGCAGGCAATTATTTGCTTGCAACACAACCTAAATAGATTCTGCTTTCCAAATTAACTTTCCAAATTAACAACTCATTGATCATCAACCAGGCATGAGAAATATCAGCTCAAACTATAAATGCTCGTGAAATTTATGGTCACAGAATAGTACAAAGAAAACTGTACCACAGCCTTCCCTTGAGGGTTCATGTAATGCCTGCTGCCTCCAGCTGACTCCAGTAGTGCAGCACAGACCTCTGCTCCTCAACTGAAAAGGCAACCCTGTTCGCTGGTGGGTGGTGTAGGCTGTTTTCTCCCACTGGAACAGGCACCGGAGGGGATCACCACACTTCCTCAGTTTGTTGCACTGACTTCCAGATACATAGCTGTAAAAACAAACTATGGCCCTAAAGTTTTGTGTGAATGAGCGTAAATCATTACTTCAAGCATGCAAACAGCAAACCTGCTTATAAGATTTATTATTGTCAAGCTGGGCAATTACAGCATGGAGTCAAGCTTGTGTTTTAATAAATGAAGTACCAAAGCTCTTGCCAAAAAAAGAGGAAAAAAGAATTAAGTCAAACTTAATCTCATCCAGATGGGCTGCACCAGGTTTTACCCAGCATGGCACTGGTTTGATAAGAGAGCCGGGTCTTCCACCCAAAACCAGGAAAGGCTGCCCCCCTGCCTCAGAAAATGACACTTTAGAATCCAACTGCAAGAAGATGCAACAGATCTTTACATGACACAAATTAAAAATTAATTAGCTTTCTGGGTTTTTTGTTGTGTGATTGGTTTTGTGCTCAGGCGATTAACTGCCAGCAGGGTGGCAACCAGCAGAAATAAGCTCTGCTGCAGCCCCACGAAATCGCAGGGGTGGGTAACAATACGGAAACAGCTGGTGGCGAGGGGCTCCAACACAGCTTAAAGAAAGGTGAGAATATCCTCCCTGACTTGCTTCATTTGTAAAAGAAAACCAATGAGACCTTCTGCCAAAGTAACTGAACTGTGAAAGAGAGATACTATGTTCTGTACTCTTTCCCTTCCAACAAGTGCAAGAGACATATAGTAAGCACCTTCATCCATCAGACACTGCCCACTGAGGAACACAGCTTAGTTTACTTTACTTCACTGCTTCTCTTCCATGGACACACATGGCCATGTCCTGATAATAACGCGCTGCTAAATGCTGTTTTGGTCCTTCACCTGCTCCCACAGATCTGGTATCTCTGCCTGCGACTGTGCTCTGCATCAGCCTTCCCCCAGGGACTGGGCAGATTGCTACTACCCTACTGCTCACGTGCCAAACAGCTTGACTCTAGAGATCCAACATCTGGGTTCCTGCATGTTCGTGCAGTTCCTGCATTTGTTTTGTCTTTTGTGGTAAAAGGATGGTGTGGACAGAACCTGCCAGAAACACCGGTATGGTCCAGCTCTCTCACACCTCAGTGTCTAATGAAGCAGCTTTTACTTTCTCCTCTTCCTTCTGCCCTTCTTACTGAGAATGTTTCTCTCAGGGGCAATAAGTCCCTTTTCTCATTTTCACACCCTGATCTCACTACCATAACACTGCTAAAAAGACCAACACAGGAGCTGGGACTCCCCCACATTGACAAGGCAAGTCAGCTGCATTGCACTTTGTGCTGGGCCAGAGGATGAGGACAGATGGTATCCAAAAACTGGCAATTCTTCACCCATTACCACCAACAAAAACCTGTTTTCTAAGAATCTAACAAACAGGTAAATGACGTCCCTGACTTGGCAACTTCTGTCTGAGTTCTATCATTGCCTTAATTTTTTTTCTAAAGTGCCCCATATTTTGCCATCATTTTCTTGCCTTGCTACTAGTCTCAGTGTTCAGGGTCACAAGCAAATGAGACACATCTGCTTTCTATTTAAACCAGCAAGGAAATATTTATGCTGCAGGAGAACCTGTGGTTTTGCTTGCAGTGTCAGAGGAGGCCATTCAATGTACAGCAGGAGGCTCCAGGGCACCTGCAGATAGCTAGCTGGGCTAGATCAGCTTCTTTGTATTTAAGTGGCTGGCAGCAAGCCATTAATTGTGTTTGAGTTTTTGCCTTCAGTAGGTGGTTTCACTCCACTGGAGCCCAGCATCATGGGGGGGAGAAGGAATGAAAACAGAAAGGCATCACCAGTGTTTACCCAGTGTTCTGACATGCTAGTTAAGTTCTAAATTATGTTTTTAATTACTTGGCATGATTTATCGAGACAGTGTCTCAAGGTCATAAAGCACCACAAAGTGACACAACTTGCCTGCCAGCTTGAATCTCTGCCACTGAAGTGCTCCCTTCTCTTCCGCTCTGTCACGCTCCCTGTGCCTCCTCCCACAGTATCCAGCATCTCTGTGGTTGGATGGGATCAGACTTAACACTTTAGGTACCTTTTGGGGGCTAATTTGGTAGCTCTGAGGCAAGGCTGGAAAGGGAAGGTTCTGGGGATAGTAAAGCTGGACTGAAGGGTTGGCTTCCAAGGCGTATGTAAAACAGGTCTGCCAAAGAAGTAGTTAAAAAAAAACAACAAAAAAAACCCCAGTCCCATTCTTGGTCCTGTGATAAAGAAACAAGAAACCTAGAAAGTGATCAGGTAGGAGTACAAAGGGGAGAAAAATTATGCTGCTGTAATGCCTCTCATGCAGCCAGTTCATACAGCATGATACAGCCTGTCTGGGTGGATGAGAGAACAGACCTGCAATCCACTGAACTTGTTCTGTACCAGCCTAAACTAAGCAAGAGGATGGTCAGGGCCCTGCCCAGTGCTATTTGGCCCTGAAGAGCTGTAAAGGAAAACTCACTGATTTTAAGTGTACAGCAGGAACTCCCTTGCTTTGCACCCAGTGCATAATGATCTGTTACTGCACTGCCAATTAAAGCTGCTAACACTCCTCATGCCTTTGGGAAGGAATTTGTGCCCTTCCTGTGGCAAAACAGTGCAATGTGGCAAGGAAGAGACTGTGGAATCCAACCCTTATGTATTTTAAGGCTTCTATAAATAATTAAAGGAGCTCATTAATTAATAAAAAGAAAGTGAAATTGAAAAAGCAGGAGGAGAGGGGCAATGAATACCCACTGGGGGATAATAAGTATGTCCTACACTGCAGCTTACACAGACTGAAGTCTTTTAGGGAGAGTTAAAGTGGCTTTGTGGTTTGAGCTAGAGAAACAAATCTTAGCTGGAAGAAAAATCTTCTGGGAATAACAAGCTATTTCCTAAGTCCAAGTTACACTTGGGAAGATTTTTCAAGATTTACACACTCAAGTGAGAACAACATGGGATATATACAGATGTATTTGTGTATTTCTCAAATACATAAGAAAAAAAAGATCTAGCTGGCGCCTGAGGTTGGCTTGCACCAACAAGTCTTTGGGGAAGAGATAAAATACAGCAATGCAGAGAAAAACATCTTTCATTAATTAGATCATTATTAGTCTCCTCTGGCTCAAACGTGGGCAGCTTTGAAACCCTAGCTGCTATCAAAGAAAAGATTTACAGAAGTTCCACAAAGACAGAAAGAAACAATAAAGTCTGGTAATATCCCAGTGGGCTAAGAATTGGTAGAGTACACTGACTGCAAGTTACTAATTACAGCAGCTTTGAAATCAGAAGCTTAAATCTGTGCTAAACAGCAACACGGTGCTTTGGGCCACAGTTTCAACCACAGAGAAGAAACGTGCCAAATACACGCACACAGGCACAGACAAGTCATTCCAAAAGGAAACCAGGAAATTGCAGGTGCAGCCGAATGCTTGTGAGTGCACAATTACCCAGTGGGTGTTTGCAACTGCATATTTCATACGCGCAATTACCTCTTTGCACCCTGGCCTGCGTATTTTTTTATGCAATTTAAATGCCTATCTTTAAGAATATGACCTTAGTATCTGAAAATACAAAAGTTGCCCGTAGTGCTGATCTGAATGGCCAGTACGCATCAGGGTTTTAAACAGGTGAAAGGGCTGTTTTATCTCATATTACTGACACACTGCCTGACATGAAATTGGTACTTTGCTGCTGATGACTTCTCAGCTCTTGAATATTTCCCTTGGAAGTTTTGGCATGCAGCTGGTGAGCCGTGCAGCACAAGTGAAGGAAGAGGAGATGTATGTGTACCCTACAGGAAGGAAACGCAGAGAAAAGGTATTAAATGAGGTTGAAGCCTGTGATCTTGCCAAATCAAGAAAATGGAAGGTAATACAGGTGGCTGTGCTAAAGGGCTATCTTTTGCTGTCAAGCAGCCTGACATTTGCTCTGGCTTCAAATACTTATAATCTGTTGTGAAGTATCCTTTGAATTTTACTGTCAGCAGCTCTGTAGAGATGCGGGGTCTGTGGCTGGGTGGGTAGGACGAAGATGTACGGGTACATTCATCCTCTGCTGCCAGCCCCACAGACCCTGTCTAGTGTGGCAGCTGGCCAGCAGGGTCCAGTACACAACTTCCATGGGAAAGAAGCACCCTTATTTTTTTCAAACTCCACTAGAAAAGCCTCCACCATGAAACACACATGATGTACGTTTGATGCAAAATGTATTTAAGTAGAGGGAAAAGCAGTAAATAATAAGACAATATCCTAAATAAAACTTTTACTTCCTACTTTAGAGCCTGCATGGCTCTACACCATGATAGACGTTTAATAACACCCAGCAAGCTATATACCAATAGTAAAGAAGTCTTTCCCAGTGCAGGGCCAGCACGGCTGTTACATCTAAATTTTCTTCCCCCAGTGTAAAGGACTCAAAGCTGGGGTAACTTTCAAATCTGCTACACCATCAGGTTTTAGTGCTCTAACTCCACTGTACTCGCATCCCATGCTCCCAGAAAATGATACTAATCCTAAAATATGGGTCTGATGTAATGTCTGTAACTAAAACGTTGGGGGAAGGGGTTGGGGCTTATTTGTGCTACCTCACTTGTATTGCTAGCAGTCTGCAGTGCCTTCCAAGAAAAAGCAAAAGAACTTGAAACAGAACTTGAAGAAATCATGCTAAAGAATGGATATTAGTTGCAGAAAAGTTACATAGTTATTCATTACTACTCCATAGTAGTTTTAAAAGATTGCATAAATGTAAGAATTGATGGAGGAAATAAAAAAAAAAAAAGATATTGCCACATGGTAGGGGAAAAAAGTCTCTGTCCAAGGCTGTAATGATTTATTAATATAAGTGATCAATAACAATAGGTCCATATCAGTTTTACATCTAATTTAAACTTTCAGGTCTCAATGTACTCATTAAATAATATAATAGATTTACATATTTTAATTATATTTTATGGATTCTGAACATAATGTAATTAAAAGGGTTTTTCAGCAGAGATGATTAATGAACAGGGCAGCCAGACGTTCTGTACAGTCATTGTGTGCAAAGGACTTCAATGTGGTATGAGCTCAACCCCTGATCCAAGCAGCAGCAGATTCACCTACACATATAACCATGCGCATTGAACAACTGCATACACCGAAATGGGGCAACCAGAGGCCAGAGTGAAGGTGCAAACCCTTTTGCTTTTAGCTCCTCCCTTAGCAATCAGTCACACCTGGAGCATATCAAGACATGCACTTAGAAAAGCATAGCCCACAGAGCGTATGTTCGCTGAGCAGAACTGTGTGAAATACAGAAAAGACATTTCAGGTCTTGTGCCAAGGACCTATCAAGATGATATTCCTTAGACCAAGCACCACTCCGGCATGCGTTCAGCTGTGTTATGTGTTTTACAAGTGGGAAACTGAGCCCTGGAAGAGGGGGAATGAACTCGACCCAGGTCCTAGAGCAGGCAGGGACAGAGCCAGGACGAGGGACAGGGCTCCCTATGTCCACACTTCTTATCCAGCCGTTAGGCTGAAAGAATGATTTGACAAAAGGCTGGTGTGCCCAAAACTGCTTTTCCAACCATATCACACCAGCTAATAAAAGATACTAAATCTTTCTGCAAACCTTGCATCTCTCATATCCTTAAATAGTCATAACTGTAACACCATCACTATTACTTATACATTCAAGTATTACCTATCAGTAAAATGCAGCGCCCTTGAACCAAGATCAAAACGTATTGAACTACATTCCCAAGAGCTTCAGCAGCCAAAGTGACTGCTTAAGACAGGAAGTAAAGAAGATTTGAAATAAAAACACAGAGGAAAGCATTGCCAGCTCTCTTGACTCCACTAAAGGTCTTTGACACTTCATGTTTCCGCTACAGCTTCTGTTATTTGGTCTTGTGAGCAAAGAAATAAAGTTTCTAGTCCTCATGACTGTGGAGGAAAAGCTGAAAGTGCAACTTCAGTGCAATCAAAGAAGAAAACAGAGAAGGCAAAGAGAAAGACCCCAAAATTCATACTTAATGCAGCCCAAGGAGGTTCTAATCTTAGTTGAAGCCTCCTGGTACTACTAAGGTGTAAAATACTACTACAGAGCATAACAACAAAAGAGCAAGCAGTCACTTTTCTTGTGATTTATTGGCCCCTAGCATTTGAAAGCCTCTGTATGTTGATTTAGTAGTCAGTCCTCAATTACTCTCCAGCTTCCTTTTTTCCTTGTATAAAATCATTCTCTAGCATCTATACGAATAATACGTCAATAGAGCTCTATAATAGCCATAAAATCCATGACGTGGGATGTTTTGCAGTTTTGAGATCCCTTCACTGATTTAGGGAAATAATTCATTGTTCTATTTTCCTTTCTACCTCACTTAAAACAACTGTGCTCTCTGTGCCCTTTGCTGCTGTGAACTGCACCATCTTCCTGCCTCGGTTACACTCTTCCCTTCACAGCAGCACACGCAGGAGCTGGCTCAAGCATGACTGACAGCAAGATCTGGGGAGGGCAAAGATGGCTGCAAGATTTGGGGAAGGCAAAATTTGGGTCACAGATAGAGTTTGACATTTACTTTGTGGGGGAGAGAGGCCAGGTAGCCAAAGCATTTATCCGACTGTCAGCAGTACTTAGGAGACCTGGTGAGGAGAGGGCAACACTCCCTCAGCCCTCTCACCATCCTGATCTCTAGTTACATATTCAGGGTTATTCAAAACACTTAACAGTTTCTTGCAAGACAGATCCCATAAATTCCCCTGTTGAGGATGAAGTCTGGATTTCCTGATTTGCCGTAATTTTCAGTGGCTTCCACATTTTTTTTCCATTGTATTTTTGCCTTACTGTGAACTTTTGAGACTTCTGACATGCAGGTAGGGGACAATTTTGGCTTGGCCTGGGACAGGGGCAGACAGCAGCAGTAAAAACACCCCTGGTATTTCTGTTTTCATCTGAGCGTACCTTCAATGTCTGGAATTTGATTCAGTTTTCTGGTGCAGGCAGGTCCGGGGAGACTTTCAATATGTGTTATATCTTAACAACCCACAGACCTTTCCAAGCTGAGGCTGAGTTTAAACAAATCTGAGCTGGGCTTCAGACAATCCAACTGGGACAACTGGGCAAACTATAAACTGTGAATAGCATCTGTTGACTGCTTTCGACTGTTTCATAGCAAATGTTCATATATAGTGAGATTTTTCCTACTATTACTCAAGTTGAATTAAACCTTATTCTACAGAAAACATCACTGTACAACATGAAGCTGTACAACATGAAGTCGGCAAATTTTGTAAACGTTTCCTTTGATATTCACATATTCTCAGTTCACCATACAGTATGCTGGCCTTCTAGTCATGGAATGCTGTTTTGGGAGTAGCAACTAGTGATTTAATTCATCTCCGTTATCTTCTACCCTCATGAACTCTTTCTCTATCGCGTAAGTTTATTTTCATGTTTAAATAATTCCTTGTTATTGGTCCTAATACCACTTCCCCTGAATATACATACAGATGACATTCCAGTTTCAATGATTTTCCTGAAAAAATGGATTTTAAATGAAGCATAAAATAAAACTAAACCAGAACAAGGTTAGGAATTCCCACAAAAAAATCAACCTGTGGTGCCTGAAACAAATACCCACTATGAGATATTCTGGAAGGGGGCACTTCCTAAGAGAACAGCACAAAATCTGTACAGATTTACATGGTGCTTGGGCTGAGCTCTCTGCTTGAGCAACCTCACTTTTACACAATTTCCACTGCAAGAGAAAACATTAATGCCTTCTAACACACACATTAGTTAACCAAGGTCAGTCCTGGGGTTACAACTGTATCTACTAGCAGATCAGTCATGCTTAAACATCCTACTAGTTGAGACTGTGTCAGCCTCGACCTCTAGACAAGGTCTTTCCTCTTCTTGCTCAGCTCTACCTTCAAACCATAAAGCAAGTTTCATTATCTTCTCTGAAGAACCTGAATGCATCACTTTCCCATTATCATCCATGCTGTTACCATCAGAAACTTGTCCCTAGTGTCTCATCTCTCAGATGGCATCCTCATTCCCTTCAGCCTTGGCTCCAATTCCAGCTCTCACTGATGTTTCTGCATTTGCTCAGTAAACACACCATGTTCTGTATAATGTAAAACATGAGCATCTCATACACTGATAAAATTACTTCTGTGCTTACACAGCTACTTAATTTCATTTTGCCATTGATTTGTCATTTTAAAGTTAAATAATAAACATGGATTGTAGCCAGGATACTGAGTGCTGCTTTCTCCCCCTCTAGTTTTTGATTTATGTGTTTGTTTATTTACTGATATATTTAAGTACTCCCTATTGCATTTCACACATAATCTGGCAAATCCTGAGGATTTACTTTCACAATTGATTAGAAAAGTCAATGTTTTACAGATAGGATTAAAATGGAAAATATCTAGAAGCCCCGATGGAATCTATTTATGACAACTACTATCTCCAATAGACTCTCCAGCCCTTAAAAATCTATGTTGTGTGTTGTCAAACATTGTGAAGATATAAGCATTTCCTGCTACAGGTATTATGTCAATTAAATACTTGCTCATCTGTCCATTGTGGGAGCACCTTCTAGGCTTTTCATTTAATCATCACATGGGAAAAGATCATTGTTTTCCATTTGCTGGTAGTTTTCTTCTCTTCAAAATTAAATCAGACAGGCTAGTAGACAACGCTGAGGCAAGCAGTGTTTTTTCAATATTGTCAGTTCAGTAATCTAAATTTAAAAATTCTAAAAATGGCAACATGTGACATTTTGTTTTTTCCTTTTTTTCAGCTCCAAACCATGTATTACCATGAAATTTTTTAATGCTTTATGACAGGGCAAACTGCTTTTTAGCTTTTTGATTCTCTGTCAAATGGTGAACCTGGCTTCCTTTTGATCCACTCTCACAACCAAAAATAAATCAGTTATTCACACACAGCTCGCTCCACAGTGGAATAATCTTCCAGATCATGAAATTTCAGTGCAGAGTGATAAAAAAATTAGGCTGGTGTCAGAGAGCAGATTACAGAGCAGCCTGGAGAAAAGAATTAGATCTACTCCTAATCCCATTCTCCTGGGGCTCAGGTCCTCTTGCTGGCCTTCACTGGTGCTGCTAGGTGGTAAAACTCAGTTCTGTTGCACAGTGCCATCAGTGGCTTGAATTCGTAACAGGGGCTTTGTTTTGCTGTTCTCAGTGAATTTAATGCCAAAATGTGGGGACAAAGGAAACAGATTGTGTGCTGGGGCTGAGAAATTCCTAAAGAGAGCAAGGCATCACTACATTATTATAGCTGACCACTGGAATTTGTAGAACAGTCAATATTGATTGACCTTGCCTGTTACAGAAAGGTCAAGTGAGCAGACAGAATAAGGTGATGGGAAAGCACTGTTTGTGTGTCTCGGTGCTAAGAAGTCATATAAAGCCAGAGACAAATAATGCAGAGAGACCCACACAAGTCTAAGGCACTGGAAAACACCCCAATTAAGTGAAAATTACCATCCCCATTAAGTGGCAGCCATCATTGCTTAATTGCTACCCAGGGAGGTATCCTGATTAAGAGCAGATGAAGTTTAGCACATCTTACGCAGTGGGTTATTGCTCGGATATGAAGGAAAGGGAAGAACAGGAAAACGAGAAATACAAGACTAAGGCACTTCACACCAAAGCTGGAGGTGTTCATTTTTGCTAGATAAAATCAGAGCAGGGCTGGGGATCCACTGAATTGGGGTGTCTTTCTCTCCTTGTGCGTAATGTCAGGGTCTTGCAGGGACTGGGGCTGACATGTCCCTGTTTTGCCATTTGTTTTCTCCCGATTGGGGAAGGAGCAGGAGGTGAGTCTGCCTGCTCCAGCCAGACACTTAACCCAGCCCCGGCTGGACTGCTGGCCCGTGCAGTCACGCTCCAGCTCTGCTTCCACTGCAGAGCTCAGAGCAGCCCCAAAGCACCTTTTATTCAGCTAGAACCAGGCCTACTGTTCTCACTCTAAATCCCCTGGTCTCAGTGAAGAGTATGGCTTTGTCAAGATAATGTGACCACTTATTTTTTTTCCTAACCCAGCAATTCCTCTTTCTTTGGAAGAGCTTTGACCTTTAAATGAAGGTGCATGTCAAGAAAAATCCAGAGCTTGTTATCAAGACAATCTGTGGCACAGGCTGTGTGGTAATGTCCTCCCCAGGTGATGAATCAGATCTATCAGCGTCTAGATACTAAGGCCTTTTTTATCCTTGCAAACTCAGGGCTTTCCAAACCTTTAAGCCTGATCAGAGATAGAGCACTACAAGAGCTTACTTAAATCTCAGCAAGCAGAAAAGAGGGCGAGGGGGAGAGCGCTCACATAAAACAAAGAACACCGCTTTTTAAAGATAAAACATAACTCTAGGTACAATAAAAGCCTTTAGAGAACAGAAGAGATCTTTGTCAGGAATGTATCTCATTTAGTCCCATTGTTTCACTTCATGCTTTTCAGAAAGCCAGCCATTTATCTTGCCTTTTTTTCCCCAGTTTTTTTTTTTTTTTCTCCTTTCCTGATGCCAGTTTCCATTTCATTAGGAAATGAATCACTGATGAGGTGCTAGTCCTGTCTCCCTGCAAGCAGACCTCAAAAACAGGGAAATCAGAAAAAAGAAAATATACAGTCTTATGACCTAAAACCTGAATGTTTTTACAAGTACAGTTTTATTTATGTTGTGCTGTGTTATGGATAGCTGTTGTTTAGTGTTTATGGCATGCAGGCTAAAAATTCTGAGTCGGAGTACCTATGGTTAGATACCTTCAACATGTTTTGAGGCTCCAAAGAAATAAATTTTCAAAGGAAAAAGCAAACGGCAGAAGAATTCCTAAATTTCCACACAATTTCCCCTGTGGCTGCTGTGAGCCGAACCTTCCTGGTTCACAGCACATCGCTGGAACACTGTACCCGTGTCCCTGAAAGCCTCAGAGGATCTCTCATTTTCACAGTTGGTGTACTGCGCACACATTTGTTTGTGGAGTTATATGCCCAGACAAGGAGACAATCACATTTCTGTAGCTTGAGTACCCCTGTGATGAGGCATAATGCTGTCGTGGTTTTTGCACAGAGAAGCAAACTCCCAGAAAAGCCATGTCAGCTTGAGTTTGACCTTTCACTCAACAATGATGTAGATCAGGGTATTTTCTATGCAACATGGCTACATACTGAGCGCACACAAGTTGTCAGATACAGTACAGTCTATACCCAAACACCCTTAATCTGATGATTCCCGAAAAGCAAAGTCCTGACCCACACAGCAGTTCATTTTGGCTACTTCAGGTATTCCACAGTGAGAGAGGAAGGGAGGGGACATTGCTTTCCTATCCTCTGCACGAACTCATCCAACACTCACACTGAATTGGTATGACACACAAACCAGACTGTTGCCAGAAATGCCCATCTTGGAGCTTGAAAAACGTGTTTGTTTTTCCCAGCAACATCAGTCTAATAAAATACATTTCTCCCTACCAACCTACTCTCTTTTATATCCTCTGACAATACTCCTACATGACTATCATGATGCTGCATGAGTCTGCACAGCTTCCAGCTACATTTTTGTTAAATTTCAGTTGGATAACACAAAAGAAAACAAATGCATTTAGCATTTGCAGAATCTTGTCCCTCAGCTTTATAAGGTTAAGATATATAATGCACACATTCATTTTATACAGTCACTTGGAAAGTGACTAATCTAATACGCCCTCCATTTAGAGAGCATGTAGCATTTTGCAAAAATGTATTGGATTGACCCACTCATTAAGATGTGCACGAGTAGGACACACCACTTTCACTCACACCATCAAAAAACTTTTGAGAATTGGTGTACTGGGAGGTTGATCAAACTCCTGCACAGCAACAATTCCCACAAGGGCTTCTTATTTTGAAGATCCAGATTTACTAACCAGCAGCCTGATTTTGAGAAGTGCCAAAAATCCAGCAGCCTTCTGAGTCTCCCCTTTTTTTTCCAAAACCAATGAATGTGCTGCATGACTTCTATTCATTCCTGCATGCATGGAATATGCCTAACTCCACCTGTTCCTACAAACTGCTTATAATCTTAACAGAGAATACATAAATAGATCAGGAACAACACCGAGAACTTGATAACTTGATGGGCACAGACTGAGCTGCTCAGGTGCTTGCGAAGACATGAATTCAGGGATGACACCACCAGCAGTCAGGAGCTTGCTTAAGAACATGGAGTCTGAAAGAATGAGCAAAGGACAACCACCATCAAACCCAGAGCAGGGTAGCCTAGCAATGGTGGACTTACACCTCAGTCTTTGGCCAAATTGCTTCATTTCTCCCAGTGCCTCCTGCCAGATTTGGCTCATCACCCCTAGGAGAAAGCCTTCTTTACATGATTTAGGTAAAAAGCCTAAGGTCATGGTGCAATCCTGATTACCTATAGTCTATAAGGCCACAAAAGAAAACCCACCAAGTCACCCTTAAAATTACTACGTCTCCTGGAAAATACTTCAGCTTTGCAAATTATGTTGCTTTCTTGCTTGTTCTACAGTGAATTGGTTTGTATCTCAAACCTACTTGTAACTAAGTAAACCTATTACACTGATTTTAATGTTGCATTGTTTCTTTGCACTCCCCTGTCTCTCTCCATCTTCCTGCTGGTCCTTGTTTTCTGTTCTTATTAAAGCATTTCCAGGTCAGAGACTGTCCTTTTTGTATTCTTTGTTGTGTCGGGGTTTTTTTTCCCTCTGTATTTTCTGTACTTCTGCATTTGTATAACTTGTAGTGCAGAGAGTTTTCAGTAATGAATTTGAATGTTTTTCCTCGTGGCCAGTTTTGTTTCCTGTTTCTCTTTTCTCTCCTTTATGCTGGAGCAAAGGAGGAAACCTCAAATGAGCTGTGCATCAGCCCATTGATGAAGTGGAGTACCTTTCCATGCAGTAATTACCATTGCCTAAGCTATACCCAAGCACAGCAAATCATTTTTATTTCCGTATGCTCTGCAACTCAGAGAAAGAAGCCCTAGTCATAGATAGACAGCATATGAATTGCCAGAAAAATCCCAGGTTGTGTACAGATCATTTATAACCTAGCCAGCCCAGTGTTTGCAGAGGTTTTTGTCCACTAAACTTCTCATAAATCATTGACTTCCTTTAAAAAGATAACAATAATTTCAAAGAGGTAAGTGGGATTGGTCTGGATCATTATGTTCTCCCTCTAGGGCAGGGAGTTGAAAGTTTTAATTTTCTTTCATCAATCTGAGTCATCACCCAGGGCTGGAATGTGGTGTTTGACTTCCACCACTGGAAACCTTAGATAAGATGAGATCTGAACGCCCTCCACAGAGGTCTCGAGTGATGCTACTGCACTTGCTTAGAAATTTGTATCATAAGATGACTACCTGTGAGCAGAATATTATAAACCTGCACCAAGCCCACTGTGGGATCAAGGCCTAAAGCCACCAGCAGCAGAGTCTACTGTCTATCTTCTTGTCATGGGTTTACAAGTAAAGAGAAGGGGGCAGGGAGATGTCATGTTTGTGATAGGGACTTGCCAAACAGGTCTGTGTCTGCAGGCATTATAGAGCACAGCCACAGAGAGTTCAGCATGTTTTTAGCAGCACTGAATTCACTGCACATGTTCTGTAGAGTTTATTTGTGCAGGGAACATATCTGGGGTTTCCGTATGTCTGGCAACCCAAGCAATTCTTCCAAACTAGCTCACTGACATTCAGAAGCCTGAATAATTTTTCTAAATCCTTCAAATCTAGGCAGAAAAAGAAAATACAACCCCATAAACTCAGATGTACAGTACTAGGGGAGGGAGGGTTACTCCTCCATAACAGCAGCTGAGAGTTACACTTACTCTCCCACCACGTGACATGTTTGTGGTGGTGTATAGTTGTCTTCCCCATCCATCCAGGACTGTATCCCTCTCTGCATCTGAATCCCACTTTTTGTTTGCTGTTTCCATTGGCTCTGGGCCACCAGTAGGCTTTTTGTTATGTTTGTGTAACAGAGGACCTTGGAATCCTTGCTTACAGTTTATGGCTGATCTGATGTGCCACCACCAGCCATGACAACCATAACAGAAACAAGTGCAGCCCTGAGCTAAGCATTTTTTCTCCAATTAATCTAGAGTTTTTTCTTTTTGCAAAAACTGTACATCCATTTAATATTTTCCCAAAATGTGCTAATTATTTAAAATAATTTGCTGAATAATTTATATGACTAATTTTCAGCATGTGCATTGTTTCTTTATTATTTTTTATTGGAATCAACTTGGGTTTAGCCAGTTGTAATCATTTTTTGTATTCTTATCAAGAAGAGAGGATCTTTAAAATGAGATACTAAACGTCCCCTATAGTCCATAACCATGTAAAAAAATACAACAAAAGACTGAGACAAGCAAAAGGCAGTAAACAGGGAAGCTCATAAGGCATAAGTGGGAAAGAAAAGTATTACAGAGCCACCAATGACCACTGCTTGATCATGGCTTACCTGGAGTTCCTGAGTGTTTTAGAGGAATCCTGGCAGGAGGAAGTTCAGCACAGTCACATGTGTGGGATGCTCCAAGCCTGAAGCATGTTCTCGCAGTATGCTTCACATCTTCAACCTGGAAAAGAAGATGCCATATTAATATATCAAAGGACAAAGCAACTTGGAGAAGATAATGTTAGAAACCTACTTACTAACAATTTGACATTCTGGCAACAGCTTGTTGATGGCACATTGTACCAGCTATGTGAAGAACTGCTTCTGCAGGCAAGAGGAAAATCAAGGCACCAAGTTCATTGCTTTCTTAATCCATCTACTGACACTGCCAACACAGACAGTCCTGCTTTTAGTACCATATTTAGTGAGGTTTTCCAAACAACATATTTCCTATGGGACACAGAAGTCAACTGGAGTGATGGACTGCAGATGAGTGCAAGCAATGAGCAAATCAGTCAGGTCCAAATCACCTTTCCCATCCTCAAAACAAGATCCATCTTCTTCTGGATCCTTGCAGATACTGGACTTCCTGGCAACGTGCCTCAGAACACAAATACAGATGTGACAAAAGGAGACTTCTGCGCTGCAGAATCACGACCATGCACCAGCTACTGCTGGGGCGCAGGGCTTAGAGGAGGGACTGAACTGCAATGGACTAATCTTCCCCAGCTACTGCTTAATTAAAATTTTCAGCACCCTATTCAGGATACAGAATTGAGTTATAGTTCAATAGGAGTATCACAGAGCATTTAAATAAAATGTATTTCAATAAAAGGAAATTCAATCTAAAGAAGAGATTTTAAAAGGTATGGATGTATTTCTCAGAACCGTTGTTTCTACCCTTACAGACTGATGATGTGCTCTCTAAAATCCAATACCAACCTATAATGTTTTAAGAGGAGCGTATTATATTTAGCTGCTTACCTAGATTTCCTTGTAAATTAAACTGAAGCCCTCAGCGATACTTATCTTCCTTTTGTTCTTTCCTCTCTAATTATACTGTGGCACTAATTATCTTATGGGCAGAAACAGTCTATAGATTGCTGCTGCTTCAAAAACTCAACCACTGCTCCTGCTACTTGCTCATACCTTATGAATATTTTCATTCAGTCAAAAAAAAAAAAAAACCCACCAACAAAAAAAGCAAGACTCTGCCCCAAGTTTTCTCCTTTACCACCAGTTCTCCATCTCCCTGGTTCTTACCTGCTTGCTATCACTACTAATTCCCAAAGTCTGATTCATGTTTATCCTTCATCTGCAGCACTTCTCTAGACTATAAATGGTACCTGTGCTCTAAAAAGCATGACTGTTTCCTGAGTAACATGACTAAAATTGTTAGGATCTTTTCCTGTAGCCTTTTTGTGGATGAGTAGTCTACCTCTAGTGTAATCCCATCTGGAGCAATTTAACAGCAGCTGTCAATAGTGTAACCATGAATTTTTTCATCTGAGAAAATGATTGTAAAATTGGATCATCATAGAGCACATTTCAGTGAAAACACTGGCTTTTTTTTTAAGTGTAAGCTCAATAAATGATGTTTCTAATGTTAAATCATGCAATGTTAACTTATTGCTAATGGCACAAATGTATGCTCACTTCACAAAATCTACCACATTAAGACCCTCTAAAGAGAGACAAAAAGGGATCTTAACAAATTTTTCAACTCATCAGCTCACCATGGAGTCAACTTAAAGCATTGATTAATAGGACCCTTGCTATCCTAGCTGAACCCGTAAGTAGCTTAATAAGACATGAAATATTCTGCTCAGGGTTTTTAGTTTAATACTTTTTTATTGATTTTTTTACAAGAAAATACAATAACATTGTGCATATAAAGCAGTCTGCACAAGGCCTTTAATTTTGCACAGGCACATCAAAAGTAACATTCATTCATTTTGCATGTGTCACCGATCTGCATGACCTTTAAACTGTTATTCAGCAAGAAAATTAAATATCTAGCAAAAAGCTTTGAAAGAACGATTCATTAGAGAGTACCTAGTATGTGCTACACATTGCATGAAGTCACACACATACACACATCTCATCGGAAACTGTTGACATCTTTTAATGCCAGCGGTGATCATGACAAGTCTTCTTTACGGTGAGGAGGTTATCTTGCTGTACATGCATAGGATGTGGTTGGGCATTTATGAGCCTCATGAGAAAACAAAGAAGTCAAGTGACTTCACCAAGGTCATCCACTCCTTTTAACTACCTACATGGCATTCACAGTTGTAGCGTCTACGTACTTTGTATGGATTTCATTTCTTGTTTCTCCACAGCCCTGTGTTACAGAGAAGAGCCATCACAGCTGTCACCCTCCCCAGGCCTCCTCACTTGCACCCTACTCCAGACCCACTACATCATCTTCCCACCACCAGCCCTAAGGCAGTCTGACACCCCTACTCTCAACCTGTGCTTTAACCACAAGGTTCTCTTTTTGCCCTGCTGAGACCAGCCTCCTTGGAGCTCATTCTCCCAGACTGGCACAATGAAATAGCTTATGTTTTCCCCAGCTTGAATCAAAGTGTTCAAGTGCTTCTGTTTGCTTGATTACTGCTGGCAAGGACAAACTGCTCCATTCACCTCATAGCCATCAACTCCTTCCGACTACCCTCACAGCAAGCAGCTAGGAGTGTTTCTACCTCCATTTGCCATGATGCCCACGCTATGTGGCTCTGAAGTCATTATACAGGGCAAGAGAGGCAGCTGCCTAGAGCACAGGACTGCTTAATGGGCAACGAGGTTATTTTTGTTCTCTATTTTAGCTCACTTTGTTTTTAAATGTCTTGCCTGGAGCAAAAGGCCTACAGTCACCACCATTGGGAAGCCCCATCATCACATGGGGAACTTCTCCATGAGTCACAGCATAAGGCAGGTTTCAGACATGCTTATAACATGCTGAACAAAACTGTCTTCCCCCTGTCCAACAGTGACCCCTTTGTGACATTGCTCAATAACAAGCATAGACTTTGGGGGGAGGGGAATTGTAATCATTAAATTGTAAATCCCTTTAAATGCAAAGATCAAAGGGAAAGTTTCAATCCAATGACACATAATTAAAAATGCAGGCGTGAACGGCTTTGATTCATGAATGCTTATGCACTTTTAAATTGTTGCCAGGGAGATCAGGGCATGAGAAAATTAAAAACCATTACGCTTCAAAAGGATAAATGATTTTCACAGCTTTCTAACATTATTTCCTGTTGCGCAGATTTTTGTGTGTTTTAACATTTCCCCCGCCCTGCCTGGGCAGATTAGTTCTGAAAAATGTTTTCCAGAAAATGTTCAGGACTCAATGAGATTAAAAGGAGATTAGTGAACTTGTTGGACGGAGAGTTCCCATTGGTACTTACTGGTAAATGCTTGGGGCAGTTAAAGAGGAAACACCCCCCCCATCCCCTCCCCCCCCCCCCCCCCCGCCATTTTACCCTTTTACCTGCATTTTAATTTAAAGAGCTGTGACCTTTTAATTCATTATTCTTTTTCTAATTGAGCCAGTACAATACAATGTGGTATAGGCCATAAGCCAAATCTCCCTGAAGTTAAAGGAAATATTCCCATGACTGTAGTGGTTTCAATCTGTTTGTTTAACATTTTTCACTTGTAAAAGTCAAAGCACTTAACTGAAAGGAAAAGGCTGCTTCCTATTTCATGAATAAAAAAATTGAGACATACACAGTGGACAAGATTCTCAACTGTCATATCACAGATGTTAGACTAAATCTAGGGCTCTCGACTACAGCAAATGCTCCCACTTCTGATCCATGCAATCTCAGATCTGCCCTGCTTCAACATGTAACTTTAACACTCCTAACTGGCACCTAAGTGGTTTAAAATAATTCCAGTCTTACCAGAGACAAATAGTGTTGCTTCACATTTGCAAGTGTTTAGAAGTTAACTTCTTGGACAGAAATGTATTGCTAAAATTCACCTGTGAGTTGATGGTTTGCAATGAACTCATGGGCAGCATTTTTGTTAGTGGCCTGAAAGTACATGTGAAAATAACAAAAAAATCTTTAGTGCTGAACTCACATTGCTTCTTAACCACTGACCACATGAAGGGTGATGATGACCAGATAAAATCTTGAAACCTATACTGTACATGGCTAGATATTAGCTAGCCACCCTCTTCTCCCTGTAGAGTTGATGGAATACAGGACAATCCATCTAATCTGCAAACACCTACATATGTAACTTCAGACGTCTTCATATCATGTAGACGTTTTTGGTTTATATGTCTAAAGTGACATAGGATGAATCCCACTATTCAAAAGGTGCACCTTTGGGACGAAGGAGTAGATACAGCCCCAGCGGCACAGCAGCTCTAAATACACCAGAAATCCCATTCTGTTTGCATGCCTTGGAAATTCAGGACTCTACTTCTTTAATAAAGTAAGATGCAGCTGAAATGATATCCACATCAGGCTGACTTGTTCCTCACTCTACTGTGGCATTTTTCAGCTGCCAGTGAAGCCAACCTTCACAAAATCTTCCCTGAGGGGGAAAAGCCAAAGACAAGTAGCAGCAGACTAACAGAGCACTGAACAGTTCAGCAGGCATTTGATGGTGAAAGCAAAAATCTTTTGTGTTTACTCTTGAAGATATGAATCAGACATTGTTTCTGTTTGAGACTGGGCTACTTCTGAAAAGTGTCTCCACAGTGGCAGCCAGCTGAGATTCTGCATAAGGGGCCACCCCAAAAATGCACTGATGCCTGCCTTTGCTATCAACTGCATCTGGTGATATAACTCCAGTAATAAGATGCCCCACATTAAGATATCTAATATATTACCCTTTTTTGTTATTTATTATCTCTAATATCTGAGTAGCAAGTAGGACATGATGAATTTATCTTTCTTTCAGTTGGTGGTTGTTCAAGAACATGTTAATATTATTCTTTGTTTACAGTTATTGGATCAATAATGTCGCTACATAACTCTTATTCTGCAGATTTCAGTCCAAAGGAGATTTTCTAGTCTCAGTTTCTTTGTGTCACAGACCGTAACACTTAATCCATTTACTGCAAGGCTTAGATCAGTAACTTGCATTTGACTAATGCAAAAGCATCTGGTGTTGACTTGAGGACTTCAAGATGCAGAGACGCAGTTTATTCTGTTTTTTTAACTGCCTTATTTTTTATGTGAATTTGGGCCTTTCTCCACTAACGCTAATATTCCCATCAGCATTTTCTATGTACAAAAACAAAACCCTCTTCATGTTCAAGTATCTAGATCCTCTCGTAAATCTGGCTGTTGAACACAATCTGCTTCCACATACATACATCCCTGCAGAATGACTGTCCTGTCTTAAGGGAGCAAGAGACCAACTCCTCTGCAGGTTTAAATGAGCTCTGATTCATTATGTCATCAATTTATATTAACTCTTTAGCCCTAAACCTGGCAGTATTGTAAGAGCAGGCTGACAACTACTGGATAGTGGAGACTGTTTGAGCTGAGAGATGCCCCCCCATCTATGTGAATACTTGGACTTCTCCAAACTCCCCTAGAGAAGGAGCTGATCATACCCCATAACAGGATGGTTGCCTGGCCCAGTTCAGGACTCCTCTGAAGTTCCTGGACCCATATGCACTCAGTCTTTGGCTTAAAGGAATTCACTTAGCCTAAGATGAGGCACTCAATTTCATCACTCTCCCCTCAGTCTTTTCGGCAAGTATCTGTATTGTTCTGCTGGGCACTTCTTGCCTTCAAAAGCAACATGCTCCTTGTAAAATAAGGGACAAGGGCATATTTACTGCACCCCAGAAGTGCCTAAGGCAGTCCAAGAATCTCCTCTGTGGATTTGTATTGTGTTTCTGCAGCAGCACACCAAGCACGTTTGTTCTCCTTGTAGTCAACAGTCACGGCACAAAGGGATTTGCTACAATGATGTCCAAACTCATGTCTAGTTGGGACACTGCATAAATATCAAGGCTTCTTCACAATATTTTCTGCGGCAAAACCTGTGATTTTTTTCTCTGGGTATATTCGTCAGCTGCTCTATTACGAGATCAGGTCTGGGATTCTCTGCTATTCACTGGATTTCTTTATCCAGTTTATCTTTATCTTTATTGGACAAGCTGGAGAGGTGGGCCTGTATGAACCTCATGAGGTTCAACAAGGCCAAATGCAATGTCCTGCACCTGGGATGGGGCAACCCCCAATATCAATACAGGTTGGCAGATGAAGAGATTGAGAGCAGCCCTGCAGAGAAGGACTTGGGGGTACTGATGGATGAAAAGCTGGACATGAGCCGGCAATGTGCGCTTGCAGCCCAGAAAGCCAACCGTATCCTGGGCTGCATCAAAAGAAGCATGACCACCAGGTCGAGGAAGGTGATTCACCCCCTCTACTCTGCTCTCATGAGACCCCACCTGGTGTACTGCGTTCGGGTCTGGGGCCCTCAGCACAAGAAGGACATGGACCTGCTGGAGCGGGTCCAGAAGAGGGCCAGAAAAATGATCCGAGGGCTGGAGCACCTCTCCTATGAGGACAGGCTGAGAGAGTTGGGGTTCTTCAACCTGGAGAAGAGAATGCTGCGAGGAGACATTGCGACCTTCCAGTACTTAAAGGGGGCCTACAGGAAAGATGGGGACAATCTTTTTAGCAAGGCCTGTTGTGACAGGACAAGGAATAATGGATTTAAACTCAAGAAGAATAGATTTAGACTGGGTAGAAGGAAGAAATTTTTGACAATGAGGGTGGTGAAACACTGGAACAGGTTGCCCAGAGAGGTAGTGGAAGCCCCATCCCTGACAACATTCAAGGTCAGGTTGGATGGGGCTCTGAGAGCAACCTGATCTAGTTAAAGCTGTCCCTGCTCACTGCAGGGGGGTTGGGCTAGATGATCGCTAAAGGTCCCTTCCAACCCAAAGCATTCTATGATTCTATGATCCCACTTGTCAAAACAGAATCAGTCTTTCAGTATCATAATGACATCTTAATATACTGTAGATCAGGTTATGACACGAAGAGGACACAAAGTGTACAGACACGAAGAGGAGATGGAGTAAGAAGCTCTTTTCTGCATCAGTAGGGCACTGTCCTGAACTGTGCAGATGCCATTTGACACTTCCTCCTCTCAGACATGATGTACACAAGGGAGAATGTGAACAGCAAAGAATGACTTTGTCGCTCAGTACACATCTGAACTACACAGCTGAAGCTGGGAAAAGTGTGAAGGGAGGAAGAGGAGTCACAGCAATCACAATTCTCTCCAACGTGGTCCTCCTGCAATTCCAATTTCTGTTGATATCAGCTCTGAGCAGTAATGTACCAAAAGCATGTGTGCTGTTTGCATATTGGCTTGCAAAAACCGGGAAGACATGTTCTGATAAAACAGATGCAAACGCAGTTTCCTACATCATGAATCTCTGCTCAGCCACCATGCCAAATACCGATCTATTCTGTTTCATCCCCATGGTCAGGATTTGACTCTTACCAGGGCCAATGGCAGGAGCTAGGCAAGAACAGCTGTTCTGATTCCTGGCATGCTTAAAAGCAGGCACAACAGGAAATCTCACAGCTGAACAAAATCCTTTGCTGTTTGTTTTTATTTGTGTTCTTTCTAGCAAAAGAGTGAACTGGCATTCAAATATTTAGGCCTGTTTCAGGGATTGGTGGTGTGATTTTCTTGCTCAGTTCACATTCATTCAGGTCCTAGTAATGATTACCTTTGTCCCAGGCTCATCACAAGTCCAAGCTCACTGCAAGTCCAGGAAAAGGAAGAAAACAAAACTAATGAATCCAAATGGTGTTTATCAGTAATAAGTTTTATAAACTCCTTGGCTGTTCGCAGCAGCTCCAGTTTACCATGCTTAATTCACTTTGTAGGACAAAGACCACCATAGTTTCTGACAATCTCAGTGGTTTATCAGCATACTGTGGAAGAGATTATTTTAAGATGGGTAGGCAGCTAGATGGCTTTTAAGACACCTGCATATTTGAAGCAATTCTCTTCCTTAACACTCTCAGCCTCGCCAGGGCTAGGACCATTACAAAGGGGAAGATGAAGAGGAAATCCTCATCCAGAGATAAAAGAGCTGCCAACTGCCTTTTCTGCCCTATTGGAAATTATATTAAGAGTTGAGAATTTCTCTTCTCACCTACTAGAGTGGTTGGCAACTGAGTGCTATGTCATGAAAGACTCCCAATCCACTTTTCTGTGCACTTTTCAAAAGAAATCACTGTTCTCCATGTTCTGCAGGTCTCCTTTACTGAACAGCTACTTAAGCAATATGCTTCCTCTGCTCAGCTTGTCCTTGAGTTGGAGTGGTTGCTTTATTCTAGGATAAAGAATATGTTATAGACATGTTTTTCAGAAAGGCTGAGTTCCTAGAAGTAAATCACTGTTCTGGGACTCAAGAGATTTGCATTCATCTTCTGACTCCATCACTGACTGACTGGATGACCTCAGCTTCACCGTCCATAAGGTAGTGATGAGAAACATCAAACAGCTACTTGTGTGTCAAACACACAAAAGCTGGGGGTGAGCAGTGCTGAAGAACAGTGAGGCATGATTACTAATAGCTTGCGTGATTATTCCCAAACACATGCAATCTCATAATATTGCCTTCATTTGGCATAACACTGCCTGAAAACACAGAGAGGAAAACGCTGGTTTGCTCTAGTGTTTTATTGATAACTGGAAGGGGAGATACAAGCAGAATATCTGCATTGCCCCTGCAGACAAACAAAATCCCCACGTCCCGCAGGTAATTACCATCTCCTAATTGGGTTTGAAAACGGGAGATTTGAGTCTGAATGCATGGAATTCACACCAAAATGAACAATTACTTGTCTGAGGGATTCAGTGGTTTCAAAACACAACAGGGAGAGACTGAAAGTAAGGCTGTGTTGAGGTTTTACCTGTGAGTTTGCAGACAGCCCTTAAAGACCTCCTCTAACAAGCTGGCTACTTTTACTAGTTGGAATCAGAATCCATACTCACCCCTATTGTCATTTTTATCTGCCACTCTAGGCTCATTACATCAGTTTAACTAATGGCAATTAATACGAAAATTAAAATTGATATGAAAATTAAGTACTTAGAAGAGAGTCACTGTTCCTGCATAACTCTGGCATGTCTAATTACTGTTGTAACAAAACCACTGTAACAACCTGCACTTTCCAGGCCTGCCCTAACCCAGCCCCAGACACCTCTTTTCCTGCTGCAGTCCCCAACCTGGCTCTTGTGTCTGTGAGACAATGCTCCCCATCCCTCCCCACTGGGTTCACTCATCACACTCCTGTGCAGCAGCCAAATTTGAGAACTTTTAAGATGCTGTGACAGGCTAGTCCCCTTTCTTGCTGTTGATGCATGCAAAGATTTTATAGCACGGCTTACAATGCAGAGATCAAAACACAGACACAGGTTTGCTCAATACCAATACAGACCTCTTCAAAAAGTCAGGTTTTCTGCCAACAGACTGTCAGAGTCCTGTACGTGATACAAGAGGAAAGGAAACACTCTAAACCTGTCTGTGACCTTGGGGTTTCATTTCTCTGAGGCTTGGTTCACAAAATATCTACTTTGAATAATTAAGCAGCTGGATTGGCAGAGTTTGTATAATACTTTGAAGGCACAAGCTGTATCCCAGAGTTAAAATACTATTATGAACAGGGTTCTAATATCTTCCAGCCTTCACTCAGCAGCACTTTAAATGTTATTCGCACCAACATTATTGTGACAATAGCCTCTCACAGTAGATCATCAGCAATGTCCAAACTTTCCACCCATGGCATGCAGCATAAAACTCATCTACTTGAAATGAGCTGGCAGAATTAGAATTATCCTCTGTATTTTCCATTACCAAGGCACCAGACACACATTTTACAAACATCCTTTCAGCAAGGGACTATGTCAGTTTGCTGATACAATAATCAACATAAATCTGCAAAACTCTTTTGCTGACATTGTTGATAGGGAACAAAACACAGTGTTAAACACACTCAGCCCTCATTCCCCCAGTGCAGCTTATCTGAAGTTGCTTTGTAGAGAGGATGTTGTGATTTTATGCTGGTGTATCCAATTTTATATTGATACCTGCTGTGTGAGTGGAGCTATACTGTGTTGTGCCCAAGAGCTATCCTTACTATGCACCGACTATGCTGTAACTACCTCCATCGTATACTTATAAATGGTTCCAAGCAGCAAAATAACATCTGTATTGACCTAAAGAACATTTTATTGATTAAAGACTGCAAAAGAAACCATATGAAATGCAGACCCATTATTTAACAATGTCTTTCCAGTACCTGTGTTGGAAATATAAGAACATGAGGCTGCTAAATTTTTTATCACATGGCTCCCACTGAGATTGCTGTAATGATGCAAAGTCAAATCAATAAGCTTTGGGTTTACTTTGGGTTTCCCCCCCTTCTATAGGAGGAAGGGAAAGATCTACAGATGAAAAATGCTTCTGGATATTGACATTAAAAGGATAAGACAAGACAAAAGTACATCTCCATACTTTCTATGGCACAGGTCTAGGACAGGAGATTGGTGTGATTGAGCGACCTTTTGAGGAGGACAGCTTATACAGATCTCCACTGGCCTGCACTTTAACAGCTTTCACTGTGTTTAATGTCAAATTAAAAAGCTACTGTGTCATGTTGAAGGGCCATGCATCTTCAAGGCTTTGTACTTACTCTTGCAAGTAGAGGAGGGGGATTTGGAAGAGAGCCCTAGGAATGACACATGAGGGGCAACTATCTGATTTTAAAGAAACCCCACTGGCAAGCATGGCCAAATGTTTTCACGTATAGCATGAAGCAGGATACACTTGGCGTACAGGCACAGGGGATCAGCACAAGGCTGCCTCCTCGCAGCAGCTGACAATTTACCATACCTTTTAGCTCACGTTTTACATTCCTGTTTTTCTCCTGAAGTGAAATTCAGAAAACACCAACTGACATCTCTGCCAGGAAATAGGAAATGTAAATAAAACCCAACAGCCTCTTGGGAAATCCAAATTCAAAGGCTTTCAGACTCAATTGCCACACAGCTCTGAACTCCCCAAGATTGTGGGAGTCTGTTCTTGTATGAGAAATCCAGTATCAATTGTTTTACCATTGATGTTGTGTTGCAAGGGGAAAGATACCACAAGAAGGTAACGAAAATCTAAGTCAGGAAGTAGGATGAAATCAATGCTTGGGGGACAGAAAAGAAAGAATGTGATACAATCCAGGATTCTGACATTGTTCAGAGAAGGTTTGATGAGCTATTATGTTATAGACACATTTTGAATATTTCTAGTTGTATTTATTGTAAGCAGAGAAAAACCTAGTGATTTTGATATCACAGGAATGCTAATAAAGATTTTTATGTGTATCAGTTGGGAGAGAATCGCAGTCATTGCATAGGAACCTAAGGAATGAAAGCCTTGGTAAAACTGGTAAAGTCACTCCATGAAGATCACTTCCATTTTCATTTTTTTTGTTTGTTTTGGTTTTTCCTATCTGCCTTCTATAGTCTTTAAAACTTTTCTCTATTGAAGAAATTAAGATGAATTGTGCTAGACTGAGCGAACCCAAGCTAGACAGTCAACTGAAGAAACTATTTTCTGTTTTGGCATTTTTCTACACCAGAAATCAATACCATCTGCCAAATTGTATCTTCTAAAATACCTCTTGCCAGGTTGAGACAGTGGAAGCTAGCGCCAGAGCACACACAGCAGGTAAAAGAAAAGGACCTGAACTTCAGCACCTCTACCTCCAAAGACTCATTATGGTCTTTGGTAAGTCTCTTCACATCTCTTTCCATACCAGCACTGTGGATTTAATTCAGAATGGGAATTAACTCTGCCCCAGCTTTGTTAGCAGGCCTGTTTTGAAGATCAAAAGTATTACAGAAATAATATTACCAGGGTTGGAAAGGAATTTGTTTTCCCAGGCTGTACATTGTCTTTTTAAATCTTACCCCAAAGCACAGAAAAACAGTTGTTTGCTTGGTTGTGTATTTTTTTTTTTTAATACACACACACACATCTATTTAGCCTTTCTTGCACACACCCTTCCCAGTTTTGGTTTGCATTAGTAACTATAGTGAACATTTAAAAAAAAAAAACAACCTTTTCAGCCACTGTTTTTGAGAGATATGCAATTTAAATTCTTTTCATAATAGTTTCATATTGGTATTTTCAGGAAATAAAAACACTCCATAAAAATTACTTCCCAGACAGTACGTACAAATTAATGCATTCTTGCAACTACCAAACCCCCCCCCACACTTTTTCAGGATAATAAATAGTAGGGAACATTTTTAGAAGTGATTTTATCCTTTAGAAATAATAGCATATGAAACAGGAAATTTAAGAACACTTTGTTCTATGTGTGAAAAAATGTTTGGTGATTTGTAAGGATAAGCACAGTTTGAGCATTAGGCCTGGATTCAATCTGCACTCCTCCTCAGGGGAAGCTGGAGATCCTCTTCTGATTGAGGCACTGAATTAGGACCCAGTTCAGCTGGGTGTAGCTCCTAGCTAGACCTGAGATACCTTAAGTCATTTTGAACAAATCATTTCCCACCTCCTTCCTCTATCTGTGATGGAGCGATAACAATGCATCTATCTCTACTTTATCTTCTATAATGGAATTAGGTTCCTAGAGATTCTGAGTTTCTGGGGTACATATGGCACTCAGCATAAGAAGTTATACTTAGATTAAATCTGGGGCAAGTCTGACAGGTAATACTGCAGACTGAATGTGGGATCTGTAAACTCTGAAAGGTCTGAAGGATAGTGAGTGTTTTAACCTCAGCACTTTTGCCCTAGAAAGTGCATTGCTCAACCCCATTTACAGCCTGAGCTGCTTCTGCAATGGCTGAATCAAACCAGAGGACTCAGAGGGAAGAAACTGTAGATCAAAATCTTTTGATGACATGCAGCCACTGAGGGAACGGATGAGTCTGGTAGTGAGAATGTAACACAACTGTGGAGATTCAGCTAAGTAAAGTAGAGCAGAGGTATATTTACAGCCAGACATGAGGTCTTCCCCCTTGTGGCTCTCCTTGTAATGTTTCAAGGACCTGGAACTCAGTGTCAGAGTCAAGGACAGTGCTGAAATGCACTCTGGCTATGCAGCCTGGCAAACACGCAGGCAAGCCCCTTAGGGATGTTTAGACAATTTAATGGTGGAGGGTAATGCAAATGGTGTGTTCAGATCATTTACAAAACAAACTGATTCTGTCTTACTGTTTTGCTACTGGAAGGAGACTTTTTTTCCCAGTTAGTTACAGTTCATTAACTGCTACCATTGAATGGTTCTTATTTTAATTTCTTTGATCTAATTCAGACAGGTTTTTTCTTTTTCAGCATTCAGCCCAAGTCTAAGTTTTGGCTTAGTTAATGAAACATATAGCTAATTTACATCAATGACTATTACAGGACACCTAGAAACATTGAGACAGTCCAATCACTCAACAGGCTGAACATTTTAATCTCATCTCTTAGAAGAGAAAGGCTGCCTTATGCAATGGGAAAGGTAATGGCCCCCTTCTTTGGAAAGAGCTTTGAAACACCTGAATCAAAAAACACAAATGTGTGGTTTTGGAAGAGGAACTACAGGGACAGTTAATGAACATGCAGTGCTTCAGCAGAACCATGTAAAGGGAGACTCTACAGTGGTCTGAGATAGGAAAGGCAATTTCCAGTCTGGCCTGCGTGAGCTTCCAGTAGTCAGGACCTCAAGGCCCACATCTGGAAATCTCAATGAAGGGACCCAAGTGTTTCCAAGTCTGAGATCTGTGGTACTCAAATCTAATAGGCTGAAGTGAAGACAACTTCAAGAGACCGAGTCCTTCCCTAACTTAGATTTAATTCAGTGTTTTACCACAAAGGTATTATCTATGCAGTATATGTTCTCACAGGATCCAGAGAGATCTTGTGTCATTTTCCTGTCTTCTTCAGATTTGAACAGTCTGCAGGAAAAATTAGCTGCATTACCAAAGAAAGCAGACTTCAGAGTGGAATAAAATGTTCACACATTTGAGGAACAAATGTATCGGTGATATTCACTCTCATACCGCACTACATACTAAGTGAGGCCCTATTGTGGTGGTGCATTCCCCCCCCCACACCTTTTCTCTGTTCAACCACTTTATGACCTCAGGAATTCCTGCCAGCCTGCGACCTTGTGTAGTGAACTGGTCAGTTAGGCGCCCCTTAATTGTACCAGAAACTCCTACACGGTTGAAGCAGAGAGCGGCCTTGTCCTTATCAGAAACTCCAAGATGATTGACGTGGGGAGTGAGACCAATCAGTTACCCCTGACAGCCTTGAAACAGAGCGGTAATTACCGACCCAGATTGTGGCTGGGATGGAGATTTACGATGACTAAAGCCAATCATCTCATGATCCTATAAAACAGCAGTCCTAAGTGAGGACCTTTGAGTTCTCCTGGACTGCAGCAGGCTGCACCAGCATCTCCCTCTGAGCGGGACACCTCTCAGAGCTAGCAAACTCTTAAAGTTTGCTAAAATCAGAGGTCCATTGCCAAAGACCAACAGTGGAGTCTGCACTGAAACCCTTCGCTCCTTGAGGCTCAACCCTTGCCTGTTAAGAAATGCCAAGACATTCAACATGAGTATTTCACTGAACTCAAGGGGAATTTTTAACAGGTATACAATATATAAATATTCATGTCTGTATGTATGCATGTGTAAATCAATTTAAGGAGTCTGTAGATGTATGATTTAATTACAAAGTGAGTCTTATACTGCTGTATTACCTTTATTCACATAAACCATTGACCAAGTCTGAGACTAAGACTGGACTTAGCAGCACCTAGAGTCCTCTCTGAAAAGGAGTTTAGAAAGTAAGGGGGTCTATTCTGAACCTCGTGACTCAACGGGAGGGTCCTCCTTATCCCCTGCGTACACAATCTCTCTGTGAATCATTCCAACTCAGTGTAACTTTTCTTTTATGCACTTCCATGTAGTAATAGAGTGAACCTTGCCATCTTTGAATCTTTAACTAAGTTGCTGTTTTGATCAATTTTGTCTAATCAGTTTGTTAATCACTGATGACTGAGTGCTATTAAAATACCACAATCCAATCCTGCGATTTGCCACAAGTGACTTCTAAACTGCTACTAAATCAAACTGTGTAAAGTCGCTCATTCACGATAAATCAACATAATCAGCAGGATTCACAAACTTGCATTCGCGACACCTACGCAGAGCTGAATGATGGATGGAAGTCCTCTGACTGTGACAGTGATTACTGTGTAAAAAAGAGGCAGGAATCACAGCCATGCCCACGTTTTCCTTCTTTTTCACTTGAAGGGTTAAAATCTTGGAACCAAACTTAGACCAGTGGTGCCATGAGTCAGATGTAATAAATTGAGGGCTTCTATTAACTAAACAGGAGTTAGCTGCATAAAAAGTAACAGCTCTTTTTATCTGTGGTATCTCCTGATGCTTTCTCATGTACAGAGGATTGAAAGGCGACTTTACAAACTTCATATTAGAAAACATGGAGAATGTAGTACTCTTAGTTCTCCTGATTCAAGAGAAGGACGCCGGTTAGTACAGGGAAACAAATACACAGAAAACCCCAGGAGTCCCTAGGGCAACTTGTTGCTTTTCCATTGTTCATCACAGGAGGGTCACAGTTACACAACAGAACAAAGCCGAAATAAGCAAAACTGACCAGGCAAAAACATGTGCCATTGCAAAGACTGAAAAAAACAACGTTCCTATTCAATCTTTATGGCACAAGCCTGACACTACTTTGGTTCAATTTTCTGTAACAGAGTCAGTCAGTCTCTGAAAGGGCAACAGTAACAAATACTGACAGACAAAATCTGTCCATTGAAACTTTTTCCCAACAAGATCTCAGATCTTGGCGTCAGGCACAATTCCAGGGTGAGGGATCATGCTGCAGGGTAGAGCATTATACCACATGCTGATACAGCCACAACAAAGAAAAATATCAAGAGTACGAAAAGCCTTTGGAGTCCAAACTTCTAGAGGGACAGTTTATTTATAAAGCCACAAATGCTTCCAGTCAAATTCCTGGTGGTTTATATATGAATAGGGGAAGTGCAATAATTGTGGGAAAGGTGGCGTCTAAGGCAGAACAATTGTTTTGATTATTTCAACTGCAACCACCCCAAACTAGTTTCCAGCTAATTTCATTGCAACTAAGGATCTGGGATTTTATTGTCATCATTTCTAGTAGTCAAAAACTCTTTCTACCCCACTGAAGCTTCTCCGCTGCCTCTTGATCTCCCGGAGCATTGTAAATGTGGGACAATGTAACATAAGCCTCAAAATAGGCCATTACTTAAACAAATGGATGGGGTCATTTTCATTCATTTCATGGCAGCAATCCTCCACCCTTCGCTTTCCTTTGAGGTCGTGTTTTGATTGTCTTGTTTTGAAGCCAGGCAATTTGTCCCACACTCACTGCTGTTCATGGGCTAATTAGAATTTTAAAAGTAATTTAAACACCCTTTGCAGTGTGCTGTTAATTCCCTGCAGATCACTGGGAACATTAGCTTCAGTGTTTGTTTATTTTAACTGACTCTAAAATATCAAACATATTAGAGGTTGTACCAGATTTGGGATAATTCACCTTTAACAATAAATTCATTACAAAAGTAAGCATCCTACCTAATTAGCATTGGCTTGTGCTCATGTAAAGCTCCACACCCCAAGAAGACAGTGCGGCTGAATCACATGGTGGCAGATCTCAGCGCGGCAAGAGGCCAAGCTCCGGCAGCATGGCCTCAGCACCCTACAGTGACCGACGCAGGGTCGCACAGGGCATCTGCAGAGTTTACCTCCTCATCACTAGCACAGGCTGGAGTCACAGCTTCTGGGGCAACCCCGCTGCTGTCATCTGTGCTGGCCGGACTGTCACTGGCATGTGTGGGCCACCTGAGACACCAGGCACAGCTCGGTCTTTCCTCTTACTGCTTCAGGCCCAAGCAGCTGGAAACAGGTGCTGGTTTCGTATGAGAACCTTTCCTGGCAGAAGTCAAACCCTGACCTGAGCCCACAGAAAAGTCCAGAAGAGCCACAGCGCCCAGCACGTCAAGCCTAAGCCACACCTGCTCTCCTGCACTGTGACTCGGCGGGGACCCCAGAAGGGCTGTCCCCCTGCCTGCGCCGGCTGTCTGGGCTGCTGCAGTGCCAGCCGGCCCGTGGAGCTCCAAGCACTCCTCCAGGCTCCAGCGAGGCTGCTGCCGAGCATCATGGCTCAGCCAGCCTGTGCCTGTAACAGAGGCACTAACAGGGACAGCATAACATGGCACAAGAAACCCTGAATCAGATCAAACAAGGAAATGTTCTAACCACCTTTGCATTGATACCTTTAGCTGAAGATTACTATATGTAAATTGTGTAAACAGAATTAATTATATGAGAAATAATTGTGATATAACAGCAACAAGCGCCAGGTATTTGGGAGAGAATTAAATGGAAAAATATTACAGCAGTTCACAGAAAAGAATTAATACTATAATATATTCACAGTCTGCAGAGTAATTGCATTTATCTTCTACATATTTCTCTGAAAAGAGAAACAATTTTATGAAAACAAAATCACTACTAAGTCCTGCACTTTGCAGATACCCTATTATTTGCACAAACAAAAAGTTAGTGTATAATTCTCAGTAAGGATTTGACACCAATTTCTACAATGAGCATTATTATAAGCAATTAAAACTGAACTACACTTGTCAGAGAAGTGCCTATGATATACATTGGTGAGCATTAACAACCACTTCTATCTGGCATGTTTGCTTATGCATTAATACTCTATTAAGCCAGCAAAGAACATGAAAGCAGCTGTACCTGGGTTCTTCTAGCCAAGTAGCCTCTCTTCAACAAGGGCCGTAAGTTCACACCTAGAGATGAGTGAAAACTGTGCAAATGTACATGGCACTTCCCAAGTACTCTCATAGCTTGTGACCATTTTTAGTTAAGGAATTTCTTGAATGTAACATCACTTGTCTATCTAGTAACACTCAATAGATGTCTTCTCCAAATGCTGTGCAGGCTCTCTGGGTCCCACATACTCTTTTTGCAAATACAACAGTCTTTGGCAAGGAGTTTCACAGACCCACTAACACTTCTTCTGTTCATCTTGAACACAGTTGGTACAATTTATAAATGACATAATTTTATTTTCCATCTATTGCTTTCCTAAAAACTCTTAATTTTATTATTATTTGCTTTTCTGGTAGCTATATTGACCTGATGTTTTCATGGAATTCAAGTGTGCTCTGAATTGTGGCACACACTTTTTGTACAGCTATACCACTTCAGCAATGAACAGTCTGACTTCCTCATGTGGTTACCAAAAGAGAGCAAATACTTTTATATCAGTGTAACTGTATCTGTACTTGAGGCTGCTCTAATTGAATCGCATGTTAGTATACCAGTTTTTAAAATGAAATACTTAGCAAGACACAAGCCAGTAGAGAGACCAGCCAAAACCAAACTATCCTTTTACTGTCTAAGGAACACTGGCTTGGAGCAGCAGCACGAGTCAATCAGCATTGCTTCATCAGAGTCAATGCACCCGGTTCTGCTGACATAAAAACCACTCCCCTACTTCTCTATTAATACTCTGTGCTTTTGTTTACCCTCAAAAGAGTTTGTATACAGTGCTCAGACTCTAACACATCAAAGTATCAATAAAGAGTTTTTAAACTGTCAGGCTGGCATTGAAAGTTGAGAAACCATTTCTCCCTTAGGTTTCCATGGTTACTGCATCCCCAAAGTGCAATTCAAGTCACTTATGTCATAATTTGCTCCAGGTAGCTTCCCAAGCTGTCATTGAGGTATCATCCCCCTTTGGATTAGTAAGTGTACAGCAGGGACAGCCGGTGTAGCCCTAATCCTTCTCACGGCGTTCCCAGGCAGCAATCCGGGGGGGCTGAAAGGTGTACCGAGCGTGCCTTGCAGTGCGGTGAGCTGCCGCCTTCTGGGATACAGCCAGCAACAGCTCTTGCCATTGCATTCAGTAGGACCCACGTGGGCTTTTGCAGATTTTAGATCAGGCGCTCAAGGCTCAAGCCTGGCCTGGCAGGAGGCAATGAGATTTTGTCTATGGCTGAGTCAGCTTTCAACTAAGTCATATTTACTGACAGCTTTTATAAATCTGGCATTTTCCAAGAGAAAGCATGAGGCAGCGGCTAGCACCGCAGGCCCAGGTCGGTGACCTCCCAGGGCTGTATTTGACATGCTCAAAGGCCTTTAGGGCATCATTGTACTTCTATAAATCCAATGCTAAAGCTCCAGAGAGCCTGACAGACTAAAGCCAATGAGAACCAACTTAAAAAGCAGCATAAAGAAACATAAGAAACACACAGCAGCTTGTAATATGCATGCTTCTAAGTGTAGCTGGCAGATAACAGAATAATAAGTTAAGACAACAATAACTATATATATATAAAAAAGTCCTTAGAAGAGCTGAGATTACAGCTCTAACATATTATCCAGCTACCCAGTCCCACAGATAATCCTGCAGTAATAGAAATCACCAAGGAGACAATTCAGGACAGGAGCCTGTGTAGCAGAGATGCAGAAGGCAGTGCATTACAGACTACAGCTTATAGGAACCAGTTAATTTAAATAATGTGCAGGCATCAGGGCACCATGGTTCAACATGTGCAACACATCTGAGGCTCAATCATGGGATGAAAAGGAAGAGCAGAACATGAAAATTCTGTTCCATATTCAAGGCTATAGTCTGCCATTCTTTCCCTCCCAGAATAGGGTGACCTGTCCCAGAGAATGGAAGGGCACTATCCAAAAGGGATGATCTCCTTATGAAGAACTATCATGAACAATCAAGCCAGCCATTCCTTAAGCGAGATGCAGTTTCAAGTTTCCTAGATTCATGTGTCTTGAAAGGCCAATTGCTGAGATGCTGTCACCTGAAAACAAGCCCTGCTCAAGCATCTGAAAGTCTAAAGGCTGAGGCAGTCTTTATTAATTTTTAAGGGTCATGGCTTAAGGAATTAATTCAGACTGAAGGAAAGTACACTACCAAAGAAGAAATACAGGGCGGTGAAAATCACCAGGATTAATAAACGCAGAAAATAATGTGAAATTTGCTGCTTCTTTACTACACTCAGTTAAAAATGTTTTAATTTCTGATCAGTCTTGCTATGTTTATCTACAAACATATAAAATAATATTGTATGTCCCTTCTGATGGATCAAATGGCAAATAGTTAACAGCATGCAAAACTAATCAGGGCAGCAAGCAGAAAAAAAGCTCTTTTCCACTAGAATTTACACATGGAACCTAGGAAGAGAGACTAATTGCTCCCTGGGACCCTCTGATTAGCTAAATCTGACTTGTAAACAGCTGCAAGATCATGATATCAAGGAGTGGGTACCTCTGTTTTCTGTCTGACTGGCTGCTTGTGACACATTTTTCCCCTGATTTGAGCTGATTGGGCCTCTCATTTACCAATTAGGGGATGAGACTGAACAGGGAGGAATGGAGGATGATTAAAAATCTGCTCTTTGCTATTTCTGCAACAACTGTGGACCATTCTCTTCCAAATTAAATCTGGCTTCTGGCTGGCAAGCTAACTGGCAAATGCAATCTCATTTCCCGAGTGCCAGAGTGCATCAGCTGTACATGTGCCATTTGTGGTCCATCTGCAGGAAACATGACATGCCAACTGCTTTTGGGTGGGCCGGTAGGGAGATGCAGCACTGTCAAGAAGCATGTCACTGAGCTTTCCTACTCCTCCCACTGAGGTAGATAAGGTTTGGGGATCTTGTGAGATTGTGCTTTAAAACAACTTTGGCAATTCACGCCATTTCTGAACACCTGCTTTTGTCAACAGGCCTGGTTACTAAAGTATCGTTCTTTAAATGGGAAGGCAGTGGCAATAAAACCTTTTCATTGTTTAAAAATAATTATAATGCGATCTAGGAGCTCTGGCAGGCAATGTTGTGGGAAATGTGTTTGTTTTCAGTGAAGACGACCAGCCTGGCTGAACAGGGAGCTTTTGCTGGGACTCAGGGGAAAAAAGGAGAGTTTACCACCTTTGGAAGAAGGGGCAGGCAACTCCAGAAGAGTACAGGGATCTCGTTAGGTCATGCAGAGAGGAAATTAGAAAAGCAAAAGCCCAGCTAGAGCTCAATCTGGCCACTGTTGTAAGAGATAATAAAAAATGTGTCTACAAATACATTAACAACAAAAAGAGAGCCAAGGAGAATCTCCATCCTTTGCTGGATGCGGGGGGGGAACATTGCCACCAAGGATGAGGAAAAGGCTGAGGTACTTAATGCCTTCTTTGCCTCAGTCTTAAATAGCCAGACTAGCTATCCCCGGGGTACTCAGCCCCCTGAGCTGGAAGACAGGGACAGGGAGCAGAATGGAGCCCCCATAATCCAGGAGGAAGCAGTTAATGACCTGCTACGCCACCTGGACACTCACAAGTCTATGGGGCCAGATGGGATCCACCTGAGATTACTGAGGGAGCTGGCAGGGGAGCTTGCCAAGCCACTTTCCATCATCTATCAGCAGTCCTGGTTAACAGGGGAGGTCCCAGACAAGTGGAGGCTTGCCAATGTGATGCCCATCTACAAGAAGGGCTGGAAAGAGGATCCAGGAAACTACAGGCCTGTCAGCCTGACCTCAGTGCCAGTGAAGATTATGGAGCAGTTCATCTTGACTACGCTCAACAGGCATGTGCAGGTCAACCAGGGGGATAAGGCCCAGCTAGCACGGGTTCATGAAAGGCAGGTCCTGCTTGACCAACCTGATCTCCTTCTATGACCTGGTGACCCGCCTAGTGGATGAAGGAAAGGCTGTGGATGTCATCTACCTGGACTTTAGTAAAGCCTTTGACACCGTCTCCCACAGCATTCTCCTAAGGAAGCTGGTGGCTCATGGCCTAGGCAGGTGTAGTCTTTGCTGGGTAAAAAACTGGCAGAATGGCCAAGCCCAGAGAGTTGTGGTGAATGGAATTAAATCCAGTTGGTGACCGGTCACAAGCAGTGTTCCCCAGGGCTCAGTTTTGGGGCTGGTCTTGTTTAATATCTTTATTGACGATCTGGATGAGGGTATTGAGTGTGCCCTCAGTAAGTCTGCAGATGACACCAAACTGGGTGGGAGTGTTGATCAGCTCGAGGGTAGGAAGGCCCTGCAGAGGGATCTGGACAGGCTGGATGGATGGGCCGAGGCCAACTGTATGAGGTTCAACAAGGCCAAGTGCCGGGTCCTGCACTTCGGTCACAACAACCCCACGCAACGCTACAGGCTTGGGGAAGAGTGGCTGGGAAGTTGCCCAGTGGAAAAGGACCTGGAGGTATTGGTCAACAGGTGGCTGAACATGAGCCAGCAGTGTGCCCAGGTGGCCAAGAAGGCCAACAGCATCCTGGCTTGTGTCAGGAATAGTGTGGCCAGCAGGAGTAGGGAGGTGATTGTCTCCCTGCACTTGGCACTGGTGAGGCCACACCTGGAATACTGTGTCCAGGTTTGGGCCCCTCACTACAAGAAGGACATTGAGTTGCTGGAGCGTGTCCAGAGAAGGGCAACGAAGCTGGTGAAGGGTCTGGAGCTCAAGTCTTATGAGGAGCAGCTGAGGGAACTGGGATGGTTTAGTCTGGAGGAGGCCGGGGGGAGTCCTTATTGCTCTCTACAACTACCTGAAAGGAGGTTGTAGTGAGGTGGGTGTTGGTCTCTTCTCCCAAGTAGTTAGCAATAGGAGGACAGGAAATGGGCTCAAGCTGCGTCAGATTGCATATTAGGAAAAATTTCTTTACTGAAAGAGTGGTCAAGAATTGGAACAGGCTGCCCAGAGAGGTGGTGGAGTCACCATCCCTGGAGGTGTTCAAAACACATGTAGATGTGGCACTTTGAGACATGGTTTAGTGGGCATAGTGTTGTTGGGTTGATGGTTGGACTGATGATCTTAGAGATCCTTTCCAACCTTAATGATTCCTAGTTTTTCATTAAAAAATAATCCAGTCACCAAGCCAGGGAACATGAAATTAATTATTACTCTACCCTTAATTGGTTTAGTGGTGGACTTGGTAGTGTTAGGTTAATGATTGGACTGGATGATCTTAAAGGTCTTTTCTAACCTAAACAATTCTATGATTCTGTCTCTTGAGCTAGGGTAGGGTGCAAAATGAACTGAACCCACACTCAGGAAAAAAGTTCAAACATAGCTATTTAAAATTCACTCTTAGCCAGAAGAGAAGTAAAACACACAGTCATAGGAAACCCATATTCTCCACGGGATAATTCTTGGGCACAGGCCTCCCACAGAAGGCTTTAGGCCAGTTTCATAACCTTTATAATTTTATAATCACTATCTTGGGAGGGAAGAAGTGCTCTGAGGAGAGCTCTCTTCAGAATAACACTGGGGTTTTCTTCTGAATAATTGTGTCATTTTTTTTTTTTTTTAAACTAATTTTCCAGAGAGAGAAATGTCATATCATACTTTATGATGTCACAGATTTTTTTCAGCATGATAGAATACTTTAGAAGAGTAACAGCACAGAGGTAGCAATGCCAACCAGAATTACAGCTCACTTCTCTAGCTCTGATTCACTGAATAGGTAAACTGAGCTGACCAGCCTTACTGCAGTAGCTGTAATTTGTCCCAACTAATTTGTCCCAATAATTGTCATAACTGGCAAATTCAGTTCAGGAAATATTCAGGAGGAAAACTGTTCATAGTTACCAGCGCAGATTGAAGTGAGTTGCCAGAGTTGCAAGGGGAAGCTAACAAGGCACCTGACTGTATTATGCTTGCAGTAAGCCAGAGCTGTCAGTCTTCCACTCTTGAGTACTCTCATTTGAGAAAAGCACAAGATCTTGAGTGCCTCTTGTCCTCTGTGATTGCATCTGCACTCTAGTACTGCCATCCTCCTGGAGTTTGACTAAGCCCCATGATCACTCAGAGCTTATTTGCTGTTTTCTCAGTATACATGGGGTTGATCCATTTCTTTTTTACTTTTTTTGGGGGGGGGGGTTGTTTGGGGATTTTTTTAGCTCGTTTGCCTTGCCACAGCTGAAAGCAGATGCACACAGATACTGCCTGACATTGTCACAACGGGGAAATTATGTCAAACATTAGTACCCTTATTGTTGACTGCAGCTTAACCCAAAAACTGCAGCAAGTGGCCTGACTGCACAGCACTGAATTAAAATGTTGTGCTTATTCATAAGCTTCCTTGACATTAATATGAATAAAATGGCAATAAGCCTATATTTTATATTCTGTCATTTCACTCTGCATGACTAGTACTGTAACTTTGTATGCTCCCACTACACTCATACAGATTACACTTACAAATTGCCCCTCTGAATAAAGAGCACTGCACAGGGATGACAAGTATTGATTTTCAATCTCTTTCCAAAATGACTCTATCATTGCAAGTAAGTCAGGCAATTTGCCTCATTTTACACTTCAGGCTATAGGCCTCAGATCACATTGACAGGCCTGATCCTTCAGGAGATGTTTAATTAGAAAAGAAATGAAAGGAATTACTGTAAATCAGCACTTAGTCAGCAGTGCTACAGAATTTGTAAAGCTCCTTCCTCCCCCCCTCCCTCTCACGAACGAACTGCCCTAATTTATTCCCTTATCCTCACCAGGAAGTTTTGAGGTGGTTGTTGCACGCAATCAGAACGGCTGCCTTTTCTCTAGGAAATGCCTCAGCGTGGTGTACCCTGCACCCTGCTCTTCGCTAGCAGCTCCCGCTCCGCTGGTGCTGCAGTGAGGGGGCACCCCCGCACCCCCGCCCGCCTGCCTGCCGGCGAGCCAGGCCGGCAATGATGCGCCGCTGCCCGGCGCCTTTGCTTGCAGAGCTACGTTTGAATATAACTAACACACAGTAAAAATACATCTAGCTGGAGGGGAACTGTAACACTGCTAAGTGCTGCGCGCGCTGAGAAAGCTGCCGCACGCTCCTCCTGTATTCCCACTCAAAGGCACCCCTGCAGCGCTGCTCTGGGATGAAGCCCCGCCCCCCAGCCCCACAAGAAGCTGTTAGTTAAATTTCTTCCACAAAAAAGTAGAGTTTTTGACACTTTTTGGCGCTTCTGAAGTTTTGTGAGGTGGGGGATTTTTTTTTTTTAAACAAACCTTGAGTTTACGGGCTTCCTCCCTCTGCCCCGTGCTCGCTTCTTTCTCCGTCACACACGAACTCGCCCGTTCGCCCCGCTGGGGAGGGAGGGAGGGAGGGGAGGGGAGGGGAGGAGGGGAGGGCAGCGCTGCCGGCGCCCCGCGCTGCTCCCCCGGCCCGCGGCAGGCCGCGGAGCGCGATGGCGGCCGCCAGCCTCAGGGGGAGCCGCCCCGGCTGCACGCGAGCGGCCGCTTCCCGCCCGCCGCCGCCACGGCCGGCGCCCTGGCGAGGGCGGAAGCGCCGCCCGTTCCCGCCCGCTCTCGCCCGGGGCTGACGGGAGCGGGGAAAGCGCGTTAAAAGCTCCGAATACTGGCAGCGGGGGAAGGGGAGGGGGGCGGCGGGGCTGCGGTACCGCCGAGGGGACAGCGAGACGCGCCCGAGTCCCGCCACGCCGCTGAGGGGAGAGCCCGGCCGGGGAAGAATCGCGCTCGCCTCCCGCCCCAGCCGTCGAAGCTGCCTGGCGTGATACCGCAAAAGCTGGTTAAGAAAACTCTCTAAGACTTTTCTGGAAGTTTCAGAAGGCAGGCATTCCTTTATTGCAGCACTGGACACACGGAGACTCCTGTCTCAGATCATGAGCGCCTTTCTGCGGGGATACGCACCTTATATACATCACCGTTTACATATGCAGCTAATTATCATATGCACATATGATTACGCATGCGCCCTAAGTTTTTCGAGACTCTTCCACGGGGCGTGCGTGGGCTCTGAGGTCTTTCAAGAGGCTTCCATGGGCTGCGCGCGCGGTTGGAAGCTGCTGAGATTCTGGGTGGGGTGTTCAGCGGTCCCCCGTGAGCATCCTTCTGTCGGGCCCTTTTGGGAGCGTGCGTGGCGTTAACCCTTCTCACATCACTCTTTACAAAACTGGCCTTTTCCCTTACCATTTTTAATCGTTAACCACAAAGGTCAGCCCAAAACTCCAGAACAAGCACAAGTCAAACTGTCAAAAGGCAACCGTATATAACTTCCCTTTTAACTTTTAGGGTTTAATGCATCAGGCGGGGCCGTCGAAGCCACCCTGTGGGGCCGGCCCCTGAGGAGAGGCAAGAGGGCGGCTGGTCCAGCGTCGGGGAGGGCTTTAAGGCCACGCACCCACTGTGAGGCTTGTGTGACGGTAACGGGAGGCTTTAACGGGGCACGCTTAACCTCACGGTGCTTGCAGCACAGGTGCACAAGCATGAGCAGTACTGCCCTCCACCCCTTAAAACCACAGGAGAGACTCCCCCACCCCCTGAAGCAGGGTAGGTGAGAGGACCAGAAGCCTTTTGCTTGGACCCCATGAAGACTCTGTTCCCTATTGAGATAACTTAATGGCACAAACTGAGTTGTGCTCCTGTTGTGGGGGTACCTCACGCATCCTAATGCACCCTCAGTACAGGTGAATGCAACGTATGTATTAAGCTCTGTAGCTCTGGTTCCCTATGGCTAGCGCTGCTGCACATCCATCCCAGACAGCTCAGGCAAACATGCAGGTGCCTGGTCGTGCATCCACCAGAGAGCAGGTACCTCCTGGAAACCATGACCCTCCCACATGGCACCGCGCAAGGTGTGCACTCGGGCCTGGGATCATAGGGCTTGCGTCTGCCACTCCACTGAGGTCCAGCTGCATGCCACACTCTCACAAAAATACTGACAACCAGGCAGCCACGGGTCCAAAAATTCCCCCAAACACTGTACAAGTTCTTGAAATGTGCCCATGCAAGTATCTGCAGGGCAACAGATGGTACAGTATGGGAAACCCTGGATGCGTAGTAGGTTTGCTGTAGTGTTTTTCATAGCAAGTCCATAGCTGTGTGAACGACACATCCACCTTACTGTCTGAAAGGGCTACAAGAATAACCTCTGTGCCTTTTAAGTACTTGTTAAAAAAGGAATCTCTCTAAGCTAAAGAGAAGGATGTAATATCTATGACTCTGAAAGAGGTTTTAAAAAATTACCTGCTGTTGGAATGCGGTAGGGAGGAAAAACTCTCCTACAATTTTATTAAAACTTGTTACAAATGGTGAGTGCAATCATCCATCACCTTGTATAGATTACTTTTTCTTCTCTCTAGTGTGAGAAATGAAACCACTTGTTTACTGTAGCAGCAATACACGGAGAACTGCTTTCCAAGCTCCCAGCTGTGCCCCATCTACCACTCACTATGGAAGTGACAAAAAAAATCACCAAAGTAAGGCCAGCCAACAGGTAGAGATGCCCATGGTCTGATAGTAAGCTGCACGTGACTGGTCTTGCTTGTGCAGTACAGAAGGACTTGGAGAGGAGTTTTGTGCGAGTGGTTTTCAGCATTGCTGCCACAGGTTCCTCAGCCATCTTGGGGTAGATGGGGCAGTGGAGGACCACTGTGCTCCTCTGTGAGTGGTGTTAGAGACTGTTCTGTGATGTGAAGGGGAAGCATGCTTCTCTTTGAGTCAAGGACAGCCAAACACTACAAAATACTTCAGATTAATTTCTATTTTTGCTGTAAAAAGTCAGGAAAAGGTCATTTTGTTCTTATAAATGCATAGAAAATTTGAAACATCTGGAATCTTAGTATTTCTTTGAACACAGTGTTGTTAGTGTAAGCTCAGTCAAGCCTATGAACTTTAACTAGTGCTTTGCTGTTAATTGCGGTCACTGAGGTCACCCAGATGACTTGGACTTCTTCCTTTGGTGTTGTGAGGAATTCTGGCTGCAGAACAGCCTGCTTGCTATTGACGGACATGGCTTGCCAGCTGACTATGTACAAAGGCTTTTAATAATTAGATTGAGTCTCATTCTGAAGCATGTGCTAGTTCAGCCCTGAATTGTTGGAGTCAATGGGGGAAATACTGGGTAGATTTTTTTTTGCCTGGATGATTCAGGAGTTTAGAGAAGAGGAATCATTGTACTAAATAATAATAAAAATACAACACTATGAACTACTTTAAAAATACTTCATGATTAAATATACTTTTCTACTCAGAATTCATTAGAACAAGAACCAAACACACAAAGTGAACCTTCTGTGCTTTATTGCTACCACCATTAATATTTTCAGAAATTTCCAACTGCTTCAACCATTTGTTCTGCCACTAGAAAGGAAAGCTTTGATTTCTACTGGTCTCAGCTAAAAACACTGAGTTGTTCTGTGAACAACAGAGCTAATGGAGTCAAGTTTCCTATGAAGTTGAGCTTTTTGTTCCTTTTTTTCTTTCTCTTTCCACACAGAGTAACTGCAGCCTCCTTACGTGTCCTTTGTGAGAGCCACACTGAGCAAGACAGGCCAGACAGTGATCCCCAAGCAGAATATGTAACAACTGAGATCCACTTGCCTTTTCCCTGGCGGAGGTGCTCATTTGGGTCCCTAACTCTAGCTAGATACTAATTGCCATAAAATTTGTAGGAATGTAATTATCTTTGAATTGTCTATTCCTGTGTAAAATTTTGTTAAAATAGGCTACTAGGTTCATAAGTTTCTGGGGGGTTGTTTTGATTTATTTTGGTTGTTTTGGAGGTAGATTGCCAATGTGGTCACAAAGGCCTGTTTTCTTCAGGAGATTAGGTCATGATTTAAATGGCTCAAGTTTCTAGTCATTATCCTGGGAACTTCAATTATATTTTCAGGACATTCAGGAATGAATAATGCTTCCTCACTATCAAACAGCAACTTCACACAGGGGGTTTAAAGAAGTGTAATGCACTGAAGGGAGCCCATAGTGTAGCATAACTGAATGATCAAGCATACACAAGAATTTTACAGCCTGGGGTAAGAGGACAATGTATTTGATCTGAGTCTCTTTCCACAACTGTGGAGGGCTGCTGAGGTAGCTGGTACTCACCATCTACTTCTAAAGGGATTTGAAGTCTCTAGGACTGTACTGCCTCTCCCACAGGTCGTCGTTGCTTTGTGCTGGGTAGGGAGCTCCTGCACTCAGCATCATCCTCAGCCCCAGCTTGCTGGGGATTGTTATTGCTGCAGAAGCTATGACAGCATCAAGCTTGCAACTGATGGAGATGTTTCTTGCTGCAGCTTCTGCTGATGCTTTAGTTCTTTTGGAAAAGTAGCAGCAGCCTAAAAGTTCCTTCATTAGGTTATTATTATAGGATAACCAGAACAAACTAGTTCTATATGGGTCTCTTTCACAGTCTGTCAGCAGTTTGCTATCTCTGACAGAGTGGCCACACTAGCCAGATAACATAAACTCAGTTAGCTTGTCCAGACATCCCCAAGCACCAGTGCAAACACTATTTTAAAGTTTCAGAGAACATATAATTTTAATAAAAATATCACAGCTTCTTTCATGCACGTGAGACCTGAGTGGTCCGGCCAAGTGTCCTTCCTCACTTGCATTCCCTCCCCTACTGGGTTGCTGCCACAGGACAGTTCTCCTCCCTATCCATTGGCAAGTACCAACAGAGCGCTCCCCTTCTGCTCTCTGTTCTCAGGTCTTCGTCTTTCCAAAATTACAAGAACATGCAAGGAATAAAAGAATAATAAAATCTTGGCACCTCCTTAGGATTGCTTTTCAACAGATCTCTGCTGCATTATGTGCAACCTGTGACTGTAAAATCATTTTGTGCTTACAAGTATTTTCTGTTAGAAAACAGAATGCTTTAGCCAGTCACTTACTGGGGTGTGTGGGGTAATTTTAAAAAAAAAAAAAATCTATTGACCTAAATATGCCAGAATACAGGACTGAATTTTCAGTGCAAAAATTAGTTATATATGCTGCAAAAGAGATTAGAATCATGCTTAATAAAAATCCCTTTTTCCTTTTAAAGCTCTTATGATGTAGGTACAAGCTGTACTATACAAATGGTATAAAAAGTAAATTACTGAAGACCATGCAAAATTAGCAATGGTACTGATTATCACTAAGTATTCTGTTGCTGTTATCTCAGGAAGGAGGGGGAAATAGAAAGTGTAAATTCATTTCAAAAGCTTCAGATCACTGAAGAAGGAAAATGCTTTCTGATTGCCTGGCAGGGATGACTGTTGGAGGGCATTGCTGCAACTCCTTTGTTGTGCGACAGTTCTTAAATTCCATTACTCATGCTGCTATTTTGGTCGTTTCTTGCCTAAATGCAGGCCCTAGCCCTCGATTCACTTTGGCGGATCACTAACACATGAGGTGGTGTGGGGTACTGTCTGCTCAGGGCCTCCTGCCTACACAGGGTGGCTTTTGGGGCTAAGGCATTTGGAGCAAGGACAGCCTATTTTATTTCCCTGTACAGCACCATGCACAGTCCTGCCCGCACTCATCAGCCAGCACCTTCGCTCTCTCTGCTCTAAATTGGGAGGACTGAAAAATGGCCCAGCCTTCCCCCTGCTGCCTTATTCTCCATCTCTGTCTGTTCTGTACTGAAATAGCTAATAATCCATAGACCCATTTCAAAGGGATGTGCACCTCCTTGTGCTACTGCCTTACTTACTGAGATAACTTCTGAAGGAATCCTTTTCATTAAAGCAATTTCAGCGTGCTCTATTTAGTTTTTCAGAGATTCTGTGAGAGAGAGGGAGATAAGTGACACAGGCTATTTATTGAACCAGTCCAAAATACTGCACTTAGAATTAAATACTAAAAATGTTAACTTAACTGAAAGGATTAATTAGGTCTTTGTAACTCTGCTCCTACTGAATAATGCATGTGATGTGAGGGGGAAGAGGCAAGTATTTGGATGATGGAAGAATAGCTGGTTACTAGTTGCTCACCATCTGGTCAGAGTAAGTGCTGACCTTGACTTGCACCAGTTCCTTTCCTCCAGAAAGACCCTACTTCTTGGTTTTTATTGTTTTCCTCATTAGTTTTGCACTTTCCCTTTATACTTCTTTCCCGTTTTGAGCAGTTTCAACTGATACTCTTCTCAAAACACACCAGCCTTCTCCCACCACTCCGATATGTTTCTAAAGAGGAAAAGGAAAATTTTTTTTTTGAGGCGACTCTTCAGTCACAGGTTGTACTTGAAATGCCTTTTCGCTTCAGTAGCTTATTGCTGTGCTGCTTTGTCCCACATTCCTGCTCACCTTAGCCTGTATATTTGGGATTCTCGCTCCTGCCTGGAGAAAAGGCTTGCTATCAATCTAGCTACCCTTGAGCCTGTGTGGTCTGAAGCAATCACTTTATTTAAGCTGCAGTTTAAAAATAAAATCCTCTCCACAATAATTATAGTGTTGCATTAGAAAATACTGGATGTCTACATATTGCATACATCGACTGTACTCTCTGCACTGAGATAGCTGCACCATCTGCTCTCCTGCTTCCTGTCCTTACTCCTGCAGACATTAGATAAACATGTTGAGAGAGCAGCAGGCTGTTTTCAATCATGACATATCTGAGCTGTGTTTAAAGTCACAACCTAAAGTGCCAAAGTCACTGGTACTTTCGACTGGACCTATTATTTAGTCAAGCTGAGCAGAGTTTCTTCACTCTGCTTCAGAACATATCCAAAGCAGTTCCCAGCTGATATTTGCTCTCTGTGGGTCTACCAGTGGCTCTGTCTGTAGGAATTTTCTACTCTCTTGAGCTTCATCCAGGGAGTCTGTCTGCCACTAGTAGGTTCTCTGCAATCCCAAAGTCCATATCTGATTATTAAAGCAGGCAGGGGGGAAGCCACAAAATGTCTCTCACTGCAGTTTCAGAATGGCAGAGATATTTTTCTTCCTAAGCTCTGTGTACTATCTCTATTATTTTATGGTGCTTCTTTGCCTGCTCAGGCCAGGCAGTGTCACCATCTGCCAGGAGGTCCTGCATTGTAGCACCACGTGGATAGACTCCTGCCCCGGGTTCATTTGTAGCCAATGCACAGAAAAGAGTAAAGGAAAACTTTCCCCTTCATCCATCAGTATACTGATGATTCCTGTTCCTGGTGTGACTAGCTGAGAAGGCAGGACTCTCCGAAAGTCATGGTCATCAAATGCAGTCTGAGCTCTGAAGTGGAAGGGAGCCATGGGTTAGATGGCACATTCATGACATGCACCATGCCCCCCAGACTGAAAGCCTTGATTGTCCGTATTAATCCCCTGAGAGAGCAGAAATCATCTTTGCCTGCAGAGGAAGAAGTGTAATGCCCTGTGTCCAATTTTCTTTTCATTGCTGTTTTTATTATGGAAACAAAATATTCACTGATTCTAAAATGAAAATGGAGAAAGCTAATTTTTGTAGTTCTTGCTAATAAAATTCTTAATGTGCTCTTCTCCCATTATCATAAAGATTGTTATAGTTTACTTTATCTCTGGAATCTTACTATTTTCCCCAGAATTCATGGGTGTTCCTTATCTTCAAAACTATGTTCATCTATTGAGATATTCCTCCTTTATCTTATCTTTATTCTCATAGTATGAACATATCTTTATTAATCCTACTTCTGTTTTCATAAACAATAAGTGGCTATTGATCACAAAAGCTTTAGGGTCTTTAAGAAGATGAGGCAGCAAAATGACGGGGTAAGAGTCTCAAGAAGAAATTCTGGGTTTTCAAGTAACCAGAAATCTGATAGGTAGCAAGGTAAAACAAAGCCATTTAAAAATGGGTAATTGCAGTAGTACTGAGAAGTGTCAGCTTAATTTGCTATATTGTAAATGCTGCAGATAATACACTGAACTGAGGCCCTGTTCATACTGGTAAAATGCAGGTCAAGTATGTACATCAAATGTTATATGGTTTGGGGACAGCTGAAGTATAATCTGGCTGTACTGGAACCAGTCTGACTGCACTGCCTCATGCTTGAGCATACCTAAAAATGGGTTTCAGTGAGGGTTAAAGGGTTGCTCTCCGTTCATAAGCTGCTTTTCCCTCTGGAAGTATTTTGTACCTTGAAAGGACCTAAGCAAAACTGAAATGATGCAGTTGCAAAGATTTGTTGGGAAAACACCTCCGAGCTGCTTTGCACTAACATCTGTGATTTACAAGCACAAGAATTGTTCTGAGAGCAGGAAAGGTGAATGTGACCTACAGCTCAGATCCTGGTAAATGGCATTGCTGCACAGACATGCGGTGCAAAGCCACCGATATTCTGAAAACCGGCAGTGGGAGAGTAGGGCCTCTTTACAGTGATTCCTTTCACCCCCCAGAAAGACAAAGAAAGAATGAACAAGAATCCAGAATGATTTTTACCTCGTATTGCACGTGCAGAGTGCAAGAAGACTGTAGCGTGTGGCCCAGCCCTTGCACATGGACAGTGGTCCCACTGACCACCTGCAGAGCCGAGGTGTGCATAGAAAGCGTTAAACTTGCCACAAGGCGTCCTCCGCTCGCTCACACTTTCATTCACGGGCTTCTGCCACTGCCTTTGTTTGAGCTGGTCTAATAGTCCAGGCTGGTGACTGAAGGGGACAGTACAGTTAATCTTAAGGCACTGAAGCCTGTTTGACTGTGTCTAGGTAGCAATTTAACAAAAGGAGAGAATCGGAACTGTCAAGGAATTCTGTGAATTTGACTTCTGAAATCCTAAAACTTTTATCTGCCCTTTCCTGGGATGGCAGCAGGAGCGTAGTAGTAAGCACGTCATGAAGAAAGACTGAAATGCCTCTAAGCTGTGCATCCCCACACCGGAATTCACCTTGTGTTTCCTTTTGACATCCAGCCAAATGAGTTGCCTTCTCCTGGAATAACCTGAAAGCTCGCAGCTAGGTGGGAGCCAGAGCAGTGATGGATTGCCCAGGCAGCCACAGCAACTCCAGTGTCAGCGGGTAACGATTCAGCTGGAATCCTTTGTTTTCAAAATGTCCCCTCCATCTCCTTTGAGCCATCAGGACATGCAAAGCGCATGAAGTACAGCGTGAATCAGGCCAGCTTTGCTGACAGCACATGCTGACAGCAGGCTCTCTGGTTCAGACCCTCACTCCCGCCGCTAATTTTTCCTGCACTGAGCCAAACGCTCACAGTGGCTTTTCCTCGCCCTCCCTCTGTTGAAAGCAAACTGTTACAATTGCTGCTGAGGTGAGAAGGAGAGGGCAGGGCAGCCGGTGCGTCAGAGGATCGGATCTCTGGCAGCAGGGAGAACGTGCAGCCCTTGTCCTGCTCGAGCAAGGCTGGCCTCTATGCACATTGCTATGGCAACCTCAAGCTCTTGGGCGACTTGATGCCATCAGTGAAACCTGGAGGTTGCGCTGACTGTGAGGAAAGTGTTGTGAGGCCCTTGTTGCTATTCCTTTTCCCCATACCATTGAACTCGGCCCACCACTGAACTTGCCAGCTGCTGTGGAGCACAGGCTGTAAGATTCCTGGAGACATAAGCTTTTCTGTTTTTTTCATTATACCAGTTTCTGCTATAATGTCCACACATTGCTAGTACAAAAAAGACAACATAAGGATAAAAGCTAATTATAGCTGTTGGCAAAAACGGTGGAGGCTCTCTCCATGCTGGCAGTAGTACACTTGACATGTGATTAATGGTGGTTAGTGTAGGCACAGCCAAGGCTTAGATAAACCCTAGATAAATAATAATGAAGTTTAAAAAGATATATGCTCTTGAGTTAATAATTTTAACAGGCTGTGAGAAATGTTGCTGTTCTCATGGTAACAGGAAAGCTGTAATTTCATCTCTAATTTGAGAATGCTTGTATAATGTGTGCAGATAGCTTTCTGATGGGAACTTTTTTCTCTCTTCTTTAATTGAAGCCTTTTTAATGAAGTGATATTATTGTGTAGTTTGGGCAAACAATTCAAAATGGACTAATTACCACTAAATACACCATTGAAAAGTGTAGACAGAATTATTTGGAACTAAACTGGTATTGCTGCTGCAACCCCTGGTTTTTGTATCAATAGGTGCCTGATACTGATGTATGTGGGCATTTCTCAGGGCTCTTCAAGAGATTCTGAATGCATTTGCATCTCACTGGAGGTTGCATTTGTTGAGTTATATTCATTAGATAAGAAAGAAATGCATCTACTGGTCTCTGTACTACAAACACATGTGGTCACCATTTGAATAAATACCTCACAAACAGAGACTGAAAACCCAAGCATTTGGACAATCAATTTTTTCTGTCATGGCTTTGACCTAGATATCGAGATACAGAAAGATAATCTCATATCTCATCCTTTCCATAGTAATCCTAAAAAAAAAAAAAATACAAATAAGGCACCTAAATATGTGCTGCAGGTGCAAGACTGAGAATGAGACTTTCTTGGAAAACCAGCAAGAATTAGGCCTGTGATTCTTTAGCACTTTTGAAAGTATTATCTGTGGTCCTTTTCAGTTTATTACAATGGCTTAGTCATGGAAACCAAATGACAGCATACATAATGAAAGTATTTCTGCTAGTTGTACAAAAGCGTCTCCATTGACTACTAATCTTAAACCATCTCCACTGCTCATTTTTCCTATTAAAGCTCTATATTCAGGTTTATTATTCTGTATCTGTTCAAGAACATTTAACTGCCTGATACTGGGGACAGTGCCAAAGCAGTTTTAGAGTACTTAGAAATATGAATTAGTGCTTTGCTTATAGGAAAACAAAATGCGACCTTGCCCCGTATGGGTGCGTACAGGGATTGAACTGGGACCTCAGTTACCCAGGGGTAGGAGTGGATGCATAGGTGGTTTGCTGAGCCTCACTCACCAGAGGGAGGTGGAGCTGAGCATGGAGGAGGAGGAAATTGCCATTTGCAGCTTCTTGTTTTTATGTTTCAGCATAGACAGATTGACATGTGATGAAACATACGTATTTCACAGTTAGCTTTTCAAAGGCAGTGTTACTTCAGAATCATTAACCTGGCTGAGATCCTTGCATTCGTATCTGCTTTGTTGAATATTTTCATAGCAGCAATTGGTGGTGGCTTGCATATCCTTAAAGCTGCAAAGCTAGCATTTTAATTTATCCTAATTCAGAACCTAATTGTCTTGCACTGTTGGCTAATTAAATGTTCAAAGAAGTGATAAATTAAGCAGGTTGATCATTACAACACAAGTAATTAGTCAGTCCAACTGAATCTAAGCCTTGAAATCCACATTCCGTGAGATGACAGGAGTTTTGGGGATGTGCAAGAAAGCAAAGTGTGTGTCAAGGTTCAGGAGGAAAAAACTTCCTTGAATATTTTATGTAAAGTGTCCAAATCTCACATCAGTTTGGGGATTTTCAGGCTGTTTATTTTATGCATTAGGAATTCTTTTTCTGGTGGCCACTAAGAGAAAATGAAGTTCCAAGGTAACAACTTGAGATGCTGAGATTTACAGCTAGTTTCCTACAGGATCTGACATCTTCCTGTATTAGACACAGAGCATACTTTATGAAAATAGGTATGAGGACTTTTTTTAAAAAAAAAAAAACAGCAAACAAACAAAAGCACAAACCCCCCCAACCCTCTCAACGTTAGTTAAACACCTAAATAGGCAGTTACAAATGTAATATTCCCTAGTAAGGAGCTTCTATTCACAAAGGTTTTCATACAACATTTTACTAAAAATTCTCCCTGGGGTCAAATTAGTTAAGATCTAAAGACCAAAATGTATGGTCTGAAAATCTCAGTCTATCTGTGCACCTGCTCAGATTCTCAAGACAACTTTCTGCCAGAAAAAAAAAACCCAAACCCAAACTATACAATGCATCACCATAGCAGCTTGATATTCTTCCTGCTAATATATCCAAGTGCTCTTCAGACCTCCCACACAGCCCACCCTGTACGAAAGTGCATGTCTAGGGAAGGGGCATGTTCGCACACTGTCCTGCAGCACCACACCATTGGGGACTGGCTGGAATGAGAACCTGGGGATGGTGTGCCTGGGAGAGGACACCCCATCTTGCAGCTGAAAACAGGGATGAAAAATAGTCAGCAGAGATACCGAGATCATTTAATTAAAGCATGTGGGGGACCTTATCTGGGAGTTCACCTCTTTAGTTAGCAAGCGTGGTGCTTGGCTCTTGGCTGCAAGAGAGAAGGATGCCTCAGAGGGAGTCCTTGGTGCGATCCTGTGGAGGGCTGCATCCTTCCCAGCCCCTCTCTGCTCTGCATAGCATCTGGCTGTTACAGGTCAAACTCCTCCACCCTGTCTTGCTTCCATACTGCTGTGGGTTCAAGTCTCAGTATGTTTTTTACCAAAACCAAATTAAGCACCTGTTTGCTTCAACATCTCCACACACAGCTGTCTCACTTTATTTGCAATCATATTCATTAGTAGAGTTTTCTTCTCTCTTCCTTTGCATTTAGGACAGTGAGATTTGAGGTTTCCAGTCTTCTATGGTGGAAATAACAAGTAATAAATGCTAACAGCGTCTCTCAAGGGTAAATTTCAAGTGCAGGCTTCCCACAGGCTGTGTTTTTCTCACCTATCCAGAGTGGCTGTGGCGTGGGACCAGCATTTAGATCGATCCCTCAGTGCTGCTGCAACAGCTAGACTACTCTGTCTTGTTCTGCCTGCCTCTTCCAGAGGTGATAATAAGTTTTAAAGGTTTTCTGCTTGTCTTCTCACTGCCACAAAGAAAACATCTTGTCATGGCTTTTCAGTTCATCTACTATTTCCTTGTGTAGTGGGTTATATCTTGTTTCCTAAACTCTGAACTCCTGCTCGCTTTGCTGAATCAGCTGGTATTTCATGTTGCAAATGATACTCTTACAATTAAAGCTCCTAAAAAGTTCTAATTTCCTTTTCTTTTTTTCTGTGCTCTAATTGGTCTAGCTGGATTATGTTAATTATTTCTGATCAAAACTGCTTAATTAGCATGTCAAGTCAATTATTGAGGGCCTTTGGGGTTTAAGATAGTTTTTTTATTTTTATTTTTAGTTATAGTGTAGGCAATCCATTGTTATACATTTTATGTTTCTAGAACTATCCCTGAATTAATGGAAAGTTAACAGACTGGGATATAAGAAAATGCTTCATAAGCATCCACCAATATCTTGCACTGGGGATCACTGGTACCTAAAACGCTTCTTTAATGCTTCATCGTTGAAATCAGTCTTGAAAGCAGAGTTCATGGCCTTGCAGCTGGCCCACAAGGGGACACGCACCAGGAGAGCCATGTACTACCCTGAGCCTGAGGGACGAGGGTTAGTACATCGAAAGCTGCAACCACAAGTGTTCTCCCTTCCTGTTCATAAAATGCAGGGATAGCAGTAATTTCCCATCTGCGAGATCTGTTTGAGGAACTCCTTGTAAAATACTGAAAGGCTGCTAAATGTTATGTTTATTTCTTGCAGATAACTTCTTGTAATACCCATTCATAATCAGAGAAGCCTTTAGATTACATTGGCATAGAGGGTGTCAAAGAAAAGCTGTCCACAAATTTAAGTCTCTCTTTTTTTTTTTTTTAATATTTTAAATACTTGATTTATTTCTGTGAGTGTAGGTTTTCATCAAACCATCTTTCTCCTTAATTGAGCTAATAACTTTACTCCTGTCCTCCTCTTTGTTCAGTCTGGCAAGCAATTTCCCAGCCTCATCTCCCATCTCATATATCCACTTTTGATCTGATTATTAGCATTTAATCTTTTACAACATTCAGTGTATGATATTCAAACCCAGCCTTTTTTAAGGAAGTAATACCTTTTGGTGTGCTGGGTGTCACGCATTTCCTTTGTGAGGTAACAATTTTATCTTACATTATTGCAAGTTATTTGCTCTCCATTTTCATTTCCCCCCCTCCCCTTTTTTAACTGGCATATGACTCCTCATAAGAAGATATAAGTGGAGATGCAACTGTAGAATGAAAATTGAGGTAGGCATAGATTTATATATGACAAATGCCCAATGAGCAAGCATTGGAGGATTTAACTCAGAAGTACCCAATTTACACCTTTCTGAAGAAGCTTTTACCTCCATGTAGCTAGTGGATCCTTCTAGAAAGACTAGATACCCACCCACCCCCTAGCCTTTCCGTACTCCATACACAATTCACTAAAATGATTCCCAGATGCCAACTGTTCAAACTGAGATCTGGATGGAAATTGTGTGATGCCATTGCTGTGTCTGGATTCATGTGTCAGGCAGACCGGTCTTCATGCTAATCAGTCCAGATCACCTTGTGTACTTAATCTCCTAGTTATGGACTATTCAGGTGGGTGGTCAGCTGTCTTGGTAAGCCATAGGCATGCACCAAAGTCAAGTGGGTATAGTTAAGCAGTTTCTGTGCTAATTACTTCTTATTCTATTCCATGGCTGGCCCTTCAGCTTGAAGCATGGTGCGTGTGCTCAGCAGAATGGGCAAGCTGGAGAACAGAAATATTGCAGTTTACTCTGATCACCTCTGACAGCAAATACATAATTTCTGGGCCAGCACAGACAAAACCTTTGGTGCACACATACAAATCACTTTTTGCTCAGAAGCCCAACTGGGAGTACGGATGACTGAGGCAGACCATTCAGAGTTTAAGAACATTTAAATGGTGGGGGGAGGATCAAGAAATGGCAAGTGATCTTATAGCCAAGAAGTTGTCTCTAATGCAGGAGCACAGTGTGCACTGTTAGCAGTGGGCTGGTCTACTGAGAGGACTGATCAACTGGTGTTACCATAGCACGCTCACCATAATACTGCTCCCTCTTCACTTATGCATATCTTTCCTTCAGCTATTTCCAACTAAATTCCTAGGGATCTGTCCTGAGCTTTTTCCCAGATGCAATTCGACATTATATTTGTTTGCAGCTACAAACAAACATGAGGAATTGTGATGAACAACAGGTGCACAGTCATATTGTAATGGCTGCTGCACTACTCACCCCTTCTCAGGTGATGACCTTCCTGCTGTCACACTTGCAGCTATCAGAAAAGATCAAAGAAATAACCTTTTGGCAAACAAAAAAAATATTTGGTACAAACACAGAACAAAAAGCAATAAAATAAATGGCCTTCCTGCACTTCTAATTTATTGCCTTTCCATAGGTCTTGGTCAGCAGTCTGCCTCCCAGCCTTCATCCCAGACACAGCCATTCCCCGCTTCAGGAATCAAGGAACCAGATTATCAGGAACAACCCCCCCTTTTAAACAGTTAACAGCCTGGAGTGAGTATTCTTCATTTTGATAAATCAAGGCTTAAAACTTGCTAGAAAACAATTCTCAAAGTTCACGATTTGCTGCTGTGTCTTTCAACTGCATGCCTAGTGTCCTTGTCTGTGAATGGTCTTTGTTGCTAACTACAATCCTATCCCTATCCTATGTTGATACAGTCTATTTCAAATACTGAATTATTTATCATTAATCCTAGGTGCTTCATGTATGTCACATAATTAACCTCCCAAATTAACAGGGAAGAGGAATTGAAAAACCATGACATTCTGAGCTCAAAGTCTTCTCTAAGTGGTATGAAAATGGAACACAATTGGATTTGCCATTTAGGTCATCTTAGTTCAAACCTTTCCTGCAGTTACATTAAGAAAAGATGTTTCCTTTGGGTCTCATTTATGGCAATATTTTAAATAGAAGTTTTTTTGTTCTATGCAAATATTTTTAAGGGACATCAATGATCAAACTCTTAAAAACAGAGTACTGTTATGTGCTTCAGGGACTAGTGTAGCATGGCTAGAAATTCAATAATTATGCAACAAATTAAGAGTTCCTTTGTTTTCTTTCATTCTTTAAATTCATTTGAATTACAGTGCTCTCCTGATGTCTGAATAGATACTACAACAACAACAAAAAATCAGCAGTTCACCAACAACGATTTACACATCAGACAAGCCAGTGGTATTCTTTAGAAAATTTTAGCAACAAACGCTGTCATGCTACTTACTAGCTTCACACTGGATGAGTTGAAGAGTGTGGTGTGGAGTGTTTTTGTTGGTTTTCTAGCAAGTAGTGTTTTTAGTCTTACTTCTGAGGGATGGGATGTTGCGTGTGAGGGGGTGTTGTTTAATTTCAGAAGTGATTAGGATTGTGAATTGGTAATTTTGGGACTTGATTGCTAACAGCTGAGACATTAGGGTACATTCTGCCCTGGAAGATTTGAAATGGCTGAGGGAAAACTGCTCCTAGTGATTAATAACACCTTTACTCTACACTTCCTCCAGGCAACATGCTCTGAAAATAGTGTGTGGGAGGCTTGGGCTGTGCAACCAGGCTCAGCTGAGAGCAAGGGGTTTGCATGCTCTTCAAGCATCTGCAGAACAGGGAGGAAAATCTTTGCCGAAGATGTAGGAGATGCATGTTTCTTTTCTAACCTTGAAGGCCTGTGTGAATGACCATCTAGGTACTGGTTTATTCTAGTAACTGAAACATAAATGCTTTCACTCTGGCTGTCTAATCACCCTGTAAGCTCCTCAAGGCATAGCTTCTTACTCCAGAAATAAGCATTCAACATAGTAAGGTCGTGGCTTTACATCTTGCATACCACTGTAGCGCTTATACTTGTACTCACAAGTTCCAGTCGTTCACTTGCAAGTGGTCTCCCCTGGGTGACCAGCTCCACAGCAGAACTTGGAGATGAGCAGGTATGTCTGATTTTTTTTTTTTTTAAATGCAAGGAACTAAACTAGATCTTTTTCAAATGTAGTTCCAGCATTTACTCCTTCAGTTATTCTGAGGGAAGAGCAGGTGAATGCATTCAGAAAGATGGATGCATTTGGCTCTTGTACCTGGTAATGCAGGTGTAGTGGCTGGGCTTTTTCTTATTTAACATGCTGACACATCACAGTGTCACAGTGTGTGTTTCAGCGTGATTCCAGCATCCTATGGATGCTGACAAAAGAAAGGTAGCTTGCCCTTTATCCTCTAGCAAATCCTGGTGCTATGCTTCCCCACCACATATCAACACAACCCAGCTGGCTGTTTAGTTTATCATCAATATACCTACATGCATATGCACAAAGATGTCCTGAAAATGCTTTTGAACTTTCTTTCTAATGGTCCTTGCACTCTAGTCTGACTACAAGCAGTTGTGTCAAAAATAGCAGACTTATTCCAGAAATAAGTGACTAACTGATAAGAAAACTGCCAGTATGAAATACCATAGAAATACCCTGCCACTGTGCTGGTCTCCTTGGGATCCCATGCTGGTGATGTGCACTGGAAACAGTCTCTTTCCATGTACAAATGCACCCTTCAACCAGAGGGGAGTCCAAACCTGCTTCTGTGAGGGATGAGAGAGCTTTAATGCCACATACATGTTGTTGTACAATGTTCATTATTGTTAATTGCAAGGTATTGGTGAAGCACAAGTGATGGCAACCGGTGAGGAAATCACCAGATGACCTTACAAAGGCTAGTTCTGTCCTCAGTTAAAACCATTTAGAGCAAAGCCCAGCCTTTTCTACTAGCTAGGAAGAATTTTCTATAGTCAAAAGCTTAAACAGAAGCAGAACCAACACATACCTGGAGATGAGGATCAGCAAAAGTCTAGGAAATCCATTAGGAAACAGAGGTCTTTCTGATTACAGAGCTCGGTATAACCAACTGCTCAGTACACCAGGGAGGGAATAGTTCAAAAAGGCAAAAATACTAAGCTCCAAAAATTTAAGAAACTGACAAGCATGAGATAGCTCACCACTTCTGGGTTTTCGCACACTAACAAAGCTGTATTCAAGCATAATGAAAATGTCTTTTTTCTCCTTCTTGAAAAAACAAAATGAGAATGCAGCATTGTGGATTTTTGTTTGGGGTTTTATTTTGGTTTCAGTGTTTTTTTTTTTCCTCTAAGAGTGTTTGTGTAAAGTTTCAGGCACAGATTCTCTAAGTTTTTATTGAAGTCTTCACAAGTACTCTCTCTTCAACAATGTATCTAAAGACATTTTGATGTGTAAAAGCTCATGAAGAGTGGTTAATGTGATAAAAGTAGAAGCTTGAAGCAATGACATCTAAAGAGAGTCTGTCTGAAGATCTTGAAATCAGATAGAATAAAGAGAAGGCTAAAATGACAAACATGTTTGATCTTATGTACTTAAACAGAAAATAATTTCTGAGCCCTGTCTTAACCTATAAAAGAGCTGATGAATGTCTTGGATTTAGATACATGTAGCTATATTTGCTACTGAGAAAATTACATACTTGCCCCTTTGCACTAGTACTGTATTTTGGGAGTTTGAGTTTATTGATTTAAAAACCCAGATCACCCACTTCATTCCTCCTCCCCTCTCTGCCTAAGAAGTATTCAAGTGGAAAACAGAAGTCAGCTTTCTTGTACAAGGAAGGAATTAATTTCCTTAAGGAAGAGCAATGAAATGCCTCCAAAAATGAAGTACTGAGATGATTTTTGGATCAACTAGGGAAGAGCAATGCACACAGAAGGTAGCTGTTGAGTCAAGTGCAGTCACTGCAACGCAACTACACCATTTAGAGGGGGAAGGGCAGGTAATTAGGGTGAGAGAAGACAATTTCTATGGCATTAAACCTGTAAATGAAGAGAGAATATGGAGGAATAATATGGCGTGAGCCCTAAACATGTCATTTCTGTATTGAGGTCTGGAGCTCACAGATGGAGACAAGCAGAGAACTGGGTAACAAGCAGTTAATGATGATCATCCAACTGACCTTAAATTTATCAATGGACTTCTGCAGGCACAGACAAGCTTAGACCTAGAGCCTTGCTTTAAAAACGTAGGCTCCCTGCTTGCAGAATTAAAGGAAACTTGCTTAACATTTGCTTGTATTTTGAAATACTTCTTCCTCCAAGCCCATAAAGCATCTAAATCCTTAAAAGATGCTTTTTACACAAGAAAATTCATTTTTCTTGTCTGCATTCGGGAAGTTGCTAGTTCAACCCTTCCAACTACAGAAAGCTTTTAGTATACCATGGCCCTGATTCAGTAAAGCATTTAAGTAGTTGCTTTAAGTGCAGCATTACACATACAACTCTGAGCTCCACGTTCAGGGCAAGAATGCCTCAAAACTAAATTATGGTGCATTAGAAAAATTAACCTCTATTAAATGCTGCATCATTCCTTCATCTTGCAAGGAGGTGCAAAGAGAAGTGCAGAAGGCTGAGACTGCAGTCTCTGGTTACTGATCCACCTGGCCAACAAAGCAGCCCAGCTTGTCCTTAGTAGCACGCTCCCTTTCTCACATATCTGCTTTCTTTCCCCCCACTGCTATGTTGTCTTCGGTTAGTTACTGCTGTCTCTGTCCAAAGCCAAGATGTGTCAACTTCCACATGTTCTTGTGAGCAAGTCACTGTCCCAAATGTGAAGTATCTGCATAAGCAAAGTCTCTAATTTAATGCAATAAAAACTGCTAAAGAAGGCATCAGCTCTAGATCAGTGGAGGCTGGGGCCATCTAAGCCACTGTGCATGGGCTCCAGTCAGCAGAGAGCAGCAGTTTTAATATTACTTGAGAGACTCTCTAATTCCTTATGCACCCGCATCTCTGGTATTATGTTGAAGTTATACTTGAGTGTACAATATTTGCATTCCACTTGCTAATTCATGTTGCTTGTTCTCTCTAATCTCGACATCACTGCACAAATCATTTTCATGCTCTATTTCCTATGCAGTGCAGCTTCTTGTAAGCAACATTATTCTTCCCATTGAAGTTAATTTCTGTAGTAGACTATGGACTAGCTCTAACTTTCTCTCACCTTCCCCACTTTTCAGGAGGAGCTACACAAACAAAAGTCAAAGGAATTTTTTCTATTACCTTTTTAATCAGCTTACAGACTACTGAAAAGGTGCTAGTAACCTCTGTTCTTCCTCTTCTAAGGCCTGTTTCAATGCTGGTGAGAGCTGTTACATTCACAGGGTTGTGGACAGAACTACTTCTCACCAGTAGACAATCAAAGTAGACATAAGGCATCACTGTGAACATACTAAGGAGTCAGCTGAGGAAGATGAGAGTGAGACAGTCTACTGAAGGCAGCCTTACACCTCCATGGACAGAATCAATGCAGAGGAGGGAAACATGAATCCTGAAGGGGGTAAGGGAGTAGAAGAAAGGTCCATGAGGAAAATAGAATGAGTTTGTGGAAGGCCATGAAGGGTGGCGCAGATTTTGCAAGGTACTTTTCAATATATGTTGTGTCGTCCCCCCCCCCCCCCCCCAAAACCTTTTAACTCCTTTGGTTTGCTGGCTAGGTGACACTTCTGCAGCTGCCATGCAGGCCCATTTTTTTAGAAACAAAGCCACAGTTAAATGTACCTAACCTAAATCAGCACATTTGTCTATGTAAGAAGTTCACAGAATCATAGAATCGTTTAGCTTGGAAAAGACCTTTAAGATCATCAAGTCCAACCATTAGCCTAACATTACCAAGTCTACCACTAAACCAATTAAGGCTAGAGTGATAATTAATTTCATGTTTCCTGGCTTGGTGGCTGGATTATTTTTTAATGAAAGTAAAACTAGGAATCACTAAGGTTGGAAAGGACCTCTAAGATCATCAGTCCAACCATCAACCCAACACCACCATGCCTACTACATTCTCAGCTGACCCTCATAAACACTGACCAAAATATCCACTCATTCAGTTTTTGTTTGTTTTCTGCGATGTCTCCAGTAGTGCATCAGAATTGGTAGATCTTAGCCTGTCCTAGTTTAAGGTCTGGTTTGGCACCCAGAGAAAGTCATGTTGAGTCAAGGCTCATTCATTAGTTTTATATCTGCTGACTTTACACTAAGAAATGATTTCAGGATCCATTTCCTAGTTCTGTAGTGGGGAATATAAGATTTCTTACATACACAACCTGCAAAATGCTGTAGGAGAGAACAGTCTGTGCTGTGCAGTATAATTTAGACCATCTGTAATGACCAGTCTTTCCAGGTTTTATTTTTGCTGGAGCTCTCAGACATTTCTCTGTGCTGGGATATGAGTTATATAATGGTGATTCTCAACAGACATCAACAAAAGTGTCCCCAGCTTCAGCAACACCATAGCTCTTTAAATTATGCCTTGTCCGTGTGCGTGGACACATGCCATGGAAGTTCTGATATATCCGCTTTTATTCCCTCAATGTTTGCTTTCCACTCATACAGGAAATGGTATGGTTTTTCTTTTTGGCTGAGGGGCAACAAGTTTTATTTCTCTTTCATTTCCTTATGAAGGTATCTTTCCTAAGTATGCCAGGAGACAGCAGCAATGCATTTTTCTGTGGCTTATAATTAAAAACTCTTCATGAACTTTACTTTTTGTGGCATGCAAGGACAAGGAAGTATCCAATGTTTTGTTCAAGTCCACTTTATACTATATGCTTAATAGTAGCTACATGGGTGAAGTGGAGTTAGTGAGCATTAACAGCAGCACATGCTTTAAATGGCTGCTCATTTCTTCTGTCTTCTCTCCTCTGTGCTCAGAAATGGCTCAAAGTACGGCACAACAGAAATCGGCTTTGTTTTGTGTCTAAATTTCTGCAGATTTTTGCTGTGTTCAGTGAAGGCGCAGAACAATTGTATTAGTGCTACAGGAATAGAGATTGTATCTGTAACTTGTCAACACATGAAGTCAGTTTTGAAAGTATCTATGTGTTGCTGTCCATCTGCTGAGGGAAAAGTAAAAGTCCAAGATGCAATGCTGGGACTCAGCTGCACAAATGTCACTCTAGGTGCTCCTCCAGTTGCCACTTCAGGTCAGCATAGCTCTTCTGCAAGTCCTGCTACATCCACTGGCCTGTTCTGGATGTCCCTGGTTTTTAGGCAATTGATGTTCAATTTTTAGGCCTTCCGACTGAGTTTCTGGCTCTGCAACAAGTTCATCTGAGACTTAAAGCAAATCTCTTGATTCCTCTGCAAGACACAGATAATGATCCTTTCTATTTTAACAGTAGGAGGCTCAGAGAAGGACAGTAGTTACTACATGTACGTCTGGATCCTAACACAGCAGCACCTCAATCTTAGCTGATCCTCATGCACTAGACCATTGATATTTCTTTCATCTCTCTCTCTCTCTCTCTCTCTCTCCAAGCTGTCGGCATACTCTGGCCAAGAGAACAGCCTGAAGACATTTCAGGGGTGGAGACTGGATATTTTAAAATGTTATTTCTGCTTTAGGCTAAGAAACTTAACCATTCTGGGACAAATTATTTGCTGCTACTGTGCCAAGATTATTGCCATTCCATGGTAGGAAGGCTGGATTAATTAATAGATTGTACAGACATTTTACTCGAAATTGCTGACCCTTCCACGTGTTCACCTCCTGTTCTCTGAAGTACCACCATCTGTGCACTAAGTGGTATATAGTACACAGCCATATTTTTATTCTCTTCTGGAAAAAAAATGATGGGCTCAGTTGTCCTATCACCTAGACTAAAATGCTTTCTACGTAATGGTGAGCCGCATATGTTTTTGCCTTACCTGTAGCCGAGTTTAACATTTTATACTGACTAGTGGGAGAACGTTAACAGAATACTTGTTTCTGCCTCTAAATTAAGGGCTAGGTCAAATCTCATCAGTGCCCTTAAAAGATAACTACAGAAAAGATAATTTTCCCTTTTTACCTTTCTGTCATTAATTCAGAATTATAAATACATAATTATATGGCATAGATTTTCTTTCTGTACAGCACTTAAAATGTTTTGTTCACTTATCAAATATTTTGTTTCAATATTTATGGTCTGGATGCTTTTCATGTGTCTTAGACTACTATAGATGCTCCAAAAAACTCCTTTCAAAAGTCCTTATTTCTGAAACCACCTTTGTGTGGTTTTTCTTTTCACACTGCTCTCCAGTGTACATCTTCACAAACTCACCTGCATTCTCTTTTTTTTTTTTTTTTTTTTAGATCAACAGTGATGCTTGGAGCTTAAAAATGACAGATTATATTTTACTTGGGTGCACATAGTATGAGCTTCAACAAACCATTAGAATAGTTTGCACAAACTGCCTTTTCTCCAGACTTCTTGAGTGGGGGGGAGGGTGAGCACAATGCAAGAGTGCAGAGTTGCAGCAAGGAGGGCAGTTTGGGGGTTGGAGCCACCAGGAAGTAGAATTTTGTGCTTCACAAATCATTGAGCTGTAGCAAATGTAGGACAGGAGATCTCTGCCACAGCCTGATCTTTTGGAGAGCACTCCATTTAAAAAATGAGCTGGAAAAAGTATGGTCTAGTGTGAGGTTAAACTGTTGTATTGAAAATGAACAAACCAAAACTCATTTGCCAGGTTTGGTTGACAATACTGAAGTAATAAGCCAGGGATCTGAATTACTTTTCTACATGCAAAAGACAGTGCAGCATATGGAGGCTTTTAGTGTTGTAATGGTTGAGCAGATAAAAATGGAGGGTTATTCTCTACTGCTTTTTCCTGTCAAAAAAAACAAGGTGGGAGAGGAATCATCTCCTTAATCTCGTTGCCACAGGCAAATTCCAGTTCAGGAAACCAGTCTCTTTCCTCAGAGAGGACGACGTTGCTGGGCTGCTCCTCCCAGCCTGGCTATGAGCTGCGGCACTTCCATGGAGGATGAAGCAACTGAGTGTGGTTTAGTACTACACAAATGTGATTGCTTTGTTGAGCATCAAGAAAGATGATGTGCCATTCACAACCAGCATGCTGGAAAAAAGAATTTTTCATGGGATCATTTGTAGTTTACAATTTAACACAAAACCTGTTAAAGCACAAAAGCAGTCTGTTATCGTCCAGAAACACTGTGCACAGCAACTTTTAGTGTTTATTTATGAAAACAATACAGTGTGGTTCCAGTGGGAACTGATCAAGTTGCATAAAAGATTTAAGAGTCCATTCTGTAGCTGTAATAATGCTTTTAGCACTTTCTCAGATCCTTCCCTATATTCCAACATAGTGGCTTGTGCTAGTTTATCTTTTGGACCATAAACCATTTTATGCCTTCAGTATTTTGGAAGTGGTATCACGATAAAACAGATTTAAGCCACAAAATAATACACATATTTTCTATTTGGAAACGTGTTAAATCTGTTTTTGAGAAACTAACCGCATGTAAAACTATTAGCACAGTATTGGTAATACCCTAGAATATCACTCTAAAAGTAATGGCAGGTTCTTGTTAACAAGTAATCCTGTTTTAATACAACTCTGTTGAAAAATTTATCATTGAAAAATCATGTTCAAGAAAAAAGTAAAATTCCTCTCTGAGACTTTAAGCAACTTATTTTGTTTTGGTTTTTTAGAAATTTAATCAAAAGAGATCTTGAAGCCTTTTATGAAATGAAAACTAAGGGGGTTGTTTTTTTTTTTAATTGTTCTTTAAAAACATAAAGATTTTTGAGCCATACCCAGGCTTTTCTAAATGTTCAGCAGGTAAACATGACAAAATTAACAACTCCAATTCAACATTTAAAATAATAATAACGGAGACAGAGTGATACCATCCTCAGTTAATGTTAGCAGTTTGCATCATAAGGGAGCATGGCCTCAGACAGGGCAATTCCAATGTATTATTCCCGTGAAGGGAATTGAAGCACTGTAGCTGGAGTGAAGCATTAGCATCGATACCCATGCTTTAATAGGTACATGAGAAATAACTCCCTCTGCAGTGCTTAGGAGAAAGTAATTCCATTTAGGACTACATAAATTTTCAGTTTGTTAATTAAGTTAAGAGAGGAAAAATAACATTAGGAACTTTCACTGCAGTTGTATTAGCTTCAAAATTGCAAAGAAAGTGAAAGAAAATTTATGTTACCCAGTAACTTTGGCAATCAGCTCTACTTCCAAACCAGAGCCCCAAAACACTAAAATCTTCACTTAGACACATGTTCCCATTTCACTCCAGCACCATTAACCTCTTTCTTTTTTCTCACTTTTTTTAATAATTTGCTTTTCATTATCATTTCTCAAAGACAAACAGCTTGTGAAGTAGTTATCCAATTTGTAACATAGAATTATTCTGAAATCTGTCATTTTAGAAAGCATTAGGCAGAGTAGATGTACTCAGCCCAGGTATGCCAGGTCATGTATAGGAATTACCCCAGAGAAATAGCAAGTAGCTAAAGCCTGTTTTGAAAATGTCAGGTCCCCCTTCACAAATGATTCGTCATGCTGAGATCATGTCCTGTCATCATGTTAGCTTTGGTTGGGACTCTGGGAACTGATGTTAACAGGATCACCAATTGCCAATAACTGATGAGATTCACTGGGTCTCACTGGAAGACTTAAGGAGTGTGGAGGAATGGTCAGGAATATTTTTGATAATGCAGATGGGAATTGAGTCTAAATGAGAAATCAGCTTTCTATCAGAAAAGTTTTATCAGGTTCCATAGGGGGAGATTCATCCACTCCAAAAACTCACAAATGGGTGCTTTAGACACACATGAGAGGAAAGGCTTGAAAAGTAGTCTTTGAGTTCTCAGCTCAGGATCCTGATCAAGAGAGGGAGAGAGCATGTATGTATGTGTGTATTGCTGAAGACCCCCTCTTAGCCTTTAACTGCTCACAGGTGAAAACACTTTTGTTCATCTATTCCTAAGTGGAATATGAAGGACTTGAATCAGTTCTGAAAGTAGCCATGAATTTCTAGCTCAATACTTATGCTGGGGAAAAAAGGACCCTACCCTATAATTCTCATCCACTGAAGTAACAAAGCTGGCAACTGGCTCAGACCTATCCCTTGCTTATAAATAGTTACGCTGGCTCTTAAAAATGCTACTTTCAGACCTGGGTAGTTGAGCTTGTCCAACGTATCACCACATGCCAATTAAATAGAAGTTTGGGTGAGGCATCAATGGCCTCATGCATGATTCTGATCAATCCTAGAGGCGGTACCTAGAGTTCATCTCTCAGCATGTTTCTGTAGGCACTCGCCCTCTTTCTGAGGTTTCTGCTTCCAGAAACCCAACTTTAGGGGTTTAAGTGTTTGCAGTAAATAAGCAAAGCAATAGTTTGTCTCAGGTGTAGGCCAATACATGACAAGTAACATCGGCTTTGGTGTAATCCCTGTCCAATCTCCCTTTGTTGGAAGTTGAAAGCTGGCAGCTCTCAGATTTGCTATCTAGCTAGCGATCACAGGCAGGTCTCAGAGCTTTTGAACCTAGCCCAGTCTAACATGGGCAATCTCAAAACAGGTAGGATTTATTTGGGGGCAGGCATGAGAAGTAGTCCCCTTCAGAAGAGCCTCCATCAGGCCCTTTGTCGCCAAGGGTCCTTGTGGGCTGGGCTTGATAACCCATAGGGAACGTCATGGGGAAAGTGGTCCTGGTGCAATTGTATTTGCTACCTTCCTCAGGGGAGCAGAAGGCAGAAGAGGGTGAAATTTGGGGAAAAGTTTGTGAACTGCTGCTCTGATCTCAGGATACAATTTCCCTTTTCTGCAGCTTGTCTGTAGTAGATCCATGTAACGTGGAGTCACTGGTGCAAAGAGTATCCTGGCATGAATAAACAACCTCACTTACAACACAAGGTAGTCACAATTGCAGGATGGGCAACACAAGTACAAGGTATATACCTCAACGCATTTCAGGAGTCAGCTCCATGGTGGGCACAACAGCCTCCAGCTATACTTAGGTTTTCCTTTTGGTCCCTGCTTGTCATCTGCAGTACATACTGAAGGGAACAGCGTGCACCTCATTATTTAGATTTACTGTTCTATTTGTAGCACTTCAGAGCAAAGCAGAAGGGTTTCATAATCCTGCCCCCACCAGCTAAGGGCTGGGGAAATCAGTGGGAATCCACAGCCCCACTGTTTGCCTCCTCTGGCAGCGGGGGCTTCTTTTAGCTGCTGCCTGCCTGATGCTGCTTTGTGTTCTGAGAGGCGTTTGCTGCAGTCACTTTATGATTTTGCATGTAGAGCAGGCATCTGATCAGACTTTTAACCTGGGGGAGGGAAGCAAAGCAAAATTCTGGTGAGTTAAATTACCTTCTGCTGCATACAATCATCCAGCATAATACAGCTCAGCAATAACATTCATGTTGCCATTAATAGAAAACACTTCGCATTGCACTCCAGAGATTTTTTTTTTCTTCTGGTATGGAAGTGATCCATTCAGATTGGAGCTGCCTGAACAAGGCCTAGGGGCTCAGACACCACCAGCAGCATCTCTCTAAATATCTCTGTCTTATTGTGTAATCTCTACACTGACTTGAAGGAAATGTGCCAATTGCTGAAGCTATAGGTCTCTGTGTATATAAAACACACACTTAGCTGAGTGGCCCTATGGGGCAACATGAGTTATTTGCTGATTTACTTCAAGTAAATCATGATAATACTTCAACAGAATTGTCTTGGCTTCAACAAAATGTGTCAAAGCATTTTTAAATAGAACACTTAATCCGTGCCTCACTCCCTCGTGTTGTGAAGTGAAGAAGAAAAAAACGTGACTATGCACTATGCTGGCAAAAGCCTGAAAATTCTGATGAAACACTTGGGGAAGAGAGGGGAAAAGTGGAGCATTTTCTAGCATGCTTAAAGATATCTTAAGTTTTCTAAATAGAGAAATGAAAGCTTATCTTGGAAACTTTTTGGTCATCTTGAAAAAGAAATCAAAATATAAATAGTAAGAATGATAATAATGATGTCCAAAGACCAGAATCAACATTTCATCCTATATCTATGTATGAACTGCTTCCATCAAGCTGACAGGTGCCTGTATACCTCAGAGGTAAAGATGGCTAAAGTGCTGACAGCAGAATAGTGATACTTGACTGAAAGATAACCGAGTTGTCAGGCAGTCTGGATCTGCTGGAGGAGTGAGTAGGGCTTGCAGAGGCTGAAGACTGGTGGATGTGGAATTACATTACCTGAGATGTTACACTATTTTACGTCCTTGGTCCCTAAAATGTTCAAGGATAGTTATACTCCTGGCTAAAGGACACCACCCCTCAAGTCATTTTATTAAAGTTTCTTTATTGTTTAATGACGGCTTGCATAGCTTAAGGCTGTCTACTCTGTTAAAATTAGCAACCATGCTTTGTGAAGGAAAAAGTCATCCTGTTTCCTCAACGGAGGTAAATCATTCACAAACCAAGAAGGGGGATACTGCAGCCAGCCCTTAATTGCATTTTGTGGCATTCTGAATGATAATGCATGAGTCTCCTCTCCAAACCAGGAATGAGGAATTATTACAGAGAAGGATAAACAGGGTAAAAATGAAAATTAATGCTCCTGGAAAACAAACGGAATACTTCTGCAAATCTGTTTACTGGCATTCCTGCTCATAGACTCGTAAGTTAAAAGTCTGTTATTGAACCCAGACCCATCAAAGATGATCATGCCCTAATTCCATGCCTTTTTACTCCTGGTAAAAGACCATGAAGTTGCATAAAGCATTAAAAACATTACTCTAAGTACTATGGTAAACAGACTGAACTTATTAACCTCTGTATAAACAAGTAAGGTCGGAGTTGGAGTATGGAGGGTAAGGCTCATGTTTACACACATTTATCTAACATAATTAGACATCCAGGGTGGGGATGGGGTGTAAACCACAAATACAGGAGAAGAAAATGGATTTATTCTCTGAAATTGTCTGCCTTTTACAGTGAGATCTAAAAGTAGATCCTATCAAGTAATAATTTGCTATGTCATTTACAATGTTTAGAAATGAAAAGTGGCAATTACCAGCCCTCTTTATATGTCAAAGGTTGCTAGACAGGGTTGGCTCAGCATTTTCACAGCAAAGAGCATTCAGGTCTTTCAAATTCAGATCTCTGTCTTAATTGGACATCAGAGGAGTCCACCATAAAATAAGTAGAATCAACACAGGCAATCTAGTTTATGTATGGCTCTTCTTGTGGCAATGTTACAGAATATTAAGGCTGTGAGACTTGCTTATTTCTCATTGCAAAAATCCTTCCTCAGGTTGTTAGCAATTTGGAAAACTTACTCTTTTTTGTTTTTACTGGGAAGAGGAATAAAGAACTTTAATGCAGAAATTTTCTGATGTAGATATACTCCACTACATACTTAATATTCTCTATGTTACAATGAGTTAATATTAGCTCACTAGCACTACTGATGAGATTCTATGATATATCACAAGCTATTCAGGACTTAACTTAGTCTGTTTTCAGAATAACTTGTTCTTAAACACAGAATTTTTGTTGAGCAGTTGTCTTCTCTATTAAGATCAGGAAATACATGTTTTTGTAAAAAAATTTAATTCATAGAGTTTGTGGAAGGAATAGGGCAAGTGAGTTCTGGGTGACCTGAGGAAGTATTTTCTTTTTGCTTGGTCTTACTGTCTCTTGCCACATCAACTGTCCTGTGTGAAGTGGAGCTAGCAAGTCAGTACTTTGAAAACCTTAGCTTGTAATCTCTTGTAATAGTAAATTTTACCTGAGTTTAGCAGACTTCCCAAGTGCTTTTTCTCCTAGCTGAAAACAAACACAAGCAAAATATCAGAAAACAAAACTACAGTTAACACTAAAAGAACTACAAAAAGAAAGCAATTTAATGTCTGTAAATTAAAAAAAGTTTTGCCTCAATAAAATACATTATAAAATAGTTGAAGCATAAAGAATCACCCTTGCTAAGAGTTTAGGTATGTCTGTGAAATGTTAAAAAAAAAAAAAAGTTGGTGAGGCTTTTTCTTTTCCTGTGAAAGTTATTTTTGCACACCTCTGGTGCCTTGGGAGTCTGTGGAAACACAGGAGCAGCTGATTCCTTCCTGGGTGCCAAAGATCATGTCTGTGGGGTGGGTTTTTTATAATTTCCAGTCCTTCAAATGTGTCTAGCATTATCATGTCTGAGATCCCTTAAATGGGAAGTGCTGTTTTACCATACTCCATAGTCTACTTTACATACGAGAGCCTGGCATGTTTGCATAAGCAAAGATGATGTCAAAATACAAGTTTCTGTCATGTAATGTAGAACTTGAAGCCAAATAGTTAGGTAGATAGCAACTGACTGGTACTGTTGCAATTTCACCTAATAGAAGACTTGTCCTGACTGGGGTTTAGGTCTTTCCTGGTGTTTGTTAACCCTCTAAGTGGTTTTTCATTAGCAAATCACACCATCTAAAACCTTGTATTTTGTCAAAAGTTGTCTGTTATTAGGAGTTAATTCAAGACAAGACAAGACAAGGGGCAAGTCTTAGCTGTACTGGTTGCTGGGTAAACTTGATGGAGATATGCTCCTAGATGTTCAGAGTGGTAAGCATTTTCTGTAATAAGCATATCTGAAAACCAGGCTGTGAACTAAATTAAGTAACATTAAAAGTGCTGGGACCAGTGAGTGCCTCCTGCTCTAAGAAACAAGACCAGTTTTTTTGAAGAGGGTACATGAGGCCACAGAAATCCAACCCTGCCAGTCTTAGCAGTAGAGGCGAGATCCCCTTCCCTTAATACTGGGGAATGTGGGTGATTCCTTCTAGTCTGGTACAAGGATGAAGGAATTGGTTTGAAGGCTAAGCAATCAGCCTGAATCTCTGATCATGCCTCTTGACATTCAGGAAGTTCAGAGCACTCATTTTCTCCCATTACTCATTATTGTGTACAGCTCTAAACTATAGGATAAAGCAGGTCAAAAAAGGGATTTCTGAATCCCCAAGGGCTTACAAGAAATCCTCTTGTTGGGCTCCTGTTTGACATAGATTTCTTCCCTTCATCTACATAGATTCCTGCTGAATTTCACCTTTCAAGATTAGTAAGGCAAAGTTTGTTCAGACCCTAAGAAGGGCAACTGCCCCTTAACTCACTACTTGCTGTCTGGAAATATCTACATTCTCTAGAATCAGTAATGATTGTGGGTAAAAGGCCTTTCTTAGGTATTGTCCAATGCCCAGATGATTTATTGCATTAGTACTTTTTACTTGAGAGCTTTTAAAATTCAGACCTAAATCCAAGTTATCAGTATCACTACTTTATGTCTAGCTTGAGAGCAAACCAAGCATGCAGTATTCCCAGTTTTGACATTCTGCAACTTTACAGCAACTTCATTCTTCTGTACACAGGTTTAAATACTTAGGGATTAAGAAGAGGCGCTCACCATGAGCTCACACTCACACAGTGAGTGCAGATCAGCATCCAGAAGCTCAGGACTTTGGAATGGCTTCTTAAGACTTTGGAATAGCTTCTTTCTGGCCACAAGAGAAAAGAGTGAGTCTGTCAGACTGCCTTCTGCGTGAACGGAGTGATCGCAGCCTAGGTGAGGACCAGGACAGCACGTCTGTAAATAGCGTGTGAGCATTTCTCAGGCTGGTCACTGACTTCAGTGTCAGAAGGCTCCATAAACCAGAGTCAGGGACTGTTTGTAATGGTGCTGCACCTGCATGAGCATGTACAGGAAACTTCTGATTCAGGACATGTTTGCACCTATTTGATAGATTTTTTTTATTTTCCTCCCTCTGTTGTCAGCTTATTCTTAAGCATGATAAAATGAGGATGAGAATGGTTGTGTAATTAATTTCATTATAAAAATATTTGAGAGTTCACTAGAGAGTTTATCTTTCTTTTTTTCTCCATTAAAAGAAACCACTACCAAGAGCTCACTCCACGTAAAGATGTTTGACTCTCTTCATGTAAATAGGGAAAATCACTTTTGCCAATCAGTAGAGTATCAGCTTTGCATTAGCAAGTTGGCTTGAACACAAAATGACCTTTTTGCATTCATATGTATCCATCTTTCTAGAATTAATCATCCATTCAGCTGGTAGTTTATTTAAACATAAACACACAAAAAAGGTGCAGTAAGAGTGTTTTCAGAATCCAAATATTTGCTTTCTACTTCTTTAACCACCTACCCACCACAACGGTGAAAGCTGCCAACTGGCAGCTGAAAGCAACATTTTGTCTTCGATTAGTCATATTTGAATTTCTTTTTTTTTTTCTTTCCTGTGAAATAGTGCCGCAGGGACAAATGTGTAACAACAGAGGGCAAACTAGGTCACTTGAAAACCAACTCCTGAACTCCTGGGGCATGTCTGGATTGTGAATGAGTTCACGACTTTTGTTAGGAGCTCCCACTCTCCCATTGAGATTGTATTTCCTGCCTTAGACAGATCACATTCACTGAGCCAACAACTGCCTCTAGGCAACCAGGATATAATGCTGTGCCCTGAGCAGCACAACTCTTAACCTTGTGGGATATTGTACGCAGGGTTTGCGTGTGTGTACAGGGAGGAGGAGGAGTCATCTTAGTATTACTTACTAACACTGACACTACAGAGTGCTTTTGCAGTAGCGTGTGCTCTCAGTTGTCTGCTCCAAGGGAAAGGATTTGTGTGAAATGTTTCATCTCCCTCACGGCATGAGAAATGTATTTTATGGCTATTAATGTTAATCATTTGTGTGGGGCTAGGCCAAGGATGCCCAGTGATAGACCAGGGTCACATTAGGTAGTTTACAGACACCAAAGGGAAAGATTGCTTATTGAGATAGAGGCCAGTTTGTTAGCATAGTATTTATGCTACAGCTCTCTGTGAGCTCTAGGAGGAGTGGGGAACTGAGAACTGACAAAACAAATATGCAGACATACGCTAAACCTGTTTTGGGAGTTGGTGGATTTACATGTGGTTGATCATGAGGGTCATTCCCAGCTGGGCCTGCTGAGCCTTGATTTCACATTTGTCTTTATGAAGTCTAGAAAGCTTATATGGAAAGATTTCCCGTGAAAGGAGCTCGAAGTGGCCGAGTTCCCCAGCTTATTTTTCAAGGTGGCAAATTCTCGTGGGGCTATGTTATAAAAATGGCCTGGCCAAGGGAGGAGAACACGTATTCTCCAAAGGCATGCTCAAAATTAAGAAGAACCTTGAGTGTTAGAGTTGTGATTGATTCCCCTAGCCCTCAGATAATTTCTATGACTATATAAAAGCATTTCTAAAAGTATGGGCTTTTTCTGAAAGGAGGAAAATGAGGCAAAGGGTCCTCAAATGCCTACTTTAGGTCTGCTTTCTGTATTACAGCAGTGGGTTAAACAACTAGAAGGCTTTATACTGTGCTGTGGCTGGTGTTTCAGTGTGCTGGGCTTTTTTTTTTAAGCCCAAAATGACTTAGAACTGTAGCAGGTTGATTAATCTGTAACTAATATACTATTTGAAAGCTTCCTTGAATGTCCAGAACCAGAATCTGGAAGGTAAGCATCAGCATAGGCCTATCCAAATTTGTGAACCATTTGTTGTCACTTCATCTGACAACAAGTAAATGTGGTCACAAACCCAACTTAGTTTATGACTTCAGAATGAAAACAAGCGAATCAGCACAAAATCCACATGTATTTCTGCTGGGGTTGCTTTCAGGACTATCTTGAAAGCCTGCAATGCTATTCATATTCTTTGACAAATGAGAAAGGATTGTTGCCCTAAAATGGAAGGCTTTACTACTGGGTACAAGCGCTTCCTATTTGTGGTCACAAGCCATGACAGCTAGGATATCGGTTCAGACACAACTGGCCACAGACAGATAAACCATGGACACACAAAAGCTGTAGGTTAGACACCACTAATTAACACCATTAGCACAATAAGGAAGGGTTATCATGGAAATAAGCATTTATCTTTAGGCCCAAATCTACCAAATCTAAGCCTACTGAGAGCCAAATTTTCTTTTCTTCGGGTCCTCACATGCACTTGTGTTAGACTGATGTGTGCATAACTGACAATTCTGGAAAATATTACAAACTCCTAAAACAGCACTACTGTACAAAAAGAAATTAGAATAGACGAGGATAGTATAGTTCCAGTTGGAAGGGACCTACAATGATCACCTGGGCCAAATGCCTGACCACTTCAGGGCTGACCAAAAGTTAAAGCATATTGACCAAAAGTTAGAGCATATAGAAAACAAACATCTTTTCCTTGCATTGCCTGCACACCTGAGAGCACTGGGTCCTGTCCTTTTCCAAAGGGCTGCATGGGTAACCTCAGGCTTGTGTGGACTGCTTGGGTGACCGCCTCCAATAACTTCGTTCCTGCAAGCTGGCTCATCTCAATAGCATCATTAGAGGTATAGCAGCTTCTGTATGAGAAATGGAATTAATTTTAATTCCTCTTTCTAGGCCTCCTGTCTGCCCTCAGTTTTAAGAACTCAAACAATCATAGATATTCAGCTTTTAGTTCTCAGTTCATGCACATTGCTAAATACTTGGATAGTTTCTCTGAGGAAAGCTTAAGAAAGCTCTAGAACAACTCAAATAGTCTTATTCATTGCAGAGAACCCAAAGGATGTCAAATTTAAACTGAAGTCCTGCTTGGAGAGGAAATGAAAACAGAGAAAAAGGGGTTTGGGAGAATCAGACGTTTTTTAATGAGTTTGTGGTTGAGGCAGTGGAATTATGTGCTGTAAAACCCCGCTGCTTGTATGCACATTGTTCTCTCCAGGGTCATCTCTGTGAATTTGCTGAGTGACAAAAGGAAAAGGTAACCTTATTACTTCCTCCTCTGACATTCTCGTCTCAAATCAGCACAGCGCTGTTAAATTCTACTTTTACCTCTGCCTCTCCTTGGCTTTACAAGAGTTATCCCAATGCAGAAGTGAAGAGAAATGACAGTTAGGTCATGTACACATTTCTCTTCTGGACTCTTCAATCAGTATTGCAGCTACAAGGCCAGGTTGCTTTGTTTTGTTAAGTATTTAATTCAGCAATGACCTACTGTATCTTTTGTATAAGAGAAACCACCTAGATCATAACATCTTCTTTGTATTATGCCCCTGACAGACAGCTGAACATCACTCATGCAGCACTGGCTGCATGGATGAACAAAGCAGCTGCTGATGCTCTAATTTTTCCCAAATGAAACACAGCATAAATGGTTTTCAGCACTTGCTCTCCAGACACTGCTCTTTCATAGAGAATGGGCTAAAGAAACATATAGTGATGGCAAACTTTCCATCAGCATAATGCCAGGCATTTAGAAAACTGACTTGACCTAGATTTTGATTTGTAGAGCCAAGTGACATGCAGTTTATTATGTGTAAAAAAAAATACTTAATAAAAAAAATTATGTAGCGCACATAGTCCTTCCTTACAATCTAATATTTCTATCATGCTGTGCATGCTGCTAATTCAAAAGGCTGATATGGTCACAGACAGCCCAGCTTCTAGGATTTACCATTCAAACATACTTGAACTGGCATGAAAAATGCAATAAAATAATTCTTTCAGACAAGTTTAGAGAGAGGTATTCCCAAAAGACAGAATTCTGGCTTCCAGTCACATAAAGCTTACACTTTGTCAATAACACAGTGAAGGAAGGCATGAATGAATTTTATTTCATTGGACAAGTGACTTGGAATACAGATAAGGCAGGGTGAGCATATAAACCTTTAAATAAATGTTTTAGCACTATCTGGAAGGGAGGAATGCAATTGATTCCAATCTTTTCTGACAGAAAATCAGTTCCTCTAAAGCTCTTGGGGCAACAAACACTAACTAAAAGCGTCTGTTACTAATAAAATCTTTAAGTACAACAAACCAAAATGTTGTCATTTGCAACTAATAGGCTACAATTAATGCAAATTATTACTCTGTAGTTTAATTTTATTAAACTGTGATATGAAGTCTTTGTTTTACTATGACTTTAAGAGCCATGTAACTTTGAAGAGGGATCTTTAAAGAGCTCAAGAAAAACCCAGCAGAGAAATAGCTGACAAAGCCCTAGACAAAACACAGTGTAAACAGCAGTATCAGGAATACAAAATACTCTGTCGCTCAAATGCTGGGATTTTTCTCTAATGAGCATAGCTATGTTAGCTTGAATTGCTACAAACGGTTAATAGAAAACACTGATCTATGTTTGTGCCCAACAATATTCTTTGTTCTGCTTTGTGGGTGTTACTTTATACAAAGTTGTTTTGTGGAAAATCTTGACCTTTTCCTCCTCCTCTGCCTGTTTAACATGAGACTTGTGTTACTCTCTGCAGTGAGACTACAAGCTGGAGCAGTAAAAACTGCTGTTATAATTCTGGTTATGCTTTGCAAACGCACGTTATGCTTCAGAATGAAGGGGTGCATTTAGTGTTTTAGGAGAGCCATGTTTGGAACTTCTACAAGAGAAATCCACTGAAAGTAGCGATTTCTTTTACATTATAAATCTAACTCAAACCAGTATACTGAGTTGCAGTTTTATTTGCAAAACCACAGGCTCTTAAAATTCACAAATCAAAGTCAACATTATTATATTGGGGGCCCGAGGATGAATGGTATTGCTAGAAAAAGGGATTGTACTCAGTCACAACCTGAATTTCAAGTAAAATAGTACTTCATTCACACTGCCTATCTCATACCAGTTCAAAGGAGTCACTATATTTTTAGTATTAAATCTTCTTTTCCTAATGCCTTCCATAATGGAAGCAAAAGTTGTGGAATAGAAGAAAAAGAGTCTGGTGTTTGCACTAAGTACATTCAATGGCTGCATTAATGCTTTTAGCCTAAAATACGTAGTAGTAGTAGTAGTACTGCTACAGTAGTAATCTGTTTATTAGCTGGTGGAAAACACTTTTTGGATTGGATTTGCTTTCACGTTACTACTTATTGAAAAAGACACTTTCAGATTAAGTTAGTTATTACAGCTAACATGTTTAAAAAAAAAAAATCACACAACTTCAGGTACATGTGCTTGCAATTGTTATTATCTAATAAAAAGCACTCATAGTCTGTTTCCATGCCTCCCCAGCCCATAAATCACAGAATTTCAGGATCCTAACTTCTGCCTTCCCACCTTGATTGTTCTCCTTATTTTTATAGATAACTATTCAACCTTTAGACTTCAGGGTGAACAGGCTTTGGTACCATACAAATGAAAAATACAAGTGGTAAACTCAATATTTAGAAATAGAAAATCATATTTCTATTTTCATATTTCTAGTTTCGTATTTCTAGTGAGAGAGGCAACAGAATCTATTTCACTATCTTGTTACGAAACCAAACTTCCAGCACACCGGGTAGCTATTTCTTAAGGGGCTGCTTTTCAGTTTTGCCAAAGAAAGCATTCAGCAACCGCATGGGGGGGAAAAAAAATAATCAAGTATTAAACAATGGCCAACATTTTACTTACAGCTTATGAATGAATAATCCATATGGTAATCTACACTTCTGCACTGTTGAACCCAAAATGATTGCATAAAATCTCCAGGGCTCAAGACTCATCTTAGAAACCTTTAAGAAATACATCCTAGAACTCTTAACACCAGAAAAGGGTGGAATCTCCTCTCTGAATTGCTCATTTCTGGCAACAGGTACCATATGTATATATGTTTTAAATAAATTTCTGGTTTTGAATGACACTAAAACGCGCAAGTTTACATTCTGCAGTGAGACACCCTGTAGTTAAATCTATGAAAGAAACACTCTTGTACTTAGGGAGCATTTTTAATCATTTAATACTCCATCAACATGAACAGAATTTCCTGCCTTGTGACAGAATACTTCAAATTTGAAGTTTTGAAAATGTTGCTAGAGAATTTCTTTCATGTTTTCTGCTTTTATGGAAACCTTTCAAAAATTATCCTTGATTTCAAATACACAGAGGTACCAAACTTTGGTAATTCTAATTTTCATCCAGCTGGAATGACTACAGATCTCATCAGTGGTGGGGGGGTCTTTTGTTTTATACAAAAGCTGCTCAGCTAAGTAATGATTCCATAGGCAGCACTGACACTGCAAATCTTAAACATCTCTTACCTTCTAGAAAATTGCTTAATTAATGAGAACTTACTGAAGCTGACTGACATAGATGGAAAACTTTCAATGGAATAATTTGCCAAATATTTCCACCTTTGGCTGAAGGATACTTTTCTTTCATTAAATATAGTTTCCAAAAAAGTTTTCCTTAATGCTGAAGAGAGCTAGTTGTGCTTCTGTAAGGAGCTGGCTGTGACAAATGACTAGACAAAGCAATAATCTAAAAGATGGCTTGGATAAACAATTAAATAAAAAAGATATCAAATACTGTAGATACCAGAAGACTGGTCTGACTTTCTCCATATTTCAGACCATATAACTCTTTTGAAGAGTTACATAAACCTCATTTAAAGCACTCCCTGTTTAGCAGGAAAACATGCAACTTGGAATTCCAAGTAAGGGGAGGTGTGTTTGGAAGTTTAAATTAGCTCCTGTGTATTCTCAGGTTGTGTGTACTGTCCTTACCAGCTGGGGAGAAAACACGGGCCCCACATCTAAATCACCCAGAACTAGCACCAGTTAGAAAAGGCTGACCATATCCACACTGCACAGTATTTGCAGCCACGAAAACCTTTCCTTTCCTTTTTGTTTTTTGTTCAAAATAATGGTGACTACCAGCATGGTGTGTTTACAGCATGATACAGAGAGCATACTCATGATACCATGTGGTGACATTTCAGTGCACAACTGAACAGCCAGCAACTACCTGGTTGAACTCTCCTGGGTGGAAGAGCCAGATTAGTGCTGGATATATCCATATTGTCTGGGCAGAGTTCATAACAATCAAACCAGCCTTAAAAACAGGTTTATGTTTTCCTCTAGGACTAGGTGAGGCTCACTCTATAAGACAGTGTGGAAGTGAACTCATGTGCTTGCACTACGGAAAACTGCCCTACAGCAAAGCAGGGGGATGAGGAAGACTGCCTTCTGTTCTTGCACTGGAGGCATCTTCCTTAACTTGCTGTAGCATTCCTTTCATATCATATCCCTGCAGTGTTTCCTCTGATTCCCTGTCCTCCTCCTGTTCTGCTGAGCTCCTTTACCAGCAAGGAAGCTTGTGATAATGATTTTTCCAAATATAGCTAGTTGAAAATATTAACAGAATGCAAATCAGTCATTTGTGCATACACAGAGGGAGGAATCTGGTTTTGATCAACTGAAGCTTTTTTCAGAATGTTAAGTCTTGAGACATTTCTGCTGACTTCATAAAATAATTAAAGCTTGTGGTGAGAGACTTTTATTGTTTGGGTTTCTTTTACTAGCTGTAGCAAATAGTAAGGAAAAACACCACTAAGATTTCAACATATCCAATTGTGCATGCTCTCCTAACTAACCCAAACTGTTAAATTTCTTGTCAACAGCAGGCAATGATTTACATGGATGACCCTGACTTACTGCACCTCTAAGTGTTTAAACAGCCATACTTTCAGCTGCAACAGCTTCCAGAAGTAAGTAATCAATCTTGAACATGTTGTTTCACAAAAATAACTAGGTGATTTTAAAGCTGTGTTTTCCCCATAGTGACAATACCAGGCTACTGCCAAATCAAGCTAGCTGTCATTCCCATCTGCCTTCATGAAGCCAGTGGGATGCACAACTGAAGTCTGCAAGGAAATCACTTTGTGACCTTTTAAGTTGGGGAACTGAGCTAATCAGAAGGCCCAGTGGCACTAGAAGGAAGGATTCCCAGACCATAAACCTGAAAACATACTGCTACTAGGCAGATAGTGGTGATGATTTTGCTGTGCAACCCACACTGACATCCCTGTAGTGCGTAAAATACCAGGCTAGTACCAGCGTCCCACAGAGCACTAATGGCACAGTTTGCTCCTGCTACTCTCACTCCCAGCTGAGCAGACGAGGCTCAGGCTGAAATCCCCCCTCTTTAGGAGGGCACTGGCACTCTGAATTCATTCTTCTTCAATTTACTCCAACACAGAAAGTGAAGTAAAATCCATGTGCAGTTTCACAATGTATAGAACTACACTACGTGTCCCTCTAACACAGCCCTGGGCACATAAATGGTGTTACACAAACTGTACTGTTCTCAGCACAATGTTAATCGGTTGTATCTTGGAGGCACAGTTCTTGTCTTCCTTCCTTCCTTCTAGGTCCACAGAGTAGCCACGGCTGGCGCAGACATCTAGTCTGACTGTGCTGGCATCTTCCTCTGTGTGTTGCCTCTCACCAGGGGATAAGGCCAAGGCTCCTCCATTCCTGATTTCCAAGGCAGATGGACCCATTTACTGTTATTCTGCACATTCAATAAAGAAAAAGGCAAATTAATACGATATAAAGATGGAAAAGCAAGGAAAAGAAAGTTTGCTGAGTGATCTTAAGAAAACTGGTTGCTGTGCTGTCCACTCTTCCTTCTCTGCAGCACCACTAGGAGAGGGTACTTTTCTCTGAGGTGGCTCGTCTTGAAGGATGCTGCACAAGGTTGTCATCCTAGAGGAATACCACTCACTGTGTGGCTGGATATGGGTCAGGGGGTTTTTAGCATTTGGAATGAGTGAGGGAAGCCGATTTCTATTCCTGACTGGCACTGACCCACTGTTTGACGACTCAGCTCATTTTTCTGTGTTCCCAAACTATAAAACCAGAAGTTCCTGCCCATTCTCACTCTTAACAGTATCAGCTCTTGGTAGGTAGTAGTTACTGCAATCATATTCTCAATTTGAAATGTTGCTAATAGTATGAAAAACAAGGTACGAAACATACAGCACTGCATTATGGGTCAAATACAGCTTTAATTGAAATATTTTGTTGTAATTTGCTTTGCTTGGCTTTTCTTTCACATATAATAAGAAATTGAAACAATTCACCATAATCAAAGCAATGAATACAGCATAACTTTAAATCCTAATTTGATTTTCTTTTATGGAGGGTGTGTGTGAGGAAGGAAACACATAAATCACACTAACTGATTAACACATTTGAGGCACTGTATACTAAACCAGTGAGGCCTCATTTACTTCTAGTCTGAATTCCAGCATCCCCCCAAGGACCAAATAAATGTAAAGCCTGACTTTGCTGCAGTAACTTGTTCTACTTGTTGCAAAGTCTTACAACAGAGTGTAAGTGTGATTCCAAATTTCCCATTACCAGTACTGACAGAGAAAAGTATATATTGTATATGCGTATAAAAGTATTATTATATACATTAAGAAGGAAAATTTCCTGTGCTTTGGAAACGTTTCTTTTTGACTTGTATTTGTCTTGTCATGAGTAACTCCTACAACTGAAGGAGGAGCTTGAATTGATCATAAATATAGCTTTATGTATAGCAAGGGCAATATGTCAGAGCCATTTTAAAAATAAAATAATATTGACAAAAGCCTATCAGGAGATTGAACCAGGGGTTGGGACATCCCAAGTGAAATCAAAGCATTAATAAAAGGCATTGCTGACTAACATAAATTCATCTAAAGAAATGAGGATACAGACAAGAAATCTGTGAAGGTTTCCACACCTTGTTTTTTTCATTTTTTTCTGGTCAGCTGAACTGACTATTTGAATAGGTTACCTATTTTAACCCCTCACCACATCAATAAAATTAACTAACAAATATAATGAGATCTTGTTTTCAAAGCCATGCTCACTGGCTGATACTAGAATATTTTATTTTATAGTGGTAATATAGTTTTACAGTAAAGACTAGGATATTAGCATACAACTACTTTAATTTACAGAAGAAACCTAAAAGGATGCTAGCACAACATTTGACAGGGCTTTTGGGACATTACTCTGCATCTGCAATGCTGCTCTGACCAAGGACAGGATACTGTGTGATTAAAATTAAAGCCTCAAAACACAGAACCCATATCTGTTACCGCAGGAACAAAATGCTAGCAAGTTGAGGGTGTTTCATAAGAAGTAATAATTTTTGTTTACTGTATCTGTTAAATTATTTAGGAAACCTCTGCATAATTTATTTCTTTCAACAAGATATTCGCGTGCCTTGATGTTGTTATTTTTTGCAAAACAACCTGTATTCAAAGCTAAAATTTAAGCATGGGTAGCTTTAAATATGAGTGTGTGGATTTGGGGATTTTGTTTGGTTGGTTTTTTGAAAAGAAAAGCTTCCACTGTTTTTGAATAGGTAATTTTGTAGAAACCAATACTAGGCAGTAGCAATACTCTGAGCAGATAGAGTTGCTTGTTTTTCAAAAGGGCTTTTTCATAACCTGAATGTTGTTATTGTACCTACTTACCTTTTAAAATCAGATCTGGTAGCTCTCAAGGCTTCAGAGTCCTTTGTGATAGGCAGCAGAGAGCATGCAAAATTTTCCCTAAATCCATTTCTGCATTTTTTTATAGGTAGCATTAATGTTCAGGTATTAGACACAGGCATCAGTCCCAGAATCAAACTGCTTACCAGTCCTGCCCTGGTCCTGAACTCAGATGAATATAGTTTTTCTCCTTCCCTGATTACATCACAGAAAACCACACAATTACTTTAAAATAGAACATACTCCTTGTTACCTCCAGTTAAAGATGGTAATATGTTCTTCATAGTAAATCAGTTGGCTGTTTTACCACGTAGCCAACTATTAGAGTTGGTTATAACTCACCACCAGTTTACCTAGAATGAAATGAAATTCTCATTAAACGGCAAGATGAAGGCAACTAGCCAACTTCTAAGTGACTTTTTTTTTTTTTTTAACTGAGCAGATCTAATTTCAGATTTCTTCGAAGATCAATCTTTAATGTTCTCTCCACAGGGGTAAACTGTCGTCCCTCATAAAGATGCTGTTCTCCTTCATAACTCCTGTATTAAGTGACCTCTCCATCCTTATTACCTGCTACTGACCCACTGATCAGTTTAAAACTGAATTCTACTTACTGGAGTAAAATGCAGCCTTTATTCCTCCTTCTCTTTTGGGCAGCGCTATCACATACACAAATACTCCCTGAGCCAGTTCTGAGAGCTAATTCCGCTGAAACTGAACATAGCAAACTCTGTTTTAACTTCAGCCATGCAGAGTAGGGCCAAAGCACGCAGAAGGCAACTGGGAGGGTAGGGCAGGAAAACAGCAGCCTGGATTTGGATCAGCTTAACCTGTAACAGGATTATATCCTACAGTCAAAAGGCACAAACTGGTAGGACTTAAAAGAGGATGACGCTTACTGTGTGCAATTCTGTGAATGACTTTACCAGGCCCTCTTTTCTTTTCTGCATGAAGGGGCCTTTGATATCTCTGCCATTTCTTTGTCAGGACTTGGGAATTAGTGCCTTATTGAGAAGCAAGGCAGTGCCAATCAGCTAAATCAGCGAACCCTACCCAATTCAGGTGCAGGGCACCACTCCTGTGTCTTACTGTTAATGTACGGAGAAACAAAAGCCTACGACTGTGGGCTAGAGCCTGACCCTCCTTTCTCCATCCTTTAGTCAATATAGAGCCATCTTTTTGTCTAATAACCTAGGCTCTTCATACCCTCCAGTGCTGCCTAGATAACCTCACTGATAGATATGCTCAGGAAACACCTCCCCGGTTCAAATTACTTTGACATAGTACCTGAGTGACAAAAGATCCTCTGAGCTGTTTGGATCAATCAAGACAGGAATATTTTTGGTTGCGGTTGGACTTGAAACCTTCTAGAGAACTTTGTCCAAAGAAGTCAAGTGAAGAAATGTAGCTGAAATGTAAACACACCCAAGTTAGGCAGCAGCTAGGAGAGGGCGAGGCTGAAGATCACAATTCTGAACAAGCTATGTGTATAGGTTCCAATTTAAACTCAGTTCTGATTTGGATCTGGCCTGAGCGCTTCAGCTGATATACCTATGTTTCAGCCAGCAAGTATCAGAAGACATGGGATTCAACACAAGCTCACATAATTGCAACTCAGTCAGACTCATGTCTTTCTGACACATCATCAACTGCACACACTAGGAAATAAGACCCACAGAGTATGGTAGATGTAACGAGAATTAAGTGTGGGCAGCTATAACCAAAGATCAATGAAGTTCCAAACACTGACCACAGCCCTTCAAGAGAAAATACTTAACCATGCAGCAATTTACAGTTAAACACATGCAGTTTAAAAGCTATACTTTCATGGTCAAATTACTTCAGATCTTCCATTTTCATTAGTTACTGATCTTTCCTCTTTACATATAAAACTTGGACAAATGACAGTAGAATAAAATGGGTTCTCTTTTAAAAGAGCAATTTTGACTGCTGAATTTGCTATTGCCTTTTCTCAGGTTGCCACTAAAACTTTTTTATCCTCCTAAACCTTAGCTTACCCTCTTCTGTGAGCAGAGCTAATGGAAGGAAAGGCAACACCCCATCTCTGGCGATCCATTGCTCCAGTCAGCTACTGAAAATTCATTAACGCACAGGTTACACAGCATCCTTCTCCCACTCACAGGTACACTCAGCCCTCTCATTTATGAAGTTAATTTAGTGAGGTTAAATGATACAGTATATTTGCATTTTCTCACCTCCAACTCCTGCCCTGTCAGGCTTCCTAGGTAAGAAAAGGAACGCTCTCCCTGCCTTGTTTTCATACATGCTACAAAAGGGATTGCATTACCCTCCCCCCCAACCCCAATTATGAGGTTGTGGAAAGAACTCCAATTAAGTGGTTAGCCATAATAGCATGGCAGCCCTTTAGGAAACTGCTTATCTAAATAGAGATGTACAGAAGGCAGTTTTCTCTCTAATAGTGATGCATTTTCAATTTATGCAATACAAAGTGCATTGGTCTGCAGTGTCCCTGGCTACTGATGATTAATAGCCCATACACTGCAAGGGTCTACAAAGAAAAGTGCCAAGGGAAGCAGATGCAGCAGGTTTTATATTATCATGACTGCAACAAACTCATTCAGTGGTGTCAGCTCTGACTGTAGGATTCTGATTATGAAATATGATGCGTGTTGAATTTAATGGCTTTCTCTGCCCTTCTGGTGAGTTCACTGCTTTCCAATGTCATTTTGTGTTCTCATCTGAGTGGTAATAAAAGGAATATCATTGACTGTGCTAGCTCTGTAACCACTGTGTGTTTTACAATAAATTGTGTTTCAGGACCTTTCTACCCAGGAGAGTGTGCAAGGCCAGAAAGCAATATTCCCCAGTTTTCCAAACGAAGGCTTTCTGTGAGACGATAGGAAATTATGCAGGACTGCCCTTCTCTTGAGGCATTCCTTTTGTGAGCAGGACATCTCTTTTTCAAGTGGTTATGTAGTAAAAAGGTCAGTTCGGATTGCAAATAATTAAAAAGAAAAGATAAAAAATCAAAATAAACAGCTACTGCTACAGAGCAAAAATTATAGTACCTTGATGACAAGAGGATAAAAGTTGTTGAAAATAAAATTTAAATAAAGAACCTGGGCATATACGGTGTTACCCATGTAGGAATGTAAAGTCAGGGGAGACTTCTAAAGAGGGATTTCTTTATCCAGCAAATTTTCATCCAACCTGTCAGTGAACTGTGGCCTGCCCTACTGAGTTAAGGTCTCACCTTCCGGAGCGCTGGTTTGCTAGACAGCTACAGGTGTTACCACAAATCCCTCTGATGCAAAGCCATTATATTGGTTTCGCAAACAAAATAAGCCTCGCTACAAAATGCATTGCGCCAATATCAGTGTTGAAGAGTGCACACACAAGACTTCTTCACGCTGCTAACCAACACTGCCCCAAGCTGGGGTGGTTTTACCCCAGGAGACACTATGCAGGTCTGTGCAGAGGGAGAAGACAGAGACTCAAAGCTGAGATATTTTGCATTACTTGAGGGGATTCCAGTATTTTCATCCCCTTTGCTCACAGGCATCTCCTGCCTGTGTTAGCAACTTCAGGGGCTCAGTTGTTCACACAGCTGGATCAATCAGGGGAAAGCAATGTAATAGATAAATAGAAAGAAACATTTTTTGAGATTCTCTGATAAATCAACCTGTCTGAACTTTCCCCTTGGCTTCTGCTGCAGGCTGCAGCCAACTTGAAGCACTGCAGCCACAGCTACGTCAGAGATTGTGTGCGCAAGAATGCAAGCCCCTTTATGTAGACAGGGTGAGACACAAGCAGATTCTTCCTCTTCCACCCAGGAAAAGGCACAGACCAAATTATTACTTACTTCTGTGCTTCACAATTTCATGACTGGCCAAATCTAGAGAGCAGCAATGGAACCGCAAGAGGTGCTTCTCACGCAGAGCAAAACCATATCCACAGAGGCAGGAAGTACCCGAAACACAAATGCTATTTTTCTCTTTGTAAATGTACATTCCAAAGTTTACCTATGCTTTTTTTCTTAACTACAGCCCCCTCTGATGGAGTGTTGCTGCTTCTGGAAACATAAGCAATATTTTTCCAAAGAGGAGGACAGAAAGTCATACATTTACATTTCAGTTCACTACATTCTGAGTCCAGGGCTCGTGCTTTATTTTTTATGTGATGAAACCAAACTGCAAAGGTTGTTCATAAGAATTTACAGTTAAGGTGGAAGCTTGCTTGATTAGTAAATCTGTACATTTGTCTGTTTTTCAGACAACAAAGAGCACCAACAAACCAAGACACAGTCCCATTAACGCCACGGACAGATGCATGTTTCATAGCCAGCACTGCCCTAATTGAATTCTCTCTTCAACTGAGTAAGTTTGCATTCAGCAGTTTAGTTGTATCTTGCACCACTTTATTTACAAGGCTTTCACAAAGAACCTAGGAATGAAACTTCTACTTTTAGGATAATCCAGAACATTTTTAACCTTGTTTTTGTCACTAGTTGAAATGCCACTGGTATTCAATCGTATTTTATGTATGAACACTTAAAAAGCTTTGCCTAAAGGACAAATGAGAATTTTCTTTTGTCCTTTCAGACTATACTTCATATATTTTCACATAAAAATGTATTGAAACAAGATTTAAAACTGTTATACATTTTATTGAGATCTACCTCCAGAGGGAGAAGAAAAGCACATTAACATTTAACATGGTGGCTTTGTCTTTTTCCCTTTCCTTCACTGTTTGCTGAAAAATGCAACAGTTGAAAGGTAGGAATGTCAGACAGAAATCTGCGATCAGCCTCAAAATTAAGTTACGCATTGCTATAATAAAACAGAGCATTTACCCTCTCTGGGATTCTCAGTCTCAGTAAAGAATCATCAAAGGGGCTATAAGTATTCCCAGGGGAAGAGATGATAGAGAATGAGGGTGCTAAGAGTATTATGATTAGCTTGACAATCCAATGGCCATGTTTCCTTCTACACTGCGTGACCTTGTCTTTTGATTTATTTTGGTATGTAGCTACAAGAAGGTGCATGTCTCAGTGCATGTCTGTGCATACAACACAGCACACTGCAGCACCACAGCAACCAGCCACTGCAAAGCTTGCTCTGGGGCTGGAACCAATAGAGGCATCAGCTTCTGAATTCTGCCTGCCATTAACTGAGAAACAAAAGCAAAATCTCACATGAGATGCAGGCCATCTTACCTCCTGTTGTTTTCAGGGTGCTGGTATCTGCTGTTTGCAAGCAGAAAAAGGCTACTCTTCGCAAGCAGAGAAATTGCAAGCTTCTTGGAACTGATACAGAAATAGCTAGCGCTGAAACATCAACCCTGAAAAGAAACTGCATCCTTGAGTCTCTTCTGCGCAACAGCCCATGAAGCACTGTTCTTAAATTTAGATGTCTTCAAGAACAGTTAGACCAATTCAGCACTGAGAGGGCCAGAGTATGCCAAACGCATCCACAATGTTCTTCCCAGGCCAGCAGAGATTCTGCACAGTGAAAATGACCTCAGAAGACCAAAGCATGAGAGTTCCAAGCAGGTAAAGAAAGGTTTAGTATGACTAAGATAAAAGGTTCTTTAGCAGCTGTGTTATGCTGAATAGATAGCTATGAAGGGAAGGAAGATGTGCTTTTCCCTGTGATATTCAGTATCAGGCACATTTCTTACTCTGAATGTATTTCTTATGTTTGAAGTTGCAAATCTGGTCCTCAAGTTCAACAAAGCCTTTAAGCACCTGCCTTTATTGTATTGACTTCAGTGGGGCCTCAGAGCAGCATGTCTGTCTTAACCAGAGTAAGCCAACATGTTTAAAGCCAACTTTCTGACTGCTCTTCCCAACATAACCACAAGGTATACTCCACATTTACACCAATCCCTAAAATTCTCTGCGGAAGCACTGGTGTTCCTGCATAGTACATCCCTCAATTTGTAAATCTTTTGTCTCAGATGAATACAATTAACCAGGTTTCTTAACAAGCTCTGCATTTTGGGAACTCCTGTACTTTCCCATTAGAAGCATGAAGCAAGTCTTGATTTCACATAGAACAGCTGATTGTCAACAAGTGCTCATTAGTGAGATCCAAAGCCTCCACAGTCTTGCTGTTTAATTTATGAGCGCCTTGTGATTATGATAAACATGAGATGCTAGATCACTAGGGATGGTTTTGTTAGTTTGGGCTGGGCAGAATTTGTACCAATTATGCCTATACAAGGGCATATGCCAAGAATTGTTATTTTGTGGGGTTTTTTTCCTTAAAGGCCATACCTGAAGTGCTCTGCTAGGGAAACAGGGAAATCCATCAGTTTTCCTGCAATTCTTTAAAGCAAATGAATAACAAAACCAACAAAGTTTCTTCCCTTTTTCTTGGTTAATATTAGATTTTCTCCTAAAATTTTGTTACAATACTGTTTAGCAAAACACAGCTATGAAACCTGGCATGCTTTAAGAGCAGTTATATGATTTGCTCTCTATTTATAGTGTTCTGACATATTTAAATCTATCAGTAGACTCTTTTTTAAAGATACCCAGAGAACACAGTGTCAATTTAATGGTGGGAAGAGGAGCCCCATATTCAAGGAAGCCCCCAAAATCTTTCACTGTGTCCCTGGGAGAGTGGGAAACACAGCACATGTTTCCTTCTTATTTCACCTCCACTTAATCATGGCTATTTTAAAACAGTTGGGCACCTCCATGCTTCTAAAACCTAGCTAGCAGGGCAGGCCTGTTCAGCCATAAGAGAATAGATGTATAGGACAGGGAGAATTAATATTCTTGGAGGTTTTCCTTCGTATGCAGGAAGCCAGCACAAAGGCACTAATAACCTCTTCAAGCAGAGTACATTTTCTCATGGGGATAATAGCTCAAGGATAGAAAGAGAGTGCTTTTATACTATAAGGGAACATTATCTTTCTTGTATGAAAACTAACCATTTTGGCTCTTTAGTGCAGAACTAAGCTACCTCAATTTTACCTGTGCATTTGCACCTGTGTAAGGACAATTTTGAAATGTCAACAAAATACGTTTTAAGGAGTCTATCTTATGCCTCCCTGTTCGCACTTAATTTGTTTCATCACATAGGGATAGGAATTAAAGGCCTTCACTACAGTTTAGGCAGCTTGCCAATACCTATTTTATAGCAATAAAATATGTACAAATTAAGGAATCTCATGTGGAAAATTCATTCAACAGCCTCAAAAGCCAAATGAATGGTAATTACTTCAAACACAATGTGGTGGCAATCAGGCAAGATTGGATCATGCTTTTAAATGTATGTCTAAATTTTTAAGAACCAAGATAATTATGAATTATGAAAATAACTCAGACAATGCCACAGCAAAGACAGTGTTTGTGGAATAAGAAAGAGATCTTCTTTATGGAACAGAGAAGACTTAATTCCAGCACCTGCATGGGAATAATCAGAGAGCAAATGCAGGGCATTTTTTGTTTTATTTCCTTACTTCCAGCCATCATTTTATACTTTAGGATGGCTCATGAACACCGTGAGGTACAGAACAAGTGGAAGTGTATAAAAAAAATACAAGTAAAAGGATTTATCCTGCTTACTAAGAGCAATGGAAGTTCTTTCTAGTTCACATTCACATTGTAATGTAAAAATAAATTTGCCATCTTAGTTCTCTGTGCAAGTTTTCTTCAATATGGAAAACAAGCTTAATGCTCATCCACTTATGCAATGCCAACCAAATAAACACAAAGTGGGTTCATTTCTAACTTATTTATTTCATTTCTAACTTATTTATCAGATTTATTTTTTCCATTGAAAAAATTTCCAGGACACGGGACTGGGTTTCTTGTAGGTCTATAATCAACTAGTGGTATCACTATAATTTCAGGTTGGGAAGAACCTCTGGAGGTCTCTTGGCCAAACCCCTGCTCAAAACAGAGACAGCCTTGAACAGTTTGCTCATGGCCTTGTAATGTTGGATAGTGTTTGTCAGCACACACCGTGCTGGAGTACTGCATTCAGTACTTATGTCTGCACCTAAAAAAGGCTGTTGACACACTCGAATGTGTGAAAAAGGCTACAAGAATTATGTGGAGCCCGGAAAAGCTCCACCTCGTGATGCATTTACAAATAGGTCTACACTGCACTGCAAGTGAGTATTGCATGACACCAAAGCTTGTAGGATCAGTTGTGGTGGGTTGACCCTGGCTGGATGCCAAGTCCCCACAAAAGACACTCTATCACTCTCCTTCTCAACTGGACAGGGGAGAGAAAATATAATGAAAAAGCTCATGGGTCAAGATAAGGACAGGGAGATCACTCACCAGTTACCATCATGGGCAAAACGGGCTCGACTTGGGGAAAATCAGTTTAATTTATTGACAATCAAAACTGAGTAGGGTAATGAGAAATAAAACCAAATCTTAAAACACCCTCCCCCCACCCCTCCCTTCTTCCTGGGCTCAACTTCACTCCCAATTTTTTTCTCTACCTCCTCCCCCCCCCCCCCCCCCATCCCGAGCAGCACAGAGGGACGGGGAATGGGGGTTGCGGTCAGTTCATCATGCGTTGTCTCTGCCTCTCCTTCCTCCCCAGGGGAGGACTCCTCACGCTCTTCCCCTGCTCCAGCCTGGGGTCCCTCCCACGGCGGACAGTCCTCCACAAACTTCTCCAACGTGGGTCCTTCCCACGGGCTACAGTTCTTTACAAACTGCTCCGGTGTGGGTCCCTTCCACAGGGTGCAGTCCTTCAGGAGCAGACTGCTCCAGTGTGGGTCCCCCGCGGGGTCACAAGTCCGGCCAGCAAACCTGCTCCAGCCTGGGCTCCTCTCTCTCTCCACAGGTCCTGCCAGGAGCCTGCTCCAGCGTGGGCTTCCCACAGGGTCACAGCCTGCTTTGGGCACATCCCCTGCTCTGGTGTGGGGTCCTCCCCGGGCTGCAGGTGGATATCTGCTCCACTGTTAACTTCCATGGGCTGCAGGAGGACAGCCTGCCTTACCATGGTTTTCACTGGAGCAGAGATTCCCCTGCAGCCCGTGGTGCCTGGAGCTCCTCCTCCCCCTCCTTCTTCACTGACCTTGGTGTCTGCAGAGCCGTTCCTCTTACGTATTCTCACTCCTCACTCCAGCTGCAGTTTGTGTCCCCGCGGGGTTTTTTTTCCCTTCTTAAATAAGTTATCACAGAGGCGCTACCACTGTCGCTGATGGGCTCGGTCTTGGCCAGCTGCAGGTCCATCTTGGAGCCGAGTGGCATTGGCTCTATTGGACACAGGGGAAGCTTCTAGCAGCTTCTCACAGAAGCCACCCCTGTAGCGCCCCTGCTACCAAACCCTTGTCATGCAAACCCGATACATCAGTACAGCTGCTTTAGTGTGGAACTCCTTGCAGGCTAGTTCAGAGTTCTGTCAAATCTGCCTATGTGGAGTTAGCCAGGCACGAACCCTCCTGCCCCCAAGACTTACTGCTCCCTGAAGAGAGATGGCAGAAGGTAACATGAACCTGTGCTTCAGCTGTTCCTTCACAGTCTGGCATCAGGACTTAACTCTTCTTCAAAGTGTAAGCTGTATTGGGTGAAGCACACATTTTATTCTGCTGCCTGTCACAGGAGCACTGCCTCCCGTTAAGGAAGGGGTAACAAAGAAAGGGACAGCAACACTCACTGAACACAAGGCAAAACCCTCCCACTGCTGAGGACCTGCGCCAGTCCTGCCTCAGGTGTGTGTACTAGCGTTGCACTGAAGTGTGACATACCCTGAAGGACGCTCAATCTACTTAGCTTATCAAAAAGAGCATTAAGAGGTCACTTGACCAATGGCTAGAATACACTATGTAGGGAAGAGACCTTTACGGTATAGTGTGTTTTAATCTGAGAGGCAAAAAGTTTAATATGATCCAATGCCTGGGAGCTGAAGCTAGGTGCACTTGAATGGAAAATAAGGCATACATTTTTGGGATAATTAACTACCAGAACAGTGTACCTAAGGGTACCGTTGAAATTCCATCTGTGAAATCTTTGAGACTATATGTTTTGCTAAGAATATGCCAAACCACAACCAGCTGTGAGGGGCTAGAAAGCCTCTTGGACAATTGCAGAGTGTCAAACTGGTTGACAACAATCATTTTATAGGTGAGCATCAAATCAGTATTTGATTACTGATTTGAATACAAATAAGTATTGGGTGAGAACGGGTGGAAGAGGGAAGTTTTCAAAGGACAGCTGGGCATCTGTCTCCCTTGGAAGACAAATTAGACCCAAGACTTTGAAAATCTCTCCATAAGCATCCAGCACACTGGACCCAACTGCATATTCATTACATGCTGAAAGATTCAAGCTATATTTTGTGGCAGATTATGTAGGAGCATTTACAGGTTTGCCTTACTTAGGTGTGCTTTGCCAAAAGACATGCTCAAGGACTGAAGAGAGAATCTGCTACACTAGAAGCCTGTGAAATTACAAATGGCACAAAAAAGTGAATAAGGAAGAAAAAATTCTATTTCATACCACAAGAGCTCTGGGACACCAGTGACATTTTCTGGCAGAACAACTCAAATTTTGAACTCATTGCCACAAGATGCTGTGGGTGTAAAAAAAGCAGACTTAAAGAGGGATTGGACACACATCACGGAGAATAAATTGCTATAAAACATAACAGTGCAGGTATAGCTTCTGGCTCAGGAAAGCTGTTCTCCTCCCCTTGCTGGGAGCTGCGGGGGCATTTCTGGGGAAAGCTCGCTCAGTTCCAGCTCTCAGTCAGTGCTTGCACACACATTTTCTGCAGTATCAGCACTGCAGGTCAAGTCATTTCTAAGGTGACTCCAATCAAGTCAGTTCACTCCAGGGAGGGATTCATCCCATGAAATCATCTCCAAGAACTCTAAGCCAGCACTTGATTCATTTATCCAACTGTTGTACACGGTAACTCAATGCTAGTGGATGCAACCTATAGTGCACAAGGTTGCAAATACAACTCAGCCAGGAGAGCGCAGAGTCTCTAGAAACCACTTGTTAAGGGAGAGAAGTAAAACCTCTTTTAAAAGTTTTTTTAAAAGCAGAGTATCAAGAGAGACTTAATCTTCTTTCAAAGTTAGATGAGGTAGGAAAAGGTCTTTAACATTAACCACCAGAGTGGGAATTCTATATGTTCTGTTTATTCCTATTTTTAACAGAAATTGAAATGGACTTCATCAAAAGGTCAAATGAAGAGAGAGCAGTGTATTCTCCTGAGGTGATTTGGTCTCACCAAAAATCATCAGGAGGAAAAAAAAAAAAAAAGAACTTTGGATTAGTCTAAGTTAGTGAAAATGGATGCTTTCTTAAAAATTTACAAAATAAAACCAATTTATGACTTACTAGCTCAGCTGTCAGCATTACAGTTCTGGACTGCAAAGCATTTCCACGTGTGCCTGGCATGCAGCCACAGAGTCAACTGGTAGAAGGCTGGAGAATTAACACAATGCACACAAACAAGTACAATCAAATGGTTGAAGAGAATAAACTTCACACTGTCACCTTCAGGATCCTTTTTTAAAAAACACAATTTTTAAGACATGTTTAAATCATAGATGTGATGCAACAACCAATGCTGATGGTTTAATTCTAATTCTTCATGTATTTCTGAACTGATACTGCCATTTGCTCCACACACTGACCTCCCCCCTACACACAGGACCAGGCTCCAGAACAGTGGTAGCAGAGGTGAAGTGTGGGGGCCTTGTGGCTGATGCAGCGGCTTAGGACTCAACATGTGGCAACCCTTCCAGGTGACCTTAAGCTCATTCCAGTGCAGCAGCAGCTTGGTGGTACTGCTGCCTTTGCACGATTAGCTTTAGACTCTTTTGCACTGTGCGTTTGTTGTGCAACGTCAAATCCACAGTGGCATTTGCACTGCGGGTGCACTCATGAGCACCGGGAGAACACCATTTCCTAACATCTCTGTACAGTGCACCAACATCCAAAGCTGCTTTGAAAACCATAGCGAAAAGGTTACCTGTTAAGGTTAGGAACTGCCTAACTAGGCAGAGAGTATACTGTCTGTAAGAAAAGACCAGCCCAACTACTTCACAGGCAGCACCACTGGTTGTTTCGTCTTGCTGCAAGTTAAAGAGGATAACACAATTGCTCAGTGTAACTTGAGAGTGAGTCGTTGTTTTCTGGGGAGTTATTATAATTATTTCACAGGGAACCTTTAACACCAGCAATAGCACGGCAAGGTCTGACATCAATTAGAAAAAGATAACACTTCGAGCTCTCATTGATCCCCAAACCTCCCTATCTTCTATTGCTGTAAACCAGCTGACGTTATCTTGGCTTGCTGTGTCACAAAACAAAATGCCCTCAGCACACTGCCCTGGGGCGGACGCAGCCTTGAGCTATAAGGGGGGGACTTAAAGAGGGTGAGCCACATTGCCTGGCACCGGAGGGGAGAGGGGGAACTGCTCTCTGCTGTTCTCCCTGCCCCTCCTTCCTACCCTCTCACCAACTCCCAGGGAAGCTGTCCACCAGCTACTGCTTCATATGCATATGTATGCGCTGGTCTTTAATTAAAGCTATCTAAATTAGTCATATTTGAGAAGCCTCTCCCTGTGGAAAGGTCTAGTACTACTGTCAGATTCACAGTGGACTACTGTGCCAGCTGAATGCACGAGTGAATATAACCACCATCCAGGCTGAGAAGTGCAGATGGATTGCCACCAGCTGGGGTTAGAGGTGACAATGATTGACATTGGAACAATCTCCCAGTGACAAACCTGGCCTACTTAATGCACCTTGGTTTCTCTGATGAGTGAATATGATCTTACAGGTAGTTCAGCAGGTGCAGTACCTAGGTGCCCCACTTGTGGGAATTTTTTTTTTTCCAGCTCACTGAAGTTTTTCATCTAGAATCTTTTCATTTCAAATGCTCTTCTGCCTCTCAAGGCTATGCCATGCAATGAACATATCTTTTCTCTTCTTTTCTTGAAGATATAAGTGAAAAACAAGCATTTTAAAACTACTTGAATGCTTGAGGAAGGAATTACTTGTTCATATTTTTTAATTATAATTCCCTCCCTTTAAACCTGTTAATAAAAGATCAATTAATGTCAGGTGTGGGAACTAAGACTCCCGCCCCCATTCCTGCCTTTAGGCTTTGCTGACTTTTCAGCCTCTAGCAAAGATACCTATTGTGAAACAGGAAAGAAATTACAGCTCTGGCAGTTTATAAACTTCAAAACTAATAAATAAATAAATAAATAAATAAATAAGAAAGCATAGTAGCAAAAGAAGAAATATGACAGAAAGGTAAAAGTGAGGAAAAACTGGATATAGTGAATGTATTCCTTTTTCATTTTAAGTTACATATGATTACATGTACATATTATTATGTACATATGTTACAATATGATTACATGATGTTTTGTGGCTTCAAACGTGCAACATACATTTTTTTGTTTCTCACCTTCCACCTTTTATCTGTATCTTCATATCTGGGCTATACATAGCTCCCACCTGCATCCTGTATCTCCTCCTGTTGAAAAATAAAAATAATACCTTTCCATCCTTGGAGTCCTAATAATTTGTAATGAGAAACTTAAATCAACCTTTTCTGGGGAAAAGTTCTAAGCCTATCATGAGAGGCATTATTAAATTCACTTCCCTCTAATATACAATTGTACCTTGGATTCTTTTGCAGAACTGGCAACAGCAAATTCAACATGATGTCCCCGTGTTTAAGGATTTCCATGACATACACAGTTATTGCTGAACCTTAGTTTCTGAAGCTGCCAAATAAGTGTTCTGTAAAGTAACGCAAAGATAAACATAACGTTCAAGACATTATCTGAAAATGACCACAAAATACCCCTTTGTAGATATTGGAAATGGCAGACGACGCCTTGACTGTGGAGGGAAAAAAACAAGGAGCTTGCAAGGGTAATTCTTGTTTCATTGCTAATAGATGAAGATCCAATACAAGTCCTGGTTTTCTAGGGGGTTGTGCATGTGTGTACGGTTTAATTTAAACAGCTAGGCATTTCACAAAATAGATACCGAAATTGATTCTGCCTACTTCAGGCTAAACATGTGAAAATGCTGACTGACAGAATCACCTAAGGGTAATAAATCTGCCAAGTGTTTTGTTAAACAGCTATTCAGTTTGAAATGTATCCCAGCATTCTAGAATAACAATGGGCTACTGTAATGTATGGTGCATTAATTATATAGTTGACAAGAAAATTACCCTTCAAGCCAAGATTACTAAAAACTTTACTAGGCACTTTTTTTTTACCCTCTCCTGTTAAATACAGTATTCAGTGTAGCCCTCCCAGAGGTTTTGCCCACCTCCTCCTGCAGAGTTAACCAGCATGGCAATAAAGTTCCAGGGAGATTTGTGCTGATGTTTCACTGAGAACATTGGTTGCTTCCCCAAATTTTATTATAGCTGCTAAATGCTAAATGATGACTATCAACATAAAAAAATGGCCTCGGCTTTCCTCAGTATAAGTTTTTCTGAAAAACATAATAAAATGCTCCTTCAAGTTGTGGCTGTATTTACATCCTACAACAGGTAGGCTTGCAGATCTCTGACAAGCTGTCTGGAAAAAAACCCACATCAGCTTTCAAACACGTACTGGTGAAAGAGTAGGAACTCTAGTCTTGGAGGCAATGCAAAGATGTTGTAAATTAGTATAAGAATACAACAGAAATGTAAATAGACTGTTATGAATGGAACATAATTTGTGTGTTTTCCAGGCAATGTGATCCCTCTGACAGTTCTTGGAACCTTTGCAGCTCAGGGCTAAGTCTGGATGCCCTCAGTAAAGCAGTGCAATGGTGCTTCTGCATATAGATACCTCACCTGTATGATGCCACAGGTACCTACATGCAAATAAGCCATTTTACAAACTACAGTTTAAAACCGGTAAATTCTTCCCTAATAGCATCCTGACTACAGGGAGATTTGTAAACAGAAACAGATTCCAAGGTCCTAAGAGTGCTACAAGTGTCGTGGGAGGGCTTTGTTCTGTAATAATTTCTTCTGGTATGTACTTAGATTCAGAAATTTTGGGATGTCAGAAATTCTGTGCATAAGAACTAAATTCTGCATCAAAGATGACTAATTCTTAATTTTACTATAGTAACTTTCTAAATACAATTACCAGTCATGCATTTGCTTTTTTGAGTTAGAATCTCTTTCAACACATAGCACAATTCTCTAGTGAGTTTTCAGCATTCATGCACTGTTGCTGATACGGAAAAACACTTCTAGTACTGCCAAGACAGAAGTGCTTACTAGCAAAGAAAATGTTTCAAAATTGTGCTGAAATACACTCTGTAGAGTGACAACAACGTGTTAAGACTAAAGAAAATATTACACATGCTACAAGTTGAGTTAAAATTCAAAGATCTCTTATAAACATAAAACTGAACACTCAATTTCCTATAATTTGAGATACAAGCATGACTTATAATCAAACACATCTGAAAAATAACACCACTGAGATTTGCCACCCAGAGGAACAGTCTGTAAGGATATATATTTTTAGCATAATGCCATGCTTCCTTTTAACTGGGTACAGAGAAATTCTTCAGTTTTAAAGCATAATTTAAATAAGTTACATCTTTTATAGTCTGATTTACTGTAGGTTTTGTAAACTCACTATTAAAATAAGTGAACAGGCATCATGGATTAAAAGACCAGTTTCAACTGTTATAAACCCCACTTTACCAAATCACATTACCTTGTAATTTATTCTAATGTAGCATTTCCCTTTAAAGCCAATTTCTGTTCCTTAGGCATATGTCTAAATGCCTTTCTGATTAACCTCTCTGATCGAAAGCCCACATAGCTCAAGTGAAATCTTTCCATTTACCTCAACAAGCTGTTTATTATTCTCCTCTTCAGAAATTGTGATGAACTGGGTACTGTAACAGTGTTTTCTTTCAAGGAAAGCTTCAGGTGAAACAATGGTGAGGACTAGATGTTTAAAGAAAGCAAATCAAAATAACGTATTGTGCTCTCATGATGACCAAGAGGGTCTGAAGCACCAGAGAAGAGAGATTTCTGAATAGTAAGGACAATTAATATTGACAGATGTATCTTTTCAGAATTGCTGTTTACAATCCAGTGTGGGCCCAAGTTATAACCTAGTTCTAAATGTGTCTGACCTCGAGGTGAGCACAGCCTAGATGTTATAGCTCAAGTCCTATTTCTGTTTGTTCCAGCAGAAGTCAAGTCTGTCTGCTTTCACTCACAAACAGCTTAAGACTCTTGTGTATACCTGCACATTTACAGAAGGAAAATTTACAAAATCTCCCAAATGAAAGTGTACTGAGCAGAGAACTGACATAGGATGAGGTCTGGTTGATCGGAAGGAAGTTTAAGAAGAAGAGACAGAATGCAAAGGATGCATTATGGTAACAAAAAAGGCAGAAAGAAGGCTTTGTCAGGATAAATTGGTACCTGCCAAACATTGAAATATGAAACTTGAAGCCTCTCATTTCCAACGTTTCAAACCCTCTTCCTGCCCCCATCCCATCTTCCCCACCACCACTGTCAAAAGCATATATACACAGGCTGCAACAGTGTCCACAGGGTAGCCTTGCTTCAGAGCTCTTAGGCAGAACTTGACATTGAAGAGTGCTAAGTCAAGGGTTTTGTGATGGTTTAAATGTATTTCCATCATCCATAGATTTCTTTTTCCCCAAAGACAGGTATTACACATTTTAGAGAAGGGATCATGTTTCTTGTAATCTCTGTAACAACACCTCAACATTTAGTAATGCATCAAGAGAATCAATGGAGAATGGACCAAAAACACAAGCCTAAAGTCTTCCTCACAATTTTCAGCTTACCAATTCTTGCTTTATTGCCATCATCTTGATGACTATCTTCCACAGATATCAGAGGCAGTCATAGCTACATTCCCAAACTTGTCAAATTTCATCTGAAAATTAGGTAGTTTTTCCCATTGCTCCATTACAATTATCTGACTTGTCTAACACAAACCAGAGCACTTGTTTTGCAACCCCATCAGATCTACAGTTTTGAGGATTCAGTCTTAACCACAGATTTCAAGTGGCAGACAATGCCCAACACTCTGAAGCTGCTCAAGTTTTCAATTATGCCCACAGTCAAATCCGTATAGCTTAACGACGTCTAGCTATGGCTGCCCAACATTGCTCTTGTGCCTTCTACCTTTAGATTAAAGAGTTGTTATTATCACAGATCTCTTCCTCAAGTAATCTTTTATTCTTCTTTTCAAACAAGATAAAGAGATTAAGAGTCTAAGTCTCTCTTTAGATGGCATGATTTTCAAATCTTTCCTGTAACCCTTTCCCAAATCCTTTCCAATTTGCCAACATCCTTTTTGAAGTTCATGCATCAAAATTGGACACACATTTCTAATAGTCAAATAAGAGCACTCTGAAGCTAATTAGTGCAGTTCTATTTAGCAGTTTTCCATTTTACTGCTATGTTTTCACCACTCGTTGCCTTTGGGTTGCACACTGTCTATGCTTCATTTGAACTGGGCTTTCTTTGGAGGGGAGGAAAAATATGTAAATGTTTGCTTTCTTTCAAACACAGTTTAATTTGTGCTCATAGTAGATCCTACACAATTCCATTACATCTGCTTCCAAAATGAGGTGTACTTAAAATTTTCGTACTGGGGGGGGGAGGGGGAACATGGGAAGACACCAACATTAAAAAAAAGAAAAAAAATTGCCAAACTTGAGAAAAATAAAGTGGCTCATTACAAGCCAGACCACTGATGGCATAGCTTTGCAACTGGCAAAAGTCTCCATGAACTCCATGCTCAGGAGCAGAGGATGCTGCATATGTTGAAGAGGAATCTTGGCTGTGATGACTTTGAAGACATCAGGTTACAAAATGGAAAATCCCTTCCCAACAGGCAGTACAATTCCAGTTGGCCATTACATTGCACAACTTCCAGGGATTACTGGCAACTTTTGTAGGCAACTGTGCATCTATAAAACATCTGGCCATATTTCACGGGGTGATCACATACTTCCTAAGCCCCACTTCATAGTTCTATAAGAGCAGCGTGGTTACTGATGAATGCTGCTGAGTCTCCAGAGCCCACGGGATACTGTCCCAAATTAGAAATGCCACTGCAATCAAATCACAAGAGGCATTTGTGCCAGGAATCACATAATTCATATTTTTCTTTCCCACAAAGTACATTTTCTAGATATCTTTCATGAGAATGCCCTCTGCACCGTCACTGCCAGAAACAACCAGTCTCACTGTGACTAAACACAACACAGGCCACCCTTGCAGGCTGTATTTTCATGGGCTTGAAATGCTTTAATTGCATTAAATACTTAACTCCACTCACTATGATGTTAAAAAGGCTGCCAAAAATGCAAAGCTTGCAGAAGGAGAGAAAGCACAAGAGGAAGTTAAAATGAAGCAATAACTTTAAAGAAACGTAGCGATCGGTGACAGCAGGAGATTCCAGGTACCCATGTGGTAAACATTAAAATCTCTATTCTCTGACTTAGACGTTTTCATACTCTCCCATTGAAGGCAGTAAAACAGCATTAAAAGAAAAGCAAAAAAAAAATCAACAACTTTCCTACATTTACATGAGTGCAACAGTGAAAAACAATGAAAGCAGCTTGGCATTTTTAGAAGACAGTTCAAATAAAAATTAATGGCACGTGTAATAATAATTCCAAGCGTATTTTGTTTCCATTTATATCCAACTAAGAGACAATTTTTGGTGCATTTGGTTTTATAGCTCTGTGTGTATGCAGGAAAGTAAAAATTCTGCACATGGGAAAATAAATAAGTGGCTATATGACTGGTTGACAGCAAGATTTGTAGAGCTAATTAGTTCAATGAATAGGAAAGGCACTCAAAACTAACAGCTCATCAAATAGTTCTTCATACGAGAGATATCTGTCACCCTGCCTGTGCTGAATAAATATTTTTACTGTCTTCCAGAGATCAATGCCAACAGAAGCAAATAAAAACAGAACAAAGCAAAACAACAATAAAAAGCCAGCCAATCCTAAAAAACACCAGCCCAAAAACCTGTGCAGTGACCCAGGCTGACCTCACTGACTATAGCTTAGTAGGAGAAGAGGTTGCTGGAAATACCAAGCCAGGAACTACATTCTGCCCTAGCCAAAACCCGCTTCCTGTAATCCAGGACTGATTTCGGCCAGAGTCAAAGCCATCAATGCACCTTAAATTCTGTAATAGACATAAATACTGTTCTCAGTTTTAATCTGTGGCCAAAGGCCATCATTTAGGCTAGTCAGATTGTGTCCAGTGTGGATTATACCACACTGTGTTATCACAGCCCTGAACGAAACAACAGGTAGGAACTGGAAGAATTAGCTCAGTCCTTCTCTGCTCTGGGTCTGTCCTGAAGGACTCAATTCATGGTACAGCCCATTGGGTTTGCTGTAACTAAAGACATCTCTGTAGGAGGCCCTGGATGCATTTCAGCAGAAGACATGCATTAAACTACAAAAGCATCTACCTTTCAACTTGCCTATCCATGCACATGCAGCTGTTACTGCAGGACAAAGTAGAATTCAATGCAATTCAACCCCGCTCCCAGCTGGCCAGCATTACTGACAGCCTGGGAGGACTCTGTGGAGCTGAACAGGGCAAGCACCTCATCACCAGGGATCTAGGGGCACATGCAGGCACCCATGTGCAAGACCCGTTTCAAGACTCAGGATGCTGAAACAAAGTGAAGCCCCTTAAAGAAGATCTGGGCCTACGATGAATTAGGCCATATTTTTCAGTGCTGCTTCTACTGCTACTGTTAAGAGAGGTGAGAGGATGTGGTTCCTTAAAGGGGTTGGAAAAATTTCTCCCCTGCCTCTACGTTAAAAATCTGCACTTCCACAACCTGAGCAGCTGCCACTGAAATAAAACTGCAAATACGCAATGCAAAAAACCTTGAAATTGGTTCAGGGTTCACTGAACCCCCTGTCCTGTTCCAGCAATAGGGTGGCCTGGCAGCTGGGGTGTTGCCCTCAGTACACTATCCCGATCAAGATCTCAGTGCTCGTTTGCTGTATGCAAAGCTAGGCCAATTCATATACCTCAATCTAGTTCAGATCCCACTGGAGGGGAAAAAGACAATATTTATTTATCTGTTTGCAAATTTTCTCACATAACAACATGTAAATTGACTCCAGCACTTCATTGCTATTAAAGAGCCAGGAGGCTACAGCTCAAACCTCCACAAGCCAGCTGCCAGGCAGTCTGCAAATGAGAGGTTCTCAAATGTCCATAAAACACGTCCTGTCCTGCAGTGTAAGAACTAACTGCATGTACTCCTGTTGTGCATTAAGTCTTTTCTTGCGTGGTTCTCTGTTACTTATGTATTGTGTTGAAAATTATGATTAATTAGGAAGACAGAACACATTCCCAAAGTGCACTCATGGCCTAGTAGAAATGGCAACACCTTGTGTAGACATTTGAGGTCAACTAATTTCCATGAAAGTTAGGTACAGAAGTGTTGCTTCATCAAACAGAAACAGGTTTAAGCAAGTGCTTTTGTGTCAGGGGGACCCAATGCGGCAATGTACTGCAGATTAAGGAAACAATAATGTTTTGAACTAATAACAGATTAAATGATAAAAATCAACAGTGTTCTAGGAAGGATACTGATAACACTGTATTTCACTTGTTTTTTTAAAACCCACATATATCACCTTATTCAATCCCCTTCTCTAAAAAATTAGATTCTCAGGCATAGTTTTATTCCCTTGGGAGAACTTGTATGAAACACATAATTATGAGAGACAAACCAGGTTCCAAGAAACTGTTCTGGGCAGAACAGTTAGTTACAGTTAGCAAAATAAAAGCAAGTACTCATCTATCCATATCTTGTACTTCTTGATGCAGAAGAGAAAATAACATACTAAGTGAATAACAAATACAAAAAAAAAAAAAAAGAGAGAAAAAATAAAGAAGCAATGAGCATGAACTGAAGGCAGCTTCTTGAAGCCAAAAGCAAGGACATTACACGTGTCCTCCTTCTAGCAGCAAGTGCTGAGCAGGACAGAAAGGAGAAAAAGGATAAAGTTTAGAAGCAGCTGACAGGCGAGAATCACTCACACAAGCACCAAGAGACAAAGAAAATCCCTCAAAAGGACACTGAGAGCTGCTTTACATCTGGTCATAAATGAGCCTGCCCCATCTCTAGCAGCTCCTGCCAACTAATATCAGCAGAACTGTCCCTGTTACAGAGAAATGTAATAATGTTAAATAGTCCAAAGTAATTCATGGCTTATACAGTTTTATTATTGACATTCAAGCAAACCATCAGCTCCTCTGGCGAGCGATATTTCTAATTGATTTAAAATTGTGATATACCTATTATTCAATCAACTCAGTTTTGCAAATAAATTGATATCTGAAACCATTCCAAGAGATATAATGAGACTGTAGTAGCTATACATTTAAAAGAGGAGAAAAAGTAAACCATATGTTTGCTTTTGTATAGTAATATAAAACATATCCTTACCATCTCTTTTGATTTTGCCATTGTACTCCTTTGAAGAAAGGAGAGATATAAAATGCTTAGGCTATAGCTGGCTTTCATCATACTCCCCAAATCTTAGTCCTCTTTTACAGCAAATCATTACAATTCTATTCATCTTTTTATGCCTATAATCCAGTTTCAAGCACACTCTTGGATATAAAGGCCATTTGGGACAAACATAAATTGATGAAATATTGGTCTTGTCTTCTAAGCCTTTCAAAATGATGACATACATTTCAGTATTCAAATTCTTCTAAAACCACATTCACAGTAGTGAAAGCAGAGTTGAGTAAACTCACATCTGAACATTCATTTGTGATTTAACTTTTTAACACCACTTTGTCAAATATTTCCGAGCTTCCTTAATAACAAAGCAGTACAACAGGTGCGTTTCCACCAAGATATTAAACCTGACTCTTGAAAACATGGTACAAAAAACGTTAATTGTAGTTTCTATTTTACTCTCCTAGCTGGCCCTACTGAGTTCAATAACTTTTCTCAGGTTGACTTAAGACAGGTGGCCAGTGTGAAAAAAGTCCACATTCACGACTAATATCATTCGTGACAAATTGTTTCTATCATGCTCACCCTCTCATATTGAATTCTTCTTGTGTGTGAAAAGGTAGGCCATGGCCAGTGCTGCAGCTGTAATTAAGGTTCACTGAGTTGCTATTTCCATTATCAAGCCCAATTTCCAAGGTTTAATAAGTCAGCAGTTCCAATTGCACAACGCTGAAATTTGACATTCAAGTTATCAGCAGAGACACTGCTTGTGCTTATCTGTTTATCAAAACACAATATAAATCCACTCAGCTGTTGCTGAAGCAGAGATCTGAAAAGTATGGCCTGCATCTTCCTCTTCACATGTTAGGACTTACATGCTCTGAACACCAAATTTTCCTCTGGGGGAAGCAAGCACAGGTGTGTTTCAGTGAAGGTATTAGAAATGCCTCCTGTCCAAAAAACTTAGGGTTTATTCCCATTTCTCCCTGTTTACTCACACAGTCTCCAGGGAACAGAGTGGGTTGTTTACTTAGTTTTGACACAAGCATGCCGAAATTAAGCAACCTGGTAATTCAGGGTGTGCAACCTTCATGACCTGAATGTATCAAGAGCTTAAAACAGCCAAGACCTGTAAGACACACTGTACAACTTCCCAGGAAGCTCATGGGGTATGCTAGGGAGAAGGTCCCTGTGTGTGTCTTATTGCCACATGGGTTGTGCCTGAGCCAGGCTCAAGGCTGGGTCCCAGGCTCAGTCAGAGGCCAGCATCAGAAGCCTCTGTCGACTCCTTTCCCCCCACACCAAGGAATTTAGCTCACTTGTCGACGCAGCATCAGCTAAGCCCTGCTGCCCATCACACAGTGTAGCCCTGGCACGAGAGAGGCATATGGACCTGTGCCAAAGACAGATGCCCATGTTGTAAACCTTTGAGTTGTACCTGATGGAACAAGCCCCGGGTAGGCAGGAAAACTGGGTACCGCTATCCCCAAAATTGACAACCCCCCTGAAAACTTTGCAGTCTCCTGTGTGGTGCAAAGACCAAGTTTGCATCTAGTCTTCCAGGGGACAGCATACTTAGGATGAACACAGCCAGTTTTCTATTGCTTTTCCTCTTGACCACTGAGTTAGGAGACAATTACATTATGAATAAGAAAAGGTGTAACTTGTAAGTTTGGCAAGCTATATGCATAAAATTAGGTAAAAATGCTAAACATAATACAGATATGTGCAAAAATGGAAAAGACATCCGCAAAATGGTAGATGATACTTGGTATCCCAAGTATCAATCTCTTCTTCTGGACACAAAATACACCAGTATCCCAACAGCAGTAAGGTTATCACATGTCTAAGATTCAAACTATAAATGACAAGCTAGCCAGTCTGATTTACCATACCATCCAGATCCAGCTTGGTTTTAGGTTCACAGTCTGTTCTTAGTACAGAAAGGGTAAGAATTTCATTCTGTATAAGAGACAGCACAAGTAACTGAAATGAAACACTGGGGGAAATAACTCCTAATTTTTTTCACCAAAACTATTCATATAGAATATGGAGAAAAAATAAAGGAAAACCTAATGCGCTTTTTGCATCATAAAGCAACACTGAATTCAATCTTAGTTCCCAAGAACTGGAATTTTCAAAGCTGCATACGTAGGTCAGGTACGCAAGCCCCACAGAAATGCAACAACTTCACTAGGTTATTTCTGAAACACTTACTCTGAAAGAACACGGATCTGGACAAATTCTTAGATAGTTAAAGTCAACACAGGCCTTTCCACTTGGGATGAAACACCAGCTGAGAGCTGCCAGCTTTCATCTTTTGAGGTGTCAGAGTTTTGGTTGCTGCAAAAGGGTGATGTACAGAATCCTTCCGCACAAAAGAGAAAATGAATTCATTTCTCAGTCATGGTAATTAAACCTCTAGCCCTGAAAGTTCTTCTTTCTCTGCTAGTCCAAACATTCAATGACTCTGTCTTGTCTCAATTGCATCTCGGTGGCAGAAAAGGTAGGCACTCACAATATGGTCCATATCTAGCCCCAGAGGTGAGCAGGCTTGGGATATCTTGATAAAACATCCGAGAGCTGCTTTATACAGTTTTGTGTACATTGCTTTACAGAAAAAGAGCCTAGCAATGTAACTGTAACTGAACCTTTCTGCACTGGAGCAGCTGGATATAAATCAGAAGTAAAGCTAAGCCTTTGTAAATGAGTAATGTGTGTAAAAGGCAGCAGAATGGCTTGTACACAAGTGAAATAGGGGCAAGTCTGATGTACACATTTAAGAGCTGTGAGCAAGGCAATTGCAGCAATCACTCTGCATTTTTTGTCAGGAAGTCACCATAAAAAGCGTACCATGCCATATGCCAACAGAGAGAGATGTTGCTTAGATTCCGTTTCATGTGTGATAGTGGAAGAAAGAAAAAAACTGATTAAAATACTGCACCCCTGTATCTTTCTATAGCTTAGAGAGGCAGAGTTTACTATTTTGGAGTAAGTTCCTTCATCTAATACTGTTCTGGTCTTAAGATTATTTTAGTCTGGAGTAATTCCCCTGAACTGTTGCAGCCCCAAGTATCCGCAAGGGATTGAAGAAAGACTTCTGCAATATGAAAAAGAGTGAAAAATGGTTAGTAAAACATTTCAAGAAGAAAAAAGTCCAGCCTTGGTAATAACAATCTTAATATAACAACAACAACAATAATGCTGGTATAAGCAGCATGTATGTCCATCATCTACTTATAATGTGACTTTCAATCTTCAATTTTTCTTCCATACTAGTGAGAATTCAGAGCATCTTCTCTCAAGCCAATCTAATTATAACAGTAAAAAAGAGAATGAAATACTCAAATTCACGGATTTGGTTCTCCTTCCTGCATTATGACACCTTCTTTCATTTTACTTACGATTGTGAAAGCTAACAATGATGAAGCACATCCAAATTGAGAAGACGAGCACATACAACTTGCTAAACTGTCTTCAATGTGTTATGTAATGTTCAATATTGATTTTGATTCAACTAGACTTCTATTAGAGTTATCTGTTCTAGCCAGCTGCCAAATATACCTGCTCAGTAATGTGTCCAAATTCATTAACAGTTTTCTTTTAATAATATTTCATTTTCAAGTTTAATTTTACCCACACATTAGCTTCATATTACTTATGCAAATAAAAGCTTTATGGCTATATTAGCAATAATTCATTATCATTCCCTACTGGCTTAGTGAAGGAATTTGTAACTTTGGAGTACATCCAGAGCTTTTAATTGAAGATACTAAGGGAAGCCTACATTTAGTTAGAATCATTTGCACATACAAATTAAATATGATTAGCATAGGTGTCTCAAACTCTTTCCAGGCTCAAAGATAGATTGTCTAGGATAGGACCTTTCTTTGAGTCCTGTCTGAAGGATAAGGTATTAAGGTGGAATCCAATGGGCATGCTGGGGGAAGGAGGCTGTGACTGTTGCAGCTGGGATCCGAGACAACAAGGTGATCTGTTTATTGGAAGTTACTTCCCACATTGCTCCATCTTCACTGTTATGGCAGAGGTAACACTTGTCCCTTCCTCAACTGTCTACCCCACATCATCTCTAAACAGAGGGAGAAAGGAAAGCAGTGGCTCTACCCAGTGTGATTTCCCTTGCACGGACTCAGACCAGGTGATAAGTGGTAGCAGGGAAGGAAGCAAACATGAAGATTGTATGGTCAGGTTGCAAAACCAGGTATGTTTTAGTTGCTGGGACAAAGAAAGTATGTTTTGGTGCAACTTTACTCTTTTCTGTTGCTTTACATCTTCACAACTACCCCCAGGTAGGGAACCTATAATAACTAAATATCTAGAATACTGCAAATATATGGAATTGACAACAGTTAACTACCTATTAGGTATCACCACAGAAGTCCTACAGAGCTGGATCATCTAAGTTCCAGTGTTTCTATCTCCACTTCAAAGGTGGAGGACTGGACCCTAATTTACCTCAAAAACTTATTAAGAAAATTGTATTGAGGATACTCCTTTCTTGGTGCTCTAAATGAGCTCTTGCTGGATTAGGAACTGACTCATGTTTACTTTATGTCCCAAGTCACTCAAGGACTGTGGGTATCTTCCCCATCTCCTACAGAAGAAGATATTTTAATTAGCCAATTATACTAGTAAAAAGCAATCTAATTTCTAGGCCAAACAATAGCATGGTACAGATATTACAATCAAATTAGCAAGACATACCAGTGTTTTCCTTTAGTATGCAAAAATGACCTCCTGCACAGATAATTAGCCTTATGTCTGTGTGGTGATCTGTGGCAGTGAAAAAACACAAACAGTAGTGAGTAATGAACACGATAACAGGTGTAAGAATTTCCCTCTACTGTCTCTCTCCAGCTTTTGCCCTTTTAATTTAGTTTATTAGTAATCATGGTGCGTCCTTTAAATATCTGCTTTAGAAAACAAACAGCAGTATTTGCAAATAAGTAGCAAAGCTGCTTCCAGGAGACAAGAGCTACATGCAATTCCAGGAGATTCAGTTCTCTGCTCACCACAGACTTCCCTCATGACACCGGTGAAGCCACACAATTTCTCTGCACCTCTGTTGCATGAGGACAAACATTTTCCCACCTCCTTGCTCCCTCCATTTCAAGCCAAGTGTCGGGGGCAGAAAATGCCTCACCATGTATTTGTGTACAAGCCAGAGCAGTTAAACCCCAGGCACATGCAGCTTAGTATGGTGAGGCATGATGGTAATGGGTTTCCTCCAAAAAGAAACTCCAGCAATGTAACCTTTAACTCTGGTGGAAGAAATTAACCTTTCCTCATAAAATACACAGATTAAAAAAAAAGAAGGGGGAGAGAGGGAATAGATCTTACAGCCTTGACTCTATGCACAGTTTTTATTTACTCACAACTATGAGTTTAAACCAAAGCAGAGAATTAAAATGTTTGATCCAGGATGATGGGTGCTTTTGGTTGCCAACTAGTGAAAGCTGAAAGGAACCTTTTAAATTGTGCCTAGAATCCACCTTCTGAGATGGAAACAGACTATTTGGGAATTAAAACCAGACATTTATAAACCACTAGCTGCTTTGAAAATGTGTGTTTCCACCTTCCCCCCAAAAGAAACCAGAAGCCTGTTCTTCCCTGCCTTATGCCAGCAATCTCTGCAGCAGTCCCACTCCCTGACAACAGCTGTGTAGCAAACCGAGTCTCTCTGAAAAGCAACGTGGATTTGTCTGAATGAGACATTTATCCTTCAAAGGCCAGGGCAGCAGAGTGCCTGTCTTGGAAAAGCTAACAGTTCAATTCTGCTTAACCCCTGAACTCTGAATCCTTCTTACAACCATTTGCAGGTGCCAAGGTGTAAAACCACCTCTAAACAAAACAATAACAAAGTCTGCCATACAGTAAAAGGATGAAGTGGAAGAAATATGTTAACATAACAGCTGTAAGGGGCTATTGCCTGGCCTCCTGAGTTGCAGGGCCCCTGTTTCTGCAGTGCGCCATGTCCTGCATTAGCCTCAGCCCCAAAGTAAGGTTTGACTTGGACTGGGAGTAATTGCTCCCCTAACTGCATGTGACAGCCCAGAAACACACAGGATCAGTACAGACACATTTCTAATCTGCTCTAATGTATAAACTGAATAATTTCCCTACATAAGATGGTAGCCCTTAAAGGTGCAGTACATCCACGTATCTGAACCCAAATTTAATCTGTTATAATTAGTGGAAGAGAGGGATTAGAGGACAACAGGGATAATTTCCGCTTCCTTGGCTGTTGGTGTATCACGTGTTTCTGGCTGTATTTACTGTATTGCTGAACAGAAATTTGGAGAGGATTTACAATCAAGAAGAAAGGCAAATGTAGTATGAAGTATTTCAGAGCTGTTCTGATGTAACTGCTCTCAATGTTGCTAGTTACCCTTCTGAAATTAATAGAATTGTACATACTTTATTTTGTCTGAAGGAGCATAAGGTCCTTTTACAAGTTTTTGATCCAGAATTCCTTCCCTTTACCTCAGCCAGTGTGCCACTTACCTGCTACCCTGAAAGAAACAGTAGGATCATGCACTGGATTAAACCACATGTTCCATCAGCTAAACAAAAGGGTCAATTAAAAATTCAATTCTTTACTTGCTTGCTGACAAAAACGCACACAAGAGTATCCAAGTATTTTTGGAATTCAAACCTACGACCCCAGGGCTTGCTACACTTGCTCCTGCTAGACAGTCAGCATCAATATTTTCTTAATTGGCTGTGTACAAAAAGGGACTAACATTAGTCTCCTGCTAAGACCATGACATTTTTTGTATCTGTTGGAGAGCACTTAGGTATGTCATCTCTTTTGCCATGTGCTAGTTACAGTAAATAAAATGTTCTGAAATTACAGTTCAGTAATTCTGCAGCATTTTCATGCAAGGGGCCTACTTGTCACCTTCTCTTGAACCGTGTGACATTATTTCTACAATCATTCACCCAGAATCCTCCTCCACAAGGTGACCCTGCATTTTGCTGCATTTTTATTCTTGTCATCTTTGTCCATCCTTCAAGCCAAAATGGAGACACAGATATCAAGACTGGGCTTTACAAACACCTCAACTGATGCTTACACAGAGGAAATGCTGACAGAAGCACACGGGGTAGGTAATGGTTCCTGATTGTGTTAGTGGCCTGTTTCTGATGTAATGGAATAGCTTTTGGTAGCATTATAGGTGGATATTTCCAACATTTTGATACATGCTGATTTCCCAGCCCAGCAGCTAGAAAGCATTCATTCAGCAATCCTCACACACATTTCCCCATGCAAGGGTTTGACCATGAGCATAACTTCATTACAAACACCTGCAGCACCTCTAGCCCTCTGTCAGACAGGTTAGCTCAGGCGATAGCACACCGCTACAGAGTTTAGCCACCGCTTTCACCACAACCAGCAACAGACAGACCATGGCAGCACTGTTGCGCTCTGGGGAAGAGTCACCCAACCATCCTTAAGGTGGGGCCTCCAGAGACAATCTGAGCACCACACGTGTGCTGCACTTGGCAGTGTGTCTGCAAACAGGAATGTCCCTGTCACCTTGGGCTAACAAGCTTGGGTGACTATCACAGTGAAGGCTCTAACATAGGTTGCAAAAGTATATCCACGGCACTGGGTGATTACTTGGGCGCTTGCAGCTCATGTTTGTCTTTAGCAACTGCACTTCTCGCTGCAGTGTGACCAGGCCTTAACGGTGGCAAAGAGGTAAGGAAAAAATTAGTTGGGTAATCTGGGCTTCTGCAATACGGTGTGTAAATGGGATGGGAATATAGAGACAAACAGCGTACTGAGAGCACACCATGCAGGATCCAGTTGTGAATGCTCCATAATCTAAGTTCTAGTGCCATGATTTTGGAATGAACTTCCCTCCCCCAGTGTTTAGCTACAAAGTGTTTGAGTAAAGAATGCTAAATTACATGCAAGTCACATTAAGAACAATCAGTCTCATGTAATAGGGAATCTAATAGTTCATAAATGAGATGCAAATTCATTTTTACGGGTGCACTATAATAAGCCAATTATTTCAGAGCTCTTCAATTATGCAGTTTCAAAAAGCTGAATTGCTTTAAAATTTTTTTAAGAAGCTTTAGGTTTTTCCATAGCTTACAAGGAAAAGAAAATATATCTGCCTTGCAAACAACATAAAAAAAAACCCCAAACCCACACAACACAAAACTTCCCCCCCCCCCCCCAAAAAAAAAAAACAAGTTACAAGCAGGAGCAATACAAATATAAAAGAATAAGCCAGCTGGCAAAACACAAACATAGCAGACATGCAGACAACGGACCTCTGTGTTCCCACCAATTACAGACATTCAGGAGCCCATCATATAGCATGCTGGGATGAGTACCACTATATGCTAGATTAGCATTAGGGAATCTCAAGAGCAGCACTGATTTACCATGCTTGCAGACAGAAATGGCATTGCAGCTTGATGGTAACATCCTACCACCATCAAAACAGACCTTTGTGACTTTTGGCAGTCAAATCCCCAAAAGTGATGGTTTTCCTTTGGAAAAAGAATCAATGCTGAGATGTTCTTCTGGAAGCCCCCTGCACTGTTGTTATTCCAAGAAACTGGGGACAGGAGAATGTAGGTGTGTCCTGGTTTCGGCTGGGATAGAGTTAATTTTCTTCCTAGTAGCAGGCATAGTGCTGTGGTTTGGATTTAGTAGGAGAAGAATGTTGATAACACACTGATGTTTTTAGTTGTTGCTGAGTACTGCTTATGCTAGTCAAGGACTTTTCAGCTTCCCATGCTCTGCCAGGTACACAAGAAACTGGGAGGGGGCACAGCCAGAATAGTTGATCCAAACTGCCCAAAGGGCTATTCCATACCATATGACATCATGCTCAGTATATAAACTGGGGGGGTTGGCCAGGGAGCAGCGATCGCTGCTCGGGAACTGGCTGGGTATTGGTCGGCGGGTGGTGAGCAATTGCATTGTGCATCACTTGCTTCGTATATCATCATTATTATTATAATTATTATACTGTTACTATTATCATTACTATTTTATTTTATTTCAATTATTAAACTGTTCTTATCTCAACCCAGGAGTGTTTCTCACTCTTACTCCTCTGATTCTCTCCCCCATCCCATCGGGGTAGGGGGAGCGAGCGAGTGGCTGCGTGGTGCTTAGTTGCTGGCTGGGGCTAAACCACGACAAGGTGTGAGTTTGGTTTTTTTAAAAAAAAAAAAATTTAAAAGATTATGCAAAGGCAGAACCATTCTCATTTGTGCACTGTATGCAAAAAAAAAAAAAAAAAAAAAAAGGAAACAGTGCAAGATTCTTTCTGACCTGTATGGTAACATAAAATGCAATTCGTGCAACTCAGCCCTAAGTTTGACTTAACGTTTTTTCCAAGTCAAGCCCCATTTGGAGAAATTTTGCAAAATGAAAGCAAACCCACTGCCTTCCAATGGTGACACAATTTCACAGAAATCTTCATTTCTTCAATTTTATTGCTGATTATTATTTACAGGGAAACAAAAGCAAAACCAGTCCAGAACCAGAGGTCACATGGAGGACCAAACCTCTCTTTACAGTTTTATGCCTTTTTAAGGCTTTTGCTGCATTGAATGCTATATTCAGTGTTGTTCTCCAGGGCACCTTCCTACCGAACCTTGGCAGCTGGTGAAACATGGCCTGCTTTTGGTCTGATTTTCAGCTGGGGCAAAATAGAATACTCTGTGGGCAATTCCTATCTCTAATACAACCTTTTTCATTCACAGAGCCACAAAACCCTTTAGAGGGATGGATCACAAAGAAACTGAAAAATCACAGTTGTTTAGGTCTTGGTCACACAACAATAATGACCTTAGTCTTAACATGATCGTAATGCGGAGTGCCAGCCTCCATTTCTGCTACTCACCATCCTTCTTTATGCTGTTATTATTACGCATATTGTGGCCTCAGGAACAAGGAATTTAGAAAAACTGTTAATACAGAACTCCGGCACTGTCCCAGCAAGGCTATAAAGTGCTGGACTTCTGCCTGAACTTTCTCATTACCATTTAACCTTTTTCCAAACAGCAAATGCACATACATTAACTGAGGAAAGGAATTCCCTTTCTGTATAATGAACAGTTGTATTTTTCACCCAATGCTTGCAAAGTGTTTGGACCAAATGAAATGTGCAGACAAAAGTAAAAGCACTTTAAGAAATGGTAATTGCAATATAATGTAATCTGTCTCACTCCCCCGAAGGCTGCCAGCCACTGCTGCATGGGCTACAAGGCCAGCTGGCGCTCAGGTACGCTCAGTGCTGTTTGTTTGTCCTGGACTGCTGAGGCTCACCTTCAGACTCTGAGCTCCTGCCAGTTGCCCTCTTGTAGCAAGTGCAATACTGCTATCCCCTGGCCTGAGTCACTTGGTCCCTCGGAAATGCCTTCTGCTGCATCACAGGTATTCAGAGCTTCTAGTGTAGCCTCTCTCAGGGATGCCACAACAGGAAAGAAAGAAATATATCCAGAAAAGTTAAGCCAGGATTCATATACCGAGGCCATATCCTAGACAAAACCAATTCTTACTGCTGGAAAACTTACACAAGCTTTTAGGCACATCGGCTTTTCTTTTCAGATCTGAAACAGAATCATAGAATCATAGAATCATTTAGGTTGGAAAAGACCTTTAAGATCCTCCAGTCCAACCACTTACCTGACACTACCAAGTCCACCACTAAACCAATTAAGGGTAGAGTAGTAATTTCATGTTTCCTGGCTTGCTGATTGGATTATTTTTTAATGAAAGTAAAAACTAGGAATCATTAAGGTTGGAAAGGACCTCTAAGATCATCATTCCAATCATCAACCCAACACCACCATGCCTACTAAACCATGTCCCAAAGTGCCACGTCTACCTGGTTTTTGAACTCTTCCAGGGATGGTGACTCCACCACCTCTCTAGGCAGCCTGTTCCAATGCTTGAGTACACTTTCCGTGAAGAAATTTTTCCTAATTTCCAACCTAAACCTCCCCTGGTGCAGCTTGAGCCCATTTCCTCTCGTCCTATCGCTAACTACATGGGAGAAGAGACACCCACCTCACTACAACCTCCTTTCAGGTAGTTGTAGGGAGCAATAAGGTCTCCCCTCAGCCTCCTCTTCTCCAGGCTAAACAACCCCAGTTCCCTCAGCCACTCCTCACAAGGCCTGTGCTCCAGACCCTTCACCAGCTTCATTGCCCTTCTCTGGATATGCTCGAGCAACTCAATGTCTTGTATTGAGGGGCCCAAAACTGGACACAGTATTCAAGGTGCAGCCTCACCAGCGCCGAGTACAGGGAGACAATCACCTCCCTACTCCTGCTGGCCACACTATTCCTGACACAAGCCAGGATGCTGTTGGCCTTCTTGGCCACCTGGGCACACTGCTGGCTCATGTTCAGCCAGCTGTCGACCAACACCCCCAGGTCCTTTTCAGCCAGGCAGCTTTCCAGCCACTCTTCCCCAAGCCTGTAGCTTTGCATGGGGTTGTTGTGACCCAAGTGCAGGACCCAGCACTTGGCCTCAGCCCATCCGTCCAGCCTGTCCAGATCCCTCTGCAGGGCCTTCCTACACTCGAGCAGATCAACACTCCCATCTAGTTTGATGTCATCTGCAAACTTACTGAGGGCACACTCAATCCCCTCATGCAGATCGTTGATAAAGATATTAAACAAGACTGGCCCCAAAACTGAGCACTGGGGAACACTGCTTGTGACCAGTCACCAACCAGATTTAACTCCGTTCACCACAACTCTCTGGGCTCGGCCACCCAGCCAGTTTTTTATCCAGCAAAGAGTACTCCCATCCAATCCATGAGCTGCCAGCTTTGTTAGAAGAATGCCGTGGGAGATGGTGTCAAAGGCTTTACTGAAGTCCAGGTAGATGACATCCACAGCCTTTCCTTCATCCACTAGGTGGGTCACCAGGTCATAGAAGGAGATCAGGTTGGTCAAGTAGGACCTACCCTTCATGAACCCATGCTGGCTGGGCCCGATCCCCTGGTTGACCTGCACTTGCCTGTTGAGCGCACTCAAGATAAACTGCTCCATAACCTTCCCCGGCACCAAGGTCAGGCTGACAGGCCTGTAGTTCCCCAGGTCCTCCTTCCGGCCCTTCTTGTGGATGGATGTCACATTGGCAAGCCTCCAGTCATCAGGGACCTCCCCTGTAAACCAGGACCGCTGATAGATGGTGGAGAGTGGCTTGGCAAGCTCCTCCAGCAGCTCCCTCAGTACTCTGAAGTAGCAGACTTGAAATCTGCATTGTGCGATTGCTCTCCAGTTGTATTTATATCTGAAGCATGCTACTTCTATTTCAGAATTCAAGTAGGCTTACATGTCTTAAGCATATCAGCCAGTCTAGGAGAAGACACAGCCTCTACGTGGGTATCTTGCCTTAGTGCAACTTTACCACCAAAACTGTTACATGGGTTTTCCTACTATCACAGAGATCTGTGTTTAAAGCCCTACAGAATTACAGGATGCTGAAAAGCAGGAAACTTCTAACTTTTTTTCCCTCCTCTCCATGTCCATTACAGGACTTTGTCAGGTTTGCTGCCAGGCCTGGCTGAGCAAGGCTTGGTCTGATGTCTCTGCCAAATCTCCCTGGACAGAACATCCTGACAGATCAGGTTTCTGAGCAACAGCAAAAGAGGCAGTGTAGATAAATTGTAACATAGCTTTCTACATTGTTTACGTTTTCTAGAGGTAATACAAAATTGACATTCAGATTTAAAATTAATTGTTTAGCTTTGAAAATGCTTTTTCATGAAGGCTTAGAACAATGTACATCAGAGTTTGAACACATTCCTATCTAAATCCATATGTACTGTTTGCAATTGGAAAACGATCCTCATTTTAGCAAAAACCATATTCAAAAAACAGAAATACAAAAACACGTTGTGAAGCATCTAACATCTGGATCAGGACTTTTGTGATTAGAGACTGCAAAAGACTAGGAGGTAGCTTTTGAGAAGGACATCGCTTAGCAGAGCTGTCTTGAAAGGATAGTGTCTGAATCTGCAGCCAGTTGACCTTCTGGGAGAGAATAATTTTAATAGTATTCTGGCCTTATAATGCTGTAAACTATATTGTGAATACACACATCAGTCTTGAGTAAGAAGCTTAATAATAAATTAGTTAATTTTTTTTCCTTTAGCCAAAAGGCAGTGCAAGCCATAGCTTTATTTACAAAAGGTTAAACATTCCTTTAATTGGATTGCTGGCATTTAAGTGTGCAGCAGAATATCCTTCAGCAGTGTCCCTTTTATTTGTGACTGGAGAAGTGCCTAGAGAAATGCCAAGGGAAGATTTCATTTTCATTAAAAAAGAGAAGCTTAAGATCCCTTTGGAGGCTTATGTTACATCTCAAAACTACCATGAACTAATGAATTTAATCTAAAAGGTCCCCAACCACAGGACTGAAGAGAAATGGCAACACTGGCGTAGCTTGACCAAGCTGACTTTCTATGCGTGTTAGCAGTTGTATCTTTGTGCTTACATTCTGTTATGAATACAAAACACACGCATCTAAAGTTTTTAGTCATTTAAAAGATGTTTTTAAATGAGAAATATGGTTGCCCTACAGCATCCTAAAGACACTTCAAAGAACCATTCATGTCAGAGACCTGCACATAAAGAGAGCAAAAGGAAAATCCACAGCCCCTCCTCCCCTGAGTCAGTGCTTTGGAAAAAATTACACGCCAAAAATGGTACTGCCTGGAAGAAAAATAGCCCCTTGTTGGCTCATATTGGGGTCAAGCTGAGGACCCAATTCTGCATGGTACTGGAAGGTGAGTGCACTCAGCACTACTAGGCTGAGTTATTATCTCACAGTTATTATATGCACAGTATGGTAGTCTCCTGGGAGAGTGGCTAATGTATACTTTGCCTCCCTAGAAAGTACGGTGGGAATTTATGAGGAAAGAAAATAGGGTCTATAAATTACACAAAGGACTTTTAAATAGAGGTATAGGTTTCATTACTGGAGCATGTTACTGGATGGTCAAAATTAAAAACAGCTTCTAGAAAGTGGATTGCATTTAACTTTCCATTTGGGGGAAAAGGAAAAGAGAAACAATTTCAAACACAGCCTTGACACAGTAAGTGATCAACATGTAAGATATCATCCATCAGGTACCTCCACTTTAACATTTCATTTTGCTTTCTAAAATGTGATAATTAGAACATTGCCTTAATGCTACAATAGATTTGAGAGCCAGAATCTGCCTATTTTAATAATACCTTAGAGAGTATGAGTCTCTAATGCTTGTGCAATGGTTGAGCTCCAATATGCTGCAGTTGAAGAGCCAAAAGAGGGAAAAGGTACCGCTGGGGAATGTGAGCAAGGAAAATCCTACCCCAAGACTTTCCTAACTCTGCCAAAAAAAAGCACAGCAGCCAGCCTTCCCCACGTACAGATCATCCCAAAATCTTGCACTCATCAAACCTCTAATCCCATCATGCCCACCTTGCGAGGCAGGACTCTCCAGAGTTTTGCCCCTTACTGTACCTACAGTCTTAAGTATTTCAACATAAAGAACAGCATTAGTTTGGGGCATGCCACCTCTTTTCTCACCAGATACCCATATTCCCAAAAAGCACCAAACAATCCAGGAGAAACTTTCCTATCTTAGAGATTTCCAATGTTGCTTCACTGTTTAAAGTCACAGCTCCCAGTGCTTGGCTGTGAAACTCCCATTTAATGAAAAAGGGAGTATTATACCATTGTGGTGATACAGAAAAGATGGAGAAATAACTATGAGTACTCTAACAATCCAGAAGCCACAAGGCATATCAAAAGAATCCATAATTGCATTAAATCAATAGTTCATTATTTTCAAGTCACTAAAACCATTTTTAGAAATTTGCAGTTGGCACCCTGACCTTTCCAATTCTATCATCATCCTTGAAGAGAGGAAGTCTCACCAGTCCCAAAAATCAAGATGCAGGTTACTTTCCACCACAGACCTTCAAATAGAGCCGGTGGCACTCAGACCTTCTTGGAGTGGAAGAATCCAAACTCAAACAGAACGCTTCACATTCGTGTGCCTACTCCATCACGCTGCTGCCTGAAAAGATACCCAGAGAAAGAAAAAAAAAATTCAGTTTTTTAAAATTTGGAATGGTGTGTCACTCCAAGATATCAATTGTTTTTAATCATGGATACAATCTTTAAAACTACTCAAGACAAAAATAAAATGTCTCATTTAAGGTTAGGCAAAGCATTCATTCAGCCTCAAAACCAGTTTTTTGCCCTTAATTATTTAGTTTTCTCAGTCATTCTAAATCAACACTTCTGGTCTGATCTGGAATGAAAACAAATGTTTAACAAGACACTTATCCGTGCAGGGTTTATCCTCCTGTCCAGCTGTAATTCTATGTCCAGCTCATGGAAGTGGCAGCTTCCTTCTTGTGGGATAAGTCAGTGAGAAAAAAAAAAAACAGGCAATATCAGTTCAGTTTCTTCTATTGTGTAGCCATGTATGTGTCCTGTAAGTCATGATTATTTGAGTCTAGTCACCACACTCTGTACTGGATTTTTACATTTAACGAGGTTGCAGGCTGCTGCTTTTCACCATTATCCTTAATCAAGTTTTATTGATTACTGGGACTCAGCATCAATAGAGAGAACATTACATGCAAATGGAAAAGCTGCCCAGAAGCTACTGGTAAGCTTTTTGTGTTCTAGGAAAAAATCCACCCAATGTTGAAAAATAATGTCACTGCCTTTCCCATTCAATCCTGTGTACTCCTTGCTGTCCACTCCCTACAAGATATTCTGATGATTCTGCATCATACCATAACCCTGTAACCCTGACACTCCCTTGCTGAAAATCTGCTTGGTGTGGAGACACTGAACGTGCACGTATGCAGATGCAGTCCAGTGAAGTTTCCAGTGACTGGAAAAGAGGAAACATAAGACCCATTTTTAAAAAGGGAAAAAAGGAAGACCTGGGGAACTGCAGGCCAGTCAGTCTTACCTCTGTGTCCGGCAAGATCATGGAGCAGATCCTCCTGGAAACTATGTTAAGGCACATGGAAAACAGAGAGGCGATTGGTGACAGCCAACATGGCTTCACTACAGGCAAATCATGCCTGACCGGTTTGGGTTGCAGCATTGGTGGACGAGGGGAAAGCAACTGACATCATCTACCTCGACTTGCGCAAAGCATTTGATACTGTCCTGCATGACATCCTCTCTAAATTGGAGAGACATGGCTTTTTATGGATGGACTGCTCAGTGGATAAGGAACTGGCTGGATGGTCACACTCAAAGAGGTGTGGTCAATGGCTCGATGTCCAAGTGGAGACCCGTGACGAGTGGCGTTCCTCAGGGGTCTGTATTGGGACCCGTATTAGTTGACATCTTTGTCAGCGACATGGACAGTGGAATTGAGTGCACCCTCAGCAAGTTTGTGGATGACACTAAGCTGAGACAAGGGACCTGGACAAACTCAAGAAGTGGGCCCGTGTGAACCTCCTGAAGTTCAACAAGGCCAAGTGCAAGGTCCTGCACCTGGGTCAGGGCAATCCCAAACATGGATACAGGCTGGGTGATGAGTGGATTGAGAGCAGCCCTGTGGAGAAGGACTTGGAGGTACTGGTAAATGAAAAACTGAATATGAGCCAGCAATGTGCGCTTGCAGCCCAGAAAGCCAATCACACCCTGGGCTGCATCAAAAGAAGCATGACCACCAGGTCGAGGAAGGTGATTCGCCCCCTCTACTCTGCTCTCATGAGACCCCACCTGGAGTACTGCATTCGGGTCTGGGGCCCCCAGCATCAGACAGACATGGACCTGTTGGAGCGGGTCCAGAGGAGGGCCACAAAGCTGATCAGAGGCTGGAGCACCTCTCCTATGAGGACAGGCTGAGGGAGTTGGGGTTGTTTAGCTTAGAGAAGAGAAGGCTCTGGGGAGACCTTAGAGCAGCCCTCCAGTACCTTAAAGGGAGCCCATGGGAAAATTGGGAGGGACCCTTTTTTATGAGGGAGTGTAGTGATAGAATAAGGGGTAATGGTTTCAGACTGAAGGAGGGTAGATTTGGATTGAGATATTAGGAAGGAATTCTTCACTGTGAGGGTGGTGAGGCACTGCAACAAGTTGCCCAGAGAAGTTGTGGATGTCCCATTCCTTGCAGTGTGCAAGGCCAGGTTGGATGGTGCTTTGATCAGCCTGATCTAGTGGAAGGTATCCCTGCCAATGGCAGGGGAGTTAGACCTAGATGATCTTTAAATTCCCTTCCAACCCAAACCATTCTATGATTCTATGCTGAGCAAAGAGCTAGAGGCGTTCTATTCTATTCTCAATTTGATGTGGGCAGGTAAAAAACATGTTATCGTATACAGCCTCTCCCACTCAGGCAGAAGGAAACCTGCAGAAGGCTGAAGGAAAAGTTGGTGAAACACAAAGGTTATTTATCTTGCAATTACCTATAACCAACTCAATCATCTAAGAGTTAATGACATAGAAATCACCTGGGCAGGTACTATCATAGGTAACATGCTTGCAGAAAATTAACAAATCAGAAAAAGTGACCAGTTATTCTCATTATTGGGGATTAAATTAAAATGTATTTAGTATTCTACATTAAAATCCATGGGTTAAATCAGCTAAATTAGAAATCCTTCATGAATGGCAGCATACATATTATCAAGGCAATGCTAGAAGAGAAAATAAGAGAATTGGGGAATTTAAGATACACAATGTAAGTTGTGCCTGAGGGATTGAGCTAATTATAAAAATCTCTCCTAGTTCTTAGATGTTATTATTTAGAATGGATGTTTGAATGAAAGCAGGGTGACAGCAGTGACCCATACTGACACATGCATTTCCATGAACAGTGCTGTGAAAGGAAATGAGTTTGTTTGCAAGCCAGGATCCCATTAAACACTGCAACCTGTTAAGATACAGGCTCTAGCTCATATTATCACACCATTCTTCAAATCCTTCCCATTCTTTTGTAGGTATAAATTGCAATTTCCCAAGACAGTTCAAAGTAACCAAAGAGTTACTGATACTCTACCAGTTTCAACTCTTCTCTTTATTGCTAAGGATTACTTTTGCCATGGGATATTCTGTGCCTTGTAAAAACATCCTTCAAAGAAAGCATGGTTGAACTCTTGATTTCTTGATCATAACATTCCCTACTGTATTGTGTAAGATTAATGACTAACTGTTTTCTATGAAGAACAAACACATAACACAGGGCTGTCTGCACAGGGTGGAAAAAAACCTTCCTTAATTTCATGTAATTTATGTCTCTCATGCCGTGAAGGAAATGGATCTCTCCCTGTGCACCTAAGTAGAGCTATGCAATTAATAGTCAAGAAAAGGAAAACATAATTCTAAATTTCTCCTTCACGCAATTACAGTGATCTAAAAAGGATAATCATATCTATGCAGTTCAGAATGACCAATCATTAGAGGAGATAAAGTAGCGGGGTTAAAACAAATAAACCAACTCTACCGCAAACTTAAGTGCGTGTTAAATGTACCAAAATCCGTGTCATTATCTTCATTATTTCATCCACCTCTACCCCCTCTCTTAAGCTTCTGATTGTTGTTCTGAAGAAAAGAAAACACTTTTATTCTGTATTGCTTGCAGACTGTAGATACTATGTATTCCTTCCTATGACACTGTTGGATGGTGATGATGGTACCCAAAGAGGGACACAGGTGAAGAGGAACTGGCTGATACTGATGGTATTCCCATACTTCAGACAGCAGTTTACATGGACACGCCCAGCCTGGATTTAAACTATAGCACAAGAAGCACTTGTGGAAGACAGAGCAACACAGAACTCGCCGCCACTACAAACCTGGCACTGAGCAAACCAGCACTGAGCCCTGTGTATGCAGTGTAGCCCTGCAAGGTACCCAGCTCCCTAAGTGTAGCCCACAGCCAGGCTTCGTCTGGGTACGTAGGCAGGCTTAGAAATCTGGGAAGGCAGCAGATCGTGTGTGGTTTGGAGATGACTACAGTCTTCAAAGGTCTTGTCCTATACTTGGATGTCTTATAATTAGGGACTACCCAGCACTGCAAGCAAAGAACATCTTGCTCACAGTTTTGCATTACCTGGTAATACAGGTCCCGATCCTTTCCTGGACGCTCCCCAGTGCTTCTGCAGTGGAAGTGATATGTCTGAGTTTCATTAAATGGGGGACATTTTTTAGCTATGAGAGATAGCAAGGCAGGGCTTAATCAGGCGTGGACTGAATGTTTTCCAGCTGGTACCACTCATGCCCAGCACTAGATTATTTTGTTACATTTCTCTGCCCTTTGTTACTCTTTGTTCAGAGATGGTGGGATGGAATTTACCCTATCTTTAAACTGTCATTTAGTGATACAGCTGCAATGCTCATGTGCTTATCTTCTGGTTTGCAGCTTTTTTTTTGTTCTGCTTTGTTTTTCCTACAGTGTACATGTATTAGTCACTTTCTCTTGAATTTGCTTTTTTCATGTGTGCATTAATTCCTAAATTACAATGTGTCACATCCTTTCAACTGCTCATGAATGTCTTTGTAACTGTGATATTTTATGCCAGTTTAACTGTGGAGATTACAAAAAAAATTATCAGCTAAAAACAGAATGATTAGTAAATTAAGATAAATGCTGTAAATTAATCATAATTTCATACATTGTACCAAGGTTTAAAATTTTCATGTTAATACAGCAGATGCAAACTGTTGAGGTGAAAATAGTTGTAGCAATTTTAACTATACAAAATATCAGTCCTTAAATGCAAACAAAACAGAAATTGGAATTTTTTAGCTAACCTTTCAGTCACACATACCTTCACAGAACAATATCCATTTTTTAGCAGATACTTGCCAAATCACCACACAACATTTATTCTGTCAGTTCCTATTCTTTGATTTTTCCGTTGATGTGTCGAGGCGCGTACTAATGACACGGCATGCGCTGCAGCCACAGCTTCCTTTCGTTACATTTGAAAGAATAAAACTCACTTGTTTGCAAGCCTTGTTGGGGCAGGACACACTGTTCCTTCTGAGTTCATGCGGCATTTGACACAAGGGACAGGTCCTCGTTTAGGAAAAGGGCCTTGGATGTGAAGAGAACATTTTCTTCTGCAGAATAATGGAGGGAAAACTTTTAACATTAAAAGTAGCAGATGTGTACCCTGACACCCTCAAACTTGAAACATGCACATACACAAACACATTCCTCCCAGGTCCAAATACAGAAGCACACATACTCCCTCCACATTTTAAATTATACAGCATTGGCTCAGCTAGACAGAAAATGTGCAGGGCTACTCCCAGACAAAGATTAATCTTTCTTTGATATATTCAATACTTCACATGCTCCACATTATCTGGTGAGTATATATGCCTTGCCTTCAAGAATGTGATGTACTATGCCATACATCATCGTCTAATTTATTGAGTGCACCTCTGCAGCATGCACTGTACATCCCTGCCCAGGGTCAGAATCACATGCCAATCTTCAGTCTTGCTTCTCCCAGCCCTGGGACTCCTCCAAGTGCCAATACTGCCATGGTCTGTACAGCCAGCTCTGTACAATCCATGACACTCATTAAAAGCAATATCCTGGGAAAACCATTAACAGGAAAGATGTCACCCCAGCAGAAGCCACTGGAACAAGCAAAGCACCTGGATCTACAGGCTGAGACACTGGCACCCAAACACAGACTCTCCTGGCTTTATTTTACAGAATGAAAATCCAGCTGGGGCGGTTGAGTTTTCCATTTGCCTTGTATGGCATCTACTTGTATGACAGCTGTCTTTTAAAGATGAGGAAGTTGAGAGACAGAAAGATGACCCTGGCTCACCCAAATTAGCTTCATCTTCAGAGAGATTTCCATGGAAATGGAGCAGAATGCGCTTCTTGTTCCTACGCCAGATCCTCTCAAGATACCTGCTGTGCTCAGCACTCTTCCAGGGTCAGAGTCACAGGCGAAGAGGTGCTAACAACCTATGTGGTTAGAAATGGGAGGAGGGAAAAGCAAACAGATATAAATACAAACTTCTTCTATGTACAGTTCTGTTTGTTACATTGAAAACCTGGGGCTTCTGCAGAGAAGCAGCCTGGAGTAGTATCTTCCAGTTCTTTGCTATAACCACAGAACAATTCACCTTGTGTCATGTAATGGACACAATGCATAATGGTGTGATTAAAAAGACGAAGCCCATGTATGCCTCTTTCTTCGGTCTATGTATGAGCATTGTCATCTACAGCTGCACTTCAATGGAAGCATGCTGCATAAATATTGATACTTGCTGTGATTAATATTGCTATTTATATTAGCAATGAATTGGGTTCACATAAAAATAATTAGCACAGCATGCCTGAGTATTATTTGCTCCTAATTATATCACAGTTCATTTCACCAACAGCAATGTGTCACCAAGTCAATAACAACCAATGATTAATACACAGAATGTATTACCTTCAAATAACACCCTGTGTAACTCCCTGTGTTACAATGCAAAACTATTAGGAAGTCCCTGGATAATTGCTTCAGGTGAGTTCCTGAGTGGAGTTACTAATACTAACATGAATTGCAAATGCAAGGATAAAACAGGTGTTACTCAGCATTCTTGTTTGTTCATTTTCTCGCTTTTATTATTTCTTTCCATCACTTCCTTTCACACACCGAGAGTCAAGTGTGACTGGGAGCACCAAAGCATCAGCACTACCATTCCGCAACTTGTCACCCCCAGCAGTCCGACCACTCACTCTGGAAGCAAGTCAGTGTCATTCAGATTACCCCATTATGGAGCAACCAGAGCCCCTCTATCTTCACCCCTGAGAGCTCTAGATATACTCTTGGAAAACACCTCACAGAACAGACGGACTCAGGCAATTACGTCCCAATCACACCACCCAGGCAGCAGCATAAATATAACAAACATGTAATAAACTCAGCCAACAAAATCATCCCCAGAGTCCGCCTCCTACATCTGCCCAGCCTCACTCATCTCCCAACTCCCTTGAGCAAGTCATTTAACCACTCTCTTTGCCATCTGGAAAGCTGGGACATTGCCGCTGCTACAGTACTCACAGGCTATCAGGAGACTTTGTTTACTGGAGTTTGTGAAGAAAACTGAGATTTTGGGATGAAATGAGTTGTCATGGGCTCTATTCTGCAAGATGCTGGCTCTGGCCTGGATCCAGCAAAGCACTTAAGCACTTGGTGATCCCTTAAAAAAGTAGAGCAACTTTTCCACTAACTGTATCACAGAAAATATATTTGAAAGAGCTTAAAATAGCTTAGACAAAATAGGGCAATTTAATACAAGTGCTGATTCCAAGGCACAAGAAGAATGGTTTCATGTTGTTCTCAAGAGCAGTCTTTTCACTTGTGGCTTCTGGTGGCACCTGCAACATTTAAACAGATGCAAGCGGCCACGTGTCAAAGTTGGAATCAAAAACTTTGAAGGATAAAGAATCACAGATCATTTTAAGACAGCAAATACAAACTTCTCTTTGCTCATCACTTATTACTTAAGACAAACTTGGATGTAAGTTAATACTTCTTGCCAATATCTGTCAAACATACAGCCGGCTAACGAATACTAAATATCCCACTGTATATTGCACACCCATAAATCAACCCAGGCAGTATTAACATACTTCGCATCTTTATGGTGTGCTACTGCCCCCATGTGTAATAAACATTCCTAACAGTAATCCTAGAACTGAAAAATGCTATCTTGGTTTTCATTATCGCAGAGCTAGTGGACTGTCATAGATAAAATATCCTGGTTCCCTGCAGCTGAAAACCAAATGAAAAATCAGGTGAATGTTTTAGTGCAGGGATGTCTGACTTTTTCTTAACCTGTTAATGACAGGATAGCGCTGTGCCTTCTCGTTTACTCCATAATAACTTCATACATCTTGGACAGACATTTGTAACAATCTCGTTGCAGCACAGAAAACAACAGATCTTGAGACACTTGGGGTGAGATTTTTCGGAACAGTTCAGAACTCTTATTTAGGTACAAAAATAAACAAAATTTGCAAGTTTTCAGTACATTAACTGAAGTGCTTTTGAAAAATTTATCTGAGAGTGTTACTCTCAATACTTTATGAAGAACAGGCCTCTAGAAAAAAAGAGCTTTTAAATATGATGCTTAGCATCATGCAGAGCCTGGCAGAGCTCTAGATTTCTCTGTGATAGGTACAAATACCCAATAGGAGAGAAAAAAAATATAACTCATCACAGAAGCAGCAGAAACTCTCAGCTCTGATCCATCCCTGTGTAGCACAGGTTTCTTCTCCAAGCAGAAAACAAAACCAGTTTCCTGTCCTGTCAGACTTTTCAGCTGCTGATCACCCAGTGATCTCCATCTGCAGACACAGCTAAAAGTCAAAATCCAGACAAAGTCAAGGAATCAAAAAAAAACTCCAGGAAAAAAAATGACCAGGTCAATAATTCAATTTTTATTTCAACCAAAACCAATACTTCTAGCCTTAAATGTTGATAACAATGTCAAATAACAACAAAGCAGCCCACTGTCATTTTGAAAATGTTAAAATAGGGCATATTGAAATTGATCAAAAAAGGAAATTACTGCAAAAAATCACTACCTTCTTTTACCTACAAATCCAGTTTTATAATCAGCATTTTTTGATTAAAAACTACATAATGGCAAAAATTCTCAACAGCTGTACTTGGTACCTTGAGAAATGAGCTACTCAGCAAGTACTTCATTTAATTTATGAGAAGAAAGATGAAGTGGCTAGAATTTGCTTCTCTTACTTTCTAAACACCTATTTCTCCCATCTAATGTAAATGAAAGCAGAGCCCATGCTCCCACACCTGCCTGAGCTCTGCTGCCAAGCCAGTCTCAGAGGGCTTGTCCCCAGCACTGGCTTTGCAAGCCAAGGGGCAAAGGGGACAAGGACGCTTGCCATATTTAGAGCATCACTTGGCTCCCACTCCTGGGATACTGCCACAAGCCATGTGCTAAACATGTGCCAAACATGGTTTGTGCTGATCTCCCACATGCAGTCCCGTTTTTAACATATTTTTAATGAGTTGGGAAGCGGTACAGCAGCTGTCCTCTTCCCCCAGATTCCCAGGATTTAAGAGCATGAACTGCCGTCACTGGAGCTGAAGCTTTGCTGTTGGGGTTATCACTCTGGCTGACTGCACGTACTACATCAGCCAAGGCAGTGCCAGTGTGCAAGGGCAAGTGTTTGACAAGTCCCTGTGTCCCTGCTTTTTCTCATGACATGGGATGACCCATCTCTTATTCCCAAATCATAGAAACTTGCCTTTTTTCCAGCAGAAGAGGGGCACTGAGGAATCTCCTGTTTGTATTTGTGATCTTTTTCAAAAGGGAATCGGACCACTTGCACTGTCTTTTGATGGAGTCCACAGAGCCCTGGGCATCTATGGGCTTGTTCTAAGGGAGCCACCAAAATAACTAAGAAAATGAAAGTTCATTTACCCACAGGCTCTAGAGTAACTTGCACCTACACAGGAAAGCTTTTAGAGGCTACACTGGAAAAGAATGAAAAGCATTATTCTACTAAAATAGTCTCATATCCTCAGTTCACACCATGGGGGAAGGTCTTTAACAGTCATTATAACCGAGTGCTTCAGTGTCAGCACTCCTCGAGTGAGCCCCCCAAACTGGGCCTCTGGAAATAATGCAATAACTATTATATCTGGAGTTAACACTATACAAATTTATGTTGCAGCTATTTTGCAGGAGAATACAGAGTGTAAGCCTCAGACAGGTTATACCAGAAATGTTGCGCATCTCATTGCTGGCTCTCCAGCACCTTCCAGACTGATTTGCCTCGCAATAGACCAAAGGAAGCAGAGGTCGGTCCCAGCCTCACACCTCCTACTGCTTGCACCAAAAGCACAAAAAACACAGAAAACAGGCACATTTTAAAGTTCCAAAACAGAATCTCATCTTCTGGCCAGCTCGAACCTTAGCTATGTAGTATCTCAGATGGCAATGGGCTTCTCTGAGCCCTTTCCAACTAGCAGGAATATTCCTCTATATTCCCATTTCACTCTATCTTTCAAGATGAATTAACCCTTTGACTGCAAAATTAATTTCCCAATGAAAAGTACACATCTAGAAAGAGTCGAAGTGATAATGAAGACCAACACATCTGCCAGATAGAAGTAGCTACACAATGAAGACTGGTGCAGAACATTTCAGGGTATTTGGTCCACTGCCTCCATTGTTCAGACACACATATAGCAGGAAAGACAAATGATATATGGTTACCCACAGAACTTTATTAGCACATTCAGGTTTATGAAAATATGCAGGCTAAGCTTTTTCAGTTTTCTTTTTTTTTTTTTTTTAAATAAGATATTTTCCACTAACAAAACTGATTTTTAAGTATGGAACAGTCATTTGCCAGGTTTTCAAAGCCATCTGTTTTCAAAGCCTACCTTCCTTGTTGTTTACCACAGGCTGTCTATCTGTTTTAACAACCTCCACTGGGATTTCACATACCTCATTATGCAAAATCTCTACTTATGCATTCACTCCAGCACTTGTCTAACTAATCTGCACTCATAACACCTTCCGTGGAAGATGCAGCATCCCTCTTCAGAGGCTGCAGATCAAAAACAATAGTAGCTGGTGTCATAGCAAGACAAAACATAGCCTCCTGTGTATTACGGTTGTGATACAGGCCTAATCCGAGACTGCTTGGAGCTGCTAAAGTATAATAAAAAAATACCATATCACAAGAGATTTTGTATCATATGCAAGATAAAAAGCATCTATTTTTAATGTTAAGACTTATGTTTTTCTTCGTCAAGAGGATTCCAAGTATTTTGGCCTCCCAGTGCTCACCCCTGGCAATCCAATGAGCACCCTCAACCTCCTGTGAAGTTCCTCATGACCTACTGTTCAGTTCATCCCAGGCACCACATGCTTTTCTTGCCAGCTTTCTGTTTGTAACAGGCAGCCTTAACATCTAACAGAGCTTAAGCTGCTGTTTACAGCCTCCCTCTGCCTCCCGCTCCACCCTCCCTCCAGATATGTTCACATAATCAGCGGATCATTGACAACAATAGACCTTCCGAACTGCTCTGGTCTATCGTGTCAAGGCCTGCTTGGGGACGCTTTAACCACACATCACTGATGCAATCCATCACATTAAGAGTGTGCTGGGGGATGCTTTAATTCACGGATTATTAACACAATAGACTATAATGTCTGGCACCATTATGGCTGTCTGTGTCACAGAACATCCTCAGGTAGGTTAAAAACCAAAGAGAGAGAAAAAGAGAGGAAAATAAATTCTCTTTATTGGGATATTAGATTCACTGTCTATAGTGTTCTCCAAAGAATTTTTTAAAAAATCAGAATTTTTTAAACATTATTTTCTTAAAAATAATTCAATACCTCATCTTCCTTTGAAAATACAGCTTCTATCTCTGTCTGTATATTGCAGAATTTGAGAGCTAAATGTAAATGTAAAACTTGCCATTCTTACATCTTTAAAACATCACAGCTGCAATGACATTGCTATGGTAAGATTTCACTCTAAAATTCAGTAAGACAAAGTGACTTTAAATGATGTTTATTTTACATGGGGAAGCAAGGGGAATTCCTGTTGAGCAAAGCACAAGAGATTAAAGGTAGTAACAGAAAAAAGTGAAATTTCATGGTTAAGTTATGATTTCCCAGAAAAAATAAAATACATTGGTCCTATAAAAGACTTTTCATCTATGAAACTGAAAGCATTTTCTGAGTGAGGTAAGCATCACATCACTATCCCATTTCACACATGAGAAAACAGAGATTGGAAATTAAACAAGGGGGGTGGACCTTTCCAAAATGTGGATGTCCAGTTCTGGCTGCACCTGTACCACGTGCAAACATCACAGCCCTGCACCCCGTTTGCCCTTACTCCATCTCCTACCCCAGAATGCTATTGCATCAGAGTCTCAAAGCACTCCTTGGGGTCACTCCTTTTGCATAACACATCAGCAGCAACATGTTCTGGCATCAGGGACGTCCAGGTTGGAGCCTCACTGCACAGGGTGGCAAAGGTGATGTGAAGAGAAGCTGCCCACTTCGACAGTCACTGGAAGCAAAACAGAGGCAGAAAACAAGAGCTTGCTGGAGGTGGTTTTAACAGCCAGTTTGGGAACTGGCTGTGATTATACCTAAGACTGCATCCAGCAGGGCCCAGACAGCGTTGCCACAAATCTGTCAACACCTCATAGCAGCCCTGGTTCCCCTGAAATCAAAACAGGCTTTTGTGGAGTGATTGCTCATGGAGCAAGACTCCAGAAAAGAGCTACCTGTAATGTCCATGCTCGTAGCATGACAGAAACAAACCCAGAATCAGTATGTGTATTGCTTTGTGTCTTTGTTTTCCTTAGACACAAAATGGAAATCATCCTATTCACTCACTGTTGCAAAACATCTTATGGTTACATATGCTTTTATTTATAACACCCTTTATATTGGGAAACATTGAATATATATAGCTGCATTAGCATGTTTAGATTCTATGTAAGAAAAAAAAATATTTACTTAAACCTATTATTTGGAAACACTCATTAAGTTTGTATACGCCTGTATTATACATCTCCACTATAGCATAAATGCTGTTTCTTTTCCCTGCATTTGCTTTACTTGGCTGGTCTATTGTTCTTCACAGTGCAAGTTCAACAAGTACTTGCATTTTGCTAGGTGAACACCTCTTTTACTGTTGGTTAATAGAACTCTGCCAGCACAGATGTTCACGGTAACAGCTCTAAATGCTTGATCTGCCTTGTACACTTATGAAACGTGTCAGGCCCATCACGAGGATTAAACACTGTCATGCACTAACATCAGGAGACGGCAGGTATGGATCAGGATTATGTTGGGGTAGGCACCGGATAAATACAGAATAAAGAGCAGGCCTTGCACAAAGTTGTCCAAATGATTTATATGAATGCCAGCTACAAATAGGATCAGATTAACTTTCAGCTTCGGTAAATACTAGTTTCACTGGAACCAAATCCTCTGCTTCTACAGATTCTGCTAGAAATAGCAGGCTAGCTATCCAAGATGCATTACAATTACAACATTTAAGAATAGTGGTTGGATGGCCCTAGGGCAGAACCCCATCAGTTTAGATTACAGGTCAGATAGCTAGCACAGACATGTTAAATGTTTGTATTTAAACTAATACACTCTCATCAGGAACAGTTCTATTCTGCACTGCACAGCTGGTTTTCAAAACAGCACAGAGCAGCAGGAACCATCTTAGCACTGTTCTTAACTGTTCCTTTGTAGCTCACTCATGATGTAATTTAGAAAACTGCTAGAACGGGAATCAGAACTGCATTAAACATAAACACAATGGAAGTCAAGCTGCTGGAGACAAACATTATATAAAACAAACATCCTATTAAAAAAATGAAATACGTGGTGTCGGCATCCTCAGCTCAGTGCTGCCAGAAGTGTTAGAACAGCATGCACTGTGACACTATGGGAGGTGGAGCACGCTGCTGGGACCCCGGGCGTCCTAAACACAGAGGCCACAGCAGCTGGTTAGGGCTCTGATGGAGGCGTGCTCTGCATTGAACAAACTCAGAGGTGTATTTATCCAAGAGGCAGCAGTTCTCCCTCAGGCTGCTGGTTCAATGGTAGAGAGAGACTTTGTCAAGTGTGCTGCACTGCACATCCCATTGCTCTCCTTCATATCGGGCCAGATCCTGCTTCTCTTCTGTTCCACAAACACTTTTGCTTATGGCAGGGACAGGAATAAAAAAGTAAGGTGCCAGTCAGCATGACAGGATTGCCAGAACCTGCCCATTTTGATCATAAAGTGACCAGAGAAGGGAGGAGCATCCCTCAAATGTACTGTTGGCACTACAGCAATAGGAACTTTTTTTTATTTAAGAGTTTAATGGGAGATTCCTGTCAACATTTATTTAACAAGCACTCCCTCCCCATTTCCTCTCAGACCTCTAAAGCACTCCTCATTCCAATATTTAAGCACTACACTAAAACAAAATATCAAAGTGTCCAAATTATAGCACAGGAGATGGCTGTAAATATCTGTCCTTTTGTTTCTAATGGAGCTTGAAATTAACACCACTTTTCTATTTCATCACCATTTTTCAGAGAGTCTAAATTCTTTAGGACAAGGACCACTTCCTCTTCCTCCCAGGTCTGCACAGTGTGAGGATAAAAAGATGGGTCTTGGCTCCTGCAGAGGTGATCAGAGGACACACAAAGACTGCTTGCAAAATACTGCCATAGCAGGAAGCTCAGAGAGTATGCAGGAGATTATTTAGTATATACTTATAAATGGAAAGATAGTTCTCTGCAGTTTTTAACCATTTCCAAGCAGGGTAATCTTCAGTAGACTGCTTTAAAAATCTTCATTAAATAATCAAGTGGTAACGATTAAGCTATATAATGCAGTTACTGAGCAAAGGCCAAGAGTTAGGATTACAGATGAGCCTTAGAATTAAGTCTGACAGCAACTGTTGGGGAGAAACCAGATAAAACATTTCGCTCATCTATGGGTTTATCTTTGGGGCTTTTTTGTCTCCAATGACCACAGGGCCTAACAGCCTCCCAATCCTACTCCATACTCAGCTAGAAGAGCTTCCACTACCATTTTGCAGATAGAAAAACTAATAAGATTATATTCTGCTACGCTGATCCAACCTACAGTAACACTATGACACCTCTCCTACAGGCATCTGCAAAGCACAGGAGATGGGGAAATTCTCAAAAACCTGAAAGCACATAGGGAGCTCAAGTCCCACTGAACATCACGATTTGTGCTCTCAAGTCAGATAACTTGTTTTAGCTACAGCCTTGAAGGGGTTTTTTTAATTTCTCTTTTTTTCTTTTTATTTTATTTATTTTCTTTTATTTTTTTTTCTCTGCCCCTAAAAGGTTGCCAAAGCCTCCTCTGGTCCTACACTTCTCTCGCAGCCAACCTAGTCAATGTGATGTGAGCTAAAGAAGACCTACTGTTCCACTTCCCTGCATGTTTGGGGCTAGGTTTGCAAAATCTCAAGGACCTACATCCAAAAGCTTAGAATCCAATCAGAATCTCATAAGTCAATATGTTTAAATAAACTAATTAAAAAAAAATGTATTCAGCAATTTTTCTTCCCTGGAAAAGTCTAAAATCAGAGAAAGTGCTCCCTGATTTCTCTTTGCAAAGCATGATCAACCAAATCTAAAGACTCCTGGATACATAGGTGTAGGTTAGTTCACAGAGACAAGATACCAGCCCTAGTAGGAAGCATTTGAGATTCACTGGAGAAACCTTGCAAGCAAAGGGGTACAACATACTGCATGTGCTAATTTTTAATACCAATAAACACCGTTGTTTCCTAACAGCCCTTCCAAGCCTTCCGGTGTCAGAAACCTGGCAACAAAACCGAACTTGTGATGTGTTCATCTTTAAATCTTTACATCGTAGGAATTTATTAATCAGGCAGATGTGGGTTTGGATTAATGTTTTTGCCCCAGTTTAGTTCTAGAAAGAGTGGTCTGAAACTGCCAGCATTAATATGATTGCTTTATTGTGTAGTTTAAATTTGGATTTTGCAGCAAAGCTGCACAGAATTTAATTGACTCCTTTTATAGCTTAACTCTCAGCTACAACATCAATATTAGAAGAGGAAATGTCACTTCTAATTTAACTTAATTTTTAAAGAACATGTTTCTGTAACCTTTGGTATGTAATATCTTTTTGTTTTAATTGAAAAACCTCTCTTTTAAGTGATAAAGTAGGCTAATATGAAAGCTGGTATTCAGTTAACCCATGTTTTCAGAGTAAACAAGCCCTTTTGTGCATAAATGGCGGCCATCAGTCAGCCTTGGTCTAATTCCTCTGAACTAAAAAATATTACTCCAGAAAGGAAGTAACTAGAAAACATTTTATGCAGATTTGAATTGGGGTCTTTGTTTAGGCAAAGACAGTTGCTGTCACCACAAACCATGCTACTAGTGCATGGAGTTCTCTCGATTTCAGAGACTGTGGGCGTATTTATGATTTTTAAAAAGCCAACATTCTACCCTGGGATTGGGACCTATATGTTAGCTGACTTCAATTAAAATATTTAATCTTGGGTTTTAAGCCATGCTAGCAGCTCAAGCTCAAATTCCTTGCTTCTAAGGTTCTGGTCTCATGTGAATATGTAATGCACCATGATAAAGAACAGGGAAGCAAAATCAGAACATATGTGATTTAAAAGTCATGTTGCAACCATTTAAAAACTAATTATCTCTTCTCAAAATACTAAAGAAGGGAGAAAACCTCCCACTCTAAAGCTTAAATGGACTCCATCCAGAGCCCTTAGCCCAGAAATTCAAAACATGAATGCTGTCTTTTTTTAAAACCTAAACTTCTTGTTAAGTTTGATTTCTCCTACCTATATCCTTTGAGTTAAGATGGCATCCTTAAAATGGATATTTAAGGAACAAAGCATGAAGTAAGTTCACATCAAGTTTTGATGAAAAATACTAGTCTAACCTTTTCTGTGCTTTTGCAATTACTGCCTCTCTCAGTTCCAATTTTCTCTCCTTTATTAACAAACGCCTTTAAATAAGGTAACCATAGCAATGCTTTTCAACCTTGATGTCTTTTGTTTAGTTTGCTTGAAGATGAAGTCACAACATAATTTTCATCAACAACTCTTATGACAAACTTAATTTCAAGACTAAGACATTATTTCAAGTAAGGTATGAGAGAGAGGGGGTTTCCGCAGAAAATAATAATTTACTTTAGCTTTAAAGAAATAGAATGTACAGCATCTGTTAATACAACGTTCTTATCTCAATATTGGAACTGATTTGAATTCTCCTAAACTTTTTTCAGTCTGCTGACATATACAGACAGTGAATCAGAGCGAGAATTTGAATTCTGTTTTCCATTAGCTGTTCCTTAATGTCTGTGACAGGCCAGAGCTCATAGAGTCATAGAACACACAATGCCCAGGTACTTCCCATGTGTTGATGGCAACAAGTCAGCAAAAACAAGCTTGAAAGATCAGTACACCCTGGCACAAAGACTAAAGGGGTTAAAGCATTTTAGTAGCCATTTCACTGGCTTTGAGAAAAATGCAAAGACCTCTAGGATTTAACTACATTAAATTTAAAAAAAAAAAAAAAAAAAAATCAATTCAGTTGAATTTTTTCAGGAGGGGCATGAGGTGGATCACATATTAACTTTCCTTCCACATGGCTCCCTGTGCCACAGAGAATCTGAAAGGTTTGAGGGAGTCTTACTTTGACTTGGTCCTGGCTACACATACGTACTCTTTACAAATGCATTATGTAACATTCAGTATCTATAATCGTAATCTTAGTTAAAAATTGCATTCCCAACATAAATTTTGACAACAAAATGCTTAACATTGTACCCTACAGAGCACACCGCACAGGTCAAATGTACCAGATATTTCCACCAAGAATATTTTGGATTAAACTACAAGAGTTGAAATGCCATCTGGGAAAGAAAAGTAATTGTAACAATATAGAAACCTTTGTTTTATTTGAAAATACCTTGCTGGTTATCTCCAAACTAAAGGTTACCATGGGAACATATAAACATTTTTTCACTCTTCTTTTTATTCCCTTGAGGCTCTATCAGTCCCATCACACAGTCCTTCTGGGTCTCAGACATGGTCCTACACAAACCGAACCATCACTTCAGTTCTGTATTGATTCACAAACTCAACTCCAGCCTACTTCTACTGGCCATAATGCGGAAATACCTCATCTTTGACAGAAGCAGGAATGTTACTTTAAACTCTTCCTCCCTGTATTGGGTCTGGCTGAGATGGCGTTAATCTTCCCCATAGCAGCCCTCATAGTGCTGTGCTTTGTATTGGTAGCTAGAAAGGTGTTGATAACACACCAGTGTTTTGGCTACTGCTGAGCAGTGCTCGCACAGCATCAAGTCTGTCTCTCCAACATTTTTTCCCCCTCATGAGTAGGCTGGCGGTGGGCAAGATCTTGGGAGGGGACACAGACAGGACAGCTGACCCAAACTGACCAAAGGGATATTCCATACCATATGACGTCGGATCAACAGTAAAAGCTAATAGAAAGGAGAAGGAAGGGGGGACACTTGTTATTTACATTTGTCTTCTGGAGCAATCACTACACGTACCGAAGCCCTGCTTCCCAGGAAGTGGATGGACATCGCCTGCTGATGGGAAGTAGAGAATAAAATCTTTGTTTCCTTTTCTTTGCTTCTGCACACAGCCTTTGCTTTTTTTTTTTTTAATTAAACTACCTTTATTTTGACCCACGAGGTGTTTTTTTGGTTTTTGTTTTGGTTTTTTTTCCCATCTCATTTTCTCCCCACATGTCCTGCTGAGGAGGGGAGTGACAGAGCTGCTTCATGTACCTGGCATCCAGCCAAGGTCAAACCCACGACACTCTTCTACAGGTGGTATGTTGTTAGGTCACGCAAATACCTACACTCAGATCTAACTTAAGCCATTGTCTTTGTGAACTGCTCATGTACGTAAATTAACTTGTGATTAAATGCACGCAGACCAGGACCTTAGAATCATTTATAATATTGGTTGTGCCCAAGAAAAATTAAAATTAAGTTAAGGAGGCACTATTTCCAGCATTAATGTTGGAAAGATGGACCCACTACATGTTTTAGTACTCTTTTCACCCAAAATTATCAATACTATCATATTATCATTCAGATCTGATCCTCTACAAAGACTCTTTACTGACCTCTAGAAGATCCCTATTCAGCTGTACTCTTATCCTTCAGACCAGTCACTTCCTTCACCCACAGGATTCTTCTACACACCTAGAGGCCTCCTCTCTAATCAGATTAATCATCACAGTAATCTAAAATCCACTGAAAGTACTAGGCTTTATACAGGCTTTGGATCACATCACCACACTGGCAGCAAAAGCAGTATGACATATCTGACAGTCTGGACAAAATTTTCTTGTAGTTGTTCCAAGGGAAGAGAGATCCAATGGCTCTTTCCAAAGGGATTTGTTTCTCACTCCTCCTAGTAAGATGCTTACTACTGTGTAGGCTGCACAAAATATTTTGCTCAGGCAACTTGCTGTTGCCAGTTGAGACCTCAGTGTTTAATCATAATACACAATCATCCACAATACACATGGGCTGCTACTACATTTTGTAATTGCATGCAAAACACAGAACCCAACAACTGCAGCATTTGTATTTGTTTTGCCTTTTCCCTGCAATGTCCCTACTTCTATCTTGTACGTCACATTTTTACCTCCAAGCAAAAGTGCTAAGTACATTTCATACTGGCAATTCCCCAGGATTATATTTTTTAAAATAAATCAGATTTTCTGCTGTTATAGCCCATTTCTCTCATCTCCCTCCCTCTGGCAACAGCAACTGCAAGTGTAAAGCTGAGACACCAAAGCTGGTTTCCCGCAGCAAAGCTTGATGCCAGCCACTGTTCTAGCAGCATGTACCTGCTCGACAGTGCTCGCGTTCAGCACCTCTGAATGTTTTCATAGAATCATAGAATCATTTAGGTTGGAAAAGACCTTTGAGATCATCCAGTCCAGCCATTAACCTAACACTACCAAGTCCACCACTAAACCAATTAAGGGTAGAGTAGTAATTAATTTCATGTTCCCTGGCTTGGTGGCTGGATTATTTTTTAATGAAAGTAAAAACTAGGAATCATTAAGATTGGAAAGGACCTCTAAGATCATCAGTCCAACCATCAACCCAACACCACCATGCCTACTAAACCATGTCCCAAAGTGCCACATCTACCCATTTTTTTAACACCTCCAGGGATGATGACTCAACCACCTCTCTGAGCAGCCTGTTCCAATGCTTGACCACTCTTTCAGTAAAGAAATTTCTCCTAATATCCAATCTAAACCTCCCCTGATGCAACTTGAGGCCATTTCCTCTCATCCTATCACTAGTTACTTGGGAGAAGTTTCCTTCCCTCCAGGACAACAGCCCTGACCAAGCACCCTCTTACTATACTCATCAAACCCCCCAAAACTTTCTGCTACTGCCACAGGAATCTAAACAACAACCCAAAGATAGCAGTTCTCAGCAAACAACTGAATCTACATACCAGCTTTCCCAGTGTGAAGCAGCTTCCCACCATCTCTTTTTCCCTTTACCTTCTGTTGAAAAATCTTGAAAATCTTGCTTGTGCCATGGGGATGTTTGTATCTTTCCCCTCTCTGGTCAAAATCTGGTTTCCTATGAAGAACTGTAAGGATGAACAGAAAACAAAACAGTCAGACCAGGGAACTTAGCTCTGCTCCTTCCCTGCCACTCCAGAGAACCTCAATAGCATTGATCCTTCTGTGGAGCTGGATAATTAGCACCTACATGAATCCTCTAGGTTTTTGTACAGAAGGGAAAATGTTCTCCCATTTTGGATCTCTTGCAAGACTCATTGCTAAATCATGGCCTGCAAGCTTGCTACAGACTGAGGGAAAACAAAACAAAGCAAAAAACCATGTCTTGTCCCTGAGAATAACATGGATAGTACACAGTGCCTGCAAAAGGCATCACCAACTGAGCTGACATGGCCTGAGGCCATCATCTGACACTGGATTTTGGATTTCGGCTTTTGTCAGGCCTGCTGTAAAGAGGACTGAATGCTTTGCCTTTTACTGGAGACAGTGAGACAGAAACTTCCAGTTTGCCAATCTTGACAATATCTGGCATTTCTCTCAAACTACCTGCACTTGAAGGTTCAGAAACCAAGCGAAGGAAAAGAATACCCTAACTTGCAGTATCACTCACAGTAAACAAACTCAGGATTAAGTTTTTAAAAATAAACCCCAGACTCCTACACAACCTTTGTGGATTAAGCTTGGGTTGAAGGGAAAGAAGGAGTGCAAACACTAACCCACATCTGTGATAAAAAAGAAGCCAAAACACTATGCCCAGTGCTCACAGGACCACCAAAAGAAAATCAGAAGAGTGTTTTGTGTGAGGATTTGTAGGGTATTTTGCTCATGGCTCCACCAAAGAAGACTGTGGGGGAAACAAAAAGCATTTGCCATTATACACAGCCCATCCACAGGTCACAGATCACTGACCATCTCATTGATGTACTGCTAAACAAAGTCATCTTCTTCACCTGAAACCCAGGGCATTTCACCCAGTGCCAGACTGAAAAACTTTTATTGTTCTTGTGTTTCAAATGATTTTATAAAATTTTCTCCAATTTATCCAAATCCCAAGTGGGGGAAAAAAAGAAATATCTTTCTTTCAATAATAAGATATATGCCTATTCATATATTTTAATAGGACAAAAATCAAAACATTAATTAATACCAAACTTGCAACAATTTACACTTTCATCTGTGTAGGTGCACTTTTATACTCATTACCTGTCTTACTTCTAAGTTCCTTGTTTTATTATGTCTTTCTTCTTCCCTACAGCAGATTAACTAAATATTTCCTAGAGATTAAAAAGAGATATGGGTCACACATAGAATCATAGAATGCTTTGGGTTGGAAAGGACCTTTAGAGGCCATCTAGCCCAACCCCCCTGCAGGGAGCAGGGACAGCTTTAACTACATCAGGTTGCTCAGAGCCCCGTCCAACCTGACCTTGAATGTTGCCAGGGATGGGGCCTCTACCACCTCTCTGGGCAACCTGTGCCAGTGCTTCACCACCCTCATTGTAAAAAATTTCTTCCTTCTATCCAGTCTAAATCTATCCTCCTTTAGTTTAAATCCATTATTCCTTGTCCTGTCACAACAGGCCTTGCTAAAAAGATTGCCCCCATCTTTCCTATAGGCCCCTCCTTTAAGTGCTGAAAGGCTGCAATAAGGTCTCCTCGCAGCCTTCTCTTCTCCAGGCTGAACAACCCCAACTCCCTCAGCCTGGCCTCATAGGAGAGGTGCTCCAGCCCTCGGACCATTTTTCTGGCCCTCCTCTGGACTCGCTCCAACAGGTCCATGTCCTTCTTGTGCTGAGGGCTCCAGAGCTGGACGCGGTACTCCAGGTGAGGTCTCACCAGAGCAGAGTAGAGAGGCAGAATCACCTCCCTCGACCTGCTGGCCACGCTTCTTCTGATGCAGCCCAGGATACGGTTGGCTTTCTGGGCTGCAAGCGCACATTGCCGGCTCATGTTCAGCTTTTCATCTACCAGTACCCCCAGGTTCTTCTCCGCAGGACGGCTCTTAATCTCTTCATACCCCAGCCTGTACTGATATTGGGGGTTGCCCTGTCCCAGGTGCAGGACCTTGCATTTGGCCTTGTTGAACCTCATGAGGTTCACACACACCCACCTCTCCAGCTTGTCCAGGTCCCTTTTATTTGACATCTTGTCCTTCTGGCGTGTCAACCACACCACTCAGCTTGGTGTTGTCTGCAAACTTGCTGAGGGTGCACTCAATCCCCCTGTCTATGTCACTGATGAAGATATTAAACAGCACTGGTCCCAGTATGGACCCCTGAGGGACACCACTTGTCACCGGTCTCCATATGGACATGGAGCCGTTGACCACTACCCTCTGGATGTGACCATCCAACCAATTCCTTATCTACCAAACAGTCCACCCATCAAATCCATATCTCCCAAATTAGAGAGAAAGATGTTGTGGGGGACTGTGTCAAAGGCTTTACAGAAATCCAGATAGATGACATCCATTGCTTTTCCCTTGTCCGCTGATGCAGTCACTCCTTCATAGAAAGCCACTAGGTCGGTCAGGCAGGACTTGCCCTTGCTGAAGCCATGCTGGCTGTCTCAAATCACCTCCCTGTCTCCCATGTGCTTGAGCATAGCTTCTAGGAGGATCTGTTCCATGATCTTCCCAGGCACAGAGGTGAGGCTGACAGGTTGGTAGTTCCCAGGGTCCTCCTTTTTTCCCCTTTTAAAAATGGGCACAATGTTTCCCTTTTTCCAGTCAGCAGGGACTTCACCTGACTGCCATGACTTTTCAAATATTATGGAGAGTGGCTTGGCAACTACATCAGTCAATTCCCTCAGGACTCTGGGATGCATCTCATCAGGTCCCATAGACTTCTGTACATTCAGGTTCCTCAGGTGCTCTTGAACCTGATCTTCCCTTACAGTGGGAGAGGCTTTACCCTCCCTGGTCCCCATCTTGGCAGTCCATCAACTCAGGATGGGTGAGGAGAGAGGCTGCCAGTGAAGACTGCAGCAAAGAATTTGTTGAGTACCTCAGCCTTCTCCTCATCTGTTGATACTAGGTCTCCATTCCTGTTCATTGGGTGTGGGGGAGGGGGTAGGCTTTCTTTAACCTTCCTTTTCTGGTTGACATACCTGTAGAAGCCCTTCTTGTTATTCCTTACATCCCTTGCCAAATTCAGCTCCAGCCATGCCTTGGCCTTCCTGACCTCATCCCTACACAACCAGGAAGCGTCCCTGTACTCTTTCCCAGGATACCTGTCCCTGCTTCCACTGCCTGTGCAGTTCCCTCTTGCTCTTTAGTTTGACCAGCATGTCTCAGCTCAGCCATGCTGGTCTCTTCCCTTCCTTGCCTGATTTCTTACACTTGGGGACTGAGAGCTCTTGCGCTCTATGGAAGGTGTCCTTAAAGATCTGTCAGTTCTGTTCCCCTGTCCCAGAGGACCGTTTCCCAGGGGGTCTTTCTGACTAACTCCTTGAAGAGCTGGAAGTTTGCTCTCCTAAAATTTATGGTCCTGACTGTACACCTTGCTTTTCCCATATCCCTCAGGAGCATGAACTCCACCAACACATGATCACTGCAGCCCAGGCTGCCTCCAGTCTTGACGTCACCAATGAGTTCACTTGCACTGATGACCATCAGGTCCAGTACTGCATCTCCTTGAGTAGGGGTGTCTATTACCTGGCCTAGGAAGTTATCCTCAATGCATTCTAGGAATCTCCTGGATTGCCTACAGCTTGCCATGTTGCTTTTCCAGCAAATGTCAGGGTGGTTGAAGTCCCCCAGCAGGATGAGAGTCTGCAAGCATGAAGCCTCCTGGAGCAGGAGGAAGAAGGCTTTGTCAGTAGGCTCCCCTTGATCAGGTGGCCTGTAGTTGGCATCAAACACAAGGTTTCCTTTGTTGCCTCTGTCTCTGATTCTTACCCATAAGCTTTCAACCTGCTTGTGGCTGTTCTTCAGGGACAGCTCTTCACACTGTATTGATTTCTTTATGTAGAGGGCAATGCTTCCGCCCCTCCTTCCTCACCTGTGCCTTCTGAACAGCCTGTAGCCACTGATAGTGACATTCCAGTCATGGGATTTGTCCCACCAAGTTTCAGTTATGGTGATCAAGTCATAGCTTTCTAGTAGCACAGTAGCTTCCAACTCCTCCTGTTTGTTCCCCATGCAGTGTGTGTTCGTGTAGAGGCATTTCATCTGGGCTGTTGGCCACGTCCCCTTCTTAGTGGAACATCCCTTGTTTCCCTTGAGGTGTTTCACGGAGGTACCTCAGGAGCCCCAGGCTCATCTCTGCAAGACTTCAACTATGCTGCAGCATCCCCAGCATGCCTCTGGGCAACAGGTTGAGGGCTCATAGTAGCAACTCATTCCTCTAACCATTGTGCACCATCCCACAGCTTGCAACAGGCAAGCCTGGTATGCTTCCCCTTCCCCTTCACATCTAGTTTAACGCCCTGTCAATGAGCCCTGCAAGCTCCTAAGCAAAGACCCTCTTTCCCCTTTGAGAAAGGTGGCTCCCATTTGACTCCAGCAAGCCTGGTGCCGTGTACACCATCCCATTGTCAAAAAACCCAAAGCTGTGATGGTGGCACCAGCCACAGACCCATGTATTAATAGATTGGGTCTGCCTGTTCCTTCCAATGTCACCTCCCACAACTGGAAGGAGGGAGGAAAAAATAAGCTGTGCCCCAGATTCCCTTGCTAACCATCCCAAGTCCCTGAAGTCTCTTTTAATCACCCTTGGGCTACGCACTGCAACTTCGTCACCACCCACGTGGAAGAGCAGTAATGGGTAGTAGTCCAAGGGCCATACCAAGCTGGGAAGTCTCCTAGTGATATCTCTGACCCGGGCTCCTGGGAGGCAGCAGACTTGCCTATGAGGAGGATCCACCTGGCATATTGGACTCTGTTCCCCTCAGAAGGGAATATCCTACAACTATGACCCATCTTTTCTTCCTTGTGGAGGTGGTAGTAATATGGGGGGTAGGTCTTTGTGGTCTTGGTGACTCCTCTGGTGTAGATGGATTGACACCTACATCCATCCACTGACTGGTCCTCCACATCTACAGCCTCGTACCTATTGTGCAGAGGCACCTGGGGAGTCATGGTGGGCAAGGAAAGAGTTCGCTTGCCGCCCGATTGTGGACTTGTTTCCACCTGCAGCTTCCGTCTAAGACCCTGCCTACATCCGGGTGGGGAGAGGATACTGGATCCCTTTGATCATGGGCTTTCTCGGGTGGCTGTCCCTGTTCAGGTTTCTGGGAGGTCAGAGCGTGTTTCCACCAGTCTATCTCTTGCTCAGACTCCCTGATGCTCCATAGCCTGTCTACTTCCTCTCTTAGCTCTGCCACCAGGCTGAGTAGATAGTCCACCTGATCACAGAGCACACTGCCATCTGTTCCCAGTGCAAGCTGGTGGCACTTCCTGCAGCCAGAGACCTGGACAGCTGTGTGTTTCCCTGGGAACTCGGTCTGGGTAGATACATCCTTTCTGGCTAGCGCAGAGGATATAGCCTTCTGCTGGGTGGATACCATGGCCATGACTAGGCTCCCTCTCACCAGCTGAACTTACTGAACCTACCTCTTAAGCTAGGAGGGGGACTTCACCTTCCCCGCACACCCTGCCCACGCAAACTGCCACACAAACTGTTGTGCAGTGAGACCAAAATTCAAACATGCATATCTGGATCAACATTCTGACTTGCCTGTTAAGCTCACCTTAATTAGTGTGCAACAAGCAGCACATCTTATACTACAGGGATTTAAAACAGTAGAGATTCATGTTGTGTCTCAAGTTGATTTACGTATAAGTAATATTTTATTTACTTTAGAAAATGAGGTTTTTTACTCTATTTAACACTGGAGGGGGTGATGCAGTTTTTAATTAAATTACTGTTTTGGCTTTTTTAATGTCAAGAAAACAAATGGAGTAATATAAAAATAACAGCAAAACAGCTAACATGGGGGTCTATAATGTAACCATAAAAGGAGCACTTTCAAAGCACTTGCAAAGTTCCAGCCACATGATTCCCATTAACTGTAATGAGCACTGGACAGATAAATTCACACATGTTGCTTTGAAGATTTATACTAAATTGGCCTCATCTTTGTTAGCACTAAAGGAATACTGATGCTATACAATATAAAAGAGAAATCTTTCAATTTGCCCCCTGCAATTTTCTTCATTATCCACAGAATTCTCCAGTAGCCAGTCATACTACAGATTCATAATCTTTCCAATTTTACAGACAGTTAAAAATATTAACTATAGCACAACAGTCAATCTCTGCAGAATATACTGCTAAAATGATCCTTTAAAGCACAGGCCCAGCTAGTTGTGCTCTGAAGCACATCAAAGGTCTGAACAAGTGGAGCAGCACATGGAGAAAGCTGCTGCTGTAGAAGCCAGTCCATATTACCTTGCCAAATCTTTAATTGCTATGCATGTACATTTGGCTTGATCTTGTGCTGCTTTGAAGTAAAGATACTAGCTTCAATTGATCCCAAAATGACCTCAAGTTATGGGCTTTGGGGGAAAAAAAAAAGAAAACCAGAAAATGGCGCAGGAACAGTGTGAGCTGCTTGCCCTTTTATTTCCTTCTTTTCCCCCCTTTCTCTTCTTGTTTGTTTAAGGATGGGATTGAGTATTCATGGACGATGCCAAACAGACCCTGCAAATAAAGCCCCTTCTCTACTCACCGAGAAAGAAGAGCCTCAAGGTGTGTGAGCAGGTAAATCCCCACCACTGTTTCTCAGACTTGCACTGTTCTCTGTTGCCGTAAGAGTTGCTGGCCTGTAGATTGAAATGTGGCAAGTGTTTCAAACACACCCTTAAGCTGATGCAAACAATCCAATATAAACAACTGTAAATCATGAAGACGAAACCCAAGAACCCATGGATCCAAAACTGTTGCTTCAACTAAAGGACTTTCTGAGTGAAGAGGGATTTACTGGGGTTACACAAGCAAGCCAGCTACCAAAAGGGAGCAAAGGGCTGTACTGCTACTAGTGTTGACAAAAGCCCTTGTCACCGTCTTCATACCTACCATTTTCATCCCAATGAGTTCAATGCTTCTGAAATTATTCATTATTCATCAACCCAAAGCACTAGAAAGAATCAATTCTTGAATGCCTTTTGCTTCTGCTATCATCACATGCACAGCTCAAACTACTAGTTTTGCCCACGAGTTTAATATCTCCTGTACTGGAGAATGCCTTCAGAGAACAGCAGGTGCTCTTTTTCTTCAGGATGGCACCGTCACAAGAAATAAAAAGGATTTGTATTTTAAAACAAGTAGTAAACTGAACATGTCTGACACTTCCCCTTGCTATATTCTGTACCCAGCAACGTGAAAGGCACACACCTTGTGACTGCAAACAACGCTGTCCTCATGCACTAGAGCTACAGCAGGCAGTAGCAAGAATAATTGACTACTTAAGCTTTCTGCTGTTTTTTCTGTATGCATTTTATTTAGTTGGAAATTTTTTCTGTTTTCTAATGTGATGACATTTTTGTGCTATCCGTTCTGACACATCAGATGTAAACGTTACTGAACCAGACTCATATTTCATAGTTGCCTACAAATCAAAAGACTGCTGAACTACTTAGAGTTATCTCTGTGTCAGCACATTGCCCCGAGGGCAATATTGTCTTTTTCCCTTGTCAGTTAATTTGTTCATCGCAACACAAGTTTATTGAAAGCACTCTGAGTCTTAATTAGTGCTCTTTAGTTGCTGTTTCCCATAGCTGCTGTGTCTCAGTATCAAATGCTGCGGAGGAGAATTAAGAAGAAATTTCACTATAGCCATGGCTTAAACATGAAATATTATAAGTACCTGTAGCAACATACTTGCAACTAACTTTAAGCCCTGAAATTAAAATATTTACACCTGTAAAAACACCCAAACATCCTTGCAATTGTACATACACAGACATAACCATTCTCAGAAAGTCTCCACAAGGCTAGGCATATTTCAAGTTTATTAACACAGAAGGAGGAAGAGTCTTATCTTGGGTCACAGAGATCTGTCAACCATTAAAACAGAGAACTATGTCTTACAGTTTCGTAAACAATGCACAAGATGTTAAAAACACACACCTACATTGCCATTGACTCTCCTGCCAGCAAACTGTTCCAAAACTTCTACTCTAACCTGTCCTAAATGCTAGAAATCTTTTCCTAAAAGAAGTGTAAATCTACGTCTGTCAATTTATGTGCCCTTATTTTTGCACCACTGTTTTCTATGACATTTAAGAATTTTTCCCCTTCTTCAGCCTTCTCTCCTGATATATTACAGAAAACAATCCTGTCTCAATCCTCACTTTGCAAGGCAGAACAAGTCCATTCTTCTAGCTTCATCTCAGAAATCAAGCTCCCTGATCCTCCTGGTAGTATTCTCTGTAGCAGTTCCTGTATTAATTCATTTTTCTTGAATACAGGTGACCAGACTGGAGCACAGTATTGCAGACATGGTCTCACCTGTGCCTCATACAACAGCAGTATAAACACCATGGTTGTACTATTAATGATTTGCTGGATGTACTGTAGAATTGCTCAGGTCTTCCTCTTCAGATATGTCCAAATTACAAGACCCACCTTATAAATTACATCCTTATTACTAGCACCGAATCATTGACTTGAATTTTATAGTAATAAATTTCATAGTTTATTATTTCAGTCCCTACGACCACCCTCCACTTCCAGTGTGATGTTCTGTTCTTTTGCCCTATTTGACAAAGCTCACCAACAATGCATCGTCAGTAAATAACATTAGTAACTTCTAATTCATTCCTAGTATAATTACAGTTAATCACACATTGTTTTGTGGGGCATTCCAGCTTAATCTCTCCCCAGCCCAATATCGCTCTTAACATCACAAAATGGGGTTACTTTCTAGCTGGTTCCTTGTACCAATTTCCAGCTTAACTAATAATTTCCCACGCGGCTCTGTAGCTAATGCCTTACTGAAATCCAAACAGATTAGATCTTAGAGACTCCAAAATCCCTTCTTGGCTTTGAAAACGACACCAGCAAGACCTTATAGTTAATGCTATTTTGTTTATTTTAATTATGTACTTTGTTGCATATTAGAAGAGAGCATTCTTTCATGTTTCTCTGCTCTTGTGATATGACTGAGAGCTCTCTCCTTAATGAATCTTGGGTCTGCAGGTGAGGGAGCCTGAGCATAAGCTGGAAGTAAATCAAGCACTTTTTCCACTATAAAAAATGTTCTACTTTCTGAGCTCTGCTGCTCTTGGTCAAAAGCTCCAAAGTTGCAACGGCTGCCAATGAAAGGTTTTAGAGGAACAGGGCAATTTTTAATCCCAATGAAATACAACAGATGGATAGAGTGGGAGTGAATGTTACGCACTCTCGCAAATCCTGGCAACTGCAGTACCCTTGGAGCTGCAAGCAAAAAGCCTCTTCTGGATTAGAGTAATTGATGTGATCTCAGAGTGCTCAAAAACTTGACCCTGACCATTCCCATCTCCTTCCTCCTACTCACATACAGTGAATTCCTAAATGGAATGAGAGAATGGAAGAGCAATCATAGAATCATAGAATGCTTTGGGTTGGAAGGGACCTTTAGAGGTCATCTAGCCCAAACCCCCTGCAGGGAGCAGGGACAGCTTTAACTACACCAGGTTGCTCAGAGCCCCGTCCAACCTGACCTTGAATGTTGCCAGGGATGGGGCCTCTACCACCTCTCTGGGCAACCTGTTCCAGTGCTTCACCACCCTCATTGTAAAAAATTTCTTCCTTCTATCCAGTCTAAATCTATCCTCCTTTAGTTTAAATCCATTATTCCTTGTCCTGTCACAACAGGCCTTGCTAAAAAGATTGCCCCCATCTTTCCTATAGGCCCCTCCTTTAAGTGCTGAAAGGCTGCAATAAGGTCTCCTCGCAGCCTTCTCTTCTCCAGGCTGAACAACCCCAACTCCCTCAGCCTGGCCTCATAGGAGAGGTGCTCCAGCCCTCGGACCATTTTTCTGGCCCTCCTCTGGACTCGCTCCAGCAGGTCCATGTCCTTCTTGTGCTGAGGGCTCCAGAGCTGGACGCGGTACTCCAGGTGAGGTCTCACCAGAGCAGAGTAGAGGGGCAGAATCACCTCCCTCGACCTGCTGGCCACGCTTCTTCTGATGCAGCCCAGGATACGGTTGGCTTTCTGGGCTGCAAGCGCACATTGCCGGCTCATGTCCAGCTTTTCATCTACCAGTACCCCCAGGTTCTTCTCCGCAGGGCAGCTCCTAATCTCTTCACACCCCAGCCTGTACTGATATTGGGGGTTGCCCTGTCCCAGGTGCAGGACCTTGCATTTGGCCTTGTTGAACCTCATGAGGTTCACACACACCCACCTCTCCAGCTTGTCCAGGTCCCTCTGGAATACCCACTTATTGGGGCTTGCGTCAAACACTGGTCTAACTTGCCTGCCTTAAGACAGCCAAACAACAATGGAAGAGCACAGACTTTGCATTGCAGGCTGGTGAAATGTACTGTAGATTTACAGTAGCATGGTATGATATGGATATTTTGTGATGTCCCACACACTAGTTTGCATTACATGAAACAGCAATGCTGCCATATCCATGCTGGCTGAACGCTATGAGGCAGACATGGTTCACACAGAGAAAGGGGGAAAAAATAAACAAGCTCTTGGACCAAGACTGCAGCATAGGAACTTGCATACCACAGACTCTCGCTTCTCTACATCCATGTGAGTTAGCAGTAACTGTATTATTTCTCCTCCCAAACCTTGTCATCACGTTGCTTGCATGTCACAGCATCTTGAAGCCCAAAACATGGCTAATAATCCCACTATGCCAAACTTGCGCAACAAAGAACAAGATGATACAATTTCAAGCAATTTTGAAAGTTTAAATGAAATTTGAACTAGCCTAATGAAAATACATAACCCTTGAAAAATGCTTTCAAATGGTTCTACATTTCAATGCTTTAAAACAAGCATATGAAAAAAAAAAAAACCAAAACCAGATAAAGGAGCTCCTCTGACTAGATCTTCTTTAACAGCAGAAGAAACTTCAGGCTGAGAAGAGTAGGGACCAGCTTTACACTCCCCTTGGGTTTACTTTAGTAAAGGAATTACAGACACAGAATTTTGGTTCTGTGGCTTAGTTTACAAGGCAACATACTTCCTGAGATTCATGAAGTATTTTGCATGTATGGTTATGCTATTCCCATTAATTTCAATATGTTGCTGAGGAAATGTGTAGTTTACCAATCACATCATCATCAAAATCCTTCTTTCCCCAAGCACAAATTTAGTAAATCATACCTGTAATTTAATTCTTAATCAAGAGGCCCTTGAGCCTGACTCCCAAGAGTCACTTTATGGATTTTGTTATGCATAGTATGAAAATGAAGCAGAAATTCTAGACTTTGATCTGCTCTGGGTTCATGCCCCTGTCTTCGGCATTTCCACCATTATGAATCTAAAAGAAAACACTATCTGGTCTTCATGTTCCAGCTTTTTAAGAAATGAAATTTCAATGAAAAATACTGGCTACAATAAGGATGCAATAAATGGTTCCAAGCCTGAGCAAGCTCCTTGGTTCTAATGTTCTGTGCCTAGTATTGAAAACAAGATTCTGCCTTTGCACTGAAAACAAGAGATGACGGTTATGCTGGGGTAAATTAAATGTGGGAGGCTTATTTGGAAAACAAAAAGAAAAAACCCAAACACCCAAAAAACAACCAACCCCAAAATTGCAATTTTTTAGACCAAAAATGGGATTGGAGTCTGTGAACCATACTCAGCTACTTTTAAAAGGATAATTAATTCAGTTGGTCACTACATAAATGAAAGATTTTCCTTACTTGATTCAAAACTATATTGCACTGAGAAAACATACATGTGCATTTACTTATGCTTAGAGGGTGAAGTGGGAAATCAACTGAAAAGAAACCAAATTATTTACTTCCACCTGCCCCCCTCCCAAGATTTCTTTCAGCAATTTTGGGGGAAAAAAAACCCAAAAGCTAACTTGAAACTCTGAGGGTTGATATTAAGCAGTTGAAATTAAGCAGTTCTCATTTCACACTGTTGCACTTCCCCCATCTTTGCACCACAGTAATAGCAGCTGACCCAGCAGCTAGCACACACTGCTGCAGCTGAAACCAGAGTGATGTCAACCTGCACAGCTGGGGGCTCAATACCACTCCGTGCACACCCAGATGCTTTGGAAATAAGTAAGAGCTCTGAGAGCCTTACTTCTGCTCAGTCAGGCCTTCAGATTAGTGCGAAATGCTTAGTATCTCACTGTAGAAACCTCTCCAAGAACTGTAAAGGCTCAACTTTATGATACTTTTATCTACAGAGAGCATTTCCTAACCTGAGGTGGCCCCCGCAGTCTATCATAACAGGTGGTGAGGAGCATGTGCCAAACTGGTCCCTATGGAAAGTGTCCAGAGGAAATCCTAGTAAGTCCTGTTTGATGAAACAAGCTTGGTGTGAAGGAAGAAGACTTCAAGTATTAATGCCAAATCTTTCTGCAAAGTGATACAACAGGATGTTCCTAGGTCTGATACTGCATTTCAAAAATCAAAATCCTGATGATATAATTATATAGTAAAGTCCACATTTTCCTAACAGTCCAGAAAGAGGAACAATCAGCATGGTAAAGGAACTTGTTTCCATGACTTGAAGACACAGAAGGAAAATTTAAGGAATGAGCATGGGAGTGTGTTTGTTTTGTATACATGAAATGATATCCACACTTACATATGTGACAACACAAGACCACGAGTACATTTACTATGGCTGAAAAAATGTTCTGCCACAAACCTAGATTGGGTGATCTCTTTTATTAGGAACGCACGACTTTGCATAAATAACCAAGGATAAACCTATTTAGGTTTGATGTTTTCTTAATTTGAAGATTGTGAACCAAAAAAATGAAGTAAAAGAAAGAGGGCAAGATGTCTCCTTGCATAAGTGTTTTATCTCAGTAAGCAACTTATTTTGTATAAAGATTTTCAATAAATAATTAAAGATTAAAAATTCTGCTTTCCAGATTGGCACAGATGTTGGAAATGGTCCCACATAAATAACCTTTCCAAGTGGCAACATGAATAAAAGTCTAATCAGTACCCTAGCTGTGTGGAGTACAAAGTGAACATTTTAATACAATCAATAATCCCAAGGTAAAGAGATGGTGGCTACGCAGCAAGACTCAGTGGGATATAGATTTCAGGTTACAAGTCAACAAAGATGTAATAACTCACTCCAGCTGCAGCATATTCCTTGGAGGCCTACTTGCAAGCTCATTCACCACCCAGAGATATTCTCAGGAGCAGATCAAAACCACTGAAGGATGATTCTTTGCATGACTGTGCTCTGTATGTGCCATAGGATAGAGAGCAGAAAATACAGTCACTGGAGCCCGAGTCACGTGGATTCCTAGGCACAAAAGCCTTATAAATATGAGCAAGTGAAGTGATACATCACAACACTGACTTCAGGATCTGACCCTGAGTAACTCAACCACTGCAGCAGTGAGGTCTGCATTCTCACCCAATCACCTTCATTAATCAGTGACTAGACTAACACTACAAGTCCACACGTTATCCTCCTTATGCACCCGTCACCAATGAATGGTACCTATAGATTCAACCAGGACCTGACACATACCTTGCACATGAAATTGAACCAGCATCTGACACCAAACTTCGTGAAGTGTTGGTCTGGCACATTTGATTTCATATAGTACTGTTCCTTCAAGTGACACAGCAATCAAATCTCCTAAAACATTTGCCAAAATTTGTGAAAAGCTTCCAGAGCTTTATAGAAATTTCAGTTCTTACTGCGCAGGTACAAAGCTTTTGCATTTAAGACTTTGCAGGGTTGGCTGTCTACACCAGAATGAAGAGTTACAATCCCTGAAGACACATGAAAACACTCCTCCTGACTGAACACATCTGAGTACAGTGGATACTCAGCAACATATCCCTATTTTTATGGTAAAAAATTTTATTGCGTTTTATTGTAGGTTACATCTCTCCAGAGTCTAGACAGAGCTGGAATCTTGTCTGGTTTGTACAGCATGGGTCAAATTGTTAACTGAGCTTTGCAGGGCAAAATTCTTACAACTCTGCACACCTGCGTGTTTTGCTTTCCATTTTCTCCTCAGGCCACATTTTCTGCAGCTGCTGCTGCTGACTCAGAGCCATTTTAGACTCCATTCCTGCAGAGCCCATTCCCGGCAGCTTTGACCAAAGTATCTGCCTAGGCATGAATCCAAGGACCTTGATTATTCTTCCTGTGCCAGTACACTTTTATAGATGTGGTAAGCCCTTGCAAGGCAGTTAGCCACTGTTCATATCTGGAGCACAGCTATCTCTCTCTCTTCCCCAGATCCCTTCCAATAACCTTTCTCTCCCCAAGATGAGCACAACTGGTGGGCATCATTTGAATTGCACATGGAGTACATCAGTTAATGATTCATTACCAGCAAGCAAGAATTAAAATATGGGATATATTTATGAGAAGCACAACATGAATGACAAACATTTCATTTATATAATTTTCCTGTCCATTAATGGGAAACCAGGACTCATACTAAGGCAAGAATAGATGATCTGTCCCCGTGTGTCGTAAGACCAACCGGAGGGGAAATCGACCGGCCTGGCTGAATAGGGAGCTTTTGCGGGGACTCAGGGAAAAAAGGAGAGTCTACCGCCTTTGGCAGAAGGGGCGGGCAGCTCAGGAGGAGTACAGGGATCTTGTTAGGTCCTGCAGGGAGGAAATTAGAAAGGCAAAAGCCCAGCTAGAACTCAATCTGGCCAGTGCTGTAAAAGACAATAAAAAATGCTTTTATAAGTACATCAGCAATAAAAGGAGAGCCAAGGAGGATCTCCATTCTTTGCTGGATGTGGGGGGGAACATTGTCACCGAGGACAAGGAAAAGGCTGAAGTACTTAACGCCTTCTTTGCCTCTGTGTTCAACAGCCAGACCGGTCATCCCCAGGGTACTCAGGCCCTTGAGCAAGAGGATAGGGATAGGGACCAGAATGGAGCCCTCATAGTCCAGGAGGAAGCAGTTAATGACCTGCTATGCCACCTGGACGCTCACAAGTCTATGGGGCCGGATGGGATCCACCCAAGAGTACTGAGGGAGCTGGCAGAGGAGCTTGCCAAGCCACTTTCCATCATCTATCAGCAGTCCTGGTTAACAGGGGAGGTCCCTGATGACTGGAGGCTTGCCAATGTGACGCCCATCTACAAGAAGGGCCGGAAGGAGGACCCGGGGAACTACAGGCCTGTCAGCCTGACCTCGGTGCCGGGAAAGATTATGGAGAGGTTCATCTTGAGCGAACTCCACAGGCAAGTACAGGTCAACCAGGGGATCAGGCCCAGCCAGCATGGGTTCACAAAAGGCAGGTCCTGCTTGACCAACCTGATCTCCTTCTATGACCTGGTGACCCGCCTGGTAGATGATGGAAAGGCTGTGGATGTCATCTACCTCGACTTTAGCAAAGCTTTTGACACCGTCTCGCATAATATCCTCCTCGGGAAGCTGGCAGCTCACGGCTTAGACAGGCATACTCTTCGCTGGGTAAAGAACTGGTTGGGTGGCCGAGCCCAGAGAGTAGTGATAAATGGTGTTAAGTCCAGTTGGCGGCCGGTCACGAGCGGTGTTCCCCAGGGCTCTGTTTTAGGGCCAGTCTTGTTCAATATCTTTATCAATGATCTGGATGAGGGGATCGAGTGCACCCTCAGTAAGTTTGCAGATGACACCAAATTGGGTGGGAGTGTCGATCTGCTCGAGGGTAGGATGGCCCTGCAGAGGGACCTGGACAGACTGGATCGATGGGCCGTGGCCAACTGTATGAGGTTCAACAAGGCCAAGTGCCGGGTCCTGCACTTCGGTCACAACAACCCCATGCAACGCTACAGGCTTGGGGAGGAGTGGCTGGAAAGCTGCCTGGCCGAAAAGGACCTGGGGGTGTTAGTAGATAGCCGGCTGAACATGAGCCAGCAGTGTGCCCAGGTGGCCAAGAAGGCCAACAGCATCCTGGCTTGTATCAGGAATGCTGTGGCCAGCAGGAGCAGGGAGGTGATTGTCCCCCTGTACTCGGTGCTGGTGAGGCCGCACCTGGAATACTGTGTCCAGTTTTGGGCCCCTCACTACAAGAAAGACATTGAGGTGCTGGAGCGTGTTCAGAGGCGGGCAACGAAGCTGGTGAAGGGTCTGGAGCACAGGCCTTATGAGGAGCGGCTGAGGGAACTGGGGTTGTTTAGCCTGGAAAAGAGGAGGCTGAGGGGAGACCTTATCGCTCTCTACAACTACCTGAAAGGAGGTTGTAGTGAGGTGGGTGTTGGTCTCTTCTCCCAAGTAGCTAGCGATAGGACAAGAGGAAATGGGCTTAAGCTGCGCCAGGGGAGGTTTAGACTGGAAATTAGGAAAAATTTCTTTACGGAAAGGGTGGTCAGGCATTGGAACAGGCTGCCCAGAGAGGTGGTGGAGTCACCATCCCTGGAGGCGTTTAAAAAACGGGTAGATGTGGCACTTCGGGATATGGTTTAGTCTGGTCTACCCTTGATTAGTCTAGAGTGGGCTTGGTAGTGTAGGTTAATGGTTGGACTGGATGATCTTAAAGGTCTTTTCCAACCTAGATGATTCTATGATTCTATGATCTTCATTGTATGGAAGTTTCATGAACACATGAATTTGTACAGATTTTTGTGATCTCCTTACATCAATGAAGTTAAAAAGTCAACACTAAATAAAGCACTTGTTTCTTCTGATTTGCAGTAACAGTTCATTTTATAAACTACATTATAGATTTTTTTAAAAAGATTTTCCTCTTTTGATTGAAGATGGCAAGTCATGATGTTTGCATTAGACAGATCATCTCAAGCAAATAAATTGAAACAACCAACAACCACCACTGGAGCTGTAATAAGATGCACAGGTCCTTGTGGCCATTCAGAAACTTTCCAACAGAATATTTTCCATGAGGCGGGGGCGGGGGGGGGGGAGGGGGGGGCAAAATCAAGTTCATCAAAACATCTTAGTTGATTAATTTGGCTAAAATTCTGATGAAAACCAGGCAGGTTTCCATTGGAAAATTACTTCATTTCCTCATAGCTCTGCTGCAATCATCCCAGCAGGCTGATAGAAACCTGGGGACAAAGAAACCCTGAGTCCTAAACTGACAGACTAGCAAATTCACCAGCCAAGTTTGCAAGGCTCCCTGTCAACTTGGTAAATGACCAGGCAAACTGCCTTGAATTTATGGTAACCCCACTGCTTCTAAAGTCTCAGCTCCTTAGAAGACTTTTAGCAGTAGGCAAACCTGACTCCAGGACTCCCAGCATTCTGGGTTTTAAGCACTCCAGAAATTTGGTGAAAGCCTGGATACATTTAAAAGAATCCATGTATTCGCAGAAGTAAGTTTCACCATTCCCATTCTGCAGGAAATTTCAATGCTTCATGTTTTCATGCCATTTGAAACAAGAACCTTACAATTTAAACATCTGGAAAACAGGACTTATGCTTTCCAAGGAGTTATTGGTATCTGTTGTCCAGAATGGAAAAAGGGGTCACACTCCTCTTGTTCTTTATTCAGAAGGCAACAAACTGTGTGTGCAGGTGAAAGTCAAAGCTTCAGTTGCTGCTGACTCATTCTGAAATGGTTTAACACTTACTGGATTAGGAACTAACAGTTTCATAGTAAGTCTATTGGTCACTGTGCATCCAAACACAAAGGCATGTGCCCGTTTCTCTGGACTGCATAACAGGCATGCAAATGTCACAGCAATCAGCAGCATCTTAAAGACTGCTGCCAAAATGCATCTGTTACATGACAGCTGTAAGTTTCTTCTATTCCAAACAAAATTAGAACCAAAGGAGGTAAGAGTTTTATCATCCTTATTTCAGAAACTGGGAAACCAGAGCTTCTTTGTTATTCTGTTTCACAACTATCCTCCCCCAAACCTTTGACAGTACGTAAGCTTGAACTGGCACAGGTTGTAGTATGTATTCCCATGGATGAGAACATTCCCAGCACATGATTATAGAGTCTCTAAGAGCAAATCATAACCAGACACAGAAAGGTGGACTGAACCAACCTTTGTTCACATGCAAAGTCACTTTAGACAACTGGGATTTCTGTATGAAAAACAAAGTACATCTAGTCAACCACTTTTCTTTCAGAAGAGAAAAAGAAGCACTTAAATTATTAACTTTTATCCACTGCACTTCAATGAAATGGAGTATGTTTCCATGGCAAATCAATTTCATGGAAAATTTAACTGATTGAAATACATCTGTCTCCTATCATGTCAATATTTTGAAGATACTTGTAATCAACAATTTCACACAAGCATAGCAATGCAGTGAGTTCAACCCTGGAACATGCCTGTCATTGCACAACCCAGAGCTTCAGAGAGATCCCAGAGCCAGCACAAAACAAGCCAGCTCCTGAGCCAGAGATGTAGTAAGAGAAAACCAATGTTATATCTCACCTGGGGTGATTAGCACCACTCATTGCACTAACGTGCTGCTCCAGGGATCCAAGTTGGCCTTTCCATATAACATCCCTACAATACACAGGTAGCCCTGTGCTAGTACTGAATGCTTGAGTGGAGACAAACTATTTTATCCATAGTCCACTGACGTTTTTGCTATGTTTTACTGTAACAGCTGACCCAGAAAGGATGACACAAAACCAAAACTCAGAGAAAAGAGTAAGTTTACAACTCTAGAACTGACTGACTGCAATTTATTTACCCATGGAGTACAGGAAAACGATTTGTCCCAGACCTAGTAACAGAGCAAAGGAGATCCAAATTTGAATCTTAATGTGCACACTGACTATCCTTCAGCGTGGTCATCTTTGTTTGTTTTAACTCTTCTAATTTCATGTATTAGGGCTTGCAAAGGAATCAATATTTATTCAACACTGCCTCATTTGCTAATATCTTCCACTCTGTACTGTCACCACACAGATATTACATACCTACTCTACAGATTCTACATATAAACTCACTGTATTTCCATTCTCCAGACTTGTACATCTCTGACTTATAAAGGCATTAATTCATCAGTGCAATGGTCCAACAATAGGACTCCAGAAGTACTGAGACTCAGAAGACCATTGAAAGTGGAATATGCACAGACTTGCAGCACCTAATCTCATAGCTCGAGTTGTTTAAATGTTTTTTTCTAGCTCTCTGGCCCAGATCTGCCAGCTGAAAACTATTTCCTATACAGTACGTAATTAAAAAAAAGAATCAATGCTTACAATCAACTCATCTGCCTAGGTTTGTGAGATCCTGTGGGAAACTTTTTACACAATGTGCTGTATGATGCAGCAAATGTGAACAGCTACATGGCTTGTCCTGCCATCCATGTTTGTTTGAAGAAACTACAGATACAGAAGCTACAGGTGGAAACCCTTCTTGTAGGCCTCCTTTATGCACCCTGCATTTTTTTGATGTCCTGAGTTCAACCTAAGCTTCCAGTTCAGAGCTGACCCCATAACATCCAGATTTGGCAGAGGAAAAATAGCCTGGAGCTGTTGAAGCAATAGTATCTGTTGCAGCTGTAACTGAGGAAATATCAAGGTAACATTGTCACATCACATACCTTATAGAATGACCCAAACATCTGTTTCAGGCAAATATGCAGCAAGGTATCACACTGGTACATGGAGCTGTGTCTAATGGGCAACTAAAATACACTGAGGTGACACAGGCAAATAAGTCTCCTAGCTCTTGGCATGCATTAAGGTTACATAAAGCAGTAGGCACCAAACTGGAGGCATTTGGTTTTGATGAGAAGTGCCTCCTCCTTCCATTGAGTGTGTCCGTGCATAGTCCTTGGGCCTTGTACACAGAGCTCCAAACCCCCATACCCTCTACGGGTCCTGAACCTCTCTGCAAACATCTTTTTCTCAAGTATACCCAGGCACTATGTTATTTAAAATGTTTTACTTCCAGCCAAGAGCAAAAACATTAGTAAACATGATTACACTGGAGAATTTAATTTGCATTGGAGAGATGCTAACATACAGAGCTTGTCTACATAGGGGAGGTAGGTCGGTCAGAGTGAGTTATGGGATGTTTTACCAGGGAAAAGGTGTCTGGGGAGGTTACAGGCTTCCTCCATTCACCCTTCTATGAAGCACATTCTCGTGGTCTCTCAACAAGAGAGTTGCTGGATCACCGTAGAGCCCACGCTTACTTAGCCCTTTGTCCCAATCACAGCTGGATTTGTTGCCAATAAGTGACACCTTTGAAGAAATCAGTTCCCTTGTATCTTGTCCCCAGAGCATCTACACAGAGACCCAAGCACAGTATAGATAAAACACCAAGAATTCATACCCTGCTCAGTATCTTCCCTACACAGATGAGTCTACAAGAGTACAATAAAGCAAAGTAACCAGGAATCACTCAAACAACTGACAAACTACCAAAGCAACTCTGTATATTTACTTAAAGCCTATAAGGCCCTTTTCTTACTTGCCAGAGAATCTCACAACCGTAACTCACTGACTACATGAGCTATTACTTATAAGATTATTTAAAAAAAAAAAAAAAAAAAAATCACAGCTTCCCCATTGGTTTAATATCTGAATGCAACCTGTCATTAGCTAAGAGGGAAAAAATAACTGAGTTGATTGAGTCAATCTGATTACCTTGTGCTCCAGCTGATGAATATAAGCTATTTAAAAAAATTAAAAAGCTATTAGACTATTGAAAATAGTTTTGAACAATAATCTCTGGATGCATTATTTCCATGTTTAAAGACCAACTGGTAGAAGTATGACTGCTAATACAGGCTGCCTGAAAATTCAATAACTAGAGATAATGGTCAATTTCTCCAATGTAACTGTCTAATTAGAGAATTCTGCTTCAGTTGAAATCCATTTAAGTGAGCAGCATCCGCATATCATAAAGAAAGATTAAGAATACATTAGGTCGGGCCAAGAATCCTTATGATATGAGTAGGCAATTACAAAAGCCATCTCTGATTTACCACCTCCACCTCTTTTATTGTATTTTCTGCTCTGTCAATACAAAACAGTGGCCAGAACTGAAATCAATAACAATTCCCCTCCCCACTTTTTCTTTTTTTTTAAACTGTCACAGTAGAAAAAAAATAGACAGCTTCCAAAAAACAACAGTCTTGCAAGAAAGCACAAATATCTGTTCTCTATAAAGGGGAGGGAAAGAACAAATATTAGTGTTCCCCCTCTATAAAACTAGTGGCAAAATGTGCTGGAGTGCTGTACCCAGAGGAAAAGGTGTTTTGCTGTACTTTATGGACAGCCAGTCTGCAAAGATTTAAGGTTGAATTCTCATAAAACCAGCCCCACACATACAGGTTCATGAATAAGAACAAGTGTCCAAGGTTCAAACAATGCCCTTTTCTAAAGGCCCTTATCTGATTGCTGAGCACTGCAACAGTCCCACCGAATAAAGTCAAACATAATTATCTCCAGCAAATTTTATGAAATGAGACTTCTGCCTAGTGCTCTGGGTAAGAAGGTTTGTTTAGAACAAAAGGCAGCCACCCCAGCAACACCAGCAGAGAAGGAAAATGTTCAAAAGTCGGCCAGAAAACTATCTGAAAACTGGTACAATAAAGCCCATAGGAAACAGTTATTGAACAATCAGCTCTATGAGGCATAAGGCTACACCTTTACCTCTCCATAATTACCTTAACCTTCAAATTCAATGGAAAACATCACAGGATGTGTAAAATCTAACAATCCCGCGCTGGTAAGAAACTATATTTACCATGAGGCACAATTGCATCATTTCATCTTGAGGCAGAAATACAACCTCATGTGTCATTAGTAATGGTTTAATTAATATTAAATTTCCTTGTGTTTTCAAGAGTATGTTATTCCTTTTAGTTTGATGTATCAAAGAAAAACATTTTAAAAGTACATTGAATTTACTGACTACTGATGAACTTTCGCACATGCCTATAGTTAAGACTGGGTCATAGTCATAGCATTTGCAATGGCAAAGCCTCTTAATTTTCCTTTCTTCCTTAACCATGACATAGTTAACAAGAGCAAAGTAAAAGTTAGAATTTCAGGTGTTTGCAAAGCTTCCTCAATAGTCTTTCATTTCTATTTGGGCTGAAACTTCATGTATTCTGAATAATGGAAACAATGTTCAAAGCATACTTTTCCCTCCCAGCTTTATACTTGCTTAATGGTCTTTCACTTGTGATTTTGTGCATTAATTCCATATAAAGGTCTCCTTTAGGTTGAAAAAAGGGAAATGTGTTTTAACATTTAAAGCAAAGCTAAATAATACTGTACTGCTGGGCAATTTTCAAAGCCACATTAGAACAGGATCATAAGAAAAAGAGGCATCCATTACAAAAACACTACATGGCTCCTTCTCTGTGCTCTACGATTTTGTTAAGATACTCTTTTAATCCAGCCATTTACAGTGACTCTCTCAGTAACATTAAATCAGGCTTTATAATATGGATTAAATGTTATTTCCTCCTCTAATTGACAGATCAGGTTTAGTGAATCTTGACCCTTACATCAGTTCCACACAAGCCATGTCATACTGTTACAAAAGCATCAAGAATATTGGGGAAACTCTATGAAAAAACTCTCTTTCCCTGATGGATCACATTTGCAACAGGGTGTCTGTCTATGGCATGTATGGGGCAGAGGGATACAGGTTTTCAGGAACTGCTGACTAAAAGCAATGCAAAATATCACAGGCTAGAATCCGATGCTGTTAACACTTAAATGCCTGTGAAACGTTCCCCATGCAAACAAGCCCTATGGATGCATTTGAAAGATGGTGCCTTAGCCTCCAGATGTGCATCATCTGAGCATTTCCAGTATTAGGTCCATCATGACAATCACATTTCACAGGAATCTCTGTCCGCCCACCACCCAAAAAAGAACTTACAAACCAAAGAGTTACCTTTAGGATCAAGACCACAAGACAGATTCTTTCTCTGACATTTCAGTATCCTCCTGGGGAGAACACTTGGAAGAATCCAGCTCTATTTTCATACTACCCAATTGTTTCTCAAGGGCTATACAAACCAAACTTACGAAGTAGTGCTCAAGCAAAGTTTTTCCCCAAACCACCATAGCTGGCGAGAAACAAATCTTGGGGCAACCCTGCTGCAAGTACTCTGAAACAAGAAAAATAAAATCATGAGATTTCACAGAAAAGCATCCAATCTCAGCTGCTGACCACTTGTCAAAGTTTATCTAACTCGCCACCTGCCCTGCTCTCCCCTTCCTTTTGATTCAAGGTCTTTTATGGGTCATGTAAGACCACAGCAAGATGCAATTACTGATGTATTACTTTCAGCCTCCCAAGAGCGCAGAGGTGAGATGCAGTTAGGGCTGCACCACCAACGTGTTCTTCTCTGGTGCTGCAGCTTCACCACCTCTTGGACCACAGAGACCAGGAAAAGTTGTCCAAGAAGCCCAGAACCAGACAAGCTATGGTATAGTATCCATCAAAGGTCTGAGAAAGTCTTGCACAAACAGTGAGAGGAGGTCTGGAGCAGAGCAGGTCTGGAGAGGTTTTGTTCCATTTTCTTGGATTCCTGTGATTTAATCTCCTCTGGGAATAGTTAAATACAGTTTCCCATACCATAGTATCCTTGGCAAAAATTATCAAGGAAAATGAAAAAGGATGAAAAATCAAATGGCTTGCTGGCCTTTTCTAAACTTGTCATAAAACACTAAACAAATTCATTAAAAAAAAAGACACAACCCAGTCAGAGCTCCATCCCTGCTCTTCTCTTTCTTTGAGGCTTGAAGATTGTCACAGCAGTCCCCACACACCAGGCAGGGACAGGCATCACAGAGTCAAGGCCAGTTGTTTGCTCATCTAACTCCAAAAAAAATAAACAGGTCTATGTATTGCTGAACATTTGCCCCCTAATGCTGGATAATGTAGCCCAAGGTTTAAGAGGAGGTTCCTTACAGGACCACACACATTGAGTCTGAAGGCAACACTAGAAGTCTCTAAATGCCTTTTAGGGTTGCTATCCTGAAGCAAGTTAGAGGTGGGTTTGCTCCTTTAAAACCTAAAGGTGAGACCATACAAAATCTTTTTCCAGGTATTGTGCTCCAGAGTCTGGAAGCTTCTAGGTAATCTAAACTCCAAATTTAATCCACTGGCTTCTTTATGTGTGCATGCACGTGTATGCATGTGTTTAATACACATATTAAATTTTAAATAGATTGCTTTTAACTAATCACATCAAGTGGCATTTGTGCAATGCAAATATTTGCTTTGTTCCTTCAACACTCTTTCAATTACACTGAAAATTTCAGAGAAATAAAATTACAGCAGGCTGAATATTAAAAGGTGGGGAGGGAGAAGTTCTAGAATCTAAGCTTCAAAGGGAATTCTACACTTTGATTTCAGTTTGCATATTCCAAACACTCACATTTTGCTACACAGATGTCAAACCAGGAGGTAGGTAATAAAGCAGGTTCCTTTAAGATTAAAAAAAAAGATATTTTAAATGATCAAATCAAACCATATTCCAAGTGTGACAGGAGTAAATGATGTATTATTAGTTCTTCCCTGAACCTCACTGAACCATCCCTTTCTATTGTAGCAGGGGTCTATCAGCCATACATGTCCCTGCCAAAAATAAAGAAAGAATGGCAGCATTCCCCATCTGCTGATGAGCCCAATCTAAGGAAAAACAAAACACTGATTTTATTTAACTCTGTTCCAATTATTGTCAGGCGATACAAACAGCCATCATGACACACAGCCAGGATTATTCATGTGCCCAGCAAGCCAGGCCAGGCATAATAAAGAGATTACACACTCCGTTTGGAATACAGGCAACTTGGAATGGCTTTTATTAAAACTTAAAGCATGGGAAATATTGGGTAGTGGATTTAGGTATCACACAATCAGAAATATGTTTGGCTCAAAAACACAACACATGGCATCCTTAGTGAATGAGGGCAACTATTATTACAGCATAACAGGCCTGCCATTCTCTCCTTGCCAAAAGAAAAGCTTGGAATAGCACAGAGCACATGGCACTTTAAACTTAGAAGAGAGAGACTGGCAAGAGCTTTACAGAGTATGAAGGAAAAAAATAAAAAAAGGAGCTTTGTAAAGTATCTGTCCCCTTGAAAGACAGCTCCTCATAAAACACCACCAGTCTCTGTACTGAAGTGACCTTGGAAGAGAAAGGGCTCTTAACATCAAGAAATGGGACAGAAGGGGCAGCAGTAAGGGTCTGCTTGATTTCTGGGGTACTCCTGCTTCTTGCTGGCATTAACTTCTCTACCAGGCACAATCGGAGACCTGGGGAGCCCACTCAGCGCAAAGAGGTTGCTGATGTGCTGAGAGCACGTGCTACCACATCAACCAGTTCTGTTTCATCATTTCCCTCTGCTACTCCATCTCTATTTGTGCCCATCTGTTGTACTCTTTCTGCTAAATACTTTGGGCTGGACCATCTGCCTACCCTGAGGTTGCACAGGTGACGTGCAATGTGGCCCTGATTCACAGGTAGGATCCCAAGGCACAACCTACATAACAACTAAGGATACAGAACTCACATTTGCAATCTCAGGCTTTCACTTTTTAATAGTCATCCATCTCAGATGTTTACGATTTACAGTAATCTGACTAGTCCCAGCAGAACATTTTCTTGTGTAAAAAGTGTTCTTGCTTGTTTATAAAAAATCTTCAGGTACACCTAGATGTTACAGCTTCTGTGGGAAAAAATGTCAGTTTAAGAAAAGACCTGCAAAATAAAGGTTTCTGAGGTTTTTTTGACCCAGATCAGCGAGAGCTCAGAATCATTTTGACATGATGGTGATCTGTGCCACAGATGCAGGAACAAACAGGGGCAGGAGGCTCTCAGACACTAGAGGAAAAAAATGGATCTCTGCTTGATGTGATGCTGACTGAATTTACTTCAAAAGAACCTCACGTGGCATAGGAGGATGAGATGCCTAGAAATTGCACAATGAGGAAGACAGCAAGATTCTCTTTGGGGTCTAATCAAATGGATAAAAAAATGCTGATATACAGACAACTACTACTCCCATTTCACCTAACATTCCTAACTCACACTACTTGTGCTTCCCTCAGTAATGTATCAGTCTGTTCATTCTTTTTATTTACAACCCTCTGTCCTGTGTATCAAGGTGTGCAACAACAACCTTTTTACAGTCAGCAGTTGAATAGCAACTTTACTCTGAATAAATCTATAACAAGATAGGTGAAGTGTCTATACAGATTTAACCCAGGCAATAAGTATTCCATAAGGCAACAGGTTCAGACTTTAACAGGGCTGCAGCTGGGGCACAACAAAGGTCAGAGAGAACTACACAGTGATTAAATTTCCTTAACCCAACCAGAAGGTGTCCAGCCTGAACCCAGTCTCTCATGGTCTATGACCACTCAAAGAATCTGCCACTTTTTTGTCACCAATAGTTAAAGCAAGAGCAGTGTTTTCATCTGTAGACATCAGCATGCACTACTAAGGTGGGCACACAACCCGGGGGAAAAAGCTATGGAGGTTGGACAAATGGCCTGCAGTCAAAGATGAAGCCGAGAGGCATGGTGAAGCTTACAGAAAGGCTTGGAGCTCTGTGACTACAGGAATATCCTTTCTCTTTACTCACATGTGCCCACAGTCCCATCAAGATGGCAAGTGATAGCAACACCACCTTTGACACAACATAGCAGCAGCTCTTTGCTGTTTTTCTCAGCCTGCTACAGCAGTCAGGATGCAAGATGGGTCTGAGCTGTGGAATATCTGTTTGCTGCAATAATGAAGGCATCATAATGGTTTCAAAATTTAAATTCTGGTTTAAGCCAGAATAAAAAGGAAGTTACAGCAGATATTACAAATAGGAAAAGCCTGGAGGGCTAGTTTATATTAGCATATTCTTGAGATACGGTATAAAAGAAAAGCAAATGAGATCTTGTTTCTATCATAGAATGATAGAATCGTAGAATGGTTTGGGTTGGAAGGGAATTTAAAGATCATCTAGGTCTAACTCCCCTGCCATTGGCAGGGATACCTTCCACTAGATCAGGCTGATCAAAGCACCATCCAACCTGGCCTTGCACACTGCAAGGGATAGGACATCCACAACTTCTCTGGGCAACTTGTTGCAGTGCCTCACCACCCTCACAGTGAAGAATTCCTTCCTAATATCTCAATCCAAATCTACCCTCCTTCAGTCTGAAACCATTACCCCTTATTCTATCACTACACTCCCTCATAAAAAAGGGTCCCTCCCAATTTTCCCATGGGCTCCCTTTAAGGTACTGGAGGGCTGCTCTAAGGTCTCCCCAGAGCCTTCTCTTCTCTAAGCTAAACAACCCCAACTCCCTCAGCCTGTCCTCATAGGAGAGGTGCTCCAGCCTCTGATCAGCTTTGTGGCCCTCCTCTGGACCTGCTCCAACAGGTCCATGTCTGTCTGATGCTGGGGGCCCCAGACCCGAATGCAGTACTCCAGGTGGGGTCTCATGAGAGCAGAGTAGAGGGGGCGAATCACCTTCCTCGACCTGGTGGTCATGCTTCTTTTGATGCAGCCCAGGATGTGACTGGCTTTCTGGGCTGCAAGCGCACATTGCTGGCTCATATTCAATTAAGGTATGCACAAGATTGTAGAAGCCAAGACCTTGAGCATGGCACCAGCTATGCAGCCAGTCATTCACCTGTTCAATTTGCCTCCCTTTTCTCAAACCGCCTTCCCTGACTGGTAGGATAGAGAACACCACCTGGTCTCCCGATCCCTTGAACATTGTTGCAAGGGACATAAGTTCTCTTTTGATATTTCTGAGTTGCCTCGTTGCAGCAGCATTCAACCCTACCTGGAATAGTAGGAACTCATTATAGCCCACAGGCTTGACCAGGCTCGTCAGCCTCTCCGTGACTTCACAGAGCTCCCAGCAGGCAAACTTCTCTAGAAACGTTGTCTGGATGACAAACGGGTGCTTCAGGGCCTCTCAGCAAGAAGTCTCCAATTACTAACACCCTACAAACTTTTCTGGGGGCACCAGTTCTAATGTGGGTGGATGGTTGGACCAACTTTACACAGTTGGCCTTTCCTGCATCTTGCCCATTACTCTCTCCTCATTCTCCAGCCCCAGGGCATCATATCTGTTGGGGGAACGTAAGATTTCTCCTCCTGCCCCAAGCAGAGATGAGTGTCCAGTCTCCTTTGTCTTGTGAGTTAGTTGAGTCTGTCAGCTCAGGGTTGGAAGCAAGCTTACCTTCCCTTTGCAAAGACTTAAGGCAGGGCTGTCACTCAGCTTGTGACAGCGCACAGCACGCGTCAGTCTCTCACTCAAATTCCCAGATACTGCACTGCCTGTTAAGCTCCTCTTGTAACATGGCTACTTGCTTGAACAGTTTATCCAGCTGGGCACACTGCACCCGTGACATCCACCTCTGCCTTTGGACCCTAGAGGGACTTCCAGGTTCTGGAGTTCCATGCAAGTTTGGTCTGGGCAGCTCTTTCAGTTCTTAGGAGGTCAGTCGGGGTGTAGGTGTCCACAGAGGCGTTGTACACCGCCTTGTACACCACGATCCTCCGCTCCACTGCAGAACGTGCCAGCACAGAGCTGATCACCTCAGTGAGTATCACGGTATATAGCAGAATTTCATTCAAAAATGCTATCCAAGGTGGAATTGTGTAACATCAAGGTTTTTATTTTATCAACACCATATTTGACCACAGTCCTAGGCAGGTTGTGGGATGTTTGAGGTTTGGCTTTGTGCTCTCTAAAAAAATAATAATACACCATAACACAGGCTGCCACCAGGAGAGATTAGAACCCAATTAGATTAGAGGGATTAGAACCCAATGTTAGAACCCAATGTCCTAGGCTCTGGGCATTTCTGTTTAGGCTGGAGGATATTTATTCTCAAATGTGCACTGGAACCAAGATGTGAAACCTCCTGAAAAATCTGGTAGGCTTAAGAGCTCTAAATTTCCAGAAGAATGAATTTCACCCTAATTTCTCATTCTTAGGAATTATCTTTCCAAGCAGCTAAGTAACAACTGTATCTGATTACAATTCAACTTAATAAAAACCCTGCAGAATACCCACATATACTTGGAGCAGAAAAGGGAAATGCAGTTATCTGAAATTCTCCATTCATTCAGAGCACAACCTGAAACCTGGCATAAATGCACCTGCTGAAACCTCGGCATAAATATCTCTCACCAGTGCTCACAAGATGGTGTCATAATTGATGCCAAAAATTCAGCAGCTTTATCAGATGCAATTTTTTCCTACTGACAAAGTATTCCATGGAGCTATATTTCAATTCTGATTCCATATGTCACTTCAATTTCTGATCAGAGCTTGAACATAAAAAAAATTATAGCCCGCCTCAATGGACCAATAAAAAAGGATCATTTCTTTTTACATATCAACATTTATTAGTCTCAATCATTTCAGACATATAATCATTATAGTCCCTTTTACTGAGAACATCTAATCCACACACACACTCATCCTGGGGGGCTCCTCCATATAGATACTCTTTTTCCTTTTATTTCTGAGCATGGCTTGTTGTCGCACTGCAAAATCTGCCGCCATGCATAACCAAAATAAAAATTAATTAAAAAAGGTTGGGTTTTTTTTCCTATTCCCAATACCCTGGCTCTTTAATATTACTATTATTTCCTTCCTTCTCCCCCAAATAAAATAAACTTTGACTAAAAAGTCAAAGGCAGGGGAAGTTTCAAATCAGAAGAAATGATTGGGTTGACCGTCCTGAACTCTCTATTTCACAGGCCTTTCAGTTTCAGCTGAGGCCAATTGTGCTTAACCAGAGCACAGCTCACAGCTAGCACATATTCCAGAAGCATACAAGGCCCTGGTTGGAAACCATCAATACTTAGATTAATCTTGGGTTTCAGAATCACTGATCATATCTGTTTGTTTTATATTCTTTCAGAGTCTTCCCAAAGAAATTGATCCATCCTTCCTACTGAAAGCCCAAGATAGATAGGCTGCTGTTTTCAAAGATTTTTACAAATCCCATCAATACTGGAATAAAACCAGAAAAAACAAGGCAGCTTTATTGATTTACACATTAAAATAACATCTGCTTTTTGTGCATGTGCAGTCTCCCATGAGCGATAATTGGACTTCTAAAGAGAATCTAATATTGAACCTGTAAGTATTATCCATCAGTTCTCCTCCCTCTTTTCATAACAGCCACAAAAGATTGAAGATAACATGCCTAATTAGTGTAGAAAGGTGTAAAAATCATGGCCTGGACTGAAATGTGCAGTGCAAACAATAACTGAGCTTGTTGTTAACTAGAGATCATTTAAGTCAAACCTGGGATCATTGTGTGTCTGGATACAGAACTGGAAGGTGGACATTTGTATGAATTCCACAACATGTAAAGCTTCTTACTGAAAATCTTATTCTCACTAAAGACATTTGCACCAATTCTATTACTTCCATCAAAACATTTGACCATTTTCACTCAAAATTCATGTCCTTGTAATTTAAGACACCTCAGCTCAAAACAATTTTATCTCAACAGAGACTAATCCAAGTATTGCATGAGATGGAACATAAACAAAACATGTTTCCCATTTTCCAAGGATAACTTTCCAGCTTTATGACTTAGAGCAGAAATGTTTAAGAATCATACTTAGCTACACGTAGGTTTCCATGCAAACTAAAGCTAAGATAACTAAGTTTTGCATAGTTTTGCTTCATGCACTGCTGTTATATCCAAAATTCACATCCTCTGCTAAGTACAGCAACCCATCACCCACCGATCTGGAATAGATACTGAGGACTGGAATAAACTGTATGTGATATATACATCACTCAATCAACATCACTCAGCCAGAAAACACTTAATTTCATGATAAAATAAGCCAAGGATTTTTGTTGTGTTTTTTTTTTTAAACACAGGATCAGTGCAGGTTTCTGAGGACTTGTGTTCAAGGCAGATCGAACAATATGAATCAACTGATAACCAGCTGCCAGCTGAAACATCAGAAAGTGAAAAAATGCCTCATTAGTGGTCCTACAGGCATAGATATGCCCCAGCACAGGGCTGCCGCAGGCAACCAGCAATGCCCAGGACTGCCTCCATCAATGGGTCACCCGGCTTGGGCTCCCACCCCTGGTTCAAAGGAAAGGCCCCACAATCACCTTACTCTGCACACTTTCGTCTGTGCTGGAGCCACAAACTCAAGCACTTCCTGACTCATGGCAGGTATGACATGGAGGCCTGACCTGCCACGCACATGAAGATGCATCATCTGTCTGTGCACTGTGGCAGGCAGCCCCACAGCAACAGGATGAAGGCAACAACTGTTGGATTCCTGAGCCCCAAGCATTTCATGGAGAGACTACACTTTACATACCACAGGTCCTGTCCAATTTTAATTTACACTGCCTTTATTTAGTAGGAGATACAGCACAACTACTCCAATGCATAGCAGACTACTCAGATATGCAAATCTTAATTAAGAATTCTGGCAGCAATCTTGTCACTCTCATGTCAGCCTCCTTGCCAAATACCCTCCTGCAAATAACTTCTGAAGCGCCGCCTGCTCTGTGAAGGCCATGTGTGCGCAGGCAGCTCCTTTCTCTGCTCTCAGCAGGCTTTATATTGGTTCATGTCTCAGCCAAGTAGAGCAGCATTTTGTTTTTCCTACAGTCCTTGCATTGTCGTCACACAGCAGGTGCTTCCGCATCACTAACACAAGCAGCAATGGAGCCACCGCAAGGCCAGAAAAGCTGCTGCCCCAGCAGATGACTGTAATGTTTTGTAACGTATCTGCAGCAAATAGGATTACAATAAAATTGTGGTGCTTGCATTTCCTTGCAGGTTCATGAGCAGGTCTGTGGCCACAATTTAATTTAAAAAATCCACAAGCTAAAGACCCTTGGCTGGTGACTCCTGCCGTTCTCTTGGGAGCTGTGGCCTAAAAAGAAACAAACACTGACAAACTCCCCTTTCTCACTGCCTCAGTGCCAGTCTTAAATCAGTGCAATTTTGCCACTAGCTTAAATGGTGGCAGAATCGGTGCCAAGAAGTAACTTCTCTTTTGAAACTGTACTCTTTAAGGATGACTAGCACAATGCAACATAAGGTGACAGAAGGAAACAAGCAGTTGATTTTATTTATATATATGTGTATGTACCTATGTACATATATAGTTTTCACATACACACTACAGATGTGTACCCTCCTTCCAGATCAGTTTCAGTTAGACCCTAATTTGCAGGAGATCATCTCTGTTCAGGACATCATTTAAACTCATAGCTTCACACTGCAGAGAAAGTCCCTGATGACTTAAAAAACAAAACAAAACAAACAAAAAAACCCACCAAAATTAAAGTTAATCTTTAGCCAGGAAGAAGAAAATTAAGATATGATTGCTGAAACCTCCTCTCCAATAATGGACAGGAAGGAAACATGAACAAAGAATGAAAATATGTCAATATTATCTGTCTGGACTTTTAATTCTCCTGTGAAGGTTACCAGAGAGCATGGTGTGTCCTACAGACCCTGGTAGAGACAGATGATCTCTGCTGGCTCTGCAGTCCCTAATAGCTTTTCTCCCCAACTTAAGTCACTCAGAAGCAAGAGCGGTGCTGTCAAATTCAAGTTTACTTACTGCTAAACTCAGCCAACAAATTGCTCATGTCTGACAGATGTTTCTGTTTAAAGCCACTAGGAACTGTATGGATCATTCCACCTCAACAGTCTCAAGAGCCAGCCTAGCAACTCCAAGAGCCAGAAATTTGCCAGGAACAAATGAAAAACCTAATTAGATCAACAGACAAAATTTGGATCAAGATTAGAGGATCTGACAGGACAATAGGATTAGACTATTAACAAGACGTAACAAGGTTTGGCTATTTATCATTTCACAATCAGTTTTCACAGTACAAGAAGGAAGCACTGGCAAATCAGCATGAAAAATGCAGACAAGAGAATATCCTTGTTTCAGTTTAGTGTGTGTTCCCTTTTGATGCCAAGCTCTATGGAACCAAACAGTCTATTCTCAGAGAAAAGCCACTGCAATAACAGGAGGAATTAAGAATTGAGGGCATAACAATGAAAATAAAAATAACAAAATCCTTAGAGCCAGATACCAGTAGTTGCAGGTGTACAAAAAGGCTAAAAAGTAAATAAATAATTGCAAACAACAGTTTGCAGCTATCCATGTGGAAAAGCTGGTGCAGACAAACATCTGGATAGACTTTGCAATGACACTGTCATTTTTGTGGTCTTCACCTCTGTTCCAACCAAGCATAAACATACTTAAAAATTGAGGTTGAAAAACAAAAAAACTCCATTGTTGCTTCCCCCTCTTGACAGGTTGTCTGTGGGACCAAACAGGGTGTAAAGGGGGGTAGCCAAGTTAAATGAATCTCAACTTTATGCCAAACTAGAAAACAGCAGCAGCAGCAGAGATAAACACCACATACCATTGTCGGATGAATGAAGCTCCATTTCCTACCAGCTGGCTGCCTTTGCACAGCTCCCAAGGGATGCTTTGCTCCAACTATTGACAGGTCACAAGAGGTCTAGGCAGTATTTAGGCCAACCAGAAAATGAGCCTGGCCCTCAACAGTCCTTTTGTCCTATTTCTGTTCAGATATGCTGCACCTTCACCTTCTGCCCCCACATCTGTGAAGCCAAGCTTGGAAACAAACTGAGCAATCATGCTCCTTCAGTGGAATGAGTCTCTGCACATTACTTACCTGCTTACTGCCTCTTGTGTCAAAAACAAAGCTACTTGAGTCTGCCTGGAGGAAGCTTATTCTCTCCAAAAGTTCTCTCCCTGCTCACCTGGGGAACAGAGATGCAGATGATGCACTGCGTGTTTTACCCACAACAAAGCCATCTGGTCCCATCCCAGTGCAAACCCAAGTTGGCTTTAGTAAAGAAGTTATCATCAGCATCTCGTACAGTGAAAGTCTCAGTTCACGTCTGGAGGCTCTACTTAATAGCAGTAAGTTCATACACATTACCAGCACAATGTACCAGAAGAGAGGCTTCCCCACTCCCAGGCTGTGCCACTAATCCTGCCAATGAAGCACTACTTCCCAAAAGCCTGCTCAAATGATCCTGAAGGAGGCAGCAATCTCAACATACTTGTCATTCTCTGACTCAAGAAGAGAGATGACAAGAGTGTTCACAGTTTATCACTAACCAAACTGCAACACCAAGCAAAGTAATTAAGTAATGATACACTATAAAATAGAAACATTTCTAGGATCTTGTACTATGTGGAAGCACCTGTAATAGGAAGAAAAAACATTCACAGCACAAGGAACTGCAACCTTGATTGCCTGGATATAAAAGCTTATTTCAGGGCATAGCTGATGTCAATTAATGGGGATGTGTGCTCCACCCCAAGGTGTAGCTGTCTAACAGGATGGGCATTTCCAGCAGCCAGCTAGAGAAGGTTTGGGCTGGAGATAATACAAGTGGAACAGCGATGAAGGAGAGACAAAAGATGAGGTTTTCCCCTCAGACTGCTTCATCATATCCTCAACTTTAAATACCTTACTAGTTTCAATTAAAGATAAAGGACTTACGTTAACATCACTGTTGACAGCAATAAAAGGATACATTGCAGCAACAACATAAGTACACTTACTCTTAAGTACACTGTTTAATCCTTCCATACATGTTTCAAAAATAATTCCTCTTTGTTAAATTAAGTATGGCTTTTTGATACAATTAGCTTTTTGCCTGGAGCTCTGGTGGTCCTGATAGGAAAGGAATCTAGATACACATCAGTTCCGGTTTAAGTTCTGCATTTAAAAAAAGAAACAGATAAAAAATAAATCCTTCCTCTCAAGCTCATCTTCTCATAAATCCTATTAACAAGAGATATTCTGAGATAATTACAACAAGGCACCAACATCTCTCCTTTCTTCAGTGACTTTTGATATAGTACATCATCATGACAATGCAGTAGCATCCCTGCCAGTGCTAGCACCTATAAATACCATTTTAATTTGTCTATTGCCCTTCAACTAAATATTGCCTTTTTTTTTTTTTTTTTTAATGAAGCATGCACATAAGTGAAATGAACAGGGGAGAAGAGGGAAACTATAAGAAAGAAGCAGCACTTAATAATAGTTTTTAAAAATACACGCTCTCCAAGCCTATGGCAGCAGCAACATTTCAATAGGACAACAGAAAAAACAAAGGAGTTCTATGAGCACCTGAGCTACGAAAAAACAGAGTTTCCTCTGGGGTAAGGTCCTTGTGGCTTCCCCAGTACCACCTTTCCTTATGAAGTAGATTAGCAGGAGTGTCTTTTCTTCCCTGCCCAGTTGTAGGAACCTGATAGTTTTAACCCCGCTCCTGCTCTGCTACATTTGGTGGAAGCTGGCCCACAGATTCGAAATTGCCAGCAGGCAGGAAGAGCAGACAGACACCTATACAGTCACACATCCAGTATTGGCACAGCATCCTCATCTTCTCAGGAAAGCAACAAAAAATCCAACTATAGGGAACATGCCAGGGATGTCCTAGACAGCATTTTTCAGATTTATTTGGGCCATTTACATGGTTCTGTACAGAAGGACCGAGCTGTGCCTCTCAGCTGTTATGCACAAATGGTGCTGAGCCCTTCTGTAGAACCCACAGAAACAACCATTTACATAGCTTTCAAATCAGATCTCTTACAGTTCAAACCTCTGCTTTCAGAGAACTTTGGTATTTGAAGTCTGCAAACCTACCTGACATCTACTGTAGTAGGAGGTAAGACCATTAGTATCCATAAAACATTCCTCACGTTCAAGTATAAGCAGTTACAGTGGTAAACAAAATTAAACTAAGCTAATATGTGCAGCTAATAAAGACTTCTACAGAGCTAAAACATTCCAATTACATCCCAAAGTTATGAATTTTCATTTCTTTCAACTGTTGTTGAGAAGATGATGACAAGCATCTTACACCAATGCAGTTCCAGGGTTGCGGGTCTTGGTGTCTCATGTATTTGCCCTCTGCACTGAGATGAATGCCACCAATTGACAGTTTAGCTACTTTTGATGCATAGCACACAAATATCTTCATCATAAAAAGACATGAAGAAGTCTTTTTATAATCATTGTAACTCATGAGGGCAAAACCTGCTAAGAAAGGCTTCTCCAGTTAACAGCTTAAATGTGACAACTTTAGCAGCCACATATGTACTCAGTATGGTTCAATTTCCCCCATAGATGTGTTTCTGATCCTAGGTAGGCAAAGCAGCTCATTTGTCCTCATTCTGAACCAGTGCGTACTAGTCTCCTTCAATCTCAATTAGCTAGTAGGAAATTTATTTAGAAAGCTGACAGGAACTATTTGGGGGATTAATGATCACTGATTTATGAATATTGAGTAGCATTTCAATAATCCAAGCAGAGTAATCACTTGTAGCTGAAGCCAGTTCTCCCAACCATTATAGTCTGCAGCAATCACTCAAAGGCAGTTAAATGATTCTGATTTATGACCTTAACCTACAGGGCCCAGTACATTTGCTCTATCAGTGTGTAAATTCTAAAAACGCAATTCCCTGCACCTCTAGAGAGCCAATTTAAGTCAACATTATGCATGAGCCGAGCATGCTTGAATTCTCAGATCTCTTATTTCACTCATTAAATTTGCACTGAACATCTTGCAATTAAAATTTCATATAGATTTTTTCTTATGATTGACATTTGGCCTTGGCAAAATGAGTTTAAATTTTGTTTCTCTAAAGATTTAGAAGGAGATAGATTGATCTAGACATTGTTTTCTGCAAGATGATGATGATGGAGCACTAATGTTTTTATTAGCATTTTGAAAAGCCTCCCTTTTTGCTGGAAGACTGTCTATCCGTAATAAGTGAAAGCAATTCAGTAACCAAAGCCAAAGCTACAGCTAGTACAGCAGCATCAAAAGCATTGCTGCACAAAGTCTTCATGTGACCCTTTCCTGGTTTTAGGCCAACATCTTTAACTGGGGTGGAACAAATTAGGCCTTCCAGTACAAACCAGTATGTGCTCATCTGCCATGAATAAACAGCAGTTCTATTATGTGATTTTGAAAATAAGCCCAGGACAACTAAAAAGAGAAGAAAAGTACTAAAGTGATTTCAAGTCCTGATCTGAAATGGTGAACTGTTTGGATTGACTCAAACACTAGCTTTGTTGTGCTAAAATCAGGCAATTCATTTATTTTATCTCATGTTCCATCCCTCAGGCAATGAGTTGAAAGAAAGAACAGTTGTACCCTTCAGTGACCCCATGTACTTGCTGTTTACAGCATACCTTCTATGCAGTAGAAGTATCTGATCACACAGATACAGTCCGTGCATCAAGGAGTTCACAGCATAGGGACAAACACAATGACTGAGTGAGGGAAGAAGAATTTATGCCTGAATTCATCAATGGCTTAACAGGACTGCAATGTTAAGAGCCCATGGACAGAAAAGAAAGTACTACACAGTACAACTCAAGGAAATACAAGGTCTTTTTGTAGAAATGCAGCTCCTAACACAATGGTACATTGATTTCATATAGGACTTGGAGCATTAGGGCCATGTCTATAATAAATAACCGTGTACATGCTACAGCAGACATGCTAATATTAATTTTGTACCTTAAGAAGCAAATCAAGCGGAAAATGTTTCAAAAACCTAGGGAGCTGACTAAAGGAAGCATCCTCTGGGATGGAGAAACATCATTCACAATATCCATTTAGATCCACTGGTCATAGTGATGATGGAAGTTGTACTGGAGAAAACATTTTAGCTGGCCTGCTGGCCAAAAGATTATTCATATGTCAACGCGGGTACTTACACACAGCTGAAGCAGGACCCAAATGCTTACATACTGAACGTGCAAGTGGTAAGAGAAGGTACCCTTCTTCTCACATCATAGGAACATTTAAGACACCACACAGATTGTCATCCAAGCACAAGGAATAGTGCTTAATACCTACATGTATACCACTTCCAGTTTAACCACTCTTCATCCCATCCAGCTGAGCACAGTGCTTGCCTTTCAGCAAATTATAAGCAAAGAAAATAGGCAAAAATTTGTCTCACTATTGGAAGAGATCAATAGTGCACCTAAATTCCATTATGTAGCTAAAGGAAAAATCCAGCATACTAGCCCTGGATCAATCTTGCAGCAGTACCTAAGGCATATTTTACTGCAGAATAGTAAAGTCTTTACAGTCACAGCATAATTACACTAACATACCGGTATTTTAATGTCATCTCTCTGAAATGAAATTTTGTTTCCATGTCCAGTCAATAATTCTGTCTCATCTCGGTGATGAATAGAGCTTAGTGAATAACTTGTTATGAATAATTTATTCACTGCATTTCACCTTTCATCCCTCTTTGAACATTTTGTGAAATTCTGGAATGTATTCATTACACAAAACTATTCACAAATAACTCATGCTTGCAGACCATGTGTTGATAGTTCACTGAGAATATTCAAACTGACTTGCCACTTGGTTATATTTACGAGGTATTGTACCTGCTCCATCACTGGTTGGGCTCACTTCAACCAAGCTGCATTCCCAGTTGTTCAGACAGCTGCAACTCAAGTTCAGTCTCAGATATTTAAGCTTGAAATGTACATTATATATCATTTCTCCCATTTCAGGATCTACAGAGGATCCAGCTGTGTTCAAGGCCCCACTGTTCTAAGTGCTGTGTAAAGACTGACCAGAAGAATTGAGGGTCTCAGTAGGCAAGACAGTGGGAGTTACCACCAGACTATTTTACGGATAGGAAGTTTAGACAGAAAACAAGTATTACTTCAGTAAGTTCAGACAAAGAGAATCTGTAGTAGAGAGAGAAAACACCAGCTTACAAACACGATCAGCTTTCTACCCTAACAATCAGACAAGGCTGTAAAGCTGTGAGAACCTCCCAAGGTGTGTCAGTTAAGACAGCTGGGAATTTTCTTAAGGAATCATTTTTTGCAAAAACAAAAATTTCTATCTCTTCATGTAAAAACCGTTTTCTTGTAATTTTTTGCTACAAAAAGGAAAATTTTCGAGTCCAAGTCCCTGAAGTAATTGTTACATTTAGAGCTGGATAGACACAACGAAAAAAAACCAAATAACAACTGCTCCAAATGCTTTGTTTTGCATCAGTGTAACAAACCATTACATTATGGGTCCAGCAGTTCAGAAAACAGTTTTGTCCCAGAGGCAGCTCACCCCTTCCCAACCTCCTAGAAAATAAAAAAGCCATCACTACAATGCAGATTTTGAGGTAAGATGAGCAGTATTGTCTAGACATAGCACTGAACCCACAGGGACAATAAATCCTGAAGTAGAGAGGCTCCTGTAGGCAATTTGTCACTACAAAACAATTCTATTTAATATCATACTGTATCATGAGAAAATACTTTGGCCCAGATCAGTGCATTGGAATCCCAGGTTCCAAATGTATTACCAAATTTAATTTTTCATTCATCTCGTTCTGTGAAAATTTAGTTACATTTCCATTTCTTGTCCCCTCTCAAGAGAAAGAAAACATTGAAACATCTTTCTCATACCATAGAAACATTTGTACAAGTCTATACTTGAGCTGGCTAAGTGCAAATATCATGGCTGTTTTTCTTATGAGGACAGGAAGTGCTTCATTTTAATAAATCTACACAAATGAAATTCAAGATAAGGTACCCTGACAAAATTTATGACCATTGGAAGAGGCAGGTGACTGATCAATTCTGCTATCCAGCAGGGTAGGGTAAAGCATCCCATCACAGGATTTGGGTGTTTACATGGCATTCATTGTTCTCAGAAGGCTCATATATCACAAGCTGAATCCATGCCACAGGTCTTTGTCGCAGAAGTTCCTGTACCCACCTCTGCTACGTCCACATTTTTATGGCACTAGAGGTACAGCTCTGGTTGCAAGCAAAGGACCACTTTTAACAGAGGATATATAACAGCAATACATGTGAAAGGCATGCACGGGAAGAGGCAAAGAAATGGAAGATAGCTAACTTTGCAATCCAAAAAGGAGAAAACCAGATCATGATGTGATCTTTCAATGAAAGATTGCATGAAAGGAGTGGTTACTCACTGGTACAGGCACCTAGAGAAGTTGTGGAATCTCCATCTTTGGAGATAACCGACACTTGACAGGACAAGGCCCTGAGCAACATCGTCTAATGTTGAAGTTAGCCCTGCTTTGTGCAAGGGGGTTGGACTGGATCATCCTCAAAGGCCTTTTCCAACATAAATTACTTTATGATGCTATGTGATCTCTTCACAAAAACAACTCGAAACAGTAACAAGCACAATATCAGCTCAGGAGCAGTAGAAGGTTCAAAACACCATCTTTCTGCTGTACTGTTGCATCCATCTTGCACAGAGAGTACTGGTGCTAATACGGTCTGGTTGAGTTGTAAACATAAAAGCTTTGTTTCACATACAAATAGATCCATTTTGAAACACTCTAGTTGTTTTTTGCAAAGTACTCATATATTAATATCCATATAAAGCATTTATATTCATAATGCAGGTCTGCAGCAATGTGGTCCTGCCATGAACACACCCTGAGAATGGGTTTTAAATTAAGCTTCAGAAAAGGTAGAAGCAATGTACATATCACTGCAAGATAATTTCCTAAGGACTTGGAATCCTATGTTAGGTCTACTAGTCTGTGTATGCACACTCCAAAAGTCATAATTAGAACAGAAAAATTTGATACGCAAATAAAAGGTGACACATTAACACCAAAAAAGAGAAGAACCAAGTGGATTTTCAGAATCAAAGGGTTGTGACAAGCAGGTCATCCCACCATCTATGTGATAAATAAAAAACCCAAATTTTAGGTTGGCATTCATGTAAATTGCACTTATGATTTGTTCTCGTTACCATCTTGCACTTCAGACTGTCCACGTTGGTTTTTTTTTTTTTTTTTTTTGTAGTAAAAAATCTAGGCAACATTCAGTATGCACAGAAGAGCAAAGCATTACTACAAAACAGATGCTACAATTGAATATTAAGCAACCTTGTATGAAGAACATTGCTTTTAAGAAGCCAATTTACAATTAATAGTTTATAGACTGTAAAACTGACTGGCAAAACGAAATGCATCTCAGCTTAGTTATTATCAGGGGAATCTAAAGGAGAAACTAGTCTCTGGTTTATGCAGTTGGTGGAGTTGTATCTTCTCCAGCTGATGGAAAGTCACGCACCCAAAGTTTAGGCACTTAGCATGAATCTGTAGTAAAAACTCTCTGTGCTCACCTCAATCCCAAGATGTTTTACTATTGCTTCCTGTTGCTTTGTGGAAAAGATCCAGATTTCAACAAATTAGTCTGCCATAATCAAAGCTTTCCATCCACAAGATCATACTCCTTTAGGACTACTACAGGGCAAAGACACTCTTGAGGCTCAAAAGCCTGAAAACCCAAGTGTGCTTTCTTGAATATAGAAGGAATCAAAGTATTGCTGCCCTCAGCTCCCAACCTTTTCCAGCCAGGGTTTAGTAATCCTCTACAGCTTCTGCCTTTACCTTTGCACTCTTTTGCCTGCTGTTCTCAGAGGTGCGCGCACACATATTGCACATCTCCTCCAAACAACAGAAAGGAAACCTTCTTGTCCACATATGCTGTGTCATGGGTCATAAGAAATACCTTCCTTGCCACTGTAGAGAGGGACAGCTACTGCAGCAACAGCAGCAAATTAGATTCCAGTGCTTATTAGTATATGAATACTGAAGGAGAAAGAATGGGATAGGACCATACAATATTTTGCTATATTTCATAGTGGTTTTAATTAGCTAAAACTCAAATTTAAACAATAATACTGTGAATGCAGGGAGATGAACTGCATATTTCCAAAGGCATACCAGATTAAAACACACAGACAACACACATTATACTCAAGGTTATGGATTCAAACACAGCCCAAGTCACAAGTAACGTATGGTTCTTGGCACCTGGAGGCTGTTTGATAGCATATTTTCAGTGAATTGTCATTCTCACTCCATGCCTCTAACTGGAAGGTACAACAAGTATTTGGTGATTATCTTAAGCAGTCCGATAAAGGAATAAGTAAACTTAGGGGTTCAGTCTCAGAGGCAATAGTTTGAAGCCGACCCAAGGGACTACAGCAGAAATGCAGATTACCAACACCTTTTTTCAGTGGCTAGGGATATTTAATTTCACCCTAACAATGTTAGTCCAAGATTTCTCTAAAAATGAATGTGTTCCTTATTTAGGAGAAATGAAAAATAAAATACAAATTATTCCACGAACAGCAGAATAATAAAACTCAATTTCTTACAGTGTTTTTCTTTTTTCCCCTCTTTTCAAGGTTGTTACAATAAAACTTGAAATCTTTCCCATGGTTAAGATATTCCTAATCCTCTCTACTACTGTCAATTTTCATTAAATTTGACACCACAACTTAAAACCTAACTTTGTTAAAATCTGTCAACAGAATCTGAAGTTGTGAGTGGACAGGACATGCATAATGCAATGAGGCTTGCTTGCTTTAGAAATCAGTCTTAGGGCTAAGCAGCACTAAGTGAGATCAAGTGGCTGATATCTGGACTAGAAAAGAGCAGCAAAAGAAATACTTCTGATAATTCCTTCTAGAAAGGTATTGTGGTTTGCATATACAGGTGGAAAGTATGACACACACACACTCTTACTGTGGATGCAGCAGCCTCAGTAAAAGGTACTTTATAATGAAACAGATGTTGTTAAATAAGAAAATTAATAAGCTATATGAGGAACTAATCACCCAGAAGGGAGGGTGAAATTTACAAATACACAGTCCAGCCTTTTTCCATGCGTTTCCTCCCTAAAACCATAGGGTATACATATAAAGACAGATCTCTGCTTATGACAGGCGAGTCCATTTTAGTGGACTTCCAGTTACTCAACCTGCCTGTTTTGCCTTTCTAGCCACCATGGCACCTTGATCTGCCTGGAAACCAAAAAGAACAGCAACGGGCTGACATGCAACAAGGGGAAGAAAAAAAAAAAAAAAATCATGACAGAACTCTAAATTTCATTTGAGTCCAGGTTTGAAGGGTTTTGGCCACCACCCACCACCAAAACTAAATAGCACTGGAGCTGAACTACACTCGGATGAGCAAGCACTTTAGAATCAAGACCGAAGGTCCTTATGCTTATCTGATTGAGGTCAGCACCCCTGTCCTTCAACTGGACTGATCATCACACAAGCAAGCCATGACCTGATGGAGGCTGATTCAGGATAATTCACCTATTTTAGGCTAATTTAAATTCACCTATTAGGAGAATTAGGTAGGTGAGTGTCTTGAAGCAGTCAATGGCACAACAGAGGGACAAGTACCAGGAGGGAAGGCAAGCCCACAGCTGGGAATGGAGTGTTCAGGATCTCAGGTCACTTAGGTGTTGAAATACTGAGGCCTGCAACTCTTAAATACTGCACAAACTGAGAACATTCACACCATCTAAGTTAAGCATATAACTTGAGCATGGTCTCTCTTCTGAACTGCCATGGAGTCACCAGCTTAAAATAGATGTAGTGAACAGCCACCAAAACATGAATATTAGAAACCTAATGTGCAGGCACATGACCGCCACAGCCCATGTATTTAGCATATGCTGTTCAGTAATAATATATTATACACACAGTCCCACTCACAAGGGATGTAGCATTCCTTTAAAGATTGCCTGGTAAATATACCAAAACTGGGGTGAGGGAGGGAGTTGTTATGATTTGGTGGGGGGAAGGACTTTTTGGTTTATTTCTATGGCTACCACTTCTACTTGCTATTATGTGGCTTTAGACACTTCATAGATAATGTAATTTAGGCAACAAAATAGCATTCCATGAAGCTAAATTAAAAATCCAGACTACGGATAAACAAATTCAATAAATGTTTAGTCTGTCCTCTAAAGTATGGTTATATATAACACACAATTCATTTTATATTACCATGAGTTGCTCTAGAAATACTACGTAACTTCACTAAACAATTAATAGTTATTTAACTTATGGAAATTGAAGTCTTCAGAATTATGAGGCTGTATTTCATATCTGTATTATAACAACAGCAAGATTTACAGAACTGTAAAGAATAATTCTTTAGCTTTGCATATTTGTGTAATTAATGACACTTCATTTTTTAAGATAATGAGACAATGTGGTCATAAGTAATTAACCACCTAATTAAAAATCTAGAAATCAAAAGTAATTCATGTTCAGATAAAATTGTCCTTCACAGCTGGATTTCAGTAGTCCGTGAACCTAAGCAATACTGCAAATGGAAGAAATTAAGAGACACTGAACAATTTTTATGGGAATTCGCAATGTGAAGCAAAAAGGAACAGCAGGATAGAACATGCCATGATGATTAGTGTTCTGTTTAATCAATGTTGAGATGTCATCAGTGAGAAATGGCAGGTGTCACTTCACTATGTTAGAACAAAGTCAGTGTTTGGAAAGAGGGAGATGAGGAAGACTGGGAACACAAGAGTTCCTCCAGCACTGGAAAAATCTTTGCCTATTCCAAATACATACAATTAAAACCATACAGCATTAAAAAAAAAGTTTGGAAAGTCTCAAACATTAAGTTGAAGAAGTCGTATTTGTTCTCCTGTCCAGCACTCTATAACTATTTGGTGAGGAAAAGCAGTAGCACCTTATCGCACAGCATCAAAGCATTCCCATATTTAAAGATCACAGGTTGTAGCCTATCAGGGAGAAATCAACACATTTTAAAGTATTATCAAGCTTTTCAACAACACACTAGCAATTGAAAGTTGTCATTGTGTCGTCACAAAATAAAGCTAACTAAACAGTCATTACTGACAGTTTCTGTATATTCAGAGGCAATGCTCTGCAAAAGGTTAAGACAAATTGCTGTGATAAAAGCAACTGAAAAATATATTGCAGCACGATTCTGAGGTCAGGTATTGCAGGGAGCTCCCAGATTTAAGTCAAAGTGCTAAAGAATTATTAATGCCAAAATTTACGTAGGCCCTTAAATAAGATTTGTCATCATGAATTCTAAACCTTAGATTAATGGGAGAACTTCAGTTTAGTTGCAGGGTAATATTCTGTACTTGAAAAAGACTCTGTGTGTTGCATATTGAATGGGAGTCACTGACAATGTGTGCACACGACTAGAGAAATTAAGAGAGGCCATGCACAGTATCCATACAGACAAACTGTGGACCCGGTCTTACAAAGAACTTGATGCACTTTTGCTCCAGGTCATTAAAAGAGATAAGCACTTACTTCAAGTTGGTCCCTGTTGAGCGCACCTGAGCACATACTCATCTCTAAGCACTCCCATGGGTAACACTAATGTCAAGGGCTTTTAAACATGTGCATACATGACCTCCAGAGTAGATGACTTTCTAACCTAGCTTTTGCTAGAGGCCTCTCGGTGGGCCACAGCAGGGCCTGTGATGCATTAGCCTTGACCTCCCAAACATGCAGAACTTTTCATAGACTACCAACCACTGACAACCTCTTCTCCTTCAAATACTATCCTCTTAGGAAGGACTGGCAGAAGATGCACATCTGGCTTTTACAGATGTTGCATATTTATTTCATGTCAACTTTTTCCAGTATGCCAGACAGTCAATCTCAGTAATTTCTCCTCCCGCCCAAGAAGAATGGAAGAATCCCATTCTTTTTAATTTTTGAAGTTTTATGGCAATTTCTATAGAGCTGTATTAATCAATACACCATATATTACTACAACAACTGTCTGCTGTAACTACCCAAAGGGAATGATCTTTTGCATCCACTGAATACCAGACTCAAGGAGTCTGAAACTTTAGTGCACATCTCAAAAAAACAAGCTTTTGTCTTTCCAAGTATGCTCATTCACGAGCTATTTGGAGACAAGCAGACAACATATTAATCTCTGGTTATGTTCCAAGACACATTTCTAATGCAGCTCTCATGATTACAGGGTGGCTTTACATTTGGCTCGCTGTTAGCCCACCCACTGAAGTTTACTGAAATGCTGGCTTGCTATTGCGCCTTCCCCACCCACCCCACCACCAACCCAAGTGCTAGAAAGTGCCTGCAAAACAGCGAGACCCAGACACCGGCAGGCATGTTTTGAGTGCAGAATGAGGGACTGCAGTTGATTTCAGACTTTGTCCAGTTAGATCTGGATATTTCTCAAAACTGTCAGACTACTTTGCTAAGTTTCTGTCTGCTCATTGTTAATCACCGCTATAATTTCAATCTTCTCCACCTACTGTGAACAATAAATGAAAAAGAGGAGCTATACAGTCAGGGAAGATTTGATTATTAGGGTTTTTTCAGATTTGAAATGCCCATAAGCTTGCCATGCAGACTAATGTTCTTTGGTCAGTAAATAATACCACCTGCTGAGCCAAGTATGTGCCCAGAATGAATGTGTGCTCCTAGGCGATTCAAAAAGACCATTATTTTCCCTTGTAGTTCCATGCTTTTTTCTTTTAAAACAGAATCTGCAGCAGCCTTGTCTCATTTCTAGGAACAGAGAATACATGGACCACACATGGATTTGTATAACTACTATTGCACAAGCTAATTAATCCAGTCTTTATCCTAGCATCCAGCACAGAAGGCACATAGAAGCATGAAATGAGTTGCATTCCACTGCCCACAGATAGAAATCCAAAACTTGCTGGCATTTGCTCTCTTCTCTGCACCCTCTTTTTCTGCTCCTGAACTATACCAAACTCTCTCTGTGGCTGAAAAGCCCAGAAGAGGAGCACAGTACTTAATCGTTAGACCTCTCAAATGTCTGCTTGACCTTGTTATAAAAAAGGGTAAGCCACAATCACCTGGCTCACCTTTTCACCCCATCATTATTTCAGAGAGTTGTTGAGGTTGGAAGGTACCTCTGGAGATCACCTTGTCCAGCCCCCCTGCTCAAAGCAGGGCCACCTACAGCAGGTTGCTCAGGACTGTATCCTGTCGGGTTTTGAATATCTGCAAGAATGAAGACTCTATAACCCCTTTGGACAATCTGTTCCAGCATTTAATCACCCTTACAGTAAAATATTTTTTTCTTATGATTAAATAGAATTTCCTGTATTTCAATTTGTGCCCACTGGAGACCCATTTTGTCTGCCTTGATCAAACCTCTCTTTTTAAGTGACTTTCTGTAAACCGAATATCCCTGGGGTCATTATCTGTACCAAAAGGGATGGAAAGAAGTTCCGTTAAGATTTATGTATCCACATCACACCAGCCTGCACAGCTCAGTGATCAAACATGTTGTACACCTTGAAAAGATGCAGCCCTAGAGAGTCTCTCTTGCCCCCTGGCAATCTTCAAGAGGCATTTGGTTCTAAAGGACTTTGTCTCCTTAGCTGCTTTTGAGCAGTTTAGATCAATGTTGTTCCTTAGTCAGGTCAGGGTCATTTATTATTTGCCCTAATGTCCGAAGAGATGTTTAATTTCATCACCTCTGTATGAGCTGGCGCAGAGATGAGTTAAGTGGACCTGTTTTCCACTGCAATTTTAGAATCAGATTAGAAGCGACAGGAAAATGCAGAATGGTATTGAAAGTGAGCCTACAGATGTTGCTAAACTCGACATCAGGAGTTTTCATGAAGAAAAGGTTTGTAATGATTCAATTGTTCTGTCATCATCAGGTATAAGCAGTACTGGAATAGTAACTCTGCAGTTCTATACTTACCAAGAAAAGTGAGTAACATAGCTAATAGGTTCACTGACTAAAGACCCCTGAAAAGCTATACCGCAAGAAACAGTTCAGAAATGCAAACTGAAATTATTTTTACATGCACTAAAAATTGTCCTCTATAAACAAACAAATTAGAAGAAAATCATCCACACTTGTTTCTTATAGTTATATGAAACAAACAAAAAAACTCTCTAAGCATAATATTTGTTTCTAGTTTACAAAAGACAACTCCTCCTTTTCCTTACCAAATAGAATTTACTCTTGTTTTTATCTGTTCTATTTTTTTTGTTTTGTTCTTAACAGCTACAGATCACCCACTGCAAAACAGAAAAGAAGAAAATAATTCTAAATTAACACTTCCATTTTGTTAGGAGGAGCCTCCCCCCCAAAAAGCATTACAAAAGAAGAAAAGGAATAGATCTGAGACTGGTAATAAATTCACATCCCCAAGTGAGACCAGCAAAATAATTTCTTATTATACATTAAATGTCATTGAGGTTCACCATGCTTACAAAGACTATGAACTGCACGGATTCAAGGGACAAAAGGAACAAGGCCATGCGTGCACAGACATCCCCTCAAACAGGCTTCTCTGTAAGGTCTCAGATCTCCCCACTCCCCTGCCAAGCTTTTCTTTATCACCATCTGCCTTTCCTCTATTAACTCATTTTTTACCCTGAAGAAGATTCTAAGGCTGTTCTACTTTTAAATAATAAAATGGACATTTCACAGTGGTTTTAAACATAGTGCTGACCTAATGAGATTGATTTTTTCTTTGGGGAAGAAAATGAAAAAGCAACAAATGCACTTGAGCAAAATATTAAGACAAGGCTATACAAATAATAGGTTACATAGTTAAAGCTTTGTCTAAGCTGGGCAATTAATTTTTTTTAATTGTTTTATTAACTTCTACTAGTGTTAAACCAGAAAAAATATAATTCCCATATCACACATGAAAAAAAATCCAGATTTCTATAACATGCACAGGTTAATTAACAGCTGCGTGAGTCTCTACTTCTTCCAAATCCATTTTCCATGTTTAAATACAAGGGATGGGGATATTGATTATTAAGTCTTTCAATCAAGTCCGTATACTTAGGACATAAACAAGACTGAAATCTGCTAGAATTAGAGCTCTATACTTTTCTCCTTTTTTACTATTTCCTTTTTTGTTGAGTTCTTTTTAAAAAGCAGGGCATCCCAAAATCTTGATGTCATCAAAAAAATTAGATTTGAAACATCCTATTCAATACTGTTTGACAACACCTGATAGGTCTAGTCATGGAGACCCCCTCCAAGTCATAACTGTTCCTGTGCAGGTCAATGACAGACAGAAGACCTGGAATGGTTTATCAATAAGCTTGACAGTATGCCAAGAAATGGTTCCCAAGCAGATTTGTACTTGATGACCAAGTTTAAGAACCAAGAGAACAGCATATAATTCTCTCTAACCAGTGACAGGACTCTTCATACCTGTGATGCAACACACCGAGCAACACAGGCTTCCTTTACTTAACATAGGAAAGAGAGGCACCTCTAGAGGCAATCCAAATCATGATGGGGTATTTCTCTGCAGGACACCACAGTTCATGAGGTTATGAGAGCTCTCCACACACCAGCAGCAACCAGGGCAGACCGGACCAGCCCTCAAGGAGTGCAACTTACAGAGGGAGAAGAGGCAGACTGGAAGAAAAGTGGATTTTGTTAGGTGGGGGTTTTTTTCCTCCCCTAAATGAGAGGATTTAAAATTAGAACAAACAGCTGAAACCAATTCATCAAGCAAGGGCTCAAAGCTTCTGAGAAAGCAAGCAGGTCATGGGTATGGCTGAATCCGAACATGCAGTCAGACTAGAACAAATATTCATGGCAGGTATTATGCCATATGCACACAGCCCTGCTGATAAGTAGATGAATACAGAAATTAGAAAACAGATTGTACTGGGTTGGTACGCAGGCATCTCAGCACAAACATCCCAATGTGCAATTATTTACAATTAATAGAAAAATATTTGACACTTGTTTTTCAAGTCAGGAGTCACTTAGAGATTCCCACTTGGATTCACAATAGGGACAAGAGGCTGCCAAGGAAGGGTTCACAGTAGTTCCCTATTTTCAGGAGGAATTCATACCACAGCATCTCACACTTCAGACTATAATAGTCCTTTAACACCATTCACTTAGCAAAGACAGGACAGACTCCACTCCCACTACACCTTCTGCTTCTGCTGCAGCTTGCCCCTGCAAATTCCCAGCCAACCAGCTGTCTTCAGGTTGAGCTGAACAGGAATCTGAGCTGGTATATACATATCCAGTGTACAAAATTCCTCTTATTTCAAGTATGTACCAGCTAATGGTGGAGATGAAGAGTCAGCTAGGCATCCAAATACCTATTGTGTAGGCAACTATGACTATGGTTTGTAAAGGGGGGGGGGGGGGGAGGGGGGCGGATATAGAATCACCGAAGAATAAAGCACATTGTTTTCTCTCTCTCTCCCCTCCCACCCCCTTGGTCAAAACAATTCCTTTTAATTGCAATATACTTTGCAACTGTAATGTCATTCTTCTTGGAGGGAAAAAATAGAGACTCCCTGCTGAGAATTAAATTATCTATTTAAGTAATACTTTCAAAGGATACTGTAAGCTTTTAAATTATGAGCTCAAAAATGTGGCATAAATAAAATACAACAATGGAAAACCATGTGTAAATCATGCTATTATGCAGAGAGTTGTAGCAAAAAGTACACAAAGCAACTAGAGCATATCTTCCATCATTTGATCTTTTTCTGGTGTTCAACACATTCACAAATCATAAACATAGAATAAATGGCCTTACCTAAACAAAAAGTGTGTGTATGAGCAAAGCATTCTGAAAAAGTTCCTCAGGGTCTAATGATAATGGTAAGTATTTTCTAGTGTAATTCTGTTAAGGTATCTGGAGTGACTTCCTGGGTCCTCTAAAGTCAGCAAGAATTTTGCCAGTGATTTCAGTGGAAACAGGGTATCACCTCTGGACTTGCATGCAGGTCTTAGTGCTCAGAAAGAAGCTAGCTAACCACAGAACAACCGTGTAATTAATATTCATCCATATGGACAGCAGTAAAATTCACATCTACAGTTCAGATTAACCTAGGCAATGATCATATTTTAAGAAAGTATGATTCATGCCGAAGTATCTGATTACCTTCAATCTCTACTATCAGTTTTAGAATAAAAGGATGGCTCAATTATCCTAAAGGTACAATTTTTCATTCCTCAAATCCAAAGTCCCACTGAGCACATGGAAGGCAAGATAGGGTCCTTTGAATACTGTGGCATTGAGGTTAATAGGAGATTTAAATGCACAAGAAATGAAGGGTCTGGTCATAAGAGTATTTGAAAAAGAATTATAATAGTCATAAAAATGAAAGGATATTTATTCAAAAATGCTTCAGTATCTCGTAAGTTATTTCTTTTCCATACTCCTTTCTCAGCTGGTTCACTGCTGTTTCTCTCTCCTTAATCTTTCGTTTCTAATTCTTCTTTTAAATATTTATAAAAATTTGCACAGATGGGGAAAAAGCTGAAGATCTGAAACAAAATTAATTTAATAAGGAAAGGACTAGAAGCCCATTATTGGTTTAGGCAGCCTCTTTTCATGCTGTATATTGTAACTAGGAATAATTAATTTGAAAGTCCTTGATCTTTGGGAGCTTTTTCATTAATATTATTACTAATAATAATAGCAATTCACATTCACTCTCCCCACTTCCCTCTTGCTGGCTGTAAGTACTTCAGTGCCTCTGGGCACCCACATGCTGCCACAACACAGAAGGCTAGATTTAAAAGCTATTGCTTTCTTAGATCTACAACAAAGGACTGTAGCGCAGGCAGACTGCTGCAAAGACCTCTTACTGTATCCTAATGATAGCCTGCCCCATTCCACCAGTAGGTAACCTGATGGGTGTGTTGTGGTTGCCCATTAGCAGGCCCCTAGTTTGCATGGCAGGAAAGGGCTGAAGCATTAGGATACTTGCTCTTGCGGCAGAGGGGGCAGGGGGACACACGACACACAAGAGGAGGGGGGAAGCTTGGGAGCACAGGCCTGCACTGAGACCTGGAGCGCCAGGTGTGGAGCAACACTGCATCACCTTTCTCACTTCACACATCTATGCAACAGGCACAGCCTGAAACACAAGAGAAAACAGTCCTGTGTTGCTAATGCATGAAATGCCAGCACCTTAACTGGCACATGCACAGATCCAATGCTGCCAGCAACAGCCTCAACATCTGGGGCCTGGAGTTCAAGGTTCAGTTCTTGGGGGCAGCGGGGGGAGAACAGATCTTGACCTCAGTCCCATCACCCAAACAAAACACTTTGCCACACTCTAGTAAGGTGCACAGTCTACACTGTTTTTTTACTTCAGTATTTCCATCTGTTGTTTACAGTATGATAACAGTTATCTATGCCAGAAAGTACAGCCCCTTACCATTATATATGGACTCATCATTCGTAGGAGCTGAGAAAAGGACTGCATGCAATACAAACTATTTCCAAAAGCAGTTCAGAAGGACAGCTGACAGAGCAGCCAGCCACAGAGCACTGGATCAACTAACTGGTCATGGTCAGCAGTAGCTCTGGAAATAAGTGCAGCATCCTCTGAGACCCCTGGGATAACATACTCCACATCGGACTGCACTGCCTGCTTTTAACATCTAGATTGTAAAGTGTGGGATGGACTGTCCCTCAACATCTCATCCAATGCTTATTGCCACAGGGCTCTATGCATGACTGCAGCTTCTTGGTCTTTGTTCTTGTAATATGAACAGCTTTCTGCTACCTTCCTTTCCAACGACCTTTCAGTTTTGTACATCTTATTCACGCACCCTCTAACACTGCCAGGACATGGTAATGCTGCTTTAACATGAAAAAAACCCTATTCTCTATGCAAAATTTTTTCTAAAACCATTTGCAGATTTAAGGCTTTTGAATCTGTGCCTTTCTGGATGCCTACCTTGGCAGACCAAAGCAAGAACCTAAAAGGCCCTCAAGTATCAGCAGTTGCTGTAACATGGAACAGAGGTAAACCTAACAACACATCTAGAAAACTACATGCAATTCAATTCATCCATGTTGCATCCCACTCCCATATGGTAGTGTGAAAACAGAGAAAATGCAAGGCCTCTGTTTCTCTTTGGGTCCCAGCCATGCAAAGAGCGAGCAGTAACATCTGTCCCATTTGGAAGATTGAGCACCAGTTGCACTGGCAGCTTGAAAGTAGCCCCTGGATGCATCACTCCATGAGGCTGCAAGTTTACCATCTGGGGTGTCTCCCTCTCGATGCCACACACAGCCAGTTTGAAACCCCTATTTCCCGTTAAGCATTATCCACTTCTGTCTGCTTGTGAACAACAGTTGATACAAACACCTCAGGAACACCTCTCCCCAAGTTCCTGTAGGGTTGCTTTCTTCCTAACTTTAAAGACAGGAACAAAACAATGTACATTTCACTTCCAAACTGGATTCCTCAGAGGAAAGAATCCCAGCCCATCTGACACACACTTTTTTTTTTTTTTTTTAATAATTTAATTCATGTGCAAAATAAGGCTTGTATGTACAAAATAAAAAGGACCCTACAGACAAATAGTGCCCTCTGTTTCCTGGCTAAACTCTTACAAGTCAGTGCTAATTATTGAGGTTACCACCTTTTATTTTAAGTAGGGCTAGAATAAATGTTCCTTGCAAGGAGTTGAATCTCAGCTCTTACCCTCCTAAACTGATGAATCATCAGGTCAGCTCAGCCTCTTTCAATTTATAAAGTAATTTGTCCAAAGCCTGAAATTTAAGTGATACAGAATTATTTTGTACTGAATAACACACTCTCAGATGTAACACACTAAGTTATAAAAACGCAATGACAGATGCACAAAACATCATGGTGAATCAAGACAACCCAACTGTAACTTTCCAAGTTTTGAGGACAGTATAAACACTGGTTGGTGGAGGTTTCTATGATTTCAGAATGCAAATATAGGTCTTTTGTTTGTTTGACTATATTTTAATTCTTCTGATACTCAATTCCCAACCAGATGAGACATCTCTAGCATTAGTGCCTCAAGTGAAATAGCAAAGACATAAGATTCCAACACCCATACCTAACAACCCCTGTAAGCAAAAGGTCTCCACCAGAAAGTTCACCAGAGGGAATTCTGAAAGGGGAACAAATAGCAAACAAACCTGGGTGAGGAATAGGAGGGATGGCTAAGCATCGGCCAGGATGTTTTCTGTCTCCTGAGCAAGCATACAAACCTCCCTGAACAACATAATTTTAGTATTCACTTGATCTACCTTTTGGTGCCTAAATCAGTACAAAAGTCCTGGCTAATCCCTCTAGGTAGGAAACCACTAGCAGTTAATTGCACAAGTCTAAGCAAACTGTTTATGTTTTTCTTAAGCATATGCAGAAAAGTGGGTACACCCAGAGGGTAATTCATCACATCTTAAGCAAGGGGTCTAAACCACTTTGGAGCTTCGGAAGGGGACTCTGTGTCTCCTCTGGTTGTAGAGAAGCTCAATTCCCCATTAGGTGAAGTGGAGCTAAAAGTACTTCAGCATCTCAAAGTGTTTGCAGGAAAAGCACAGTGAAGAATTGTACAGTATCCAGGTACTAACTGTAGCAGAGAGCGTAAGTGTGCCCCAAATAGTTGATATGAGCTAGTTTTGCAGTGCTTGATTTGGTTCCCCTCCAGACAGCTGAAGCAGATAAGTAAGGCACATGCACTCTTCACACTGCTCTAAGCCTACCATCTAAGCTGATGACAAAGAACTGAAAAACTAAGCCAGACCACAAAATACCGGTCTTGGGATGAACACTATGGTCCCTGAATGCAGCTGAGAGATGGCAAGGCATCTAAAGAGAGAGGAAATCCATCAAAACCACGCCTGTTGATTCCCATCTTGGCCAATTACTGTGGTCACTTCACTGGCCGCTCTATGGCTTCTACATGTACCCAATGGGTCAGGGATTTTCTTCTTTTTCATAAGGTTTGAGTTTTGTGCATGGGAAATGCTATGCATATGTCCTGGTTTTGGCTGGGATAGAGTTAATTTTCTTCCTAGTAGCGGGCATAGTGCTGTGTTTTGGATTCAGTATGAGAATAATGCTGATAACACACTGATGTTTTAGTTGTTGCTAAGTACTGCTTATGCTAGTCAAGGACTTTTCAGCTTCCCATGCTCTGCCAGGTGCACAAGAAGCTGGAAGGGGTCACAGCCAGGACAGCTGACCCAAACTGCCCAAAGGGCTATTTCATACCATATGACATCATGCTCAGTATAGAAACCGGGGGCAGTTGGCAGGGGGGCAGCAGTCACTGCTTGGGGGCTGGCTGGGCATTGGTTGGTGGGTGGTGAGAGGTTGCATCACTTGGTTTTTTTGGTTTTTTTTTTCCCCGGGTTTTGTTTCTCTCTCTTGCTGTTCTCCTTTCCATTACAGTTTTTATTACTACTATTATTATTTTATTTCAATTATTAAGCTGTCTTTACCTCAACCCACAAGTTTTCTTACTTTTGCCCTTCCGATTCTCTACCCCATCCCACCACGGGGGAGGGTGAGCGAGCAGCTGCGTGGTACTTGGTTGCCAACAGGGGCTAAACCATGACAACATAGAAATATATTATTAAATTAAACGCAAACTGCTCTTTGCCGTGTATTAGAAGGCTTGTTAATATTATAGAAATAATTGCAAAATAGATAAAGCACTTCTTCGCAGGAACTCATACCATTTTACAACCTCTCCTGTTTTAATGCTAGTAGTGTGTTTAAATCCAGCCAGTATTATCTAATCCATACTGCCTAAACACAAAAATCTTATCTTAAAATCTGCACAAAAGTGAAATTACTGTACAGCAGATCTGTAAGTTTTAGTGTATTTTGAAAGAAAATGTTAGTTTTACCAAAACCCAATTTCACCCCAATTCTAAGACATTGTGTGTGCAGGGGAGAAGAAATTCTCAGGAAATGTTTTTAAACGTTCATGTTGCGTTACATAAAATTTGCAAGACAGCTACAAAATGCATTTAAATAAAAGCAAAGCCATCATACAGTTGCAACAGAGCATTTTCACCCTCCTTCAGAATGAGGCTGTTTCAACATACTTATTTTTTCCTGTTTGTTTTGGTCACATTTTTTGTTATGCCTTGAGGCAGGATTTCTTTCAGAACAAACTTGCTGTGGGTATTTTCTCAAGATGCAACATTTAGACCTACTGATTATTTCCCTTTGTAAATGTTTATGCTCTGACTCCCATCGCATTTTAATTCAGGGTTTTTTTGTGAACTGCTAAACAATTTATTCAAAAAAAAAAACCCCACCTATTCATCACACTGGTTTTATCCATCACAAATTAAGAGGAAAATATTATAAAACCCAAGGTATTTAGCCTCTCTGAGAACTAAACTCTATCATCTTTTTCTTTTGAAGCCACAGTCAACTCCCCAAACTGATCCCTTCACTCAAGTTTTCCCAAATTTTAATTAAATGAATACAGTTTGAGGAACAGTTGAGTAGGTGGTGTGCTGTTTCTTTTCCCTGGGCACAGGTAAATTCCTTATAGACCTGTGGTGGTGCATCCCCCCCACCCCACCATTCCTCTTTCTCTTCAACGGCTTTACAATCTCAGGAATTCCAGGCCACGGCTTTTGTGTAGCGAGTTGGTCAGTTAAGCGCCCCTTAATTGTACCAGAAACTCCTACATGGCTGAAGCAGAAAGCGGCCCTGTCCTTATCAAAATCTTCGTATTACGGCTAACGAGGGGAGCAAGAACAAACAGCTACCCCTGACAGCCTTGAAACAGAGTGGTATCATCGTTACTGGAATTCCAGCAACTACCGACCTGACTTGTGGCTCAGATGGAAATTTACTGGTGATTAAAGTCAATCATCTCACAATCCTATAAACGCCTCTCAGAGCCAGCAGACTCTGAAAGTTTGCTACAACCAGAAATCCATTGCCAAAGACTGACAGTGGAGCCTGGGCTGAAACCCTTCACTCCTCGAGGCTCAACGCTTGCCCGCTGAGAAATGCCAAGACATTAGACATGAGTATTTTATTGAACTCAAGGGGAATTTTTAACAGGTATACCATTTTTATACATGCATTCATGTTTGTGTGTATGCATGCGTGAATCAGTTTAACTAGTCTGTAGATGCATGATTTAATTTCAAAGTGAGTCTTATACTGCTGCCTTATCCTTATTCCTATTAAACCATTGACCAAGTCTGAGACTAAGATTGGACCTAGCCGCACCTAGACTCCTCTCTGAGAAGGAATTTAGAAAGCAAGAGGGTCTATTCTGAACCTCGTGACTCAAAAGGAGGGTCCTCCTTATCCCCTACATATGCAAACCCTTTGGTAAATCAATTTAATTTTCCTTTATGCACTTCCATATAGTAATAGAGTGAACCTTGCCATCTTCGAATTTGTAACTAAGTCACTGTTTTGATCAATTTTGTCTAATCACTTTGTTAATCACTGATGACTGAGTGCAGTTAAAATATTACAATCAAATCCTGTGATTTGCTACAAGTAAATTCTAAACTGCTACTAAATCAAACTGTGTAGAGTCACTCATTCACAATAAATTGACATAATCAGCAGGATTCACAAACCTGCATTCGTGACACATGCTTTTGCTTACAAAGAAGAAACCCTGCAGGACAGGGATTCACATTTATTCATCTTATTTGTACTCTTACCCACGGAGTAAATCAGAACCTTTTTCTTACCACCAGAGCTGTGATACTGTTTGGAATTCAAATCTAACAGGACTCCAATCATATGGTTAATATCAGTCAGATACAGTCCTGGCCTGCCCCAGGTTGAGAGAAACCAGAGAAATAGTGATTTTTACAGACATAGGAGGTGGCACGTTGTTTAAGGTTGCTGTGTGATACTAGGACATGCTATACTTCCACTAATTCCCCTTTTTCTGGAGGGGATAGATAACCACAAAATGTCTGTAGCACTTCTCAGAAGAGTTGGGTGGTGGTGTGGTTTAGCCCCTGTCAGCAACCAAGCACCACGCAGCTGCTCACTCACCCTCCCCCGTGGTGGGATGGGGGAGAGAATTGGAAGGGCAAAAGTAAGAAAACTCGTGGGTTGAGGTAAAGACAGTTTAATAATTGAAATAAAATAACAGTAATAAAAAAATGTACTGAAAAGGAGAACAACGAGAGAGAGAGAAACAAAACCGGGGGGGCGGGGGGGGAATGACACACCAAGTGATGCAACTGCTCACCACCCACCAACCAATACCCAGCCAGTCCCCAAGCAGCAACTGCTACCCCCCTACCAACTGCCCCCAGTTTCTATACTGAGCATGACGTCATATGGTATGAAATAGCCCTTTGGGCAGTTTGGGTCAACTATTCTGGCTGTGCCCCCTCCCAGCTTCTTGTGCACCTGGCAGAGCATGGGAAGCTGAAAAGTCCTTGACTAGTGTAAGCACTACTTAGTAACAACTAAAACATCAGTGTGTTACCAGTATTATTCTCATACTATATCCAAAACACAGCACTATGCCAGCTACTAGGAAGAAAATTAACTCTATCCCAGCCAAACCAGGACAGGTGGTAATGTCATTTCTTCAAACTTCATGCACGTTAATGGTCCTCTATCAAGTTTCAAGTAGCAGCATCATTCTCTATTTCCTACTTATAAATCTTTGTGTAAATGTTGCTGAGTCAAATGGAACTCCACAGAAAAGCTGTTATCTGAAGTGACTGCATAGGAAATCTTCGCTTTTGAGCTCCTACTAGTATGAAACATGCTACATTAAAAATTATCATCACTCTGATGACCAATAATCATCCATTTACCTTTGGTGTAATTCTCCCTCTCTTTGATAGCTAAAACTAACAACAGTTTTAACTGCCTCACTTCAAAGACTTACCTGTTTCACTAAAACACTCAGTTTTAAACACTGATGTACTCTCCAGACTTATGGAATCAATATGCCAGTGTAATTGCTGGACACTCATACCCTGCTTCTCAAGCAATCTTTGTAACAGGCAAAGTCAGCTAAAAAAGAACAGTTGCTACAGATAAATCCTACCTTTAACTCAGTGCAAATATTTTTGAATGTTTTTAATGCAATGATAAACTAAAAAAAAAAAACCCCAGTAGCAAAGCAAAACCACAGTGTTAACATTTGACTTTTATAAGCATTCAGAATTTTATCATTAGTTAATATGGAGGTTTTTTGCAGGCAGAGAGTTTTACTTTGTATACCTTGTTGCATAAAACTATCATGCATAAAACTGTCATTAACAAGATATATTACCTAATTATGCTGGTCTGTTCTACTTCTGAGTAGGACTGCAGCTATAAATTGTACACAGTCTATGTACTGTGTGCAAAGGCTTCCGACAGAATCCCATGACCATGAAGAACAGAATATGGAGAGATAGTGTCATTCCATTTGACAAACTGACTGGTATCACTGTCAGCGTAATAGTCCTAGATCTGCAGCAGAAGAGAACAACATTGATTGTCAACATCAAAAGGGTCAAGATAAATTAAATATTTATGTCTCTGGGCTGTGCTGACAGCTCTTGATGTGTTCTCAAAGCTGATCACTCCAAGCTGATACATTTCTTCTGAAAGTTGGCCCACTAAATCTGCAGTGGTTTCTGACATTTATGTATTTATTTCCTATGCTACTGACAGCCTTGCATTGCAATGAACCAGCAGTGTGCTTCAGTCCTCCAGGAGGGCACATCGGAAAACTCTCCACTTTCCCCTGTTTTCCTCAGCCATAACCATGCATTCCTTTCCATAAGGAAGGCAAAATTATTAGCTTCAGGAAAAAAATAGTAAACCAGCAATTGGTTACACAGAAAGAAGAGATGGCTTTTTATATATAGCAAAAGTTTTGTACATCTACTTTTTCCAAAGTGGATGAAAATTCATGAAAAAACTCACTATCCCAAAATTCAGGGTTGTTGGGTTTTTTCCCCCCTAAGCGATAAAATTAATTTCAAGTGAGACTACCCCCAGGCTCAAGGCTAAGTTTGTGCATTCTCAAAGACTGCAAGAGCAGTAACATTATTCCAATATTTAATAGGTGCAGGTGAATGGAATGATTAACATAGCATTCACGCAACACAAAACAAAGCCAGGAATATAATAAATACCAGCAAAAATGATTTGCTGGAGACTAGCTCTTGTTTAACAAACCTGATTTTGTCTTCCACTTGATTACAAGTTAGGTCAATAGTGCAAATTTCTTAGATTCATGTAAGACCTCTAAATTAGCACCTGAGAATACAGCATGTCTAAAGTACACATTAAATGGATTAAAAGTATCTACCTAGCTTGAAAACATAGACATTAATGGGGACTTGACATCTGAGGCACCATTGCTAGCAAGTTCCCAAAAGGATTGGGATGAAACCCTTTGCAAAGGAATGCTTCCATCAATGAGAAGTAACTAAAGCAAACCGAACAGAATGAATCGATATTACAAATACTTGCAGACAGATAAATGAGGAAAAGATGAGAGTAGTGACAAAGAAATCGGAGCCACTTGGGAAACAGGACCCATTAGAACAAAATAGGTCTTAAATCAAGACTCAGAAAAACGTTCATCTGGGAGAAATCCTAAAAATTCTGAATGGAAAGGTCTATGAAACATCCAAACCCATCTTCCTACTGAGATCTAAGCCATCCAGACAGATATTTGTCTAACTTTTTCTTGAAAATCTCTAATGATTGAGATTGCACAGGCCTGGCAAGTAAATCTAGTCTCCCATTTTCCTTCATAACTTGAAAATTTTCCCCTCACATCTAGACAAAAACATCCTCAACTACAATTTCAGATCACATTTACTTCTTAGCCAGTCCCCAGTGGGCATGAAGGAGGCACACTTTGTCCTTGCAACACGCTCTTTCAACAATGGCCTGCAACAATCTGTTAGCCCACAAAAACAGTTTGTTCAATTTTTCTTCCGTGGTCCTGTTTTCAACACTAAGGAACAATACTGAGGAAAATAGTAATGGAAAAAGAAAGTAGGGCTTTGTGGTAAAAAAGTGACAATGTGAGCTCCAAGCACAGTTCTGCGGCAAGGACTTGATCCATTTGTTGAAAAAGTTAAAAGGAGAGTAGATAAGACTGCCTCTGTCTAGAGCTTTAGTTCCCACATTTAAAAGGAGGATACCAACACAAGGGTATTTGGAAATAGAAAATTCACCTCTTTCTTGGTAATCTGTTTCACTGTTAAAGACACTTGCCCTATTTCTAATTTGAATTAATCTGGTTTCACTTTCTAGCAACTGCTCTCATCCTGTCTTTCTGTTGTGGTTTAACCCCAGCCAGCAACTAAGCCCCACACAGCCACTTGCTCACTCCCCCAGTGGGATGGGGGAGAAAATTGGAAGATTAAAAGTGAGAAAACTCGTAGGTTGAGATAAAGACAGTTTAATAGGTAAAGCAAAAGCCACACACACAGGCAAAGCAAAACAAGGAATTAATTCACCACTTCCCATCGGCAGGCAGGTGTTCAGTCATGTCCAGGAAAGTGGGGCTCCAGCATGCGTAACAGTTACTGGGGAAGACAAACGCCATCACTCTGAACATCCCCCACTTCCTTCTTCTTCCCCCAGCTTTATATGCTGAGCATGACATCATAAGGTGTGGGATATCCCTTTGGTCAGCTGGGGTCAACTGTCCTGGCTGTGTCCCCTCCCAGCTGTCCCAGCTGTGCACCCCCAGCCTGCTCACTGGTGGGGTGGGGTGAGGAGCAGAAAAGGCCTTGGCTCTGTGTAAGCACTGCTCAGCAATAACTAAAACATCCCTGTATTATCAACACTGTTTTGAGCATAAATCCAAAATATAACCCCATACCAGCTACTATGAAGAAAATTAACTTGACCCCAGCCAAAACCAGCACACTTTCTCAGCTAGTTTAAAATGTTCTTTAGTACCCTATGTTTTCTCCCCATGAAAACACTTTACTCATCTTGGTAACCCTTCTACCAAAGGGAACTGTTTCACGAGGATGTAGGAAATTCCTATGGCTCCCCTTCTGCATCCATAACACTCTGGCTAACTTCTCATCACTTCTATAAACAGGTGCAACAGATTCCGCAGCTTGTACACATACTACAAGCCCCAAACTCCAATGTCAAAATCACACTCCTTCCAACTGAGCTGGTCAAGAGTTTGACTGACAGTCAATAGACTGTTGACCCTTTTCTCCTTTGTTCACCTCCTTTTTCAGCCAGTTCTGCTTCAAGAGACATAAGACTGCCCATCCTGCTCTCAGTCCTCTTGCAACTTAGCCCTCAGCTCCAGTTGTACCTTGATTCTCCTCCACTTCTCATCTTTTTGTATTTGATCATTCATCTTATCACTTACCCTTATTCTCTCTCCCCTTTTTCTACCTTTTTCCATCACTGCTTTCTCTTTGCTCAATACCATGCCTCCGTTCTGATCTTTGCATTCACCTCTCCTCTTTTTCACTGCTGTTATGTGAATACCTTCTGGCTGACACATTCCTTCCTTTCTCCCAGCATTACCATCTCTTCCTTTCACCTCAGTTTGATCCAAGTCACAGTTAAGGAGAACAGAAAAACCTTGCCTAGTTCCAAAACATATTTTCAAGCTCAAGAAGTCTGTCACACTTAGTTTTACACTATATATTTAATGAATGACTTAGATCAATAGCAAAAGGGGAGTAAGGCAAACAACATACACCATGAATAATTGTGCAGCCTAAGTGCTACCTATCCTCGTGAACATCAACAGCCAAGTGCTGAGGGCATTCCCCAGGGGAAAGCTGGAATCCCAAATTCTAGTCCAGCAGGCAATCACATGGAGCACAGCTTTGAGTCTGGGTCTCCATCACCTGCACTGGGGTTTCTCTTATCTCCTTTGGGAAGCAGTTTTAACCTCACCTGCCCACTCAGTTTCCCTCTCCATCTCTTCAGTGATATTTTAATTCATGCACACAAGCTTGTGCATAAAAAAACTGACTTGAAATTATCTGCATTTGCCAACTGAAAATGCTTAAGCAAAGTTTCCCCACCACTTCCTCCAGTGAAGGAATTAATAACAACACTGTGTTTCGTTCTCTGATCTGCATACAGAAGAAAGCATTTTCTTTAGAAAAACAAAATGCAAGATTACTAGGTAACAGTAATTTCCTAATTAACTGCACAATATCTTCATTTTTTTCCTTTACATTAGTGAAAATAAGGTTAGGGCGGAGAAATGCTTTTCTGCATTAATGACATCTGGTACCAGCAATTTGCAGTTATTTTGACTGGTACAGTACTTAAATTACTAACAACACATAAAACTCAGTGAGCTAATAGCATTCTGTGGCAGCAAGAAACACACTTTGTCAAGATTATATTACCACAGGACCAGATTAATTTAATTACAATTAATATTTTTTTAGTAAATGGCACCAACAGACATGCATGGCAAATAATTTACGTATAAATTACTCCCACTCCTGCTCTAGATGTTATCAGCTCCAAAAAGCCACTTACAACTATGTGAATTCACTGTCACTCTCAATCATTGTATATGAAAATGTGGGCAAAATTTTGTTGAAATAATATGCATCTTTTGCAAATACCATGTGTCTGATATTTCCTCAAAGGCTGCAAGCTGGGGCAGAAAGAAAGCAGCATTTGCTGTAACAAATGTCGATGTTCATTCTTGGCAAGACATCCCTTCCTCAGATAAGCATTTTTAATAAATATCATCAGTCTACATTATCAGAAACAGCATTTGCATTAAATTATTTTGTTAAGAGTTCTTTGGAAAAAATAGAAAATATTCGTGGGTGTATTGTAGAAACACCTAGAGATGCAGACCCTCATTGAAAACGAGAACCTGCGCTGGCAGCAGAGGTAACAGCACTGGTTGCCTGGGGATTTGCAGTCTGTTGCTGGGAACTTCCCCCAGCCACTGCCCATTGCCCAGAGGCCCCACCTAAGCTCAAGCCCACGCCTTCAGGCCCAGACCGAGCTATGTCATATCTGTGCCTGTCCCCAACTCTGTCCCTGAGTTCATGTTTGGATTTCCAGGATTGACCTTAGACCTTGTTGCTGCCTTCACTTTCCAGTTCTGCTCACCCAGCCCAGGTGCTGTGGGGCTCTGCCCTGCCAGTGTGGCGGCCGTTGCCCATCCTGTGCTGTCACTGTCCTTGGCTTGCCCTGCTCTTGCTGCTCCCTGGCATAGGAACACATTCTCCACAGTTTAGACATGCAAAAGAACAGTCTCCTGTGGGGAGTCCCATGTGAGAAGTCAGCTCACCTTGCAGGCTTTTGCTCAGACTGTTTTAACCAATTAGTTTCATGCAGGAACACAGTATGTTTGAGTCCCTTTATTCAAATCTGGTTAAGAGATGTTAAAGAAGTAGTCTGAGAGGGGCAAAAAGGGCAGACACACGCATACATACCACATGACTGTACAAGCCTTCAAAGAAGCAATCTCATATGTAATTTGTGTGTCCTTTTCCTATTCTCCATCTTCTTCCCATTGTGTTTGAAACAAGGGAAACTCCTTTTCCTACCTCAACCGTGCCTGAAGTAGCTAAGTTCAGATTGGCAAAGTATCTCTGGTCTAAGCTTGTTTTAAATTAGCACTTTAAAGGCTCCAGCAGGTGAACTGACAATACCTCATGACAGCTCTTTCCTGCTATCATGCCAAATTTTTGTATTATTAATGCTGCAGACACCTCCACTTCAAAGAATGCTATCATGCTTCAAGGAGCAGAGTCTCATGTATACACCTGAAATACTTTCATGATGCTTTATACATAGTTCAGCAATATTAACTGGAAAGTGCTTTCTAACGTTTGGGTCACAGTCATTTGGCATTCAGATTTCAACAGAAAACAAAATTTATACCACATATAAAATTGCTAGTTAAGATTCCATCATCAGGCCTGTTCTTTGAGGTAGTATGCAAAGCAGAATCAGGAAAAAAGCTCAAGAGATAAAAATGTGAACAAATTAAAATTCAGCCAGGTAACAAGCACAGTACTTCCTGGGTTGTATTTTGCATTCATAGAAGCAGCACAGACTATCAGTGAAGAACGTCCCAGTCAACAAAACTGAAAGTTATCAGTATTACCACCATGTAGCAGAAGTGAAAATTCAACCCTAGCACAACCATGCAACCTACCTGGAAGAAAAAAAAAGAAGGGAGGAGGGAGGGCATTAGAGACTATTCAGTATTTCCTGGGAACTGAAGTGCATAACCTAACAGGGATTTTCAGGGTTTGGATATAGGATTTTAATGTGGGAAATAAGAGTTAGATATGATAAAGCTGGATGAATTCCTATGATCCCTTATTCAACAGAGATTCATAATAACCTCTGATATCCTGTGTTTTACTCTTATGTAGAAACATTCAAGATGATAAATGCTTGGAGAATATAATCTCTTCTTGTAGAAGTTAACTCAGTGATTCACAGGCAGCAAAGTTGGAGATTAACATGTGATGAACACAATTATCTTCAACTTCTCCAGCATTTCTGTAATCTAAAGTTCATTCATTTCATACTCAAATGCCCAACTGTTGTGACATCACATTATTAAGAATATTTTGCCAACAGAAAATCATGAGAGGAAATCAGAGTTCCTCTGAGTAACTCCTAAATTTAGGCACCTAATTTAATGATGCACCCTTCAAGGCTGTAGAGAACAAAGGTTTCCACTCACTTGAAAACACAGAATGCAATAAATAACAATGAGTTCTAACCCTTAGCGCTGTGTTTATTATCAGTAGAGACCCACCCCTTTACTGTAACAGGCAAGTTTTAACAAAGTGCAAAAATGATCAAACTGGTCTGCTTTTCCCCACCAAACTAGCAGCACAGGCAGCAGGAAAGTGTCTTCTGAGTGGAAACCTTTGGTTCTGTCCTCTAAGCCCCCATATTACACACAGCGCTCTCTCCACTTTGGTTGAAGAAAGAACATGGAGAAAAATAAAATTTCAGAAATATTTGTAACATTTGCCCCTCTCTGCTTACATCTGAGATTTTGATGAATACTTTCAGCAATTTCTCTTCAAGCTTCAACTCCACCACCGCCTGATCACTTAACCCACTTCTTTTTTTCCTATACATAAGAGATTAGTAAATACCAGTATTTCTTTAAAGCTCCTTCAGAAATTTGTGAGTACTTGTTCAATAAACTGAGATTACAATCCATTTAATATTTTAACATAAAAAAATTCAGAAATTCAGTCTAACAAATTGAGACCAGTATACACCTATGTTGTGCTTCAACTACTCATCCTAGTAAGGCAGTCCACATTTGCTATAGCACAAATTTACTCAACTCGGACACTTTCTGCAGATGAGCCTCCTACTACCTATGGATTAATACTAGCCCTCTCCTTTGCAGCTCAGTGTTCTCTGTCATGAATAGCAGTGATTCAACAAGCTCCAGTGCACACAAAATGCACCTTCTTACCAGGTCTTCAGTTGAATCAAGCCAAAAGCAACACTGATGTCACAGAAACACATGCACTCTGTATAAAACATTAGCACTGAGAACATAGGTTCTCTCCAGGTTAAAGCAGGCACAGAATTAACTTGCTCACCCTCTCACATGTGTAGTATCAGGTCATATACAGGTTACAGTATGCAAATTACAGTCCTTGCTGAAGAGTTTTAACCTAAAAAAATTCCACATTCAACATAGATTAGACTATAAATAGATTTTCATATGAGATTTAAAAGAAGCATCCCACTCCTTTACACCTATGTGTTACAGTTTTTGTGGGCTAGGAAGAACAATGCTTATCACAATAGCTGGGAAGCACTGAAAGAATTGATGTTCCAGAATAGTGACGTGCATCATTGATGCTCCACATGTTGTCCAGAAAAACTACTTGGGGGACAATGCTTTTCCTTTTCATGTATTTTTGCACTACCAGCAAGAAGCCAAAATAGAGCTCAACCACACTCACTCAACCAGACTCTCAGGTTGAACACTAGTGAAAGGCTGCGGCGACCTACCAACCGGGAGCTGCTACTGCTCCCTGCCATTTCCCATCTCCCTCTTCCCCACTCAGTTTTAGCCATGCAGTCCCACTCACTCCCTTTTGGGCTGGCTCTGGCACCTGTCTAATCTCTCAGCGAGCCAGCTCAGCTCTCTAACCCAGCACAAAACAAACTTGTTTCTGCTGAGCTTTCTTCCTGTTTTCTAACAGGCTGACTTGGTTGACAGAGGATCTGACAGGAGCACACACACAGGAGAGAGACTGAGTGGGACCACCACTTTCAGTGGTGAATTAACTCAGCCCATCCTTGGGAACCTTACCCTGGCTTGACACCAAGTTCAGCCAAAATAGATATTGAAGCTTAGGCATATGAAAAAATCTCATGCCCACACACAGTAACAAATAAAAGCTAAGCATATACTGACAGGTTACAGCTATGCACATAGCCCCTCTGCAGAATTAGGTGAAAATTAGAAGGTAAGAGCTTGTTAAATGAAAAAAATTGCAAAACCCCCACATTTTATTTATAATAGTTCTTATTTCTAATAACTACATTACCACTAGCACCTGAACAACACATTTAATATCATTCTTGGGAGGTGGGGTGAGGGAGGGAGGGTGCAGGACAGGATCAAACAAAAAAAAAAAAAAACAACCCACAAAAACTTTCTACAGAAGTTAAAGACTACCTATTGAAAAACACTGGCCACCTCAGAAATTATAACAACAAGCTGTTTCTGTACGAAGATTTTTACATGTAAACAATTCAGTCATTCATTTCAAACATTGTGAAAGCATCATTTTTCTTTTATAAATAGGCACACAAATTATTCATATTCTTACATAACAGCCAGCTCAATGCATTCACATCACAGCCTGCCAAGATGGCTCACTTTTACAAAGATATAGAACAAAAGAGAACAATAGCACATAATTGCTTTACAAATGGCTTTATAGAGTAATTATATCACTAGGCCTGAGTTGTTCCAGCTTCCAAGTGTTCTGCCACTAATCTTTTGAATACATTTTTGTTACAAACTAAGTGGATATCACTAGAGAAAAAACTTGCACAGTGGAGAGCATATGACTTTACTCCAGTTCCACACAGCCTATTGAAAAGGAGTGATTTCCTACCCCCTTTGCCCTTGAGATAGCCAAAGGAGGAACACCTGACAGCTGCTTCTGTGTACCAGCTTCATCGTAACTATGCTCCCAAAGCTTTATACCTTGAATTTTATCTGCCTTGATGCAGTCATTTGTGTGCAGAGGACTCCCTAACAGTCTGCATACCAACCAAGACTGAAATCAGTCTCAAAAGGTCAATAGGACACAGGGACCAAAAATTCTTTACAGATCTGGATGTACACTAAGTCCATCACTGGATAGCTTCCATAGACTCTGCAGTCATCCCTGCAAGAATGCATGTCCATATCTCCCTGCATGTCCAGTTCCCCCTTTCACTTCAACTCCAGGCAAGATCATCTGCAACAGTGTTAGCACATATCAGAGGTTATAATAAACACATCTGCAGCTACTGTGGCCATCTGCTACCTGCTAGACAACTACAACACTCAGTAAAACACATCTGATCTCACCAAGCAGAGCAGATATGAAATCGGTTCAACACCTGCTACCTCTTAAAAAATTTACTTCTACAAGACAATTTTTTCCCCAAAACTACTAGCTATAAAGCAACACTTCAACATGAATTATTTTGTTTCTCAGTGCCCTTGTCCTTCTTCTGAACATTATCTTTTCAGCTTGATATTTTGAATGAAAGTCCCATTTAGCTTGCAGGGACAGATCTAGAGCTGCTAATGCTACTTCTGACTTACAATACATTCTAGTTTCCTTTGCTTGCATTTTGTCCCCACAGATGGAACCCCTTAGCTAGTACCCCTGTACAGGTTACACTTTTTTATAGGATCACAGAATCATAGAATCGTTTAGGTTGGAAAAGACCTTTAAGATCCTCCAGTCCAACCACTTACTTGACACTACCAAGTCCACCACTAAACCAATTAAGGGTAGAGTAGCAACCCCACAACTCCTGGCTTGGTGGCTGGATCATTTCTAATGAAAGTAAAAACTAGGAATCATTAAGATTGGAAAGGACCTCTAAGATCATCAGTCCAACCATCAACCCAACACCACCATGCCTACTAAACCATGTCCCAAAGTGCCACGTCTACCTGGTTTTTGAACTCTTCCAGGGATGGTGACTCCACCACCTCTCTGGCCAGCCTGTTCCAATGCTTGACTACCCCTTCTGTGAAGAAATTTTTCCTAATATCTAATCTAAAACCTCCCCTGATGCAACTTGAGGCCATTTCCTGTCTTCCTATTGCTAACTACTTGGGAGAAGAGACCAACACCCACCTCACTACAACCTCCTTTCAAGTAGTCGTAGAGAGTGATGAGGTCTCCCCCCAGCCTTCTCTTCTCCAGGCTAAACAACCCCAGTTCCCTCAGCTGCTCCTCATAAGACTTGCTCTCCAGACCCTTCACCAGCTTCACTGCCCTCCTCTGGACACACTCCAGCACCCCAATGTCCTTCTTGTACTGAGGGGCCCAAAACTGGACACAGTATTCAAGGTGCAGCCTCACCAGCGCCGAGTACAGGGGGACAATCACCTCCCTACTCCTGCTGGCCACACTATTCCTGACACAAGCCAGGATGCTGTTGGCCTTCTTGGCCACCTGGGCACACTGCTGGCTCATGTTCAGCTGGCTGTCGACCAACACCCCCAGGTCCTTTTCCACTGGACAGCTTTCCAGCCACTCTTCCCCAAGCCTGTAGTGTTGCATGGAGTTGTTGTGACCCAAGTTCGTGACCCAGCACTTGGCCTTGTTGAACGTCAAGCAGTTGGCCTCGGCCCATCAGTCCAGCCTGCCCAGGTCCCTCTGCAGGGCCATCCTACCCTCGAGCAGATCAACATTCCCACCCAATTTGGTGTCATCTGCAGACTTACTGAGGGCACACTCAAGCCCCTCATCCAGATTGTTAATAAAGATACTGAACAAGGCTGGCCCCAAAACAGAGGCCTGGGGAACACCACTCATGACCGGCCACCAACCAGACTTAACTCTGTTCACCACAACTCTCTGGGCTCGGCCACCCAGCCAGTTTTTTACCCAGCGAAGAGTACGCCCATCCAAGCCATGAGCTGCCAGCTTCCCAAGAAGAATGCTGTAGGAGACGGTGTCAAAGGCTCTGCTGAAGTCCAGGAGGATGACGTCCACAGCCTTCCCCTCATCCACCAGGCGGGTCACCAGGTCATAGAAGGAGATCAGGTTGGTCAAGCAGGACCTGCCTTTCATGAACCCATGCTGGCTGGGCCCAATCCCCTGATTGACCTGCATATGCCTGTTGAGCTCACTCAATATGAAATGCTCCATAATCCTTCCTGGCACCGAGGTCAGGCTGACAGGCCTGTAGTTCCCCAGGTCCTCGTCCCGGCCCTTCTTGTAGATGGGCGTCATGTTGGCAAGCCTCCAGTCATCAGAGACCTGGAGGTCTCCTTAACAGGAGACCCTGTTAACCTGGACCACTGATAGATGACGGAGAGTGGCTTGACGGGCTCCTCTGACAGCTCCCTCAATACTCTCGGGTGGATCCCATCCGGCCCCATAGACTTGTGAGTGTCCAGGTAGCATAGCAGGTCATTAACTGCTTCCTCCTGGATTATGGGGGCTCCATTCTGCTCTCCGTCCCTGTCTTCCAGCTCAGGGGGCTGAGTACCCTGGGGATGACTGGTCTGGCTATTAAACACAGAGACAAAGAAGGCATTAAGTACCTCAGCCTTTTCCTCATCCTTAGTGACAACATTCCCCCCCCACATCCAGCAAAGGATGGAGATTCTCCTTGGCTCTCCTTTTATTGTTGACGTACTTATAAAAACATCTTTTATTATCTTTTACAACAGTGGCCAGATTGAGTCCTAGCTGGGCTTTTTGCTTTTCTAGTTTTCTCCCTGCATAGCCTAACGAGATCCCTGTACTCTTCCCGAGTTGCCCACCCCTTCTTCCAAAGGTGGTAGACTCTCTTAGCACATAAACAGGACAAGAATAAACACCTTATTATTAATGTAGGTGCTGTTACTGTGTACAATTACACAGGCTAGTAATGCCAGCACTGAAAGCAAAAAGCTCAAATTCCCTTGCAATTACTCAGTGCACAGGCAAGAACATCTTCAGATTCCACCTCTATCTCCTGAAACCATCTTTGCCAAAGAGATAGCAGTTACTATCTTATTTCAACACAAGAACCACATTAATCATGTGCAGCTCACCATGACATAACAGCCAAACTTAGTAAGTTGCATTTTATAATCCCCTACTAAAAATTATAAGCTCTACACTGCTCAGGAATTGTTTGCTTTAAAAAGAAGAGAGCAAGCATCATTTGCATCCAAATAATTTCTGGAGTGAATACAGATATCACAAACCACAGAATAGTCAAGGGTGAAAGGGACCTCTAGAGATCATCTAGTCCCACCCCCTGCTCAAGGAGGGTCAGCAGAGCAGGTTGCCCAGGACCCTGTCCAGTCAGTCTTTGACTATCTCCAAGGACACATCTTTGTGTCTGTGGCACTGGGGAGCTCAGAACTGGACACAGCACTCTCACCAGTGCTGTGCAGACAGGAAGGATCATCTCCCTCAACCTGCTGGCTACACTCTTCCTAATGCAGTCCAGGACACACTATCTGCCTTTGCTGACTCATGCTCAACTTCTGGTTCACAAGAACCCCCTAAGGCCTTTTCTGCCAAGCTGTTTCCCTGCCCATCAGTCCTCAGTCCATATGATACATGGGGTTGTCTCTTCCCAGCTGCAGGACTTTGCACTTCCCTTCTGAACTTCATGAGGTTCCCATTGGCCCATTTCTCCAGTTTGTCAACTTCTCTCTGAATGGCAACACAACCATGTGGTGCATCAACCATTCCTCCCAGTTTTATATGTCCTGCAAACTTGCTGAGGGATCACTCCATGCCATCATCTATGTCACTAATGAAGATGTTAAAACAGTATTGCCCCAGTATCACCTGACCCTGCTTCCACCTTTTGTATGCTTTTTATGTTTGAGTTTGGTCAGGAGCTCCATTCATCCATGCAGGCCTTCTGTCACCTGTGCTCAATTTCATGCTCATCCAGTTGGCCCACTCTTGAGCTTAGAAGAGATAATCCTTGAAAAATAACCAAGCAGGTCCACAAACAGGCCAAAGTCTGCTCTCCTGAAGCCCATAGTTGCAATCCTACTTATTTGCCTTGTTTCCTTCCCTCAGGATCCTGAACTCCACCATCTCAAGTTTGCTGTCTTCAAGGACACCCCCCAAACTCACACGCCTAACCAGTTCTTCCTTATTTGTAAGTATGAAGTCCAGCAGAGCACCTCCCCTTGGATCACCTTTGTCAGGAATTTTTCAACAATGCACTTCAAAAACCACATGGATTGCTTGTGCCCTACTAGGTTGCCCTTCCAGCAGATACTGGGGTGGTTAAAGTTTCCCATGAGGACCAGGGCCTGTGAACATGAGGCTTCTTCCAGTTGTCTGAAGAAGGCCTGACCTATTTCTTCTTCCTAATCAGGCAGTCCATGGCAGACAGCCACCACAATACTGCCTGTGTTGTCCTCCTGCTAATCTTGACCTGCAATCTCTCCACTGGCTCATCGTCCACCTCAAGGCAGAGCTCCATACATTCCTGCTGCTCTTTCACATAAAGGGCAACTCTTTCTTGCCCCCTCCAGCCTGATCTTCCTAAAGGGCTTGTATCATCCATCGCAGCAGTCCAGTTGTGTGAATATCTTAATATATCTCTGTAATCCCAATAAGGCTACAAGACCTAATTCCCAGAAGTAAGAGCACCTCCCCCATCATGCTGTCCTCTCAGCAATTCTTTGTCTGTTAAAGTCATTTTTACAGCAATTAAATAAGACCCCTGGGGTACATCTCCCTCAATCACTTCAATCACCAGCTAAAAATGCCTCACATGCACTGCTTAATACAGCTTGTACCCGACAGGTATGAACAAGAGCCATTATATTGTCACATTCAATCCTCTGAAGCCATTAATGCAGCACAACACGAGTGACAGTGTCAGAAGCTTAGTAAGGTACAGGGGATGAAGCACAGGAAGGTTAAGGTGAAAAAAACATTTTAGGGACAGATGAGCTGAATCACTGTTTGAACAGGTCCAGACAGCAATCTTCAGAAATGCAGGTCAAGCAATCACTCAGGTTAGAGACCTAACTGAGGTTTTATTTCAGCAAACTTGACTGTTTTGCAGACAAGGTATTTTTACCATGCCATAATTAAGACACCTGGAAAATTTCTAGCATTGTAGTTGGTTCCCCCTCCCGCTGATGAAACAAGCACAAACTGTATTATCTCTGGCTTTGCTATGAGAACAGGAGTTAACAAGTTACCCTGAAGGTACACATCCCTTGGTGTTTATCCAGAGAGAATGGAACCACATGAAAGCTAAGACATAACCTACTTAGTAATTACAATTAATAGCATTTATCTCCGAGAGCTTTACATTTCTTAAATGTTTTCCAAACACTAATTAATTACTAAGGCAGGGGGAAAAAAAAAATGTCATTGCATTATGTAGAAAAATAAGTATGCTGTGATATACTAATTAATGTGTATGTATCACTGTGTTATACTCGCTGTTACCTGAGCTTTTCCATATGTATAACCAGGATGGTACATGTCATTTCAGATTGTTCTCAGCTGCTAAGGGCAGAGAGCATTTTGGGATTTTCTTTTTTTTAATTTTGTAGTCCGCTTCCTTCCAACCTAAGATGCCAAATATGGATTATTCTCCAATAGAAGCAGTGAGCTAAAAGCAAAATTTGTTTTTAAGATAGACTTTGACAAATACAGAGCCCCAGGAAGCTTCATTCTAAATTTACCAGAGTGTAACATACCATAATAGCCAAAAATTTTCACAAAGTTTTCAAAACAATGAGAAAACACACAGCTCTGTCCACCTCAAAAGGCCATACCACAAATCAAGGACAAAATTTGCACTGCATAATCACTAGTTCCAAAAGGAGAAACCCATAGTTAGTGTTTAAAAAAAAATAAGAAATAATAATTACCCAAACAAATGCCTTGAAATGAAGAAAGGCTGAGAATTCTGGAAATCATTAGAAATCATGAAACTAATAATACTACTTTTCATCAAACTATCACTGTTCTCTGACAGTGTAAGAGGAAAAAGGAAGTTTAGTTACCAACCCACAAGACTTCCAAGTGAAAATTTCATGGAAATTTCAGACAAAAAACTGTCTATTGCAGAACTTAGTCATCCAGGTTCCCAAAGAGCTTCATCTAAATTCAGGTAGCACTTCAAAAGTTTCCATAATAGTATTAAACTGTGATATTTAAAATAGCAAAAGGAGTTTCCACCCAGATCTCCTCACTGCAGACTTCTCAACAAGGTGGAAGCTCTAAAACCAAAACGCAGTTACTGTTTTGCTTGTTATCAGTGTCTGAACTCCAACATGATAAATACCTTATAAATACACTTTCCTAGTGCATCAGAACAGAACCAGGGACACTCACCATCCCCCTTCCACCTAAAGTCTTCATCTTTGCCCTCAAGAATCCTTTGAAAAAATTTGTTTCCAAGCTTAACATCAGGGTATGGTTTACTTTTGTAACTGTCATTTTACTATAGACTCTGAATTTGCAAGTCCAAATAAAAATCTAATACTTCAGGCTTGGTCTCATTAGTTTTCATCCTGCCTGACAATCTGAGGAAAATGAAACCCTAAACTGTCATTTAAATACAGAAACAGAGTATTTAGAGGAGGATTGTTGTGTCTGACTCATATTTTTAAGGACTTCATGTGCTAAGCATTTCAGTGCCCTATTTTGTGTAGGACTGTCCAAGCCTGAATTCTAATTTTAGTCTTTTGCTCATTTTGTAAGAAAAAGTTTTAGCAAAACTGACAAGCAAGAGCTACTTCTGCTCCGTTTAACCTGAGGAGGCAGACTCACAATACCATTACGATGTTAAAAACCCCTAGTTTAATTCCCTAACTCATGAAGTTCTTGGGGAAGTTAAAGGAAACACATGGATCAGCTCTCAAAAATACTTAAGGCTTAACTGAAATAGAAAGCCTTTAACATTTTGCAATATTTAAATAAAGATGCAAAAAGAAATAGGGAGAGAGGTGTTGCAACTTCTGAAGAACTCTCTACATCTTCTGGTGACTATCTACCTTCACAAGTCTTGCTCTACATTCTCCGTTTGCCAACAACTTGAGGATGTGAGCATCTCCCATTCCAGATGTATTCGTGAGGATGAAGTGCAAAGCAATCAGGTATTAGAGCGATGAGGAACATGAGTGCCCAAGACATCATAAAAGTGTACTTGCTCAGCAGAGCACCTAAAACAAAATGGGCTGCTTCTTATGAACAGGCACGGACTGCCTCAAAATACCTTTCTTGATCTCCAGATTCATGCATTATTATTAAAATACTGTTGCCTCTACTGAGCCCTCTAGAAGCACACGCACAGCACAGCGGCGCTCAGCCCCATTCAGATTAAATAGCACATAGCTTGCTGCCATCAAGGCCTGCACTTCAGCCACAGCTGGGAGACCTTCCCAGCTGAAGTCCACTCCTGTCTTTTTATAACTGAATGTCACAGAAGCCCAAATCACTCACTGTCCCTCAGTCCTCTCCTCAACTGTCACAGGGGCCTTGCACTCAAGTTAACAGTGACACAGTTGAACAAGGGCATGCTTGAAGCAGTTTGCATTAGCAATAGGACACTGAACTCCCATCCAACTCTACCTACAGGTCAACAGTGTCAAAAGATGATGAGATCACTAAAAAGCAGAGTACTGTAGCTTCCAGTAGTGAGAGAGTAAAACAGATTATCATTTAGCAACAGAAATTCTTGAATGAGGGCAGCAATAGCATCTATTTCTGTATAGTGTTATTCACCCAACCCAGCAAGACTCCAGATCACTGACTGCTGAATTTGCCAGGGCATATCCAGGAAAAGAACACTCTTATATCTGCCTCATTTCTTAAACGTTTTCCCTAAGCATCTGCTACTTACCACTCCTAAAAAGATCCTGGGATGTCTGTCTAACCTAACACAGATACTCACATGTTCTAAACCAGATCCAAGACAAGAGGGCTGTTCAGTTTTTCCATAGGCTCTCAAAGTGCAAGGATTAAAGGCAAATTAGACAAACCGAGCCCAATACTTCTGTTCTGCTTCATACAAAATCTCTTTACACATGATCCAACAACAGAAAATGGCACTTTAAGCTGTTTCACAAAGGAAACTCTCATAAGATCTCTCTTTCAATATCTTGTCAAAATCAGCATGCTCTGTGACTAGACGACTGTCAGGGTGATCTATAGCCCCTAGCTAGCACTGTAATATAAGCTAAATTGCCTGAGTCACAAGCAATGATAGAGTCATTCTACAGGAAATTGGAAATCAATTCTTGTCATCACTGTACATAACTCCTTTATCAGAGTTCCAGTTCACCAGTGTAATGCAGGGGAAAGAAGCTGGGAACTGACAATCGTGACAAGTCGAACAGTCACACACACACATATATAAGTGCAGAGGCTCTGTTTCTGGAATAGTGCTTTGCAAACGGTACGTGACAGGTGCGAGCAGCCTGACTGGGTAAAATATTGAAGGTTAATGGCAGTCACACACCAGGAAACAGAATAACCTGTAGGTGTGTTGCATCATGTAACATTAGGAGGATGTACATACATACCTAGGGTTTGACCCTGAAAATTGAGGCCATAGGCAGTAGAGTGTTCTTTTGTCCTGGTTTTGGCTGGGATAGAGTTAATTTTCTTCCTAGTAGCAGGCACAGTGCTGTGTTTTGGATTTAGTAGGAGAAGAATGTTGATAACACGCTGATGTTTTTAGTTGTTGCTAAGTACTGCTTATGCTAGTCAAGGACTTTTTCAGCTTCCCATGCTCTGCCAGGTACACAAGAAACTGGGAGGGGGCACAGCCAGAATAGTTGATCCAAACTGACCAAAGGGCTATTCCATACCGTATGATATCATGCTCAGTATAGAAACTGGGGGGGGTTGACTGGAGAGGAGCGATCGCTGCTCGGGAACTGTCTGGGTGTCGGTCAGCGGGTGGTGAGCAATTGCATTGTGCATCACTTGCTTTGTATATTATTATTACTATTATTATTATATTGTTGTTATTATTATTATTTTACTTTATTTTATTTCAATTATTAAACTGTTCTTATCTCACCCCAGGAGTGTTTCTCACTCTTACTCCTCCGATTCTCTCCCCCATCCCATCAGGGTAGGGGGAGTGAGCGAGCAGCTGTGTGGTGCTTAGTTGCTGGCTGGGGCTAAACCACAACATCTTTGCACAATGAGTCCTGACAGGAAAGAAGGGACAACCTTCTGCTAAATCTCACACTGGAAGTCTTTCAGACCTGTACCATGATATTCCTTCATAACCAAGATCAAGGTGTTTCAGAAACCAGGGCAGCAGTATCTGCATCGGCAAGTTTATACACAAGATTTGCTATCCGCAACGCTTTTGGTCAGGACTCAGTTGTTGGAACCAAGTGGTTAAGTCAGCTTTTATTACCAAGAAGGAGAGTTTAAAACTAAGGGAGGAAACAAATATCTTGATTCTAATAGCCAAGAGGAAAAAAAAAAAAAATCCAACATGATGTTGTTGTTAGAGCATGCAATCACCTTTCTGGCAATATTATTCTGCATGTATGCTCTACTATGCCTCTTTTTACCTAGACTCACCATCTAAACTCATTATAATGAAGTACGAAAATTGCGTATGTTTTGAAACAAATTACAAAAGTTCTCTGTGAAACAAACCAAAGTATTTTTATTTCCACTTCCTAAACTGTCCTGTGCAAGAGCAAACTCATCAAGCTTCCAAATACATACAACAAAACCATAGCCATTTCTTTACACAAACTCACTTCCAACTACTTAACACTGAAAATCTGGGATGCAGGAATACAATCAGCACATGCAGGGTCCAGCACAGCACGTTTCTCAGCTTAACGCAAAAGTCCTAACCTAAAATAAGGATTCCTTTCAAAATACAAATTCAAATTAAATCTAATACAAAGTGTTCCCTGAAAGTATCAGAAAATTTTCTTTCTTTGTCTCTGAGCTATTTGGGAGAAAGTAGTTTCTTCATGTAACAACTGTTTGTTATTGGAGAAACATTGAGGATTCCTCTCCATGAGAGCTAAAGAGCAGCACTCTTCTATTAAACAGAGCACAGACCATGAAGCAAACAACTCAACCACACCAGCAAGTGACCCACCCATCCACCACAATAACCCGCAAAGCCTGGAGTACGCTACAAAGAGGGGCTGTTCCTTGCTCTGAAAGCTCCGGTTCAACACTGGCTGCAACAGTGTCTGGCATTAATCAGGCAAGTGGAGAGCCAACGGTCTATCAGAAAACAACTAAGAAACTAAATGCCATCATCTTGTGTTGATTAGCTGAATTTAGTTTACATAAGCCACTGATCTTTCTGTCCTTACAGCCCTACATTCTAAGTATGATATTGTTTATATTCTTGTAACTATGCCTGGACAAAAACTCATTCATGATCGACTTTTGAAGTGTATGAATACTTTTCAGCTCTTCTGCTCCGCTATTCAGAAATATGGTTGTTTCATGCTCATTTTCATATGTAGAGAGAAGTTGGGAAGTGAATGCATATTTTGTGGTAGAATAGTTGCAAAATTTAAATAATTTGTGAAGAAAAATACACCTTTTTTTCTTTCTCTTTAAAAGCAATTAAGTTGAAATCCACAATATCCCAGAAAGATGCCCACTTCCACTGACAAAGTCTTACTGGGGTTTAAATACACTATCCACCCTTAATGATATGCCATTATTCACTAAACTATTACAAAATTAATCTGGTAGATAGAAATTTAGTCAGGTGTTTGTTTGTTTAACATCATTACACAGTTTTGAACCCATGAACCAAAGGAAAGGGGCTTTTAATTAAGGCATGCTGAATAAGAAGGGCATGAAAGCGTAACATTTAATTTGCGGAGTATAGTTACACAACGTGTATTCCTTGGCGGCAAAGCCAGCATGAGAAATTCCTGCTCCACTACACCTCTCCCTTCTTGTCTCCATTAGAATGCTGCAGTTTTCTGCTTTCCTTTCATTTGTGCTGATATAACTGGATGTTGTGATATAAGTTCATCACTGCAATGATCTGGGATATCATTCACTATCCCTGCACCAGAACTGTAATTCTTTTAATTGCTTCCAGTACAGCCCCACGAACATCCCACTGTGAAGGCAGAAAATGCTGACCTGGAAACAGAAGTGACCTGATATGCATAAAACCCAGTGGTCAGTGTCCATAACGTACCATTGCACTAATGTTGTCCTGGTTCATTATGGACTGGCACATGGTCCTAACAAATGAATCCAATATGATGCATCTTGTTTTTAACCAGCACTGCACTAGTCACTGGCTTCCTAAAGTTCACATATGAATACAGTGGCTGTGAAAGGGCCAAGACAAAAGTTCACCCTAATCCATTACCAGACTAACACTCCCAAGTTAGAGGTGTGAGCTGTCGTCTTCTCTGACGGTTCACACCTTTTCTTTTGACAGTCTCCAAGTCAGTCTGGAAGTCCCAAAAAAGATTTCAGCTATCACAGAAAGAGGTGCAACATTCGTGCCACTGAGGAGTGGCTGGCTCTAAGTAGAGATTTTGTGTCAGCAAACATTTCATTCTTGACCTGCACTCTTAACACACACAGAAATAACATCCTTAGCTACCAAAAAGCACCAAGGTTAAAGAATCGGTAAGTGATGATAACCACAAATGGATTCTGGAAAACCTGCAGAAGTCTGTAGAGAATGAAAAATCAGATTCTAACAGTAGAAGTAGACAGAACTGCAATATTGTAAGCATCATTATTTACACTGAATACTGTATTTGCAGAGTCCTTCAAAGTTCATAACATCCTGCAGTGTAAAGCCCACCTAGTGTGAATCCATAACAGGGAGCCATAAGCGTACGAGCCAGTTGTACTGGCTCAGCACTGAGAATCCAGAAAGATTAGCCTCTACCCACTGAGCAGTGTACCAGTTCTGCCAGCCAGCAGTTGCAAGCTTATAACCATCTTGCAACAAGACAAAGGCAGAACAGTAATGCTTGCTAGTATGTATTATGCACACAGACAGAAGGTACAAAGTGATCAAAAAAGCCTGTGTTAGAAACAGTTCAAGCAACAAGGGGTTATTGCTCATGAAAAACTGAAAAAGCAGCCAGTGATGTTAATTATATTAATTACTGGATCCAATCCTCTTCCCTCCTTTCCCTTTTTAAACTGAGGCTTACTTTACAGTATCAGTTAAAGAACCCAGGAGTGAACTATGCCCAACAAAAGTTTTGCAGGTCATGAATCTTCTCCATAACTGCCATCATAACCATGGGAAAATATTTTATAGCTGCAATAATCACCTTTAAAGGAGATTACCAGAGTTAACAGCCATGATTGAACAGTAACTGGTCCCAGCTTTGTTTCAGTTCTTAATTTAGACACTTTGTTAACTGCTAGTTATTGCTGAAGCACAGTGAATTTTGCCTGGTAAATCATTTTTAAAAGTGTTTCTCCATATATTAAAAGGCCTGAAATAGAGGTTAGGAAAACCAATAAACTTAAAATTATGGAAAGCCACAGACACAGAGAAATATTTTATCAATGCACAGCATTGTAGTGAGACACATCCCGACATGAAAAAGTAATTTGCATGTTTACTGATGCATTGTGGATATTTGTTCAAAGCCTTTAACATAAGCTGTTAGTTACGCAGCACTGATTCATTTAAGTTCTGATGACTTCTCAAAGTTTTAATTAGTTCTGAGAAAATGTTTTATGTAGGAGTCACAAGTCACCATGAAGTAGACCTTCCCCTCCCTTCTTTCTGTGACTCAACCTCATGGGAAAAGTCCTGCATATTAGACTTGGGCAGAGAATGACAGGACTCCTTAAAGAGAAAGCTGCAGCACTTCCCTGGCTGCCACGGAGCACCCTGAATTTTTTAGCACCCAAAGTACTTTACAAAGGCAGCAACATATTTATCCACATTTTACAGATGAACCCAAGCCACAGAAAAATAAAGTCATTTCCTATGGACTGATAGCCATGGTAGCATCAAGGGGGAAAAGGAATAAGAAAAAAAAAAAAGACAATGTAACACCTCTAGTACAGCTGGTTTGCTGTCTGCCTCCATCTCTTTGTGCTTCCTGTTCAGAACACTGTATACTAATTCTGTGTTCAGTCCTGAGGGATGACTAAGAAAACCCCAGTCTATTGGAAGTGGACAATTTTCTCTGAAGTTCTACAGTACTGTAGAAGCACATACTTCAGGTTCCTGGTTTTTTTGCCATCTCACTGCCTTCATTCCAGTGCAGTTCTATGGATGGTGTTGAAAGCTGGCTTCAGCATGCGTGATTTACCGAGAAGATGGACTTTCTGCAAGCTTCAGTGTGTTAGTCATTTTCTTATTCTCTTATTTCACCAAATAAAGTAATTGGAGTGTATTCTTGTGGCAATTCAAAAGATGACATCTCTGAAAATTGCACCTACCAGATGAATTAAATAGAACAAACCACTCTCAAATGTTTAAAAGCCTAGCAAGTGCACTTCATACATATGCTTTTATAATCTTCTACAAGATCTCTGACATTTGAGTAGCATCCAATTCTTGTTTCTCCATTTGCTTTTGTATTTCCAGTTTTCACTTCCAGATGGTGATTAGGACTAGAGCAGCAGAAGGGAGAAAAATAGCTCATGTCTTGCTGCCTGTGGCCTGGGTGAGAGGGGAAACATAGGATCATCTAGCAAGAAATTGCAATGCTGCAAGAATTCAATTTCTGCATCAAAACAACTGAAATACTGTAAATCTGTATAAGCAAGCACCCACATTTTCAGATGCTTATCCAGGCTGAACTAAACCTCTGTGTTCTGCCATTACTGTTAAAGATGACTATTCCAATAATTCATACATTTTCACAAATTGAATACTTAATGATGCTGGAAAGCTCTGAACAGAGGAAGAGTATATCCCATGACAGAAAAAGTGAGTTAGAGGTTTCTTAGTAAGTGTCTTTAAAACTTTTTTTGTCTGAAAATGTGCATCTTATGTTGGCCACAGGAGCAATTATTTACAAAGAATTTGCACACTAGCTGCATCACTAAATGTATTAGCGACCTCAGCACAGAGGATCAAGAACTCCTCCTTCACCCTCTCTTTTCCCACGCCAATGCAAAGTTTCTTCAGTTTTTCTTGGATCTGTCCCGACATGTCTCATTGCTTGCTACTACAAGATAGTTATTACCAATACAATCCTGGTTCTATTTAGATCACCTGCCCTGTAGTTTAACAGGCGATTCTTGGATACTGCATTTCCAATCATACAGATTAGACCAGGCATTTCTCTGGTCCCATTTATTGTTATTAACATATAATATACAATTTTCTTTATTTACCAATTCTTACTCACTACAACAGTGGCATGCTTCTTTCATAGAGTGATTTCAAGCATGCCTTTTAAATAGTGTAAGTCTTTTTTCCCTAGTGACATAAACTTAATTCAAATTGCAATGCGTAGAAAAAAAATCAGTGTGATCATGGGGTTTAGTCTATCCTACAATAATCACATCAGTTCAGTCTTTGTCATATTACCATTTAGGAACCTGGCACCCCTCCATCTGTCTAGAACAAGATGCTGAAGTGCTCATAGCCTGTTACATCCAAGCTAAATCAGCATGACTATGCAGACATCAGCTATTTGGTTCAAAAAGTTTTCTGTGGGTTTTTACCTCAAACCAAATTCTTTTCCCACATTTCCATCAGCAGGAAATCATTGCTATGACTTCCAGTATGGAATCACATAAAATATCTATACATTGGCAATATTATTAAAAGTACTACTATTACATTCCCTAAAGAAGATGTTTAACATTACCAGTTTATCCTTTAAGCCTATTCATATGATTGCTGACAGACTAATTATTGTACCTGTTATTCCTAGGGCTCCAAACACAATGAACCCCCACTTTGAGGGGGGGGTCAGCTTATGTTTCTGAAACTCTTCTGATTTCCACACAGATTCCACAGTCAGTGTATGAATGTGGCAGAGCAGGTGCTCTACGTGCTGGTACAGTGACACTTGTAAAATCATGTTCAGCAAATACTGTTTGACTTGCAAAACACTTGCAATAGAATATGTCTTTTTAATCTTAAATAAAGATGACTATTATAATCCGGACTCAATAATTCTTTACAGTTCTGCTACTCTTTGGCTGAATCTATGCAAACAGCCTGCCCTTGTGGTTGTATTTGCTAATTTGCATGGGCTCTCTCAGTGCCTTCCTATCTATTTTCAATAAGCCAAGCGACCAAAGTAGTGAAAATCCTAAATCAAAGTGAAAGAAAGCAAAGAGATGATAGACATCACCAGTTTGAAAGAAAAATGGAGAAAATTCCATGTGATGCTTCTTTGTTACCATAGAACACCCAAAAATTCACACAAATACATTGTGACAGGAAAACATACCCGAAGGAAGCATCTTTTGTCCAAGCCCTGAACTCATTAAGACTGATAATAAACACAGTCTAACAGCAAGGTTATTTGATGAGCTGATAAACCAAGAAACTAAGCATTCAACAGTCATCCTCTTGGCAGCATTCCCCCCAGCCATCATAAAGAAAACCCAATTGGACAAAACCATTTGATGGCATACTTACTTGAGACATAGTAGCACTGCAACAGTCAGTTAAGAGAATAAACTTCCTTCTGCAACAGTTAAACTATAACCTTCTTAACAATTACCTGGGTACTAGCTGATCCTTTACACTCAACTTGGGTTGAGATATTTTAAACAAGTACTGACTGCTCACAGATAAACCCCTAAAGACAGTTAAAAGAATTCAGTAGGGATGCAAAAAGCTTAGCTGGGATATTTAACTTACTGCTGAGATAGCCAACTACAGTATACCGGGACACTGCAATATCCTTAATTATCTACGTTCCTCTATCACTGCACTGTGCTCAAGAATCACACCCCAAAAAATGGTGAAAAAGCCACATGTGTAACTGAGCCTCACCTGCTTGCATCTATCAAGTAAAAACAATTATTTAGGACCTTACTCTGCTTATGCAGCTTTTCATATTGCTCTGCTAAAAGCAATACGATGGCAATTACTGAATGCCATCACAGGGCTCACAAACCACTAAAGAAAATACTAGCTACTACAATATGACAACACATGATGCTAGTTAAACCATTCACATTTACCAACTAGTAGCACACAGATGGTCAATTGTTGAAGTTTGCCTGATGACTTGCTTGCTAAGCCACTGTAACATAGTCACTCAATCTTAGGAATAAACGGTAAGAGTTCCCACTGAAAAAATCCAGGAGGCTTATGTTCCTAATTGCTTTGGATGCTTTTGATTGTCAAGCCTCAGTAGGAGTAGTGTTGCTCTGCGATGCTTCAAAGCAAAGGTACCATGTCTTTTCCTAATGCTTCTACACACGCCCTTTGACACCATGTGTTGCATCTTATTGCTGTCCCGCAACCATCTCCTGGCAGTTATTTACTTCTGTGGTACTTAACCTGTGACTTGGACACAACACACTGAGGTTTGCAGAGACTAAAGGAAGAATACCAAACTGTTTTACAGGACACTTTCCCTCTCCATATACTGGAACTGATTGTACGCACACACCACAGTAGTACAGAGCTCTCAAAAGGTTAAGATTATCCCAAATTCCCCCTAAGAACTGATGCTGCAGCGCCAGCCATTCTTCACTGTGGGTCTCGCTCTGCAGAGCGGGAAGCAGTTTTCTTTCCACATCGCTGCAAGTCATGGCCAGGAGTCCCAAGTGACACAGCACTGCAGGGCTAACATTGCTGATGTATCTAGCTAGAATGAAAGCTCAATAATAGCCACGTCAAAAAGTTTTATTTACTACAGTGAGGAGAATTTTTGTGAAACCACAGCACCATCATCTGGTAAAATGCCTGCACTGCTTTTTGCCCTTATTACCAGATTATTTTGAGCATAAACATTTTAATATTTATCTCAGCATCTCACAGGGTTTTACGCTATAACACAACACATTTCATATAATTATGTTTAGAATGAAAAAAGTAATTTTCTCAGTATTCTTTTTACTGTTTTGCCACTGCTTTCCCCATCTTTCTAGTGCCAGTTCCATTTAATTCTTCCTTTTCTGTCAGTCTCACAGGAGGGGATTTTCAAAAGCAATAGATCTTCAAGGGAGTTCTGGAAAAATCCCTCATCCAGAAAAATACAAATAAATCCCTAACCAGCTTTGCTAGTACAGCGAGACAGATAAGCATAAATCCAACTATGGCTCAAATTCAGTCTTTTTACAACCTAAAAAGCCTATTAGAAAAGACCACTGATGGTTGCTTTACTGCATGTTACCTGTACTATTATTTTAAAATATTTCTTAACCGTTAAATTAGAGAGACATTCCTGCTCAGTGAAGGTTTAACTCTGCCTCCCTTGCAATCAAGTAGCATATGATGACTCCATCTACTACCTCATTTTCTGAGGCACCTTATAAACCTGCTACAGGAGAACAGCAGAACAGAGCTCTTGCCCAAGAGGAGAGAGCTGAAAGCACACATTGTTAGCCAGAAGCTGGAAAATCAGATCATAAAGCTCCTCAAGTCCCCTTGCCCTAAGCACCCCGAGGGACAGGAAACAGCACTCTACTTACAACTTCTACTGCTTGACCTGCCATCCCAGCTCCTCAGCCCTCCCTCTGCTCTTTCCCATTCAAACACACACTGTTCACATCCATATCATGGGACAGAAAAGCAACCAGGGAATTTTCTCATCCTGCACTAACAGAACTCAGAACTACTACAACCCACCTTCCTGTCCTCAGCTTTAGCATACCATGTATGCACAGTGTTCATTGTACTCTTATTCTGGCTGAAGAGCTGACCTAGACCAGCTCATTGCACCTGGTGCTCATTACACCAGGCACAGTGCACACAGTTACTGGTAATCTGTCACTCCCCCTTACAGTTTAGAACTCAAAAGAGACAAAACAGGGAAAGAGATCCACCTGCACAGCCAGCATGTCCCAGGTCTTCCACATGCAAAGGCTGCCTCCTGCTTCCATTCATGACATCTACCAGGTTGCTGAACTTTGGTCCTCTGACCCAGCCTCTCCCAGCACTGAGGCACATGATGTGCTAGATGGATTTAGTAGTCCAGGTCACCACTAGCTTAATGACCTCCTAACAATGCTGTATTCAGTATACACTTACTCTGCAGTACCCTTACGATTCATGTATAGCACTAGGGCCCAAAACAGACACATGAAATGCGACCACCAATAGCACTAAGTCTCCTCCACTGTTATTAAATACAACCATATAACACAACCCCTTGAATGTATGCAAACATACTCAGACACAGGGTTTTTACAGTCATCCAAAGGATTTAGATGTATTATTTAAGTTGAACTTCCTAGCTACTAAACAGGTATTACTTTTAACAAGGCAAAAGCAGGATTCAGACTTTAGAACATCCTTATAAACACATTTAAAAAAAAAAAAAATCAAACTTTTCACATCTTCAAGAGTTTGGCAATAGCCTTCATTTTAAACTACAACTCCACCTGGATGCCTCCATTCTCTAAATAAAGTACATGAACTAATCTCTATGTCTTCTGTAGTCATTACTTCTGCTGCCCACCACCACCATTCCCCCTAAAAAAAAGTTAGGTTAGCCAATACCTGAGCTTTGCATGCTACTGCTTGAAAGAGGGGGATACACAGACCCAGCACTGTACAGAGCTGGAGACAGCATGAGGGGAAGTAATTTATATACATCTGAGACAGGTTAGAAGTAGTCTGGCCTTTCAGTTGTCCAGCAAGCCATAAGCAATTGAACAACTTGCAATACAACAAATCTAAACCATGCAGCAGGCTTTTGGTATCTGTCTGGGACACATCTGAAATGTCAGATCCTCCTAGTCCACTGTCTGCTTCTAAAGGCCTGATGAGGACTTTAAGCTGTTCAAACTTCCTTTGCTTTCCTTACTTGACATGCTACCAGAACTCTTGCAGAGCAGGGGACACAGCACAGTGCAATATACCTCGTGGTACTGAATCGCTGGAGAACTCAGCCCAGGCATCAGAGTTTGATGAACCTTAATCACAGAGGACTTGGACTGATGAGCAGGGACTGCATAGCTTTGAGTAGCTAATGAAGTTGCATTGGAGCATTTACCAAGTGATTTTTAAAGTAAACATCATTGATTTCCCTGCTGTGAAACGTAGCACTTAAATGATGAATTCAGAAGTGGCTCAGCTACCTGGTCCCTGGGGATCAGGGAGGTGCCAAAGACAGTAACCTTGTCAGTCACTGCAAGCACTGCCATCTCTGTTGTCCATCCAGCTACTGCCTCCAGCTGGATTTAAGGACCATTTCAATGAAACAAAGCAATGACTTGAGGATGTCAGTCTTCCATCCTGGGGGAGTGTTCTGACAGCCAGGGTTTTGAACCATTACAGTGATGCACCTCTCATGTTCAGAAGACTCGTACTAGGAACCCTCCTTAAAAGTTTTAACAAAGCCAATATGCTTCAAGAAAACGTTTTTTGCATTCTAAGCAGCCAGCATTTTCTAATGTAAAAAAAAAAAAAAAAGTCACTGAAAAGTTCACAACCAGCTCCAATTATTATCCTATTCTTCTGGGCACCTTGGGGGAAAGTCATTTCATTGTGTTTCAACAAACATGCTCAAACAAACTTCCTCTACCCTTTCCTTTACTTGACTACTCTGCTTTTGTGCAGTCTCCTCAGTCGGCAGCAGCTCAGTTCTCCCGTGGCAAAGGAACAAGAGAACCGCCTGCGTTTGCTAACCGTGGAAAGTAACACACACTCCCCTGCACTGGAAGACTGGGCTGCTCTTGGCAACTGAAGACATTTTTCAGTTCCCCAGCCAGAGTAAGTGTTTGCAGCCATTTACAGTCTCACTCCCTTTTCCCAAAGGAAATGAGCTACAGGACTGTTTTTCCCCACAACCACTGCATAGTTCACAGTCTCTTTTGAACCCTTGCACAAGTGGGCCACAAAGGCCAGCCTATGCAGCAGTTTTTCAGAATGGATTTCCATTATTTCTTGTCTCACCTGAAATTATGTCAAACTGTCTCAACTGAATTATGTCAAACAGTCAGAAACGGGGCTGGTTGAAACAAACAATAGCCACACAGAAATCACACCCAAACCAGACCCAGATCACAAGCTAAGGTTAACAAAAGACAAATTGCTGCAGACCATTACTTAAGTCACAAAATAACAAAGTCAGTTAAGCCCCTTGAGAGTAAACCCACTGATGGAGAAGACCATAAAAATACAGTGCCAAAATATAACCGTTGCATGTGTGGGTATTTCAATAGATGAACACTCTATAGTATCTCAAAGATTTGTTACTGCTAGCCAGTAACCCAAACACATTTAGTAATTGAACACAGTTAGTAATGCAGTTAGGAGCATGCACACAAGAAGACTATGCTGGCACTGCACAGCTCATTGTTTTAGGTCACAATTGACAAGACTCCACTGACGCAGATTAAATACAGCTGTAAGACCCAAATGGACAAGATGGACAAAGTGCTGGGGAAAAGAAACAGAAGAATGTGAAATTCAGCAGTCATATGTTATTCATGAAAGACTATTTAGTGAACATTTCAACATGCGTCTTTGGTTATTAAAGGAAAAACAGAACATACATCTAAGACTTAAATAAAAATTCGTTAAAAATAAGAAAGTTGTGCAAAAGAGCTACTTATCTGCACTAATGGCTACTAAGAGATTGTCTCTATCAAGCGCTTGTATTAAGTAATAGCCACTGTCACGGTACTTTGACAATAAATGAAGGATCGCTGAAAACTTTTAGTGTTGCAGTGCCTCTCCTGGACAGATTTTGGAGTCTGCAGGCATTTATCTCAACTCACTAAAGCAAGTACAACTGTCTTTTGCTATATCAAAAACTGAAAAGCTGCCAGCAACACTTATGCATGCTACAGAAAACATTCTGCATGACTTCCATCTGGTATTCATCAATCTAACTGGATGTAAGGATGGCATATGTTAGTGTTCTCCCACAGCCTAGAGAAAGTAATCATCTTGCCCTCCTTGATGCAAACATCACTTTTTTTTTTTTTTTTTTGCATCAAACATTTTTTATTTAGTAGTTTTTAACATGCTACAAACACTTCTGTCTAAAAAGGAGGCCTTCTGGGCATTCCAACTGGAAGTACCAGACCACTGGATGGTGTTACATCTAGTTTTTCAAAAGCAGAAGTCTATCTACAATCAAATCGAAGAATCAGGCTACAGAGAAACCTCCAGGTGGTTTGCACCACTGAAAGACACGTGCGGCTGTCACTTTGCCCACACAGTAGAAGTGACCCTTTGAACAAAACCCAAAATTCAAGCACACTTTGTTTTCCATCATTAGTAGTGTTAAATTTGCTGCAAGTCTTAAAACCACATGGACAAGCTAACTTTTTTCCAAGACTAAGGCAATAAAATCCCAAAGCAGATTTTTATTTCTTTTTGTTAACCGATATTTTCTACCATTACTGATAGTGTAGACCCTCCAGCCAGCTTTGTTACACAAGGAAAATAGCTGTGTCTATGTGAAGTTAACTGCAGAGATGATGTGTGTATTTGCTAAAATGTGGACTGAAGGTTTAAAGAATTAACACAGCTGCATTTCTAAGTACAAAGCAAATGGACAAGCTAGCTGACCTCTTAAACCCAACAAAACAAAAAAACCCAAACAACCAAACCAAACACCCACAAGGGTTCACGTTTCTGACTGATAAACCACTGCTACAGAGACAGTGTGAAGTAAAGCCCAGTGAACTCATGGCAAGATTCCCTTCCACATAAATGGACACCAGATCAGGTTCCAGGCTCAGAGCATGAACACAGAGCCTGCTTTCTCAAGTTTCAGCTAGCAGATGTGTAGCAGAGCTCTCTCTGCCAATGAGGCACAAGCTTGGGGTTCAGGGGTTGTTTTTTCTCATTTCTTATTGATTTTGAAACTATTGCTATTAAATAAATTAAACAACAACAACAAAAAAACCAACAATGTTGGAGGAATAGACAAAGGAATTCATCGACTATTAAAAACCAAAGCCAGCAAAACAATTCTCAGTATTTTAGATTCTATTGAAAACAGTCTTTTTTTCCCCTCACAACTATTTTCTTTGAATCTAATGTCCCAGTCCTGCTCTCTGCATTCCATGGTATTAAACTCCTTGAAAATGAATGAGAAACACACAAACCCAAATAGCAAGCTGAGAGCAAAATTGTACCAACTACAGGGAAATATAATAAAGCTTTCAACATCAGCAGCCAAGAACAATCCAATAAGGATTATTTCTAGTGCTTTGCATTTCACAAGGAAGAAGAATAATTTTTCACCAGCATGGCCAGAAAGCATGGTATGGAGGGGGCACCAGCATGGAAAACCTGATCCAGATAGTCTTTTCTGGCCTTTCCCGCCTTCCCAGAGTTAACCATGTATTTATCACTGTGCGATATGCTTCAGACGCTTAAACACAAATATTTGTTTTTGAGAAATATGGACTCTGCTGAGAGACTAGACTGGCAAGATAGAAACCAATTTAACTAAGCACATGCTTGCAGATCACAAGGAAGTACCATACAGCAGACACCTGAGCAAGCTCATTCTGTCTCCTGTTACAAGCTCTTCACTCCCCATATAACTCTTGTAGCCCTTTTCCCCCAGTCCCAGTGTGAATTCATCCTTCTCAAATGGCAGCTCATAATTTTCCAAGTACATTTTAGATAAGGTCCTACCAACAAGATGGACAATAGCGTTATTATGGCTGACCTTTCTCCAACTTCTAAATAACATAGGGGGAAAATGTTAAGTATCAGTCTTTTCAACGGAGAATACAATTGTTTGACAGAAAATTCTCACAAAAAAAAAAAAAAAGGAAAGTTGCAGCCATCTCACTGCCTCATTTGGACAGAATGAGCCTGCTATTGGCAGATGAAGGTGCAACACCTCCTAGGAAGGAAAAGCAGAAAAAATTACCTTTAGTCTCCCACCCTCCAGTCTACTCCTTGCTGAAAGCATTACTGTAGCGGGGGTGGGGGGGAAGTAGAGAGTCATATTTTAAGGGCATGAGAGAACATAAAGTCTTATCATGTAAAGTGTGACACACAGCTTCAGCAGTGTATTCCTGCAACAGGAGCATAACCCTGGTTGAGCATGACTATTTCTTTTAAAAATAAATTAACTTAAACTCCTCAGCAAAGGATCCCCTTGTCTAGAGGGATGTCGTTCTAAGGGTCAGCTATGTTCAGTGATAAAATTTTATACCAAATTCATAGTTTCAATACAGCAAGTTTCAGACTACATGTCACTGAAAACCACAGGCCAATTATAAGAAGATAACAGTGAAAGCCATTTTAGGAGGCAGAGCCATGGCCATATTAATTACCAGCATCCATATTTCCCTAGGAGGTTTTTTTTGTGTTTATTGTTTTGTGGCAGCATCTGTTGGTTTTTTTAAAACAGCAAAATCTTTAACCATGACAAGCATCTTCAAAAAGCACAGTTACCAAACTGCTGGTTCAGCTCAAAGCAATGCCTCTAAGGGAAGAACACAACCATCTGCAGAGGTGGGGTTGCACTGCTCAAGTACCCCCTCTCACCAGAACCCAGGTGACGCAGATCTTGGCTTACCACCTCTCTCACAGCCCCAAGAAGTCTTCCTACACATTCTCCTCTTCTGCATTTTTAAAGACTTACATGCATGTGAACTTGAGAGAAGGGGTCGAAAGGTAATTTTAATACAAAGGTGGGAGTCTTTCATACATAGATATCTTCTATAACCAACTTCTCTCATAATTCTGAGAGGAAATCTATACTGCCTATGTTTAGTTTTACCATATTAATGTTTTGGAACAGAAGAAACAATAGTTATTGATTTCAGTTATAACTGCCCATTATTCTGTTTTCAGCAGGACGTAGTTCAGTAAAATGAATAGAAACAGAAGCAATGTTTTATAGCAGTATCATATTAATGATTCAGAGACTAACCTTGTCTTATCCGAGCTGTGAGCATCAGCAAGCCAAAAAACACAAAAATGGAAGATATGTCCTCAAGCTGCATATTTAGTCAATCTATTTAACACGTACTTTATTTTTATATCATAACACTATATGTTCAGTTGTGCACTCTCTAGAAGCAATTAAGTCTTAATAACTTGACACCTCGCCATGACTCTCTCCTGTTTTGCCATCTACATTTTACATCAAGCAAGTAATATAAAAGTGAATAAAAAATCTGTGAAGGTCCTTTTAACCTTGACAGTCTGTCATATTGTGAAAATCAGAGTAGATCAAGAATTGCTCTTATTTTTCCAGACTTGCCTCTCATCCAAATACATTGATTTAAACATTTACATGCCGATTCATAATTTATTGGAGCATTTGCAGCTCATACCATAAATACAGGTCTAGCCTGCAGGAAAAACAATGACTAATAGTTGAAAAAAAGCATACCAATTAGTCATCATGAAGTACACCCATGTTCACTGCTTGGTCCTCAGGTGCCAGTAAAGTCCAATAGGGAAGTCTGACATCAAATAGGTCATCCAGAAAAATATATCACTTTCAAATAGCAATAGCAGTTAGATCAGAGAGTGTGATTTTCTCTCCTGTACCAGGAGACTTATCTTTAAAGAAGTTCCCAAAGATTTGAACCCCTTAAGGAGGCTGATGGGGAAAAGCTGTGCTCCGAGTTGTGTTCCCACCACTGGGACATGCTGCATTCTGCTTCAGAGGACCTGTGCCAGATTGTATTTTCTCATTCCAATTTCAGTGTTAAGCACAGAGACAAACACTGGAGCCAGCAATGCTGTCTCTCAGAGGAGAGTTGTTGCTTATCTACCACCCCGTCCTTGTGTAAGATGGGGATCCCGCTCTGGCCATGTTTGCAACTCAACTCTTCCCATCGTAATGAGAAGACCCTGTTTCTCTCAGCTATTTCTCCTGTCATGATGTGGCAGCCTTGCCAAATGCCATTCAAAATTTGCTTGGGTGCTATCTTTGGCATCTCTACTAACAGACTGTTGATCCTTAGATTAACAGGCTAGAAAACACAATCATCTCCTCACTCAATCAGGAAGCATTTGCATGTCTCCAGATCGGGCTTACTGAAAAAGCCTTTTGCTCCAAGATTCTGTTCATCTCCATGGTCCTCCTTTCAAGAGACTGTGCACATCCAGCCTAAATCCAGACTTTAGAGATAAATAAAAGACTACAGTTTGCTTATGCTCTGTAGACTTACAGCAACATAATGCATTTTGCAAATAAAAAAAATTCAAAGACAAGCCAAAGTAGATGTAGATTTACCTGAGGGCTAAGGGAGCCACAATGTCTTTTCTTTCCACTTCCTCCGCCTTATTATTAATATCTGGCTTAGAGTATGCTACATGACATGAGACAGCCATGGTCAGAGGCTGTGCGATTATGCTTTTCAGATGAGGACTGTGCCTGCTTCAGTTTCCAGTCGCATATGGTCACAATTAACAGCTTGATTTGGAAAGGCATAGGGACCCTGGAAACAGTGCATCTGGAAGGGGTTCCTCACATTAAACCATCTTTCTATTGCACTGAATGAGTTTCATGTTAAGAGTTTTCAGTGTACTCTCTAGTAGTTCAGGTGACATTTTTCTAGGATTTTACTACAGAATTTTTTTTACCCTTTTCTGGAAGATCAGGAATTTATGGAATTTGAGATATGGCCTGATCAGTTTTTAAGTCAAGTCCCTTCTCTGGACAAGTGGCTAGGAAGAATGTAAGCACAGAGAGATTTGGTGAATACCAACAGCCACCACTGTTCAAATAAAAAGCATGTTGTCTTCCTGAATACATTATACTAAATCTGCATGTAAATGAGAAATGTATAAATAGAGCTGGGCATTAACTGACATTAGTGTGGGTTTGGTTTTTTTTTTTTTAAATGGGGAGGAGGCAGGGGATGTTGTTATTAAAGGAGTTAAACTCTAACATCTGTTTTTAATTCTACCAGCTTATTTGTCTGTTTATACCTACAGGCTTTCAAGACATCATTCAACACTGCTAATTAAAGCTGACAAGTTTTGTTCACTGCGATGCTTTCTTGTATCCCTGCAAGCCACTTACTCATGTCAGTGCTGTCATTGCAGGTGACACTGCTTCTTGATGGAGAGATGACAAAGGGCCAGAGTGCCCCCACAAGGGATGAGAAGAGGTTCACCTTCTCCCCTGTCAGATAGCGGAGGGAAGAAGTGATGGATGGCAGTGACCACTGCTCTGTCCACAGGCCTTTGTCTCATCTCCAGGCTGGGTCAGAATCCTCCAATTTTCTACCGTAGCCGACTTAAAATACAAATCCATAGCAATATTCTCTAGCATATTTCTAAAATACCACAGAAATGGGACTCCAATTTAATAATATGATACCAATTATATTTGGAGAAGACATGCCATGTTTAGACGCACTCAAACACACATTCTGGTATTTCTTAGCAGTAAGAACCCCATCTGCATTCATGCCCTAAGGAAACTTGCTATTTGTGCTTCACTAAAAACAGCACAATGCTGACTCAAGAGAGTAGCAGTGCATATGCAAGTAGTCCATGCCTACGAAAGCATTTGCAGAAGTGGCTGATTTGGCTCAGATAAAATGACACACCTTATGGAAGAAGCCACAAGGACAAATGCCAACAAGTTTATTCATTGCTTCATATTCTGGACTTCAGATTTCATAGATCCAGACATAGATGTTATTAGTTATCCATTTACATACATTGTTCTTCAAAACAAACAAACCCCATGCCATCCAGAGAATACTGGTGGAAGGTCAAACAAGCAGGCCAGGGACAGCCCATTATAAGAGCTCAGCCTCTGAACTCTTTGCATCATATATACTTTTCATTGTACTAAGCATGCTATTACTAATGCAGCAGGCATATGGGTGATCGCCATGATCTACATTGGGATAAACAGACTGTGAGACATGCAAGGAGGAGAAAACCCAGAGAGGTAACAAGTCAATCAGTAGCTCTGCACATTGTGACTCATTCACCTTTTGCCACACAGAGATTTTTTTTTTTTTATTATTATTATTATTCCCCACATAGGAGTTTCACAATTAGAATAGACCTTTTTTTTTTCTTTTTGGAATGACCAATGTGCTTTCAAGTGTATTTTTAAAGCTGTTTCTGTCTGGAAGAGGCCTTTTGTTACATAGACATACAGTGCTTACTACCTGGGGGCCTGACTCCCTGGGTGAGGTGTCTAGACATCTCTGCAGTAGAAATAACAACTGCACAGCCTAGCACTGTATTGAATCCACTAGTGTTAGCATCAGGAGTAATTTCATGCCCCAGGTTGCCATAATCAAACACATCTATTGCATGAAAATTATCCACTGCCAACTTGAGTGCAAAGCACAATATGCCCAAATTATCTGGGTTCTCAAGATCAACTTTACCTCCTAAAAGACTATATTAAATACCACACATCATAATGTCATCAACACTGCTTCAGTCACTCCAAAACTCACATGAAATTCAAACAGATCTAAAAATCCACTTTGAGGAGAGATGGACTTAAATCAGGAATGCTAGCTTTGACAAGTAATATTCCAACAACTACTGCACTACATGCTAGGAATATAAAAATTATGTATTCCAAAGACTTTCACAAAAACAGATTAAAGCACTTCTCAATCCTCTAAGAAGCAAAAACAATCATAAAGAAAACAACTGTTAATTTAAGCCAATTTTTAGCTTCATTTGTCTACAGCTACACTTTCATAGTTCAATAGACAAAAACATTATGACAGATATGCAAATCTGATATTTTCAGACAGGAAAGGTGAAATCGCTATATATGAAAGGTTGAAGTCTGATCTTTAAAAGAAGCCTGCAGCTGGTTTCTGTCATCTTTGTTTCTCTCCTTGATTCAATAAGCAGTCCCACAGCTTAAGGAAAATTATGATTTTGTCCACACGAGGAAAAGAACAACAGATATCCCCGGACTGAGCCAAGAATTCACCTTTTCTTTGTGGGAAAACACTCTGGCACTTCTTAAAGCGAAAAAGGAGAGGGGGCAGAAATTAAAATTAAAATAGAGACAGATTTCATATTTTTACATACAAAATTTTGCAAGTAAATAAGGAAAAAAAAAAGTAATCATACACAAGTATTTCCCACCAATTCAAACACCTTTCAGTTTGCTTCCTGCTTGCTTTCCTCATCTAGTCTAGCCTAGTATTGATACTGCTTTTCCATAGTTACTTAACTGAAGTGGAAGATATTTTTGCAACTGCCAGTTTTGCTCTGCAGAATAGAAGGAAATATTCTTTCTTCTTACTTTCCCTCCTCACACTTATAAGATGATTGGTTTATGGTTTTCTCTGGCCTCAGGTCTAAGAGATACCATTTATCTATTCATGCTACATTCCTCAGGTCCAATAGGCTAAAAGCACATTAATCTTCTTTAAAAAAAAAAAAAATTCTTGTATATATCTTACTCTACTCGTTTAGGACACTGAGAGCCTCTGAATTACTCTTTCAAAGATAAAACTTTAGATGCCACAGGGTGTCACACCCTTCATTTGTAGGGCTGTTAATCATCGAAACATTTCTCTCACTGTGGCTCTGCTCTGTCACATTCCCTCCTCCCAGCCAGTGAGCTGGAAGGCTCTAACAAAATAAACTCTCCAAGCACCACCAACCAGCAGAGCAGCATCAGCATGCAGAAGCGTGGACAAGTACATCCACTAGCTAAAATTAAGCTCTCCAGCCACCTTGGAGACTCAAGTTATCCAGCCTGCACCACAACAAAACCAAGTGAACAGGGCCCAGAGTATGAAGTCCATAACACAAAACCTCAGGAGCGCTGATAGCTCAGACCCATATGTGAAGGTACACAGCACATTCACATACAAACCTCAGAGCGGATTGCTATGAGTATTTCCATTAAAAAGAGTTAACAGTTGCAGAAGAAGTTCCTTAAAGAGATCTTCTTGAACATTTAAAGTGTATCAAAATTAACAGTAACTACAATGTTATCAAAAAATCCTCGCAAGCAAAACATTCAATCTAGAGGAGGCAATAGAAAACCAGCAAAGCACTTCTTCATCCTAGCAATGCTTTGGGGATGTGAATGCTCTGCATTTTCTTTTTAAATGTTGAGCTGCCTAATTGAAATGCAGCTCATATAGCACCCAGGCTTACTTCTGGATCACTAAGAAATTGGTCCGATTTGAAAATGTCAGGATCTGGTTAGCAATTCAAATGACCACAGTGGTAATTACGGCTTCTCATGTTCCAGCATGTTGCACTGCATCAAAACTGACACAAATGCCTGGTTTTATAATATCACAGCATGGAAATAAATGTCCAAAACGATATGAAAATGTACTAGTAAGAGATTAATAACTGTTCTTCTAGGAAGAAAGATGGCTCTTTTCAACCAGTATATTTAAAAAAAAAAAAAAAACAACCTTCTCTGATAGCATCTCTCCTTGAGGGAAACTGAATTATATTATCACTCATATAGCTATAATCATTTCTGTCAGCACCAGTCAGAATATTTGAAGGAAAAGAGGAGGAGAAACAGGGAAGGGGTTGAAGGAAAAATAGTGCAATCTTATAAATAAGTCCAGAGAGATACTACTTAAAGGTTCCCCTCCAGCATTTTGTTCTCTCTCCCACCCAGCAGACTAGAACATATTTCAAGTGTTTTATTTTGATCATAAAGTGGAGGAACTATGTGGATAGGGAGCAATGCATCATGAGCGATGTGCTCAGCTCTACAGTCTTTGGTACCAATGTGTCACTTTGAAATATAGGCCTAAAGCAATATGCATAAGGGAAACTTTTTTCTTTTTCAGGGGAAAAGGAGGAAGAAAGGTCTTTTGAAATCTAATGTGCCCCCAGAACTCTGTTTATGAAATTAAATAAATAAAGTGATGTCTTTAGTAGTTCTCTTGTGCAGCAGCCAAACCACATACCAGAGTCACTCAGCTGCCTCCTAGCTACAGAATGGTTTAAAACATCAACACTTGGTACTTCTGCCTTTTGCAAAAAGTATATGGGATGGAGATACCAGTCAGCACATCCCATGAGAAGCTAATGCCCTATTTTGTCATCTGACAGATCACACAACACACTCTCTCATCGTATACATGACTGACAGCACAACGAATAGCCTGGCTCAGTGTCCTCACAGCTCAGCTTGAGCCCCAGAGGAAGGCCCATGTTCCTCTGCAGTCTCATATTTTCTTTCCACCTGGCTAACAGGTTGGGTATCCATATGTTTATCCATGAAGTTAAGATTGCTGTTTCACGGGGTTGGTTTGTTTGTTTTTAGCAGTACCTACAACATTCCCTGTAATTCAGCAAATAACAGGGGGCACTGCTGGAGCTACGGGTCCCTCAGCATACTACCCCATCATAAGCTGGTACTGATGCCAAAAGGAAGAGTTTTACATTATCCATGCCTCTGGTTTCTCTTTGCCACTCCACCATCTTACACCAAGATAGATGTTCTTGAAATCACCCTGGGAAGCGGATCAAAGAGCTGACAGAGATGACCACCCTGATCAGATGAACCAGGAAGGGAGAGCAGAGGAGACTGCTGGTTTGATCCACTTTGTCCCATGGCTCATGCTGGCATAACATAGTTGGCCCAGGAAAAAGATAGATCGTTCAGAAGCAGTGTCTTCTCCCATAACAATGCTAGCTTAGGCCAGAGTAAAACGTAACAAAAGTGAAGCAGACAAACCAACAAGAGAGTTACTAGCCTCAGGAGGCATCACGGCCACTTAGAAAAAAACAGACTCAAATACATAAGTTTCTTCCTTGCAGAGGGAAGAAACACTCTGCAGCAGACAGTTAAGTGCTCAGTACCATGAGACACACAATCATACACTGATGCACCAGCATCTGCAAATAAGCATAGAAAAAACCCTAAAGGAAAGCAAATCTCTAGGTTCCCATCTTATCATACGAGGCCCTTTAAGATTTGGATTCAGCATCGGAGAGATGTCCTCATTTGTCATTGCCTTTGTGACTTACAGCACGCCCTGCCTCAATTTCCCCAATTCTAAAACAACTGTATGCATATTTTTCTGCCTTAATTATGTACTTTAAGAGAAACAAATGCCAAGTCTTCTCTTACAACAGAAGACAAAGTATTTTCTCTATTGATCATTTGTGAAGCATAGCTGCCACTCAAACAGCAGTAATCAAATTTAGTGAAGTTTGCCAATATACAGGGAAATCACAGCTGGAGAAGCCCCTGCCATGTCACTTCTACTGGGCAAACATGCCAAGAACTTGAACCCTCAGGTGAGCAGACAGTAGACATGATTTTAAGACACGGTCAAGTGACCAAAACAAAGCAATCCACCAGCCTTCCTACGCTAGGTGACTGAGTTAATCCTGAGTTCATTTCCCTGCCTCAAGTACAAGCACAAGTCTTCAAGGAATGCAAATTCCACTAAGGAGTTTAAAATCATATCCTTGAAGAAATACAGCTTTCACTATTGGAGGTGCAATAATCATATACCTTTTCCTTAATTAAAGCAATGTAGCTCAAGAAAGATTTTGCGGGAACTAGCATTTCATCTAGCTCATTATCTGGCAAAATTCATTAGGCACATCTTTACTTTTAAACATGTGTGCATATTTTATCTGTATTTTCTGTAAAATTTCACATGCACATGAGGTGCAAACAATATGCTGATGCACACCAATGTCCTGATCCAAACTTCCAAACCATCACTATGTGGTTTGACTGGACTTATTGATTGGACTTCAAAGAGCTCTAAAAAGGAAATGAAAGGTATTTGCATGCTGGGAGGAGACTGCAGCGTATGGTAAGCAAGCCCAGATGCCAAAGACTTCCCTGAGCTTCAAGTCCTCTCTCACTAGACACTACATAAACTCAGTTAGCATCTGTTTTCCTCAAACTTATTTACTGCAAATGCCACTTCTCACAGTATTTTGAATCCAACTTCTATGTCATTGAAAAAATAACCAAATTCAAACCTGTCATTTACATTTAATGAGAACATGACAAGAAATAAGAAACAACACATACTGAAAACGTTCAAGACTAAGTGCCATACAAAGCATGAATCAATTGAGCAGCAGGAGAAACTGGCTGCCTACCTTATTTCTCCCCAACTGAAGAGGTGTTAATACTCACTATCACCCCAAGAGTGTTTTCCAACATTTTCAGAAGGAGGTAAATTTTGCAGAGAACTGTTAACTTTATAGCTGTTTCCAGACTTGGGAGGAAGGGAAGTACAGCCAAAACTGCAAACTAAGGCTCCAGCCTCGCAAGGTACAGCATTATTGCTATGCTCAGCCAATCCTTTCATACTGTCTCAGCAAGAAAATAATGTCTTATATGGCATGACACAAACCGCTATGAAAACTTAATCTCTGTGGCTTAAAAAAAAATAATCAAAAATATGCTAACCAGTGACTACACAGGGGAATTAGTGAACTACTATTCCACCACAATCAAAAAACCCACAAAATTTTCATCTAGGTAAAAATCACATCTTACACACTCTGCAAACATATTACTCACTCTTCAGATAGGCTTCTTCTGTCCAAAAATCAAGGCCTTATTCTACAGCTGGGATATCATAACATATTGATTGAAGACAATAACAAGAAACTTCGGTGAACCTATTGGACTACACAGGAGGAGGCATGCTCATCTGGCACAAGATTATTTAGAGCATTTCTTGTCTTTAGAGCATGGGAAGTAAATTTAAAAAAAAAAAAAAAAGCAGAGTAATCTGGAATCCATTTCTGCTAGGAACATTTTGGTGAAGAAAGGAGTTCATAAATTCATACTCAGATAATTAACCAGTGCATGGAAGTTCACAACAGATTATGAGATATCTACATGCTCTCCAATTCTTCTTCTTCCACCTTTATTTTTAGAAGTAGAAGTAAAAATATTTAATCTCAGTTTTGAAAGATATTCTCAAAGTATTAAAAAGTAGCAAATCTCTGCTGGGTTAACATTTTTTTTTTCTATTTTCAGAGTAATTTTCATTTATTTCATTTGTTTGTTTCTGTTATAGTATTTAAATTGTCACAATCGGAATCATCAAATTATTCCTCCCAATTTCAGTTCTTGGAAAGAGTAAGCAGAATGTATTATTCAATTACCAGGGAAGGCTGGTCACAGATCAATGTCTTGGCAGTTTCTAAGACTTCCACTTGGGAAAAGAGACTGAACAGGATAGAGGCAGAAAAACCTAACCAACTGAAACTACCTCTGAGAACACAATTTTAAAATGGATCTCTCTGCATCAGTATTGCGATATAAATGCCTCACAAAGATGTTCAAGCAGGCATGAGAGAAACAGGAGCACAAATTTATGAAGGGGAGGTGACCCGGTCATGAAGGGTCTTGTTCTGGTCCCTCTTCCTCCTATTTTAGACCCTAAAACTCAGTGAACTGGGTTTAGTGCACTAAACTCAGTGAACTGCTAAGGCTTTAAATAAGGCCACTACTTCTATACAGAAAAAATTCTCTTTGGTCCTTCCCTATTAACAGCGCCCTTGTCCCAGCCTAATAGCGACGTAAAAAAAATAACTGCAGAGTTAGCAATGGATCCTTTCAGCTTTGTATGAAGCTGAACATACACAATACTACATAATATTGTCATTTAGACCAACAAATATGATCTTACACATTTAAGTACAAAAAAAGAAACACACTGCTTATGTAAGAGATTCTCTTTCTATTGCTAAGTGCCAAAATCTGAGCTCCTTCATTCAAGCGAACTGCCACACTCAAGACAGGACCTCAAAGCTGACAGCTATGCGCAGCAGGTGACCCTAGTACTCCCATTCTGATCTGTAATAATACACTCAGATGTCTATCACCATTATTTTGTCACCAGAACAGGAAAAAAAAAACAAAAAAAACCCACCACACCACAAAACAAACTTGTAATTGGAAATAAAATATCTCCTTTAAAGAAGTTAGTCTTGTGTAAGACAAAACCAAGTGAGAAATTCTGAGGCTTAAACTATAACCTGTTGGAGCAGAGACTTTTTCGATATAAGCCTCAGCATAAAAAGGGCCCACCAGGTAACATAGGCTCGTAGGTGAGTTACAAATAATAATACTAGTAGTAATTAAAAAAAAAAAAGCAAATAGGCAGATTGGATTCCCAGTGGATGAATGCAGTCTAACAATTTACAAAAAACACATGTTTGAAGTCAACTTCAAGTAATATGCTAACAAGAATTATGTGCATCTGTTTCATGCTCCCTGAGAATAATGCCATCAAGACTGAATTCAAATGTTTCAAAGCTACAGAGAGCCTGAGCATGTCTTTGACTAATTAAAATTAACCACATTACTGAGGTCACAAGCTTACCCCTTTGGACATTAGCAACTTCTTGCTAAGGTCACTTCATCAAGCAAAATAATGAATGTCTGTGTTCAAAAGGCATGAACAATACATTTATTTAATTAACATATTACTGGATTGAGGGAGATTTATGGAGTCATTTGAATTTTGGAAGACCCACAATAGCACTCTTCAGTCATAATACTATGGAGACATAACAATATGCAATAAAATTTAAGAAAAAAACAGGTCAACACTAGAACCTTAGCTGAATTATTAATAAGGCTAAAATAGTGTTTGATATGAAAGCAACCTATTTTTACTAAAGAGTATCAATTAGCTTTCATTTTCTTTAAAATTCAAATAAACAGAAAAAAAAAAGTAGATTTAACTCTGGTTTGGATACATATTACTGAGGCTGTTGCATCTTCCAAGTTCCTTATGTAAATTACAGAAATTATTTTCCTAGGCCTAACATAAAAGAGGAGCAGAGAATCAGAACTGGTCTCTAAACAGAAAGTTCAAGGTACTGCAACAAGTTACAATTTTTCCAGTCTTCATTTTTCTATAATATAAAGTGGGAAAATTAAGATCATGATACAGAAAATAAAGATTAGGATTCTCAGACTGCACTGTGCAGAAAACCAGATTAGCATAGTGATAATGGATTAAAATTCTGAATCTACCAGTAACTCTGCTATTACCTCAGACAGCACCTCCACCAGGAGGTGCTGGGAAAGCTCAGCCAAGGTGAGCAATCATCATCAACTGTCCCTGCACCAGCAGCTCCACTTCTGAGTGCAATCGGTTCCCTACCAGGAAGGGCCTCTGGGTATCAGTGCAATATAAATAAATGTTTAGGAGAGAAACTGACTGTTTTAAAGACCATTATTTCCTTTGCAAAGCATGGAAATCCATGCTAAAGCATTCCCCATGGGATCTGTTCCTGTCTGAACATGGATTTACTCACTGTGTTCCAACTGTCCCACATGACTATAGGCAATTTTTTTTTTTTTTTAGCATATTGACACTAACAGACTCTGAAACCTACTAAATGAAAATAACCTCCTTGTATCACAAAATAAAACCCCCTCATTTTACCAGACACTGATCTGATTATTGTATGAATAAAGCTAATCAGTGTAATTACACAATTTAAAAGTGCATGCTGTGGATCCACATATCATCACAGACAATACTTCTCTAGGTGCCGGCTGTGTTTCAGATTTGCTAAACTAGAGTTTTCTGTGAAGTTCTTTTTTAAAAAAATACATTTGTTTCAAATTATTCTTTCGAATTCAGTTATATAAAATAATTGGAAGAAGTTTCCTACTATTTGCTTTCCAATCAGAACATTTTGTCAAACACTTACAATTTTGAAAATGAAGCACAATAATGTCATGAATTGTGGTGCTATGTCAGCAAAGGGCTGGATTTAGAAATCCAGAGTCCCGGTCAATTGCCCCAAGAAAGCCAATCAGCAGTTTACTAGATGACTACAACATGGACATTCTACATTTTAGCATTAATATATAAGGCTGCCAGAGGATTCTAACCATAGAAATATTGTTCAGGTTTTTTTTAAAAAAAAAAAAAAGTAACCCATGAGGTACCCAGCAGCTTTATCTAATTAACCAGAAACAGATCAGGATGTACTACTGTCACTTCTATAGAAAGCATTTTAAGAGAGAAAAACAAAAGGGTCAGTGTGATAGCCTCTTTCCTTTTATGCCCTGTGGCAGGAAAAATTTGATCTAAGACTTTCCAGAAATTCATTGACTACGATCTGGGAATTCCTGCTTTACCTTTACCCAGTTAATCCAGCTCTGAGCTGAAGTATCAATAACATTCTCTTGCATACAGATTCAGCAGCTCTAGGTTGAAAACCACTTTGACATTTCTGGCTTGGTATCCTGCCCTCAACAAATGCATTTGATGCTCATGTATAGCCTCTTGGCTGCTTGCTTCCACAGCCATCTGTCAGGATGGCATACTGCCTGCTTACTAGGTGATGTGCCAGTTTTACTAGGGCAGCGATGCCAAGAATAGGTGGTTTTAAATGCACAGCCAGCACATTAATTCACTGCCATCTTGTCTGAATGCCCCTCCTTCACCATCTCAATGAAGGCAAGAGTAGCCACACAAGAAGAGGCCAAAGGTCGATCCAGAGTCCTCGCTGATTCCTGACACAGGTCATTAACACATGCCTTAAAATGAAACAAGAGTAGCAAGAGCCTAACAATTACAAAAGAACCTGCTCATCAAAAGCCTGGAAACATTTCAGCTGAAAACATGCATATGGGCTTCTCTGCAGAAAGTGCTATAAACCCTGGAGTGAACCCTCTCATTTAAAAATGAAAATGCCTCAATGCTGTTTAACATGTAAAGCAAATTAAAGCCACTCCAGCTCTGACACAGTGCCTGTATAGAGAGGTTTACCACATTTAATTCAACACACAGTTGAAATTAATTTGAAACAACTTTTCTGTGTTGTTTTCTGTGTTTTCTTATCTCCACAATGGAGACAAGCTTTAAACTGAACTACTTTACTGCCAGAATATGATTAATAGGGATGTAAATACAAATAGTTCTGTAGCTTCATTTCTGTGAAGGTTGAAACCCTGAAGAATGAATGCTAGTGCTTAATTTTCATGCCTGTCCCTCATCCTAATACAAAACACTCAAGAGAGAAACCACCTGCAAGACTGAAGACTTCACTGTATGCCACAGGTAGGGAACCTTTTGACAGAGGAGGTCACACAGCCCATGGTGAGGATAGGTGCACGCTCCCACAACTGCCCCAGCCCATGACAGAAGCCGGTTCCACTTGGTAACAAGGAAGATGTTCTTCCATGGGATCGGGAAGGACTATAAATCACTTCCCGCTCACGTTTAAGGAATTGGTGAGGAAAAGAGCAGTGAAGAAGAGGTTGCAGACTATAGGAATTGTAGTGAGAGGACCTGCCCTTGTGCCAAGTTTCACGCCACTGCTGTTGCTGAAGCAATGAACAACCAGGTAGAGCGTGTTATCCATTACACGCCTGCCTAGCCTCAAAGCCATCTGACACACAGGCTCTATATTGCTGGCACAGGCAATGCACGTATTAAAAAAATTAGCCTCAAGGCTAACGGCAACAACACAGGACAGATCAAATCACACAACATTAAAAAGCAAAGCTGATGGAGTTCCAGTACACACATGGGGTTCCTCTGAGGAGGCAAGATCCAGCCAGCACACATAAATACGACTGACCTTTTTTGGCAGAGAAGAGAGTTTTGTAAATACATTTGATTTCCCCAGTTATATGGCACACAGAAGTGCCAATTTTGAAACACATTTGAACACTGAGTGCAAAACAAATGCTTTCCAGCTCTGAATTAGGAGTTCTATCCTATTTGGACAAAGCCCATTTGGGGGGGGGGGGGGGGGGGGGGGGGGTGGAACCACACACCACAAACCAAAAACCACACACACACACAAAACCCAAACCCAAAAAAACCCCCAAACACCTCATCCTCATTCTTCTCAGACCCCCAAAATTACTTACCTTCTCTCCACTTTTCCTTATGACTTCATCTTTGTTTCTCTCTCTCCAGATCTTTCCTCCACTCTTACCACCACAAACTCCTGTCCAGCTCTTAGATAACTTAAGGCCAGAGTTCCCAAATACAATCACCTATGTTTGTCAAGTCAGCTACAGCAAGCTCCCACATAGACCTGTCTGTTGCACCAGAAAGAAATGCTGATTTGAGCCCACAAAGTCAGAAACACCAGCTAGTGTAAGTTCACTGACCTCCATGAAACTCTTAAGAGGATTTACCACAAGAACAAAACAATGCTGATTTCTACCAGCTGAGCCCATCCTCTTCTGACAAGAGGGGCCAGTACTTCAAATCAGAGGATTTAATGTTAAATAATATCAGACTACTTAGCATTTGCATTATTAGGTGCATTAGCAAACTATATGCATGAGGCAAATTTCTTGTTTATTCCATACAGTAATTGCCATTATTTATAGATGTTTCAGCTTCTTGCTACATATAACTGAGCATTAACTAACACCACTCAAATGCTTCAAAGGCATGTCCTATCATAATTTATTTGTGAAAGATACAAGAGCTGTGAAAAATGCCTTTATATTTGTAGTTCTAGTAATGAAAAACCATTTAAAGTCTTGCCGCAATTGTTTATGCTTTTGGGCAGCAGGCCAAGTATACTAACTTACACCAGCCATTTTTAACACCCTCACACTTCCATAGCATCACCTAGACTCTCCCCTTCATGCAGCCAGAAGCAGGCCCTCCACAAGGTCCCTTGCATATGAGAGACAAGGGACATACACGTACCCTTACTTGGCAACTAAGTTGTTTTTTAACAGAGCAGAGGAAGAAGAGGTCCCACAAGAACAGCCTCAAGTTGTGCCAGGGGAGGTTTAAGTTGAAAATTAGAAAAAACTTCACTGAAAATGTTGTCAAGCTCTGGAACAGGCTGCCCAGGGAAGTGGTTGAGTCACCATCCCTGGAGGTATTTAAAAAAAGACATGTAGAAATAGTGCTTAGGGACATGGTATAGTGGTGGACTTCGCAGTGTTAGGTTTACAGTTGGACTCAATGATTAAAGGTCTTTTCCAACCTAAATGACTCTATGGCACAGCAGTATCTCTCTTCACCTGCTTTTGACTGGTGCATTAGAGAAGACAGGAAAGGAAAGTCTCTGGGACTTTCCCAGATAGTTCAATAGCCAACCAGGGCCATTAGCAGGTGTCTTAAAACCAGTCAGGCTCATCTAATGTGAAGCCAATACTAAACTGTGCTCTTGAGCCCTAGGATAAGGAAAGCAAATCATGGCTTTCTTCCCCCAGCCTTCTTCTCAGCTCTGCTCCCAGATCTTTGATGCAACAGCACTGACCTCAACCCACCTCTGACAAGAGGTCAGTCATGGGATTTTCACTCACCTCTTAAAAAGAGGCAGCAAAACTCTGATGCATTCCTTCCAGTGCTGCCTGCTCAGGAAGAGGCCAGGGTACTCTCCGGGCCAGAATATGTTTTTCATTCAGTGCATGCGTTACTCAATTTGTGCATATAGTTTCCTGCAATATCTGTATTTATCTCCCATTTGAAAACTCACTGCACATTAAGCTAAATTCCTTCCATTCTTGCTATTTCTACACTATAATTACATTACAGATTTCATAAGCTAAAGCTGTGAAAAGCAACAATCCACTCTATTTGAATGGGAGCAGATTACACTTGCTCAAAATTCTATAGAATTTGTTTATGTTTGCGTGATTTGCAAACCGCTGTGGGGAAAGAGGATTACTGTAACCACCATGTTTGTTTGGTTTTTAAAGTGCTTGTTTTTCCATCATGTAGCAGATAACATCTGTAGTCATCATGCCTTAGTACACTGAGCCTCCAAGATAGATAATTATAGCAGAGACAGACAAGATAAGGCTTGTTGAAATATGTCAGCTGATGCATTCCCCTGCAAGCACAAGAGTCTCCAGTGCTACTGTTTATTGGTACCCTGCTCAATTTAGTTTCTCAAGCCCCAGAAAGACAACCTCCCACCATTTTCCTTTGAGACCTTTAAGTTTTCAGAAAATTCCCCTCGCTGTCCTTTCCTCCTCTCCCCCCCACAAAAAAAAAAATAAAGAAAATTTAAAAAATTTCAATGACACCTTCCTTCTTTTGTGCACTTATGAGAAGGAAGCATCCCTATTCTGGGAAGAAATGGCAGAGTCCCAGGTCAGACAGGGACTGAGCTATGTGTGCTCCCGAGTCAGAATTCCACTTCCCTTCTTGCTGAGGACTTCCCACTCTTCCTTCCACATGAGGGAGATGCCTTTCCCCATCACCTGGGGACCTGGGGCACACTGATCTTTAGGTGACCCTCTTACTTATAAACAAGAGCTTCAGAAACCCTGCCTAGCATTCTCATTTCATGGAGCCATACCCTGCTGCAGAGGTTGGCAAGGCTGCTGCTTGAAGACTCCCTTTGAAAAGATTACATGTGTGTACTTAGGATGGAAAAACATCTGTTTGCAGTAGCATAACCCCTTGCAAAGCATCTGTAATCACATTACCCAAACTGGAGTTTTAAATGAAGAGCAACAAAAAAGCCCACCAAGAACAAGTTCCAGAATACTGGATTATTTCTAGATACCTGTTTTCTTGTATGAAAATCAGACTCATTCTGTCAATTGATGTCCTTCAAAAGGGTTAGTACGGTGCACACAAAAAAACCCAACCAACTTTGATAAGCAGAGTTATCAGAACAAAGTCACACTGGTGCTGCAAAGTATGCAGAGCTAAGTTACACAGAACTGCATGTCACAACCTGATACGATAGCAACCAAACCTACAAAACACAGGTGCCACCACACTGTACAGAACCAGGGTATCTATTAACCCTACAAGGGTGAGGGGGAAAAAAGTCACTCAAAAGGATGTATAAAGCCTCTCTGTTCAAAAGGTTTAATAAAGCAATTATTGAAGTATGAACTAAACCCACCAAGTATTAAGAAGGCAAGTCACTTTTAATTGAACACAAGCAATTTTTAAGAGGTCTGCAAAGCAAGCGCAGTGTGCAACAAGCTTATTATTGTATCTAGATAGGTCTCTAAATGTGACACACAGCTAAACAATGGAACAACAGATTCCTGGTAGAACAGAAATGTGTTTCATATCTCAAAAAAAAAAAAAAAAACCAAAACCACACCACAGAGAAAAACTGTGAAAGTGAACATCTTGGTTGCTGTTCAGAGCTGTTTGCAATGGTGTTGCAAATAGGACTGTCAAGGGGCAGCATGACATAAGGCATTTTTCTGCAGATCTGTATTTTGAGAGACCAGAAAGGACCCCAAACCACTGCACTATGGTGATACGCTGTAACACAGAGAGGGCAGCAGTTTCAACATTACAACCTGGAATACCTGTGGGTCCATGACTGCAAACAACTCATGCTAACAGCAGCATCTTTTCAGTCAGGTATGGGACTTCTGTCCTCTATGCTTTTAAACACCTTTGTTCTTACTTGTACTCCTTAGAAATTAGGAACAATGATTTGCACCTTCCTGGACATAACTGACAGCATAAAATGTAATAAAAATACAATAAAATCTAAAACCTAGCATTGATGGAAGCAACCCAGGAGAAAGCTGCATTACTTTGCATGGCAACCTGCTACAGCTCCTACCTATTATTCTGTTCATGTCTTATTATGATGATTTGGATTTTGCAGTCTTTTCTTCAAGGAAATTCTTAATATGAATGGTCAAAAGCTAGTGAAAATACAGATTAATTTATAACACACAGAGAGAATGTTCCTTCTAAGTAATATCTCCAAGGGCTACATTTTCACTTAGACACCTCATTCTTTCCTGTAGAGAACCTGAAAACTTTGACGAAACATATCCAGCCCCACTGGATACATTTGGGCTTGGAAATACCATTTCAGTAATCATAAAACCATTAATACGAGAAGAACTGGTATTACTACAGCAATACCGTGCTGCCAGAAGTAATTGTACATTAGTTAGTATATAGCCTTTGTAAGAAATATCCACATTACTCTACAAAGTGCCTTTTTAAACATAAAAATTAGGCTTTTATTCCTCCTTCTAATACCAAAAGTACAGGTCTTTGGTACATTTTAAACAGTTTAAAAATCAACTCAAATTTCCCAGGGTTTTAAATGACTTCAAGCTTGACCCAGCAGCTGGGCAAGAAAGTAGAAATTTAGTAGCTATAATTACAAGTAACTTTGTTAAAATAAATGTATGTGCCTGGAAAAATCTAGCATCTATTTCAAGGAACATCAGCTTCGAGTAGGCATTAGTCCAGCTATCCCCAACACCTAGCAATGGTCAAAAAGGCCAGAATTGAGAGCAATTTATTGTCCTAAAGTATCTCCTAAAAACTAAATCCCCAACTCATTCTGCATATAAAAATATCAGCACTGGGAAAAAAAAAAAAAAAAAAAAAACAAAACCACACCACCCAAAGCCCAGAAAAAAACCCATGCATGCATGCATAGATGACCTTTTGAGTTGAAGGTAGGATGAAAGTATAGCAACTATCACCACTGCTGAATATTACCAAAGGCAGCTTATTGTCAATTCATAGCTAATGTTTAAGCTATTTTGTGGGCAAAAGCAAATGATAAATTACATATCTAGAACACATTACTCCCAGGTTCAGGGCTGCTATATTCAAAATAGCTGCTGCTGGACAGAAGTCAACTATGAAAGTAAATATGTTAATTTTTATCACTTCCATATTCTCAACTTACTTCAAAACCACTTTTCCAAACCACCCAAATGTCAGTCAGCACAGAAATGAACAAGTGCTTCAGTCCAACTCTGACAGGTAGCCAGTTCTGCCATAAAAATCAGAACTTTTTCTTCTTTCTGTAGTAGTCACTATTTTGAAAATAAAAGTCTGTAAGAAAAAAAATGACATGTCTGGTTAACAGAACAAACTAAGGGGACGTGGAGTGGAAAAAAAAAATCATTAACAAAACTGTTCAAGGCGAGATGGGAGGGGAAGGAAAGCTGGCTGGCTGGGGCTTGTTTGCACTTTTTTCTTGGTGAAACAATGCCAAAAAAAAGCCACAATATTAAGATGAAAAAATAAATGTCAGCTGGTAGCTTACATTTTAAAACACAGCTAATCTAAATCAGGGTGGCATTCAAGCTAGGAAAAAGTTTCAATTCTCTTATTCTTTCAGCTGAAACAATTCATGGAAGTTGGCACAATTTTTCCAGACTGGTCTAAAATTATACTATTTTTGATAATAAATAATCTTTGTTCTGCCACTGCTATAGTTTCTTAGGTGTGTAAATATCCTTCCTAATATTACCTCCATTTAAAATGCATCCCTCTAACAGGCTTTGTTCCCAAAAACTCATTAAGAATTCCAAATTAGTGTCACAGGGATTAACACCTACATATGATGAAAATGAATTTGTTTATTCTGTGAGACAGGACACCAATTTATTGCACACATTGACTTCCTAAATTTAAAGGAAACATTCTAATTTATAGGACAGAAGTAGAAAAACCCTATCCAAGCAGAAATTACCAGCTGAGTAAGGGATTTCGTTTATTTAAGATACTGTTTCTGCCATGGCTTCTCTCCAATTGCCCACCAGTTTAGTTTTCATGTTTTAACCAGTCCAGTTTCCAAAGTTGGTTTTTGGTTTGTTTGGTCCCCCCCCCCCCCCCCCCCTTTTTTTACCATAAGTAAAACTTAATATATGCTACAGCTAAATGACAGCAGCCTCCTCAAATGACAGTCTCATTTATCATTAGATCTCAGGGATCCTTGAATCAATCTAAACAGAATAAATCATTAGCCTTTCCTACTCTAAAGAGGCTAAACAAAGCCATTCTCAGCTCAGAAAACAGAAGACAACCATGAGGGCTACTGTAGATATTCAGGATGTTGGCAGGAATGGCCCCAAAAGTTAGCAGATCTACAGGTTCCCAGGGCCCACACTGCTGGCTGTTCTGGGGAATCAAAGTCTGCTTCTCATCACAGGAACTGTTCAGTGAGTCAGATCCTGGTCTCACATGGCCATAGCCTTTTCTGTACACACAGCCTCATTCTTTATCTTCCTCATTTCTGCATCTCAGATTCTCTTCCTTTAAGGATGTTAAGTTCCTCCAAGTAGAATATGGTTTAGCTCTTTTAAAGCAGAATGAGTATTTCATACCTATGGGCCCAAACAAATTCCTTAATAATTCTGTACAGATAAAGGAAAGTCAAAATGCCAGAAGAGATTCAGTATTTGCGACAAAAATTCTCACGCTACATTCAGCCTAACCCATACTGGGGTACAGGCCAGCACATAAATAGTTTTAATATCTTTTAGTTATAAATCAAAGACTACAGATATTGCAATAATCTTCTACGAAGTTTTCAGGGCTACCAAGTGCTCAGGCTGCAAATGTTGCAAAGGGGTAGATGAAGTAAAACAATAGGGGCTTTTAATCCAGCTGAACAAACACCAAACCCCACAATCCTCATGGACTCTTCATATCTATCATTTCACATAAAAATACAAATTTAAATATAGAACAAGAACTTTCAACATTACAGAGGTGACAAAAGTCATTCTTCAAGGAACAAAAATCAGTCCCTAACAGTAAGCAATTAGGTAAAGAAATTTATTTTATACCTTATATTATAGTTAGGATAGCCACACACTCTCTTGTGAGCAGGCCCCAAGTTTGCTCTGGCCCTGCTCCAAGCTAGCTGGAAAGCACGTAACCATATTAGCCTAGCACTAAGCACAATCTAATAGTCCTTGTCTTTGACTGAGGCTTATCATCTCAGCTTCAGTGTGAGCCAGCTCAATAATACAGTTTCCAACTCAAGAGTTCATCCACCTACCATTGGCCCAATCTCATCTGCCCCTAGACAGAGCTCTGATCCAGATGAAGGGCAGGAATTCCTGGACAGAATCCTCTAACAGGAGCCAAACTTGCTGCTGATGTACATATTGGTTATGGACAAGAACCATCTCGCCAGCTGCACGTGCCCTGTGGCCTAATGCTTGGATGCGGCCAGCATCTAGAAATACTGGACAAATGCATTATAACAGGGGATACTCCTGGATGGCAAATCTCTCCTCAGCCTCTCCAGTAAAACTATACTTGAAACATGCAGCCAGAGTAGAAGGCAATAGGAACTGGCCACAGGTCTAATTCTATGGTCACTCCTGTTCTCCTTTAAATCTGAACCATCTATCTCAACTTACACAACAAGACAAAATTGTGAGCTCCAGGAAAGCACAGTTGCAGACTATTGGCTGCAGTGCCAGGAAAGGTCATTTTGCGCTTCAGAGAAAGGGCTTGGAGCACTTTGACAGTCTCCCACATCCTGCAGGGTGGATAGAAATGAAGGCTGTTCCCTTTTAACAGTTATTTTTTACTCTATTAGGATACCTTCTCAGCACCTTTTTTCTTTTCACATACAGTGTTCTTTTCAGGAAGAAACAGGTAGCTGAAAGACCTACAAAGGCCGCTAAGTTTAAGATACCATTCTTTTGTATCCACGTTGCCACTAAGGCAAGTGGTTTCCTGCACCATAACCTTCACACCATCAGGAAAGCACTATCACCACAGATGTCAGTGCAAGGGAAGGCCAGATGGTCTTCAAAGCCTGGATACAACACGATGCACTACCAGCTCAATAGTGTATCATAACTGTAGTTTAAAACACAGGCTCCTACATTTTGATTAAAAATCCAGGAGAGTTGACCAACAGATTTAGAAAAAGAACATAGGATGGAACAACCCAAAAGGTTGAATGAACTCTTCTTCTTGCCAGGGGTGGTGTACAGCTTCCATGCAACAGCTGAGGATGGGGAACTACTGCCTCTACAGACAGCAGCAACTGTGTTATTGACACACTGGGGGTGGGAACGAGTTGTATGCTGCACCAGACTTCAAGAGAACAACATGGCAGTGGAGACACCACCACCTCAGATTCAAAGATCTGTCAATGTGCCCTGCAGGAAAGCTGGCAGTTTCTAAAGGACCACAGCAGGAAACCTGCTGGGAGGATGTACACATAACTCCTTCCACAATGCAGATTTTGCAGCCCTAAGAAAAACAGCAGGGTTTGCAAATTTACTCCATTCAAATAGAATCATAGAATGCTTTGGGTTGGAAGGGACCTTTAGAGGCCATCTAGCCCAACCCCCCTGCAGGGAGCAGGGACAGCTTTAACTACATCAGGTTGCTCAGAGCCCCATCCAATCTGACCTTGAATGTTTCTAGGGATGGGGCCTCCACTACCTCTCTGGGCAACCTGTTCCAGTGCTTCACCACCCTCATTGTAAAAAATTTCTTCCTTCTATCCAGTCTAAATCTATCCTCCTTTAGTTTAAATCCATTATTCCTTGTCCTGTCACAACAAGCCTTGCTAAAAAGATTGCCCCCATCTTTCCTATAGGCCCCCCCTTTAAGTACTGAAAGGCTGCAATAAGGTCTCCCCACAGCCTTCTCCAGGCTGAACAACCCCAACTCTCTCAGCCTGGCCTCATAGGAGAGGTGTTCCAGCCCTTGGATCATTTTTTGTGGCCCTCCTCTGGACTCACTCCAACAGGTCCATGTCCTTCTTGTGCTGAGGGCTCCAGAGCTGGATGCAGTACTCCAGGTGAGGTCTCATGAGAGCAGAGGGGCAGAATCACCTCCCTCGACCTGCTGGCCACGCTTCTTTTGATGCAGCCCAGGATATGGTTGGCTTTCTGGGCTGCAAGCACACATTGTTGGCTCATGTCCAGCTTTTCATCCACCAGTACCCCCAAGTCCTTCTCTGCAGGGCTGCTCTCAATCCCTTCATTCCCCAGCCTGTATTGATACTGGGGGTTGCCCCATCCCAGGTGCAGGACCTTGCACTTAACCTTGTTGAACCTCATGAGGTTCACACACACCCACCTCTCCAGCTTGTCCAGGTCACTTTGGATGACATCTTATCCTTCTGGAGTGTCAACCACACCACTCAGCTTGGTGTCATCTGCAAACTTGCTGAGGGTGCACTTGATCACACTATGTCATTGATGAAGATATTAAACAGCACTGGTCCCAGTACGGACCCCTGAGGGACACCACTTGTCACTGGTCTCCATGTGGACATGGAGCCGTTGACCACTACCCTCTGGATGCGACCATCCAACCAATTCCTTATCCACCAAACAGTCCACCCATCAAATCCATATCTCCCCTATTTAGAGAGAAAGATGTTGTTGGGGACTGTGTCAAAGGCTTTACAGAAGTCCAGATAGATGACATCCATTGCTTTTCCCTTGTCCGCTGATGCAGTCACTCCTTCATAGAAAGCTACTAGGTTGGTCAGGCAGGACTTGCCCTTGCTGAAGCCATGCTGGCTGTCTCAAATCACCTCCCTATCTCCCATGTGCTTGAGCATAGCTTCTAGGAGGATCTGTTCCATGATCTTCCCAGGCACAGAGGTGAGGCTGACAGGTCGGTAGTTCCCAGGGTCCTCCTTTTTTCCCCTTTTAAAAATGGGCACAATGTTCCCCTTCTTTCAGTCACCAGGAACTTCACCTGACTGCCATGACTTTTCAAATATTATGGAGAGTGGCTTGGCAACTACATCAGTCAATTCCCTCAGGACTCTGGGATGCATCTCATCAGGTCCCATAGACTTCTGTACATTCAGGTTCCTCAGGTGCTCTTGAACCTGATCTTCCCTTACAGTGGGAGGGGCTTTACCCTCCCTGGTCCCCATCTTGGCAGTCCATCAACTCAGAATGGGTGAGGAGAGAGGCTGCCAGTGAAGACTGAGGCAAAAATGTTGAGAACCTCAGCCTTCTCCTCATCTGTTGATACTAGGTCTCCATTCTTGTTCATCGGGTGTTGGGGGAGGGGGTATGCCTTCTTTAACCTTCCTTTTCTGGTTGACATACCTGTAGAAGCCCTTCTTGTTATTCCTTACATCCCTTGCCAAATTCAGCTCCAGCCATGCCTTGGCCTTCCTGACCCCATCCCTACACAACCAGGAAGCGTCCCTGTACTCTTCCCAGGATACCTGTCCCTGTTTCCACTGCCTGTGCAGTTCCCTCTTGCTCTTTAGTTTGACCAGCATGTCTCAACTCAGCCATGCTGGTCTCTTCCCTTCCTTGCCTGATTTCTTACACTTGGGGACTGAGAGCTCTTGCACTCTATGGAAGGTGTCCTTAAAGATCTGTCAACTCTGTTCTGTTCCCCTGTCCCTGAGGACCATTTCCCAGGGGGTCTTTCTGAGTAACTCCTTGAAGAGCTGGAAGTTTGTTCTCCTAAAATTTAGGGTCCTGACTATACTCCTTGCTTTTCCCATATCCCTCAGGAGCGTGAACTCCATCAATGTGTGATCACTGCAGCCCGGGCTGCATGGAAGAGCAGTAATGGGTAGTAGTCTAAGGGCCGTACCAGGCTGGGAAGTCTCCTAGTGACAGTAGCCATTTTTGGCATAACATAGTTACTCAAACAACTGAAAGCATGAGCTTGCTAGATATATTTCTTTCCTGAGCTATATGGAAACACCAATCTAAACTTCTTTCTTCTAACTGCAGTGAGCTTTTATCTATGCTCATTTGTTTGTTTGCCCATTGGAATAAAACCCCTGTTACTCAACCCCAGTTTCTAACAGTTACACTCACTGTAAGCAATGTTTCCTATTGTCTTAACATCAGGATCAAAATTGAGATAGTTCTAGTCCACATACACAAATGCATACAGACTATAAAAAAGCCACACTTACCGCTAACACATGATAGAGCATGGAAATAATAAATGACACATCAAAGACGGTTTCCCAGCTGTAAAAGATTCTCCTTTTTAACTCATCAGCTCATTCAACTGCCACATTACTTCATTACAGTTCATATTCACTACAAAGTAATCACAAGTGTTTTATTGGACTAAATATGGAATAATTTGTAGCAATTTGATCCAGAAGACAATAATAAAGGCCTTAATATCGCCTTTTCTGTTATTAGAAAGCACTTTTATGATAAAAACAAAGTTTCTTAACTTTCAGTAATTCACCATTTGGTCCCAATGTACTTAGATGGAAAAAGTCCTTAGAGGTTTCAAAAAGCCTAAAATAGAGAAACATCTGCTAAAATTTAGGTGCAGCTGTTTAGTGAAGAGGTCCAATGCTAGAAAAGCCAGTATTTAAAGCTCCCTCTGCAATCAATAAAAATTCTATTAAAAACGTCATGGAACAGGGTGAAGTATTTGCCCAGGTTCAAAGTGATTTTTTTTGTTGTCTTGTTTTTTTAAAGCACTGACATCTTTTGGTCATCAAAACTTGGAGGGATTTTTTAATTTAGTGTCACACAGGTGTTTCAGCCAAAGTCCAACCAGGCCAAATTCCACCCAGGCCATAGCTTGCTGTTTTTCCAAAGCAGAGTTGTTTCAGTTATAACAATGAAGATCTCTAAAGCAGTTTAATTTTTGGTACAATAGGCCTGCTGTATTTCCTGCTTAGTAACTGCACTTCAGTGGTGAACAAAATGACTCTATGTTAAGCCTATTACCAGCTTTAGGCTCTTTTTAACAACTTTATACAGATTTGTGTGCAAAGCATCTTACATAGCATCGCTACATTGTTTTCCTAGTGGGGGGAAAGCCGAATGATATTTACGTAAAAGACTAACCCATATGACACTAGCATAATTTTGGACCAGGAGAGTGTGAATGTAGACTATTATAATCCTTAGCCATGGTGAGGGTGGTGGTGTCCCTCTAAGTTGTCAATTTAATTTTTTAATTAAATTGCTGCAGATTTTCAGCAACAGCATCAATCATTAAACCTGTACCAGGCAAGTAACATTGCTGTTGAAAAGGACATGGACTGTTAAAATAAGAAAGTTCTATTTGTTACTGTAGAGCAATCTGAGCATACCAAAAAAAAAAACCAAAACAAAAAAAACCCCACCAAAAGCCACCAAACCAAAACAAAAAACCACACAACAGTGAAAAGAAAACATGAGGCTCAAACACGAACCGTACATCTGCCTGCCTAATGCTGTCTAGACCCTGCGAATACAATGCATAAACTACTTTATATAAATTGGAGAGTAGAGTTAAAGGGTTGATTTAACAAGAAAAAAGAAAAATAAGAGATATTACATCCTTTGCCAGTTACCCAAATCAACCTGACTAGAGCAAAGTTATAGAGACTGTCACGTTTTAGACACTATAACCTCAATATTTCTTGTAGAGTTTATACAGCTCCAAGCACTTCATCAACATAATTTAAATAATAATGCAGCAGTATTGTTTTTTAAGAACATGATAAAACGTGAATAGTCCTTTATGTTTCTGCTGGAAGGGGGAACAGGAAAGATTAGAAGTGTAATTCGCAACCGTAATGTTGGTACACAGAACCAGAAGCTGCCCAAAAGATTTAATTCAGTTTTGATTAATGATAACCCTTGGGTTTGATATCCTGGTTGATTGCACTACAACAACCCCACCCCCACAAAACAAACAAACAAACTTACTCCAACAAAACCCATGCTTTCATCCTTCTCAGTTAGGGAACTAGATTTGTGCACAAGACTACTAAGAATCTATAGCAGTAAATAAAATAACGCATAACAAAATAAACTGCAAGCTAGCTGTACAGAAACTGTTTCTGCGCTGACAGTGATTGCATGTTTTCTGATCAGTCCCTGTGCCTTCACCAACAGCCACAGACATGTCCATCTTCTTTGGATATGAGTTAGAATCACTTTGTAACATTAAGAACTATTTACGTTGCTTTCCTGTATTTTATGAAGACATTGACCTAAACTGTTAGGTGCATTTTGGGAACAGGGATGTACTTTTTTTTTGATCCTTCATAAACTATTTGTGCATACTATCAGGTCTCCTCAAAGAAGCTGTTCAAGCATTAAAGTGAAAGAGCTAACTCAACTTTGAAACCTGTTCCCTCTCACACAAAAGACCCAAAACCAAGAACAAATGTGAGCTTTTATGGAATTTACTAGTGTCTTCGTCAGATCACAAGCAGATCCTTTGATCAAAATACAATTTTCCAAAAGACAAAATGTTTGTCAAAGATATATAGATATCAATACCTTTTCCTTTACATAGTCATTTTAAATCTAGACCTTCCTGGTTACCGCTGGATATGAGGAAGAGCAAGAGCTTTCTCATCTCAAGAGCCACAGTTTTAGGCCAGGGAAGTTACAAAACTGAACTCCAGACAGCTCTTCCCCAAAATACACATTTTTCTTTTACCACAAAAGCTTCATAAGCAGGTAGTTTAGATACATGAGCAGAACAACTGCTGTATGAGGAACAACTTGAGTAGATGAGGATTTCTCTGGTGGGAAAGGAAATAGCAGGGAAGGGCAGGAGATTTGAAATCACATGAAGCATAAAGGGAAGGGTCAGTTCCTGTGAATTCCACAGTGTAAGAAGTAGGGAGTATCAAGTGAAGCTTCAGGGGAAGCACTACACACAACACAGAAATGGTAATTAACTACACACATGTAATTCAACTCTGGAACTTCTTGCTGCAAGACCCTGTGGGTGCTTGTGGCTTACATAAGTTCAAAAACCAAGTAGATAAATTCATGTGGCTCAGGAATGCTCTGAGCCACACACAGCCAATACAGGCAATTCTGAAGAACGTCACTACGTGCTTGCCCTGTTCCTATACTCACCCCAGGTATCCTGCTCACTGCAGGGGGGTTGGGCTAGATGACCTCTAAAGGTCCCTTCCAACCCAAAGCATTCTATGATTCTATGATCCATCACTGGCCTGCACTTGAGAGAGCACAAGCTCAAGTGACCTTTCACCTCTCCTAGTATGGTCCCATGTTGATGGTTCTCCTTCAGGGAAAACCAGTGGAAAATGCAGAGAGCTGAAGATATTCATGATAAAATACGTATTTCTTTGCTGACTTTTCAGATAAACACCAATGGACTGAGGCAACAATTTTATTTTTATTTTTTAATTAGCTGGGTCAAAAGAAAATGGCTTGTCACAGTTAACCTTACTGCTACACAAGGCATGTCTGTGAGCACAAACACTACCCAGAATATCCAAGTGACTTTTAAAAGACTTTTATGGATATTCCACTCTCAAAGGATGCTGGATGAGATCAATGGACGCCAACTGAGATCATTATGTATGACTTACCTTGCCCATTTCCTTCCCTTTCTGCCTTTGAGGCTCTTTTAGTGCACTGAATGTCTTTCTGGGGAATTTCATTTAATATCTTGGCAGCATACTCAATTCCTCCTGTCAGATCCTTGAGGCAGTCCTATAAATAAAGAGCAGAATTCTTTATTACTAGAGTCAGCAAAAGAATTGTGCACAATGATGTCCTTACTCATACCACAACGTTATTAAAATGTGCATACTGTTTCTGTGGTTCAGAGGCAAAGGGAGTCGAGCAATTGTAACTTAATGGCTTCAGTTCCCTCCTCTTCTAGATATATGTGTAACACTTTGTATTTTGAATTCTGCCTCACATGAGCTGCCATCTCTGCCTCCTCTACTTCTGTTCACTTACACAGACCCACATCTCACTGTTCTTGCATGAGCACATACTTCATTTGTGTTTAATATTGATATGCAAATAGTATCAACTGCAAACTGTGCACTTCAAGTTACAGCAAATGGCAGCCTGCTAGGACAGACAGTGCTATGTTAAGGTTAGCTCAGGACCCCTAATCAACCTTTGTATTTCCAGCTGCCCCTAGGATGCAAGAGACCTGGAAGAATTCACATAGGGTCCCCATTCCACATCCACTGAAACTTCTACAGCCTGTTGCTGCAGAAGAGTGGCCTCAGAACTTTGATCCAAAGCAAAATAGGAAGCAGGTCATTGCTAAATGTACTAATTTAAAACTAGTCTACTTCAAAAAGACTTCAAAGTACTTGCTAGTGTTACAGAACAATCCATTCAGGGATGACTTACAAACACACATTGCAGCCAGACTCCTGATTTTATGCTCATCCTGTTTGTGTGCACTATACCCACGGGCCTACATGATAAGAAACAATTTTAGTACTTACTTTTTTAAAAAAGAAGATATTTCTAACATGAGGAAAGTACTAAAATAGGGCCAAAACCTACCATTTCGCTCTTCAGGAACTGTAGTCCTACAAACACTAACATCAAAAACTTAACTAGTTTTGAAGTGGGCAAAGTTGCTTAATATATTTCCAGTATGATTCTCCCTGAGCACTAGAAGTACTTTCATTTTCTTATTTTAAGTGATTAAATAGTGTTTATTAAAAAACTTAAAACTTTATGTTGTCTGGTAACGGATCTGCAAGAAAACAAAGTCCAAAAAGCATCAGCAGCATCTTACTCAGGCACAGCAGTTTTAAGGCAAACACATTTACCTTATGAGCAGCTATTCACCTTTCTAAGTAGACAGTATATATTCATCTACCTGGGGGCAGGGGGGGAAGCTAGAAGCAAGAGTATCCTCAACAATCTGAGGAGGGGCATTACATTAAGAAATTAATTTCAAAATACTTTATATTTAAGGCTTATAAAATTTTAGCAAAACATTATGTCTTGACAGTGATACCATGGAGCAAATGCTCTATATCAATCATTAGCAGCCTATTCTAGGAGAAAGAAGGAAAGGAGACATGCTCCACTCAAACGAGATTTTGTGAAGTTAATCCTTGCTACAGGGGAATGCACCAATTGTCAAATTGGTTCATTTTATGACAGAGCTACATACATTTTACCCAAAGTGCAGCCTTCTAGAATGGGCAGAAATTCCACCAGGCCACCTCCTTATGGAAAATACCCACAAAGGAATGAACTATCACTATACCCACAAGACAGCCTGCATGCACCTCTCCCGTTCTCTCCCATTCCAGTTTCTATTGCAAGTAAGCTGCACAGGCCAAGAGAGTTACTCTTACCCTTACTCCTGTCCACTTAACCTCACCTCCTCACCCAAATAGTTAAACTGATGCCCTACAACAGAATTTTATGGAAGAAAAACAAGATTCAATTGGCAATAAGTCCCACATCACTAACTAGAACATCTATATTTCTGAACGTGGACTTCAGGAAGACCCATTTAATTAACTGCTGGGCTCACTTCTTGGCATGTGAGGGGGCCTGGATATCAATGCTTGCAACCGGTGTTCTGCACTGTTCAGCTTCTGCTCAGTGACTCTTAACCAAGAAGCAGTGGGGAGGTGTTATAAAGGTTGCTGCAATGATGCCTGCTGGCACAGGGGGTGGGGGTGCACAGGTGGGAGGGTGTAAAAAAAGAAATAAACATGTTGCAGAAGATGGACCTTCCAGAAGTCCTACAAAACATCTTTTTTTAGAGCTACCCTGCATCCTGTAGCAGCACTTCTACTTAAATGGAAAACAAATGATCTATCCTCCATTTATACCCAGTGTCTTTCTGAAGTTTAGTATAGTTGCTCCTCTTATGCTGAATGACTCAGTTCCACATATCCTTGTGGTGCATTTGACCTTGGCTGGATGCCAGGTACACGAAGCCACTCTGTCACTCCCCTCCTCAGCAGGACATATAGGGAAAAAATGAGATGGGAAAAAACCAAAAAAAACCTCGTGGGTCAAAATAAAGGTAGTTTAATTAAAAAAAAAAAAAAAAAAAAAGAAGCAAAGAAAAGGAAACAAAGATTTTATTCTCTACTTCCCATCAGCCCGCAATGTCCAGCCACTTCCTGGGAAGCAGGGCTTCGGTACGTGTAGTGATTGCTCCAGAAGACAAATGTAAATAACAAGTGTCCCCCCTTCCTCCTCCTTTCTATAAGCTTTTATTGCTGAGCCGACGTCATATGGTATGGAATATCCCTTTGGTCAGTTTGGGTCAGCTGTCCTGGCTGTGTCCCCTCCCAAGATCTTGCCCACCGCCAGCCTACTCATGAGGGGGAAAAAATGTTGGAGAGACAGACTTGATGCTGTGCGAGCACTGCTCAGCAGTAGCCAAAACACTGGTGTGTTATCAACACCTTTCTAGCTACCAATACAAAGCACAGCACTATGAGGGCTGCCATGGAGAAGATGGAGTTAATCTCAGCCAGACCCAATAAAATCCTGCACACAATGAGGCCATGAAAGACAGAATATTAGTATGACTTTCACTTTGGTCCACCTCCAACAGTACAGTTACCAGTCATCTCTTACTACAAGTCTAACAAATAAAACTTATTTCTCAAATCCAGCATTAAAGTAGACTTCCTCTCTTGCTAAAATGCTCATGTACAGAACAACAAAGGTGTCAAATAATAAAAATATTGCTGGTCTAGGGTCTTAGCTGATGCGGATCAGTATGACTCCACTAGGCCTTACTGTTTACTCAGTAAAACTCATTCTGATCAGTCATTGACTTTCTCAGTATACAACACAACATTCAAATCCTGAATTTTTAATAGTGGGTTTCCATGAGGACTTCACTTTTAACAGAACTTCATTAAAGTGTAGCAATACAGTTCAAGTAGGCTTCACTTATGCACATAGGCAGGTTTTGTCACACAGAGCCATGAGTAACACTAACAGTTGTAAGCACTGTGACCAGTAATATGATTTCATCCATACTAATGCCAGAATGAAAAGAATTTGTGATTATTTCAGTAACACAAATAGCAGCTGCCATCTATTAACACAAATCGAAACATGGGAAAATAAAGAGCACAATTACACATGGTTTCTAATTATTACAAGCCACACAGTAAACCTGCATAAAGTGACATCATTATTTGAATTGCATCCAGATTAATTTCATGTCTCTTATGTAGCTCTGTGGCAAAGAAGGAACGAACTATATACTTCAAAGCAAAAAGAAAAATCTTTTCACTGGACATCTGTTGATGGCACATGGAAGCTCTGATTTCCATTTATCTTGACAACAGCTACAGAAAGAGTGTCTAAGGTCTCAAGGAAAAAAAGTTTATAAAATGACTTCTTTAGATTTGTCTGAAAAGCCAAAAATAGCACAGATGCACCAAAATAAATTATGCAAAACCAATTCAAGGATTCATTTAGCAACTGACAAATGCAAATATTAAACATAAAAAAGTAGGATGTTTGCATTGTTCTAATATACATTATTTCCTTGTATGTACACACAATTCATATATACATATCTATGGTTTCATAATCAAGAATTAAACCAGCAGTGTGGGTGGGCTGCCTTTCAGACATATTAAGTAAAAAAGAAAACCCTTTAATCATATGCATGTATTTTTAAACACATCCTGCAATAATAATTCCCACTGCCTTTGGAATAGGTATCAATGTCAAACTCAGGGCTGGAATGTCATCACTGCTGGCAGGGCACTACTGTGAGGACACTCATGTATGCAGTGGTCCCACTGATACCATCAGGTGTTGTTTATGCATGATCCAAGTCTAGATGTCAAGGCAAAACAGAAGGAGCCAGCAGGGAATATACCACAGAACAAAGTGGTAAGAAGAGAAGGATTAGCTACATAGATACCAATAAAAATGAAAACATTTTTCCCCTTGTCTTTCAAAGGAGAAGTTAAACACAAAACTACATTCTACTGTAAACAGGAATCATCCCAATATGAAAGACTTGGCATTTAGGCCTTAAAAACACTTAAGAGAAACTTAAAATTAGACACACTTTCCTACAACACTCATATTTAGACTCTTAAAAAAAAAAAAAGATAGATCTTAACCCCTGTGTTTAAACCAAATTTTGCTATATTTGGCTAAAACATGGGCCCTTTTTGCAAGAGAAAGACAGCAGGAAAAATTACATTTAAATACTTCCCACTTTTTACAATTATCTGACCTGCACATTACTTTCAAAATCTGTATCCACTTTTGATTTGAAACACAGAACAGGTTTAAGGGGAAAAGTAACTCCTTAAAAAAGACTAGACATCTTTGAAACTGTTCTCAGAAAGCATTCGAGTACTTTCCCAGAGGCTTATTCTTCCACTGCACAAAGCAGCTAAACCCACAGTGCCAAAACACTCTATGCTTTTTGGACTAAATGCATCAATGCGCAAAGCAGTTACAGTGCTGGGGAATCTGACTGCATTTCAGGAGATCTGGATTCCAACTTCTTATTTTCCCTAGATTTGCTCTCCCAAGAGAGCTACGGTAAATTACTTGATTTCTCCTGGACTTAGCTTCCCATATGTAGATAACAAATATATTTCTTTGCTTCCCCTCTGTACCTCCTGATTTGGATTTCAAGGTGTACAGATTTTAAAACCACATTTGTGCAGCACTCTAGAATCCTAAACCTGTTTCATTCCCATTGATATATGCTAATAGCAAAGTGTGTAAAAAGCCCTACCAGTTAAAAGATGACCATTTTAGATACACATCCAGGTTTACACCTGCAACAGAACCAGCACTGTTTAGATCTGGATGCAAAACCAGAGAGCTTGGGGTGGTAAGAAATAACATACTATAGCTACAACAACAGATCATACTACTGGCACAGCTTTCCTCTCCTCTGAGTTTGTAGGATATAGAACAAGGAAGCAGAGTGCTAGACCTTTACAAAAAGGTTATAAAATTGTTTAATCATAAAAGTTATTCTACTAGATTACCCCAGACAATAAATATACATTCACTGATCTAGTGGAGTACACTGCAGCAAATTTCCATGAAGATGCAAGTCACAAGATTGCTGTAAACATCCTTCACTGTTAGGTAAAACACAGCAATACATTTAACTTGACTAATTTCCACTTACCAAGACCACATTAACCTTCCATAATTATGAGATATACATTGACAAACGTAAGAGATGAAACCAGCCTCACTGCAGGGCGCACGTTCGTTGGAATCAAACTAGATAAAGTACTATCAGCCATTGAATCTGGTCAGAAAACAACTGATTGAATTATTTGCGCAAAACCAGCACCATCTTAGGACGCTTTCAGCTCCCCCTTTGTTAAAATTCACAGGAGTCCTCATTAAAGAGATGAAGGTGTATTAAATGAAGGCAGAAATTAGCTCTAATTTTAAATATGCACTGGTTTAACAGACCCTTGTAATCTGCTTAGGTGCATTACACTTGTGATTTCCTTAATGTTTCTTTAATGATTTTGGAAAGTAATTCTCTGTTGCATTGCAAACCAGTTTTGTTCAGACACATTCAAGTTTTCCCACAGTGGAGTGAGCAAGTTGTCAAGAGAACTAATTAGCTTGACCTTCTATTTGCCCAGTAATGAGAAATGCATCAAACAGGTTTCTCTTTTCATGTCTGAGTCTGTCAATTAAAGCTCAGGCTTTCTATTCATTGCATTGTCCTCAGGAATATTTACCACAAGCACAGCCAATATAAGCAATGCCCTATCCACTCACCTCTTCACACTACCAGGTAATAGCTTTGAATTTTCTACAGTGGAGGAAAACAACAGCCATAAATGAAACTTCCTTTGCAGAAGCCAGATGAAATCCTTCTGAATTCAGAGTTCCTTAGGCAAATTAAAAGCTACAGACTCAGACACTAATAGACCCTACAAGCAAGAACCACTCTCAAAAGACTAACTATATCCTGATTTAATATGAAATTCAGGAATTGCTACATTTCAATAAACTGTAGATCCTGATTTCTCTAGCACTCTAATAGCACATTTTTGCACTATAAGCCCTTAGCTCATACATTCAACCTCCTTTCACAAATAAAGCAAGTCAGAAGATAAACCATCAAACCATCAAAATCAAAGGCAAAGACCTGAGGACTAACAGGAGCAGGGACGCTGATGTAAATTATCCCTCATGTTACTCAGACAAGATCATAACAGTCAAGGTTACGGGGGAATGACAGGGGAATGAATTGAGGAAGGTTATTTTGGAGAGCAAATAAAGCGTTGTCTGCCTTTCTTCCACTTCAAGATAAGCCAGAAGTCACATATGTGAAATTCCAGCAATTTTTGAAAGACCCCTATATGATCACAGAAAATGGATTTTAAGACCTAATATAAGGCCTTAGCTTTCCATTTCATAGCCTCAGATCTATACATTCATGACATCTTCCAGACATACTTTTACAAACCCAACAACAGACCTTGACAGTTCCTCTGTTTAAGGAAACTTCTAGGTCTGCTGGACTCAAAATTCTCTACCCATTTCATACCAGGTATATGGTGCAATAAGTGTGCAATTGAACTGCAGAGAAGCCAAGGACCAGCTCTCCAAAAACACTTGTTTCTTGCAATGAAGAGCACCACAGATATCTAACCCTTTTTCACCAGTGCCATCCATCACTGTGAATGAGGCTCTTCGTCTCACCAAGTGCTCCACAAAGAAAGTCAGCACATCCAAGTGGCGTTCACAGCAACTCTCACATTGAGCTAAACCATCTAAATTGCCTTTTTCAGAAGGAGGTGTGTCTTCCTTCTCCTGCAGGAGTCCATTTTCCTCTTTCAGAATTCACACACCTAACATCTTTGTGACTTGTCCACTTGAAGATCTTTCTACTGAAAACCAGTCAGCTATCATTCTTCCCTCTGAAACATGGCTGACATGGGATGCAGTCATATTTCTCTTTCACCCAATGCTCTAGTGATCAGAGCATGTGGCCAAGATATAGGAAGTCCAATTTCAGTTTCCTCCTGTGCTTGAGGGAAGTTCAAACTTGCACCTTTCACTGCCCTACCAGCCAGGAAACCTCAGACCCTGGGAACTCGCAATCAGTCATGGGCAGAAGATGATGCAGATTTGAGCTGAGGGCAGGCACATGGGGGAAATTAATTTTGAGTTTTCCATATACAGGAGACTGCCCTAAATGCTAAGCCACACATGAAAGAATATCACCATCTTTTCACCCCTCATTATTCTTCAGTTTTGAACTGACTTTTGACTGATCGTGTAGTATGCATTAATATGTTTAAAACATATCCCACAAGATGTCCTTTGGAAATAGAAAGGCTGCAAGCAACTTAGTGGAGGAGTCATGAGGCAGAGACAAAAGGCACTGTGCTATTCTCAAGTTGGTCCAGAGCACGTGCTCAAGTGGGGCCTTGTGGAAACTCCCTGATGACAACAGGTGCCTGCAGGCAAACAGAGTTGATTTTAAAGACTGTGCCTTCTAGGCTTAGATACCTGAATTCTGCCTACATAGCAGTGTCAGCACCTTAAAGCTTTTGGGGACTGCTACTCAAGTGATTCCTAACAGATCTAAGAGACCAAAACCCAATGTCATAAATCCCAACCTTGATCCTATTCTACTTCACAAAACTAGCCCAATTCTAAAACTCTGCATCCATATTACTTCCTGAAAGAAAAAAGGTTGCTCATAAATCACTTCAGTTTCCAGCAGAAATCTTAGCTGATCAGATATTATTTGCTGTGCAGTAAGAATACACCAAACTTTGGACAATAACATCAGGCATCAGAATTCAACTGGTGTTCAAGCAGCTGAATTAGGAGCAATGCCTGGTGGGTAAAGCACTGCCTGGGAACTGAGTCTCTTTTATAATTCTGCCTTAGAACATGCTTTTAAACCTCAGGGAAGCCATCAGTTCCTCTTTCTCCCATTATTTCTCCAGCTGATAAATGAAGATAAATATAATCTCTGTTATAGCATGCTTTGAGAACTACATAATAGTAAGATTATGTTAGTACTAAGGAGTAATCAGCACCTCATAGAAGATGACACTCTTTCAAAGCACTGGCAAAGAACCACTGCACTTCAATTTTAAAACAAAACAAAAACGGGTAATTAGCAAAGAGAGTAGCTGCCAGCCAGGCATCTTGTTTTCTCAGTTACAGTTTTATAGAACCATCATGAAATCTCTTGGTCCAAATTCCAATTCCCTGTTCTCTTAATTTTCAAAATAAGAGCAGACTCCATTATTTGCTCTCTTGGACATCATACCACCCAAGAGCTGATGCCGTCTGCTCAGGGTCTACAGCAGAACACACTGCAAAGTCAGAAGCAACCCTGAGCCCTTAAACATTTTTCTTGCTCATGTCAAAATATGAAAACCAGAAGTGCTTTACCATACAAAAGAAAAAAGTCACTAGATGGGGAAAACACAACACAGAAGAATGTTCTTGTTTTATAATTAGAAAGCAGTATCTTAGAGAAACGTGTTACAAGGGCACCTGTCAACATGATGGAGCCTTCTCCCTCATGGACATTATCCACATCATCTAATGAGAACAGACAACCAGGACGGCTAGGTCAGCATGCTGGTAGCTGACATGAGTTTGATAGGCAGCTACATTCACGTGGCATTGAGCAAGTTAATGTGAGAAAGACCAAACGGAAGTTTTCCTTTCACAGTACTCACCCATTTTAAACTAGAAACTACTTTGCAGTATTTATATGATGTGGGAAGGAAACAAAATAGAAACTGGAAACAACTTTAAGATTATAGTACCCATAACGTTAGCTGCATAATTGAATGGCAAAACTAACTCATTTATTACATCAGTATTTCTTTCTTAGTGCCATAAATTAAGCATATTTTTTGGCAGTTCTCCCTTGCCAGGAACAATTCTTTTATTCATGAACCCGCTCATTTTAAGGGCTGAGTCTTTAGAGCCCATTAGAAAAACATCATCAACACATTTTGGTTTTTTAATGCAAGGAAAGAAACGTTAAGCAAGCTGCCATTCCCATTTTTCAAAATAAATCTGTTCTTCTCTCCCAGTTATATACCAGCACATAAAACATTGATTTCAGCAGAGTTACTTCTGATTTACATGGCTGTGGAAGCAGAGTCACAAACCCATAGCATACGTAAAAATATTTCTGTAGTGTCTCCTTATGTTGCTGAGTCAGCATGCATCTAGCCTAGAACAGCAGAGGAATTTAAAGTGCTATTATGCTGCAAAGGGAAAACGTGCCTTGCTTCCTAGGCTAAGGATTATTATTTATATTGCCACAGCGCCCAGAGAGCAAGACCCTATGTGCTAGTTGCTGTATGTATCTCAAGACAGAACATTTTCTGAATATTTACCACCTAAAGCGATAACAGCAAAACCAGAGCTAGGAAGCTGAGACAGAAGTCTCCACCAGAGCTTCGTCAAGGTCTCCCAGAGCATCAGTGACAGGCATAAGTGCAGCTCAGGGCCACAACACCATATTTCCTCCTCTCCACTTGGACTCCCTCTGAACAGGACAGTGCTTTCTGGTACAACTTTGTATCATTCTTCCAAACTACAACACAGATACAGACTTAATTTTTTAGCATCACATGTTGAAACATCTCATACTTTAATCTTTCCATATATTAGTGGAGAAATAGCCTTAATGAATAAAGATAATTCTTTACCTTTGGAAGTATAGTACATATCAATACTTGCTAGTATTTTAGCTTTCTCCTTTTAATGACAAATGGGGAAGGGCAGTGGAAATCAGACACACATCCTATCATTCAAAGGTTTGGGTCAAAAAAAAAAAAAAAAAAAAAAAAAGGTGTGTTTCTCCATGGTGATTTCACAATCTTTGTGTATGTAGGCAGCTTTCCGGTAGACTGGAAGTATTCCTCTGCAAGTCCTTGGGTCAAACAGATTCAATGAGGCATTGCAATTTATCAGGTATTTTTAAAAAGCAATTTTCTAGGTATTCATGGAGCTCTTGCCTAAAAACACACACACTCCAGTTGGTTAGGCACATTATTAAAACATCTAGCTCCAGTACTTCAGTCAATTATTGACTTTACACCAACCAAAATTTATTATCGCTATTTGTTCATGACTTACATGTCTTTACCAAAAAATACAAGTATGAATAATTCAGTTCTCATTTCACACTAACAGTACATTAATTTATTCAACAATTAGTCACAGACGAAAAGCAGAGGAAAAATATTCCTTAGCACTCCCAGTGCCAGATTTCAACCTGAAGTAAAACAGTTCTCAGCCATCTCAGAGGCTACATATTTTAACAGATGCCTTCATTTTTGCCAGCATCCTTAGCATCAAAGGTGGCACTTGCATTTGTACTATACTCCAACATACTAGTACAATCTAAATCCTGTATTTCCACCACCAATAATACAATAAAGGGATGTCCTCCCACCTCCTCCTCTTGCACTCTTTCTTGTGCGGGTAGAGTCTGGTTTGTCTTGCATAAAGCTAGGAGCAAAGTGAGTGTGGAAATGCCAGCTGGCTTAGTACTTGCACCAAGAACACAGGTTATTTAAAAACAGACCTGCACTTCAAGTCTAGCAAATACATAGCATCAGGGCACTGGCAACCTGTCTGCTATTGCATTCTTTTTGTATGACAGATTTTTCATGGATCAATGGCTGTATTAAACACAAATATTTCAAGTAGGAAGTAACACATTCCACTCCGTGAGATGTTGGACTTGGGGGTCCTGTGTCCAGCTGGATGTCTGACCAGCTATAGGCTCCAGCGCTTTGCTTATCTTGGACATTGGACTGCAGTTCTTTAGTGGCAGGGAGGTTTCTATGGGTATATTCCGTGCGGGGCCCAGAGCAACAAATGTCCAAGTTCCACTAGAATCTCAAAGTACCAGTGTCACACAAATAACAAACTAGAGTTTAAGCTGCAAACAGCCTACTAAACCATGAATTTTACATAGCAGTTTGTAGCTCAGAGACTGCCTTTCCTAATACAGTTAGCTGATGCATAAAACAATTTGGCTTTGTGTTCCACAACTTTTATTAAAAAAAAAAAAAAAAAGTCAAACATGAAGAGTTTGCAACTGATTCACTGATATCCTCCCACCACAAAGCAGGTATGTGATATGAATTCAGTTAAAGCTGACTGACACATAGTTCTCAAAGGTGGATGACTGTAACCTCTACTTCCGTGTGTCTAGGAGTAATATAGCTAATAGTATCTGCCACTGTGTTTTGCCCTCTAATAGGGGAAGGGTAACCAAAATGAAATTTCTGCTAGAACTGATCTTTATAAGCACTAGCTGAGCAAACATGTAAGAAGAGAGAGTCTAATTTACATCTCTGTCTTCCTTCTGATTCAGGTTACAGGAGGCAGGTCTGACTTTTTCCATGTCTGATGCAAGAAGCTCAACAGACAAATGTGCCATACCTCCCAAGGAGGAGACACCCAGCAAAGTCAGTGCAAAAGTTAAGCAAAGTCATTGCTACCTAGTTCTTTTTCCTGTTTTGCTGCCTGACTTGGACAAAGAATATTTTTTCATTATCTCCTGCCTGATTTATGTTTACATATATGTAAAACAGAAACCTGTGTTACCCTTTTGTAATTAGACACTGTGCAGCCACCTGCCAGACTGTCTCTGCTCCAACAACTCAGCATGTGCTTGTATAACCAAGGTACAGAAATCACTCGAATGCTGCACAGGGTGACAACTGCAGTAAATATCTTACAGGGATGCAGTCTGCTTGCTTACATCTAGGATATAAAACTCTACATCAAACTCAAAAACAATGCTTAGTGGCAGAGAAGGGGAGACGAACAGACAGGCAATGTTGTTCTTCCTTGGTATTTTCTAGACTTGTTTTCTCCTGTATTTTCACTAGGATATAACATTTTTAAAAATTTATTTTTCAGTCCATGGGCACTGTGAATGTATCATCACTCTGTGAGGGTCTTTACATGGATATTTTATAAATAACAAACAGTGAAACCAAATACAATTTTCCAAACTGATCCTTGGTATAGAAGTGCTCAACTTGAGGAGCATTAGAAGGGTCTTGTTTTCAGCATACTGGGGCAAGGGAGGGAAATCAGGCCCTCTCATAAGCATGTTCAAAAAGCCCCAGAAATCACTGTCTGTCCTGAAAGTAGTCTTGCATATTATGTCTATTATGTCCACCTGTCCACCAAGGCATTACTGAAACATCAGTGAGACCACTTGTGTGCTTAACTAGGCATTTGCTGATCTGGAGCAAGAGCCAGAACTGCTAAAACCACCTCACTCCCACTGAAATCAAGGAATCCCTAAGAAATCAAGAGGATTTGAGCACCTGAACAATGTTAAAACTTTGGCCTCAATTCCACAGTTCTGCACAGAGCTAAGGTGGCAGCCTGTGCAAGTGTTTCATAGTCAGAAGACCCTTATAACCAATTTTTTTTAAAAAGCATATTGGTTATTTTCATCATATGTGCAAGCACATATCCATTTTCTATTTAGGGACAGCAAACAGAGAGCAAGCAGGAGCTGAACTCACAGATTCCCAGTCCTCAACATGACACATTTTCCCAGCGTGTTGCATATTTGTTCCTACTAGCTCCCCAGGCCATATGCACAGCAATTTCATTGGAAATTGAGTCAGACCCTTAATACCAAAAGTGGCGTTCAGTGAAAGGTGCACATCACTATGGGCTGGCAACATCTGGTCCTAAACAGCGCCATTTACAAAAAATTAGAGAGGGAGATTCATTCTGTAAGAAAGGACATTTGATTTCACTCTGCATCAGAACAAAAGCTAAAAACACAAGAAAAAGCAGAAGAGAAGCCTCTCTCTAAATCCTCCTGGATAAGACACTGACCTGGAACATGGGAAATCCAATTGCACTTGCTGCTTTCACCCACCTGAAGCAGGGTCTTGAACCAGCTTTCCTCAGCGTTTGATCAAGAGGAGTGGCCTAGCAGCTATTGCTCTAGGTTAAACACTCTTTTTTCAACGGCGGGGGGGAAACACCAAAAGAAAAAAAAAAATACCAACCCCACACCACTCTAAAAGCTTAACACACACACACACAAGAGTCTCTCATCAGACTGGAGATCATTTAACTTTAAAATTACCACCATGTTCAAGTAAGTTACACCTCATATGCAAACACATATCCACTACACCCCTCCAACTACTGGGATCTGATCAGCCCTGTAGCAAAAAATGCATTGTCCTTTGTCACATCCGTTTTCATTATGCATCTGTCTATCGATCCATTCAAACGCTGAGTTCTTTCTATAGATGAAAATAGCCTCTTTCTTCTGGCTGAAGAGCAGATAGCCTATCTAGGACACTAACAGTAAAACTTCAACTCTTCTATTATATGCATGTGGTTTGTCTTCATAAAACAGTCCTAGTGTAATAGATTGCCCCAACATTCATTTTCTCTATACTGCTTCTAACTAGTCAAGTCAGAGACCATGAAGCACTTCTTAATGTGGCAAGTAACAACAAACAAAGCCCAAAGAAGAGAGGAGGCTAAGATAGATTGCATGCTTACAAGAAAAATAAAGAACAAACAGCTATTTACAAGACATCCTGTACAATAATTGCACCTACAGTGCACTTGACTAAAAAAAAAAGGAACCTGCAACAACTGCCAGTCACATACACGTTCCTGTAAGTAACTGCTGTTTCCCAATGCAGCTTCAACAACTTTCAGTACTGGCTTATGACATGGTTTAACCCCAGCCAGCAACCAAGAACCACACAGCTGCTCACTCAGTCTGCCCCCCAGTGGGATGGGGGAGACAGTCGGAAGGGTAAAGTAAGAAAACTCGTGGGTTGAGGTAAGAACAGTTTAATAACTGTAATATAATAATAGCAATAAAAATTGTAATGAAAAGAAAAACAAAAGAGAGAGAGAGAAACAAAACCCAGAGAGAAAAACAAGTGATGCAACCGCTCACCACCCACCAACTGACACCCAGCCAGTCCCCAAGCAGCAATTGCTGACCCCCGGCCATCTCCCCCCAGTTTATATACTGAGCATGACATCATATGGTATGGAATAGCCCTTTGGGTAGTTTGCCCTGGCTGTGCCCCCTCCCAGCTTCTTGTGCACCTGCTCACTGGCAGAGCATAGGAAGCTGAAAAGTCCTTGACTTAGTATAAACACTGATTAGCAACAACTAAAACATCAGTGTGTTATCGCATTATTCGCATGCTATATCCAAAACACAGCACTATGCCAACTACTAGGAAGAAAATTAACTCTATCCCAGCCAGAACCAGGACAGCTTATAAGCTGTTAGCATCTCCTTCCCTAGCTAAGGCAAACCGTAACCCACATAGCACTTCTTCAGCTCTTCCATGTGGATTCAATGATTTCCTCTCATCACCAGTGTTTACATACTCTTTAGCACAAAAACCATGGATAAATATTGAATTGTAAAAGAAAAATTTGTTACAGAAAAGAGATAGGCCTATATATAACCTCACTGACAAGTGCTTGGATCGTGCATGATTTGTAAATGACGTGCCACTCCAAGACAGTCTTTGTAATAAAACACATGCATGACAAAAGCAAAAGTTCTCTCCTGTGACAAGGTTCATGAAGGCTCTCATCCACTCCTTTGAAAAAAAAACAATTAAACAGGCATGGAAGAAGGCAATCAGCACCTTGTCCGGCACACGTGAAGACTCCTTTTGGTTTGCTTACGTAAACCCTAAAGGACTGCAAGTACTTGCAGTGTCACCACAGGCAATGGAAAGTTCACAGGGTTTTAAAAGACATGCAGGCAGGACGTCAGTTACAGGATACTGTCAAAACTTGAGTAATAAGCTCCAGGAAGATGACAAGCTCAAAGGTATTAAGATGACAGTTTTAGACACCACCATTATTCAAATAGCTTTCTGCCACTGAGGGAAATTTATTAGAACTTTCAGTGTGATCGTAGCAATATGTAAATTGGATTGCTCGAATGAGGATATATGGTGACGATGTGTGGCATGAGTCACCAACTAAGAATTGGAAGTAGGGATAAAAAAAAATGATGTGATTACTGTGGTCAGGCGTTCTGAAGGCCTTGGTTTAACAGATTGAGCAAGATGTACTACATCAGAAAAAACCCTCTAGAATAGAGTTGCTCAATAATAATAATAAAGCATTTGTCTTAAGTACTGAACTATGGAATACAGTATATCAAAACCAGGTTATTATAGAGACAGAGACACAAAGAGACGGGAAAAATAGATGAGTCTTATGGTCAACAAAATACAGATTCTGCAAGCAGTAAAGTTTATGAAAACTATCAGATTCATGTTCCTAAATGGTCACTGTTTCATCTGTATTGCTGTTCAGATGTGAAGAGCCATTTAAAAAGAGCAAGTGATTATACGTTTGGGAAAAAGAGGCAGGCAATATCAGCCAGCACTACACTACTAGACAGATTGTCCTGGTTTAGCCTCTGTCAGCAACCAAGCACCACACAGCCTCTTGCTTACCCTCCCCACTGCGGTGGGATGGGAGAAAAAAATCGGAAGGCCAAAAGTAAGAAAACTCATGGGTTGAAGTGAGAACAATTTAATAATTGATATAATAATAATAATAGTAATAAAAATTGTAATGACAAGGAGAGCAACAAGAGAGAGAAACAAAACCTGGGGTGGGGTGGGGGGAACCAAATGATGCAACCGCTCACCACCCACCAACCAATGCCCAGCCAGTCCCCGAGCAGCAATCACTGCCCCCGGCCAAGTCCCCCCAGTTTATATACTGAGCATGACGTCGTATGGTATGGAATAGCCCTTTGGTCATTGTGGGTCAGCTGTCCTGGCCATGCCCCCTCCCAGCTTCTTGTGCACCTCCTCACTGGCAGAGCATGGGAAGATGAAAAGTCCTTGACTAGTGTAAGCACTACTTATCAACATTATTCTCATGCTATATCCATAACAGAGCACTATGCCTGCTACTAGGAAGAAAATTAACTTTATCCCAGCCAAAACCAGGACACAGATCATTGGGCTCCATTTATTTATTCTTTTAAAACACTTGTAAAAAAAAAAAGTCTTCTATGAGGAAAAAGGGCAGAGTTCTCTTACAAAGCAAGTCCACTTTCATGTTGCTAAGAGTTAAAGTCTACAGCGTGAAAAGCGCATTTAATGTCCTTCAGATTTTAATGGGGATGAAATACATGGAGTCATACCCATCCAGGGACTCTCAGATCCTCTCCTGTTACTAGTCAGACACCTTAACAAACCTCTATTTTCATAAAGTTCCAAGTATTCTTGCCTTCAGAATAGTCTCAAAATCACTTCTGATACCTCATCCCTCTATCCAGCATCTGACCTTACACACAAGATGAGCGCTGACCACCACTGTTGTACCTGTATATGAACAGGTATCACATTGAACATAAGCTGCCATGAAGCTCCATGGTGAACTGCATAGATACTTAACTGCATAGGTACTTAAAGACACCCAACAGCCAGGCAACTGTAACCACAAGGAAAATTCATTGCAAAAATCCAGTGGGAGTTGCAAAACAGCTATTGTACAGATTACAAAACACAGTTTATATCTTGCAGAAACAGTCACCTTACAGGCAAGAACAAATCTTTAAAAAGTGGAAGAGGCATGCTGGAGTACTATCAAGTCACCTCAGTCAACAAAAGAACCACCACATTTTAAGTTACAATGAGAAAATACAGACACATCTCACCAGTTACTCCATGACTATGGCCATTTCTGCTGGATGCTTCCCTCACCATCTAGGCTACATTTCAGCTGGCTGCTTTCAACCCATATATGCATGTCAACAACACATGGATCAAGCAGAACAAATCAAGTGGAGTTTCACAGCATCCAAATACAGTACTGTTCAGATCACTTCATAGTCTTGAACAAGGATGCCAACATGGGTTTCTGTCCCACCACAGGAGAGTTAACCTTCAAAGCAGGTGAACAATCACATAGAAACTTTCAGGTTCTCAAAGAATGAAAAACAGACACACTTAAGGGCATCTAACCTATCCTTGCCAGGACTCTCCTGTCAGTGGCACCAAGATCAAGACTGTGGGCCAAGAATTAGCATCGACACCAGTCTGTGTCCACAGCAGACAAGAGCATATGCACCACAAACCCCTCTTGCAAGCTTAGCATCCTCTACAGGAAGGGAGGAGCTTGAATAATCTACCTGCAGTGGCTCACTGAACAGCTATTCATGGTAACTGGAAGCAACAATGACAGTTGTGCAGTAAATAACAGGTGCCTTTCCTTAAGATAAGACAGACTAGATATCTTTTGGAGTAAAGCTGGTACTGCACTTTAAAATACTGTGTCTACACATAGAAATTTATTAAGACTTTTGAATGATTGTGCCACAAAGAAAATCCTATGTAAAAGGGAAGTATTCATTTCAGTCTAACATTTTAAGCTGGAAAATAGGGGATATAGTTGTAGCATCTGTGTATTCTTTGAACTGCAACTAGCAAATTCTGAAACCTGGTATCTAGTTCCACCTTCCAGTAAAAGCAGAGGGTTTATTCTGGATACATACAAGATTCAGTCTCCAATGGCTTTACACTCACAGAAGCATGAAAGAGCAGAAATAATATGGAAGGGCTCCCAAGAAAGACTAGGCAGGATCTGGTATGGCCCAGAAAGAGAGAAACTGCTGCCTTGGGAGGGGGAAAAAAAAAAAAAAAAATTATCAACCACAGTATCTGTTGGTATCCCTACAAAAAGATGAAGACTTCAAGATGTAAATAACGACACTTTTGCAAGTGGCTTGCAAGCCTGTTTTCCTGCCTTAACAAAAAGGGTCTATTTTAAGGCACCACACACAAAGCTGACTAGAAGAAAAGAAACTTTGCAGGATCTACTACTGAAAACCAAAAGTAGACCATATGCCCTGGTGACTGGCATAAGTCAAAATAAATCAATTACAGTAGTGAACTACCTTCCAAGTCTTCTTCAGACAGACATAAGAGAATTTAAACCAGATTAGGATATAGTGATATAAGAATTCCTGGATTTGGTGTTTTATAGTGACATTTGACATAACTAACCTCAGTGTGATGCAGGTTGAGAAAGTAACTTGTTCTATAGAATCATAGAATCGTTCAGGTTAGAAAAGATCTTTAAGATTATCCAGTCCAACCATTAACCTAACTACCAAGTCTACCACTAAACCAATTAAGGGTAGAGTAATAATTTCATGTTCCTTGGATTGGTGACTGGATTATTTTTTAATGAAAATAAAAACTAGAAATCATTAAGGTTGGAAAGGATCTCTAAGATCATCAGTCCAACCATCAACCCAACACCACCATGCCTACCAAACCATGTCCCGAAGTGCCACAACTACACATTTTTAACACTTCCAGGGATGGTGACTCCACCACCTCTCTAGGCAGCCTGTTCCAATGCCTGACCATTCTGTCCATGAAGAAATTTTTCCTAATATCCAATCTAAAACCTCCCCTGGCGCAGCTTGAGCCCATTTCCTCTCGTCCTATTGCTAACTACTTGGGAGAAGAGACCAACACCCACCTCACTACAACCTCCTTTCAGGTAGTTGTAGAGAGCGATAAGGTCTCCCCTCAGCCTTCTCTTCTCCAGGCTAAACAACCCCAGTTTCCTCAGCCGCTCCTCATAAGACTTGCTCTCTAGACTCTTCACCAGCTCCGTTGCCCTCCTCTGGACACACTCCAGCAACTCAATGTCCTTCTTGTACTGAGGGGCCCAAAACTGGACACAGTATTCAAGGTGCAGCCTCACCATTGCCAAGTACGGGGGGACAATCACCTCCCTGCTCCTGCTGGCCACACTATTCCTGACACAAGCCAGGATGCTGTTGGCCTTCTTGGCCACCTGGGCACACTGCTGGCTCATGTTCAGCCAGCTGTCGACCAACACCCCCAGGTCCTTTTCCACTGGACAGCTTTCCAGCCACTCTTCCCCAAGCCTGTAGCATTGCATAGGGTTGTTGTGACCCAAGTGCAGGACCCGGCACTTGGCCTTATTGAACCTCATACAGTTGGCCTCAGCCTATCCATCCAGCCTGTCCAGATCCCTCTGCAGGGCCTTCCTACCCTCGAGCAGATCAACACTCCCACCCAGTTTGACATCATCTGCAGACTTACTGAGGGCACACTCAATACCCTCATCCAGATCGTCAATAAAGATATTAAACAAGACCAGCCCCAAAACTGAGCCCTGGGGAACACTGCTTGTGACCGGTCACCAACTGGATTTAACTCCATTCACCACAACTCTCTGGGCTTGGCCATTCTGCCAGTTTTTTTACCCAGCAAAGACTACACCTGCCTAGGCCATGAGCTGCCAGCTTCCTTTGGAGAATGCTGTGGGAGACTGTGTCAAAGGCTTTGCTGAAGTCCAGGTAGATGACGTCCACAGCCTTTCCTTCATCCACTAGGCAGGTCACCAGGTCATAAAAGGAGATCAGGTTGGTCAAGCACGACCTGCCTGTCATGAACCCATGCTGGCTGGGCCTGATCCCCTGGTTGGCCTGCACATGCCTGTTAAGCGTAGTCAAGATGAACTGCTCCATAATCTTCACTGGCACTGAGGTCAGGCTGACAGGCCTGTAGTTCCCCAGATCCTCCTTCCAGCCTTCTATGAACAGGTTCCTCTGAGAGGCATATTCACACAGTATAAATTACAATCAAGTACCTGTACTTTGTGTTTTCTAAAAGTGGACCATGGTTTAATAATGTATTTCAGTCCCATGAGTTGTTTTTTTTCAGCAGTTGCTCCATCAGTGGCTCTGTCGCCAGTGATGGAACACAAGGAACTTATGTGATTTTAATCCATCTCTTAAAGTAGTTACAATCAATGGGACTTCTGGGATTATCTTCTAAACACGATGCACAATGACTACTACTGTACTACTACCTACCTGCCTTTCTACAGTCTTCAACAAATGCCTTTTTTTTTTTTAATGATGTCTCTGAATCCCTGTCATCAAAAAGAAAGAAGCATAAATGCGTATTCCCTTTAGAACACAATTAAGCAGAGCCTGTACCCTTCTCGATGCTGAGATCTCAGCAGTGAGTCTCCACAAATATCACAGCAGAGTCTTATCTGTTGCATCCTAGGACTGAATGGGGGTAAAAATAATAATAGTAAGCAGCACCTTCAGCTTCAATCAGCAGCACATTCCAAGATCGCAAATTACTACTGTGTATGAAGAAGGATCTGAAATGCAAATGATCAAGAGACCATTAGAGACATTAAATATTTAGCAGATGTATGTTCATCCTGTTTTTATTGGGGGAGGGGATAGAGGCATTAATTCCAAAGAGGTAGATAATGAAATACAGTTACCATATTCATCCTTTCACAGAACAGTTATGTGGTTATGTGTCTCATTAAAAGCATACTTACTGTCCAATCTTTAATGTTTCATGTGGACAAAAAAAATATTAAAAATAAATATTCCCCATTCAGCTCTAACTTTAATGACTGTTATTTACATCAATAATTTTGCATATAGGATGGAAAGCTACCCCAGAGTTGTCTCACTACAGACTAACCTTCAGATGACTTTCCATTCAACTTGGACTGGCCATACGCTCTCCTCAGATTGAAAGAGCCTCCAAGATTCTTTTGCTGTCTACACTAACATAGCATCAGGACTGAACATGGTGATCTTGCAATACAGATTTTGTAATTTGAATTCTCCAAAGCAAAAAGAGGATCTAAACCTGTTCAGGGCTTTCCTGACATTTACTGGTGCAAAGACATAAAAATAATCCTTATTCATAAAGTGTTCTAACAAATACCTATGCGTATGTGTGAAAAACTGGAAGAACTTTCTTGGGATTCCTTTAATTTCCATATCTAGTCACCTTTATGATCAGATGTCATAAAGGTTAAAACACCTACTTTTCAACTAAAATTAGACCTAGAAGTTCTGTTTTCAGTCTGCAGGCTTTGGGACTGTATTATTGTCATAGTCACATCATGTTAGTTCCACCAAAACAGCTGGAGGTTTCCAGCATAGGAAGCAATTATTATGAAAACTGTCAATGTGTCATTCTCCCCAAGTCAAATGTTTAACTTTGGGTTATAGCATTTGACAAGTATCCAGCTCTTAGTCTCCACCAAGAAAAAGGAAAAAGGAGAAAGAGCACACGTGCAAGTCACAAAAGAAAACAGTTTACCCACTGCTATGCAGGCAGATTTTGACATTGCTGAGTGATGCCACAGTTGTGGTGCATTTCTAGAGTTTAATTGCTTTGGCAGAAGGCAGGCTTAGGTCTGTATGCACAAATGAACACACTGTTTGCCTTGACCCAACAATGCATATACGTAAAAGTGTCAGTCTAAACCAACATGCTAAATAATTACATGTTCAGTAAGTGGTGCAAGCATTTTAGGAGGCGATAGTCACAATTCATGGAGGGGACAAGTCAAAATGTCCTGCTTGTCAAATGCACAACAAAGAAACAGAGCTAGTCTATGATACCTTTCAGGCCTAAAAGGTTCAACTTAACCACAATGCTAGGTACAAAGGACCAGACACACGCCTGAAGCTTCCTGGCACAGTTTCTTCCCAGGGTATGTCCACACAGAGAAACAAAGGTGTGATTGTAACCTCAAGCAGGTATATCTATTAGCACATGCTGTGTCTACTAACTTAACCCATCTAGTCTGGGCAATTGCATTAGACTAGAATAGAATCGTTAAGGTTGGAAAAGACCTCTAAGATCATCTAGCCCAACCGTCAACCCAACACCACCATGCCTACCAAACCATGTCCCGAAGTGCCACAACTACACATTTTTAACACTTCCAGGGATGGTGACTCTACCACCTCTCTAGGCAGCCTGTTCCAATGCCTGACCATTCTGTCCATGAAGAAATTTTTCCTAATATCCAATCTAAACCTCCCCTGGCGCAGCTTGAGCCCATTTCCTGTCATCCTATTGCTAACTACTTGGGAGAAGAGACCAACACCCACCTCACTACAACCTCCTTTCAGGTAGTTGTAGAGAGCTATAAGGTCTCCCCTCAGCCTTCTCTTCTCCAGGCTAAACAACCCCAGTTTCCTCAGCCGCTCCTCATAAGACTTGCTCTCTAGACTCTTCACCAGCTCCGTTGCCCTCCTCTGGACACACTCCAGCAACTCAATGTCCTTCTTGTACTGAGGGGCCCAAAACTGGACACAGTATTCAAGGTGCAACCTCACCATTGCCAAGTACGGGGGGACAATCACCTCCCTGCTCCTGCTGGCCACACTATTCCTGACACAAGCCAGGATGCTGTTGGCCTTCTTGGCCACCTGGGCACACTGCTGGCTCATGTTCAGCCAGCTGCCGACCAACACCCCCAGGTCCTTTTCAGCCAGGCAGCTTTCCAGCCACTCTTCCCCAAGCCTGTAGCATTGCATAGGGTTGTTGTGACTCAAGTGCAGGACCCGGCACTTGGCCTTGTTGAACCTCATACAGTTGGCCTCGGCCCATCGATCCAGCCTGTCCAGATCCCTCTGCAGGGCCTTCCTACCCTCGAGCAGATCGACACTCCCACCCAGTTTGACATCATCTGCAGACTTACTGAGGGCACACTCAATACCCTCATCCAGATCGTCAATAAAGATATTAAACAAGACCAGCCCCAAAACTGAGCCCTGGGGAACACTGCTTGTGACCGGTCACCAACTGGATTTAACTCCATTCACCACAACTCTCTGGGCTTGGCCATTCTGCCAGTTTTTTGCCCAGCAAAGACTACACCTGCCTAGGCCATGAGCCGCCAGTATTATTAGTAAATATTAAAGCACAAAACTAGATAATAACAAGCCAGCAACCTGGCTACATATTCCCAAAAGCAAGCAGAATTGTTCTCCTCTATATCCTTCCTAAATTTGCTGACTAGTAGGCACATTCATCTCACTCCAGCGTGCCAGAGCACGCTGCAGTCTGACCCTCCTTCAAAGGCACAGACATAATCTTGATGCCTTTTCCTCCAGGGAAAGCAGGCCAGCCAGCTCTGTGTGACCAGGGAAGTCTCAGCTCAAGCCAAAGTCAGTACATCCCAATGAACTGTTCACAGTTCTGGTTCACAGTCTCAAACTATGGATTCAGACCACCTGCACAGGTCCTGGCCCAAAGCACAAAAGCTCCGTAGATGGCCTTCCTTTCAGCAACCTGCACAAGTTGGACTGCATACCAAAGAATGGAGCCCATAGATAGCAAAAACCACTCCAACAGCTTGGGGTGCCCATATCTCTTTTTCCCATTACACTTTGGCACCACAAGGACCATGCTACTAATTTTGAAGCTAACAATTTGTGAAGTATTTGGAGGGGAGGCAAAAAGGAAAAAGGAGAGGGGGGACGGGGACGGGACGACTTTACCAGAAAGCACTTCAATACTTTTAAGCTGGAGTCAAGACAAGGAAATTATACAAAACACATGAGATCCTGAATCCCAATTCTGCTTGGAGCAGGAGTCTCCTGTTAGTACAGTATATTCTCCAGCTACTCATGGTATATTAAATTAATGGAAACGCTGAGCTTTAGCATATGTTTAATAGCTACAGTCTGCTTTTTTGAGCAGTGATACAGCTTTCTTACTGTATACAAAAAACCCGCATATGGATGCATTTATGTATGTCAAAAATACCCATGCGGGCTTTGATATTACTCAACAACACATACTGTCAATGGTCAAACAGTGCTTCAGGCTGTATTAAGCAACACAGAAGTAAGCTGGTAAAAAGTGTCCCAGTTACTCAGAACCTAGCAAAATCTTAAAAAAAAAAAAAAAAAATCAATCAATCATCAGTCAGGAGAAAGATGTTCTGCAATCAGCCTGAGTCCAATAGGCCTTTGCTCCTCCCACAGTAGGGCCAAAACATTACCCTATAACCCAGACCTCTCACACACTCACACAGTTGTACAGGGCTGTGGGACACAGCAGGACAAGGGGCAATTTTTCAGCTGTGTTTCAGTCTACAAACAAAGCGTCACTAATCCAGGCACATTTGGCTAACCCTTGGTGACAAGGCCCAAAGAGAGAAACACAAGGTCTAATCCTCAATATGTGCCACCCAGAAGGATGAGGGTGACATCATTTGCACATTTGGATGGTGCTATATATTGAAATACAGCAAGAATTAAATGTTGTTGCCAGTGCACCAAAATAAATGTGGAAATATAATTGCTTACTCAGAGACTTCATCAGACAGATACAGGGAAGTCACAGATGCTTTTTAAGCCATGGCATGCTGTTGCACAGACACTGCGTGGATGCCTGCAAAAGAGCTATCTCCGTAAACCGTGCTAAATTTGTGTTCCCAAAAGCCGGTAACTTTGGGCAGTTACATGCTGCACGCTCAGCCACAGGAGCACCATCCTGGTTTTCTCCCACGATACACAGAGCTGAAGCAAAACGCTGTACGCGAACACAAGACGACGGCACGAAGGCAGCGTGACGGCAGCGTGACGGCAGCGTGACGGCAGCGTGACGGCAGCGTGACGGCAGGGTGCACGGGGCCGGGCAGCTCTGCCGGCGGCACGCGCAGCTCCTCCGCGCGCAGCTTTCTCCCGCGAGCCAAGAGCGACACCTGCCGGCACGGGGGCTGCCGCGCGCGGGGCGAGCCCAGCCCGGAGAGCCCTCGCCCCGCCGGCTACCAACGCCCCGAAGGCTATGGTCTGGACAGCCCCTTGTGCAAACACACACACAACTACCAGCACTTCAGAGGGGTCCCCCACAGGCTCAAGAGGCTTCTAGGCAAGCTGTTGGCACACCGCATGAGAACTGTGGAGCAGAAAAGCAGCAATTATGCTTGCGTCAGGAAGAAAGGATAACGGTGTCCATTTAAGAGCGGTGAAGGAGACAAAAAGCAGAGATGTGAAAGGGCAAAAACATTCACTGTAATCCTTTTAACTCTGTCCCACAATGCTTACAGGGACAGCGATACCACCCTAGAAGTGGAACGGAGAACATGGCCACAAGGGAAAAAAAAAAAACCAAACACACACACAAAAAAAAAAACCAAACAAAAAAACACACAAACCAAAAACCGTTTGAACCATAATACCTTCAAACATTGCTATCTTAGCAATACAGACAAAGAAAAATGCCTCCTATCTGGGCTTTAGACCCAACACTGGATTGCAGCTTGGAAAGAAGACAATATGTGATGTTGCACGCCACCTACCTGCCCAAATTTGCGAAGAGGATATGAAATTGTCCCAAGACAGGGGCTTGCACCACAGTGTCTAATGGCTGACTGTGAACAAGTTTCATCCCTCTAGTACTTCTTGCCCCTTCTGCATATAATACGCAGATATTTTTAAAGCAAGTAATCCCAGATCTACTCACAAGAGGACTGCAAATACTATCTTTGAATGAATGAAAGCCTATTTTCTATGAAATTATAATTTGGAACAGATATTTTACGGTATTGACAAATTCAGGAAGGGAGCCATAATGAAAACAATTAATGAGTTGTTAGCAGGAAAGGCCAATGCAAGGCATCAGGGCAGGAGAACAGCTCCACAATGACACAGACCTGGCATTCACACACCAAGTCTAAACTTCAGCACGTCAGCTGAAAACGATGGTGTTTATGGCCAACACGGTGCCACTCCTGAGCAAAGACTACAAGAGGTCAATATCCAGGTCTGTTCTGAAGATCTCTAGAAAGCTCAGCAGAGAAAAACATCCCTTGGTGCAGTAAATCACAGAAAATCAGATCTATGTCGTAGCGTGATTGAGTACTCCTTACACTTAGATCGCAGTCTGTGCTATCATTACAGCGTTGCTCCTATGCAGCTCTATGTGCCTTGTAGGCAGCGCAGGTTTTGCAGTGACAGTAGGGTTGGCGAGTACATTTTGAGTAATCCTAGGAACTCGCTCCCAGCCATTTTCCTACAGCACCAACCCCAAATGGATTCAGTTCTCCGTGTTTTTGAGGTAGGAGACTCCAGACTGAGACTCGGGCCACAAGCATTTCCCATTGTGTCCCACCCGACCCGACCCCCCCCAGGACCTCAGGGAAAAATAGGAAGCATGAGTAGGGGGGGAGATGAAGTAATCTCCAAGGTGGAGGGGGGGAATCTCAGCTTTGCATTCTGCAGCTCGAACTTCATGCCTGTTCAACCGCAGGAGAGTGAATGCAAAAAAATAGAGCATTACTGCCACCTTGTGCTACGTGAAATCACTACAGGCAAGGGTTTTCTTTTTGCCTTCCTATTTTTTTTTTTTAAACGGCAAAGCCAGAAACAATACTTGTATTAGCATGTTCAGAACAGAGGGTGAGCAAAACGCTCCCGTCTCACCCTGCAAAGGGCCTGCCACTGCCTTTCAGCTGAGTGCCCGGGCCGGAGAGCGCAGCTGGCTCTGCCCCCTCCCAAGGGCAGAGCGGTGGCCCCGCTTCTTCAGCCAAGCATGGCCACAGAGAAAACATCGCAAGGTGCCAGCTCTGCCCACTCCCCGTTAACCGAAAGGCACCAATGATTTGGCACCTTTATCATCACTATTCAGTGGTGTAAATTCCCCATGCCTTTTATTTATGAAATGAAGCTTGTCACAAATACTTAAAACGTGGCATGGCTTTCCTTGTCCTGCCGGATGGGAGGCAAACAGCCTATATAATCACTTCTCATTGACAGTAATCAGAGGGTTTGATTCCAGCTGAAACCAAACCAACCAACTAAACACCAGAGCTTACTTTACAAGCACTGCTAGTCTGGCAAGGTTTGTGTTTGTTTCCGTGCTCAAGCACAGGTTGAATAAAGTCATATTCTTATGGACGGATTTTTGCTACATTGATTTCCCAGAAAGGTGTTTAAAGGGGACTGCATGATACTCCAGATCTTTGGCAGTCATATACAGATCCTTTACAGAGCAGACCCATACAATTTATTACAGAAGAAATTGAACAGTTTCTTCATAAATGACATACAAAAGCCTATAAAATGGTAACAGAAAATGATAGATATTCTACAGCATATTTCAACAATCCCTGAAAGCTTAATAGAGGGAGATTAGAAAATTCTGAAGGAGAGGACAGTTTTTCACAAGACCCCACTCCTGAAGAAAGGATATCTGAACACAACATCAATGCATTTTAACTGAACCGTTCATCTCATTGATATTTTCCATTTTTTTTAAATTGTGTTTGTTATCTACTTTTATCCCTTGTTTCTGAGATCAATTTCAACTAAAAATTAATTTAAAAATACATAATTGTGATTATTCTCCCACAGCAGCTTAGCACTAGTGCAAAAATCATACCTTTGCCCAAAAAATGCCAAAATGCTTTCAAACATTTTAAATCTTAGTTTAAACAAATACTATCACAGAGATAGAAGGACAGGCAACTGGTGAACCAGAGAATAAAGGAGACTGTCTCAGAGAGAGATGGGCCTTCATTTCTGAACCACCCTAGAGGCCTGCTACAGAAGAGTCTCCAGATTGTCTTGACTCCAAGCAGGTATTGGAAAGCACCTTCAATAGCTAGCTTTATGGCTATCCCCTGTGGTTCTTGCGCCAGAAAATCTTCCACTATCGGAAAAGAAACTCTGAAAGCTCCTCTGCCCATTGCCACAGGAAGCTTCACAGAATTGGAAGTCTCCTAACATAAAATTCTGTTTGTCTTATCTGACCAAAGGACTGGCTCGAGCCAGATTTGTTCCTTATCCAAACCAGATCCTGGGCTGCTCTGCTGCTTCTTCTTTCATATACTATGAAAAACATCTAAATCTAGAAACTGTTACAGAATGAATTTTTTGAGGTTTTCCTTCCCTCCATTCCCCTTCCTTGTTCTGTGCTAGACATTCAGCAAGACTTCATGTATATAACAAAGATCTGTACAAAACAGTAGTTTTACTTCAGTTTTGTTACTTCTAACTTTTTACCTGTTCTGCTAATTCACCATTAGTTTTTCTGTTCCTATCCCCACACACACGAGCACTGTCTTCTTCCCCCTGCCCTCCCCCCAATATGCTGATTCTATACTTCAGAAAAACAGCATTTAGGCATGTGAAATTGGGCAAAATGAATTGGGGTGGACTGACCAGGGAGATTCTCATTCTAGTCCCTCAGCCTCATCTGAAATGATGCAGGATAAAAAAACTCCACTCTGAGTCAGTGAGAACAGAAACTAAACACGAAGCATCCCACACCCCAGTCAGTCATACTGTGGCTACAAACTACAACCAGAGACACACACATGCACATGCCTCTCCTCAATGCAAATCCATTTTCACAAAACCTTTTCCAAAGCAGCATGAAAAATGCAAAGTCTTGTTCTGCTCCAGCAAGACTTTGCCTCAAATGACCAAGGTACCCAAAGGCTATTAAAATGTTTCCAATCATAGAAAACCTTTAATGCTTTGTTAATAAATACATATATAATTTTTTTTTTTTTTATTCCTAATTGGGACTAGCAATAGGATAAGTTTAGAGTTCAGGCAAGCGAGTTGTGCAAGGTAAGTGCATAGCTGTTCTGCCTTTCTTTTCTCTGCACAATTGCACGGCTCTGCTGAAGAGGCAGGCAGCCATTTTGCATTCACTTCAATTAAAGGCAGAATTAAAGGCAGTCACCAGCGTGACTCTTCTACAGCATGCCCACTGACAAAGATCCTGCAGTTGTTTCCAATCCAGAAGAAGCAATTCTGACAGAGCCTACAGACAGCCTTTGTGTATGGAGAAAAACACAGCATTACTGTTCATGTCCATCCTCTAGTGAACACGCAAAGCATATGTGTTGTGACAGCCACCCACGACAGGAGCTTGGCTCTTTCACTGAAGCTGTCGGCACTCATTGTTTTAGCTCTAGAGTCCTCCAGTTCAGTCCTGGAGCGTGAGCCAAAACTGTGGCTGCAACACAGACGTTGTGGAAACACCACCAGTCAATGGTCTGAAAAACTAATGCCTAACTCAGACATACCCAGGGAAGACACAGTGGTTGGACCTTTCCAACATAACACCACAGTGCAACTTTTAAAGAAAGGAATTACAATTTTATCCTTGCCAGCTGGAGAGGAGCAACTCTGACAAAGTGGTGACACCTCTGACACAGCTGCCTTCTATCTGACACATAATTTTGCTGTATTACAAGCTCCAGCTAATCTTTCTCATTACTGACTTCAATTTTATAATGTAACTACATAGGTCCTCTTCAGAAAGGTCATTCTCAGCTTAAATAAAACATTTATCTCCTAAAACAGGATAGGAGTAATGAATATTGTTTTAGTTATGGATTAAGTGTGTTAATAGAATACTTCACCCTAATCCTGTTTTCTGAGCAGCATGGCTACTTACAATCTCAAAATTAACTGTGTAATGAGAGTGATTTCATACAGCGTCAGGCTCCTACAGGTTTTATGCAAACATCACAGATGTTGCAGTTAACATCCACAACTGATGATCTGATTAAACCTGCACTCAGTAGTACTGGAACATACTATGAATTAATTACCATCAGAAGGGTGAAGGGTTGAAGGTGGTTAGAATTTAAATTTGTCATGTTTATACAAATAAATCAGAGGTAAAAGAAAACATTGAAATACTTTAGTGTTTAAAAATAGGTTTGTTTCTGTAGAAAGGAAATCAAATTCTGGATACGAAGCAGTAAGCTCTAACATATATGATGCAGATTTTCAACGCAAGAAAGACAGCTTCCACCACCCAGTTTCAGTTATTGTCATAAATTCCTGAACAATTACTTGAATACAATACTTGAAAACTTTTTAGGCAAAGTTTAAGGCATTGCTCGACCCAACCTTCCATCATCTGCGCTGTGTTCCACTGCAAGTCCCCTGCTATTTAATTTAGAGCAAAGAGAACCAGCTGCAGATAGATAACAACAAGGAATGATTTACTGTTCCCATTTTGTATTTGGCCTAAGTTAACAGCAAATACACAAACACAGCAGGATCATGCACTCAGGTGCCATTCTTCCATGGGCAACCTCTTCATTTCATAACTGGATTAATGTCCCACTGTCCCCATCTAAACACATAGAAACAGCCAGCAAGAGAGCTACAGTTTCAATGAAGTCTCGTAGCCCTACACTGAGGCTATCAAACAATCTGCTAGAATAGAACCTGCAGAAAAATAAATTACATTCCAAAAGGAGAAAAACAAGTACAATACACTCTGTAGCAGCTCCTTACATCCCCAGAATGTATTTGCTTCAGCCAAAGCTTAAAAGCCTCACCCCAAAAGCTATTTTCATCTTTCAGAAAATACATTTAAAAAAAAAAAAAAACACCACACCAATAAAGCCTACATAGTATTGTCCAGCCCTTCTCTCATTCCACAACCCCAGAACTCCACACATAGGCTTAAACTGCTGCTCCCAATCTCACTGTCCCACAGCCTGTTTTCTTTTAAACCCCACATGCATGGTACTTGCCAGGCATCTTTCTATCAGCACTTCCACTGGGGTAATAATCCTAGCAAGTCAAGCTTGCTAAAGCCATCCCTGAACACAAGCTGCAAACCACTATTGAAGTACCAGGACACTAAGTGGGCATCTGCATGTCACCATATAAGTTCCTCCCAGTTTTGACTCCTGCAACAGGCACAGGTGCTCCACATGAAGACCCCCATCCCTACCCCAACCTGCATCACCTGTGGTCACGCAGGTGGCATCCAGTGGCACCCACAAACAAAGGCTTAAAACCTTTCATTTCTGACCTTCCCTAAAGTCAGACATATACAATAGAATTTCACTTCAGCTTTTCCTCCAGCTGCAGCTATCTGAGGAGCAAAGTAGAGCATTAATCTAGCAAGTTCAGACCTGCTTTCAAACACATTTTCCTTCACACTTCAGTCCTTACAGCCTTGGCTAATAACACTCCTACACCAGCAATTTTCATCCTGTGGTTCACACTCCTCTGGGGGGGCAGGGACGGGGACCACAAACTATTCAGGAGACATCCACAAAAGGCATCTAAGAAAATCAGGTTTGTGCACACGATATAGCAACCTGCATATGGACCAATAAAAAATTTCACGCAAGTCCCTTGAAATTTGGAGGGGAGGCTCCCAGAGCTGAGACTGAAAACTACTGTCCACCATGATATTCCAATGTCATTAGAGAAATCACTGATTTAAGACTAAAAAAATCCAAGTTCTTTTACCAGCTCTTGCCTCCAACGTAGTGATAGACAGGACTTGTCACTGTTCTGTGCCTCAGTTTCTTCACCTGTAAAATAAGGGGGAAATTATTCCATCTGTTTTTGAAAACCTACCTGGGAATAAATGTTATTTAAAAGATATGTGTTGCTACTGTTCTGCCTCTTAAGTTTACCTCCATAAACCTCTGCTCAGTACATCAGGTAGTCACCTTGAATTCCTGAGTCTCCTATAATCAAACTCTGGGATTCAGCACTGGATGCCACAGATCTACAAGCTATCCTGTTTGACTACATATAAATAATGGTTGTTGAGTTGCTTTGGTGTTTACACATTGGGGGGGGGGGGGGGGGAACACGACACCACAACATATTGTAAATATTAGTGTAGCTGGTGACAGTTACACCATTATGAGTCGTATGTTCACAAATAATTAACACAAATCCCAGCAAAGGGGATCACATAAAAACAGAGCAGGAATAGAATGCAAAAAGCATTGGTCAAAGAAGCAGGATAAGCCATGCTACCATTATAACACCATTAAGGCAAAACTTTCCTAGCAGAACTACCCAGTCAACACAGGGACAGAAAGAGAAGATTTCATATAACCTGCATGTTAACAGAAGTACTTCTGTTGCTCCCAGCTGTTAGGCAGAGTGTGGTAATGATCTAAACCCTGCACATCTTCAATGATGCCCTGTCAGTTCAAACCTTGAAGGATGTTGTTTCTTCAAGTAAATTTGCTAATTTGTTATTAATCATGCATAAGGTCTTGTATAAGGACCAATGAGCCTTTGTGCTAGCTACTGTCCAAATACAAATTTGTTAACCATTACCCCTGTTCCAACAAGCATGCAATCACTGGTTTAATAATTATATATGTATTTGAGATTTCATACACAATTCTCCCATGTTACATGACCTGGCCTTCACATGGCTTTGTTTTAAAAGCATCTGCATTCCTACTGCTTCCTGGAAGAATCCCATAAAAGAGCTTTTGTATATGTTTATGACTTTTAAAATGCATGACTTCATCAGAAGTCTCAGTTCTTCTCTGTAGAAGCATGACCCAAAACCAGTTAAAAGTCAGTGGGAGCTGCCCGTTAGGTAGCCTGGGCCTTGAAAAACCCTTGTACCTCACTGATGAATCATCTAACCTTTGTTATGTTATGCACTAATTTGTACAGCAAATGAATCCTCCTGCTGCTCTCCATCCCTTGTATTATGTTTCTTCAATTTCTACCTTCCTGGAAGCTTCTGTTTCTTTAAAATGTAAATGTAAAAATCTGTTTTGACCACATTCTCCCTTACTAACATCACAGAAATCAAGGAAACTGGATAGGCTATCAGCACCAATTAGGACTATGACCTTCCTATACCCATTGCCTCAGCTGCTACTTCCCACAGTGCAAGTAGTTCATTCCCAGGCTTGCTCAAACATGCATGGTTTCAACATAGAAAGCTCTAGCCGAGCCTCTCGGAGGAAACAGGACACATGTCACAAGTTGCCTCAACTAAGAGCCCAACTCATGGGTATCACTCACTCTGAAGAGACTGTCTGCCCGAGTTTGCTGGGTGTATCTCTACACAGAGACAAACCCAGCAGGATTCTTTCAGACAGAAACATGCATCCTTAGCAAAAGACCAAACAATGGAGGAGAAAGAGGAAGCGCACCAGGAAAAAGCTTTTAAAACAGTGAGACTACAACTCTCACCCTAAACATTTAGGTTAACTTTAGCATGCTGAGCAAGATCTATAGTCGCACAGTGTCCTAGCTTTAGAAATAATATAACACAGCTGTGAACAGGGCTACAAAGATGCTTATGCTGTTCTAACTAGTCTCTTAAGGGAAACAATTAGGAAAAATTTTACTATTTGAGAAACAGCAGGCCTGTTACACTGTTCCCAGGGAATGTTTGCACTTAAGTCTCACATTTGTTTTCATCCCGCAGCAGAATGAGTACTTAAAGTTTCAAGCACTTCATTCAGCACAGAAATTATAAGCCAGCTTCTTTCAAAGGCGTAATAGTCTGAAGGCCTTCACCTGGCCGCAGTATTGCAAAACTTACCGCATTATCAAAACCCACTCTAGCTTTAGGCAAAAGGGGTTAGTGCCTGGGCAGCATGCTGTTACCTCTGAACATCACTTTCCCCACAAGTGATGTAGCTAGGTATTCAGAGTCAGCATATTTGAAACATAAGGCATTAACATCACCCTAGGAAAACATTATTCTGATCATGGTGTTGCCTCCACCTGAACCAGACCCTTGGAAAGCTATATTGATTAAAGTCAGGAGTTGACCTGCAAGCACATCTCCCTTCTCCTCAGACCGCCACCTTCCTAGGAGTTCTGTATGTATACTTTACCAACAAATACAAACACCAAGCTAAGCTATGGCTCAGTCAACCAGATAGGTCTTCTTGCCATTAATGAGAATTGCTTTCACATACAAATGCCTTGAGGATGAAATCCTAATGGTAACTTGTGGGTGAAGGAACTACTATAGACTGCTTAGAACCATATATAAATCTTCAATTTAAAAAACAAATTACTAAAGTGCACAATGTTATCTTTTTGCCTCCGGACAAAGGAAAGAGAAGCAAGAAAGAGGAAGGCAAAATTGCTCCATACTTACATTTTACTCATTTTGATCATTTGCACTTCATGGTAAATCAATTTGTGCTGCTCCCATGAGGGTTTAGGCGTTCACATTTCCTTTCATCTAGCGATCAAATTCTTATCTAATTGTCCTGTACTGCCATCTCTCTCTGAAGCAGTGTTCCTTGGGGATGGCTTCAGAATTCTCAGGCTGTAACTATCTAGCATAAGAAGTTTGTTTTAGGTTTGATTTTTATATATATATATCTTTGAAGGATTAAAGCTGAGTGTTTCACACACGGCACAATATGAATTCTATCTTTAAAATAACCCCAATGAGTTAATCTTGGGCAGCCAAACATTCTTATTCAGCAAGCTTTCACCATGGGTTGGTAGGAAGCCAGAAGCAGGGAATGGATATCTGTGTTAGTAGCAAAATGACAACTGAGCTCACTAAATCAACACGAGTTCTACACAGCAATTAGCAGGATCAGCAACACCACGCTGCTAGTAATGTTTACAGGACTGCCAACAGAAAACTTGAGCAGGATTAAAAAAAATACAGAAATTGTAGAATGCTTTTAAATATCACATTGGTCTAACTTAATACCAAAAAATGCAAGAAATTGATACTGCTTTGCTTTTGAAGTACAGCACAAAGGCCACAAAACAAATATTACGGCAACCTAAGGCTAATGAGGTACAGCGTTCCTGCCACACCAATGATCTTACAAAATATTTCTTGATTCCATGCTTTTGCTGATTTTGCTAGTGGAAGAGGTATTTTTTTTCTTAGAGGTTTCTCTATTGCTCCCCATTCACTTGCTATATAACGTATGCTATTCCATTTATAGATACAAGAACATGCTGCTTCATTAATGCAGAAAAATCTTTGATGAGGGAAAAGACTTTTAAAGAAAAAAATCAATTCCAACCAGGAAAGCCTAATAAAGCACTGGAAATCTGTCAGATAGGCACAGAAATAAAGGTGAGTTGGGCCTTAAGAGAAATGTAACATGCTGCAAAATTCAGTACTGCTAACTCATGCTGTGTGGCAAAGAAATACGTGTATTTGGGATTTATTCTCAAAACTTTTTTCTTTAAGTCCCACTCTCCTGGTAAAGGTGATTTTTTTTTTTTCCATGTGTATTGTAAACATCCACTCTCATTTACCTCAGAGTTGAAACCTTTCTTAATTTGACTGGCACAACAGATTGCAGGGAAGTCTCTTAAAACACAGCAAGAAGTCAGTAAAGAGGCTCCCACAGAGAGATTCCAGAACCAAATCCTCTGAAGGGGCAGCTGGCAGCATCCCTGGGATAAAATGGGCCCCAAGCCCCAATGGTCACCACCTGCCTTCTCACAGCCTGAGGAGAGCACCGAGGCTGGCACACGTCTGGAGGCATTAGCGCTTCTGACACCACTGTAAGCCCACTGGGCTGCCCAAAAGTTTTTCTGACTTAAGAAACAGCAATGAGGATAACATGATGAAGCTGAAAGCAACTCGGGCCCCAACCACATGACACCCTGGAGGCTGGTCTCCCTCACGAGCCATTTGAGCAATGGCAGCAAGCACAGCCATCGCTACAGAGTGACCTGTAACTCCCAGCACATGGGCCTTCTTGAGGTAATTTAACAAGAAGTCACTGCAAGCACTTCTTCCCTGTGTCACATTAAGCATCTCTAGCAGGGTAGGTGGGAGCTAACAGCTGATGCCACCCTGCTTAGGGCACTGTAAAGCCGAGACGGGTGAGTGAAGGGGTGAGGAAGGAAAACAGAATGGCACCCCCATGCATTGGGCTTGGGGCAGCAGCCTCATTCCCCAAGCAGAAACGGAGCGGGGAGAGGAATGGCCTCAGCTGAGGGACCCGCCTCTTCCTCTCCCCACTAATTAAAGCACCAAATCCTTAAAAATGAGTATTTCTGTCAGTATCAGAAAGTCCATTAAAGTGCGTTGTATTGTCTTCTTATGTCCCGTCAGCAGAGGCAGAGTAGTAGGTACTGGAATGGCAGGACTGGCCTGCTTCAGCAGGTGAGTCAGCTTTTGGTACCAAGAAGGAAATGTGAATCCCTAGCTAGAAAATCATTGTTAGTCCAAGATGATGCTAGCTATATAGATAGGTGTGTTGATTTTCTTTTTTTTTTTAATGCTCTGGGTGGCTTTGTGTTAGTAAAGTCTTAAGTAATCCTGTCTTGATAACCCCAATAAAACAAAATGGCTGACAGGGGAGAGAAAAGGTATAAGGCTACCGTTGTTAGGCAGGAGTTTGCAAACATTCAGACCTAGAAGCCTAAGGCAAACAAATTCCTCCAGCTTTGCCCTGCCTGTGCATAGGCCTGGCTTGTAGGCATGAGGTTCTGGGAGCAGTAGATGGTAGAAGATGCTGAGCTCACTGCTTGGGATCAGAAATGTTCTGTCCCTGAATCAAAGAGTTCATAGATAAGGCTAATTTGTGATAGTTTCAGGCCAAATTCATCTAGCCCAAGGGACTTCTAATTTTCTTTTAGTAACCTTATTCAATGAAATAGCACAGGCATTTCTGAAAATAAACAGTTCAGTTGCTCGATACTGCTCAGATGCAAATAAGGAAGCAATGAACCGCGGCTGATAGTATTACTGGTTTTCCCGCTCTAATTTTGTTGCTTGAAATCCAATTATGTATAAAATTCTCAGGTTGGGGATTTTTTAAAAAATATCCAGTATTACAGGCAGTGTATGAAACCAATCAGTGCTGTTGTTCCTAGTACAACAAATTTTTTTTCACATGTGAGTGCTGCTAGCCCTGATACAACTCCTAAGCTGTATAGTGAGCATTAGTCTCAGGCCTAGAGCGTGCAGGGAAATCCTTCAGCACCAATTAAGCTGGTTTTCCTGAGGCTAGAAGCTGAAGGTCAGCTGTTCCTTTCACGATGGCCCGTAGTGCTTCTACTGTGCACAGAGGAAGTACTCTAAATAGTGATGGTATTTTCCTGGTGGTTTTCCATGGTAAGTACTGGGGGGAAGCAAAACTGAGCACAGCATCCAAAATTACTCCAGATCTCCAGTGTGATTTCTTTATGTGTGTTTTTTTGATCTTCCTGCGTTGCTGTCTCCTGTGCTGATCACCTGATCTAATTCTATAGGGAAAATGTACCTATCTATTTCTATAATCCTTATTGCCATTTGCCCAGCCCTGGAAGGGATTTCTTCATTGCCCCTTAGCTATTGTCATATCACCAGGCATTAAACTTATTTTTCTGCTATAAAAAGCAAAATTAGAATAAATGGTCAGTTTACACTAGTAGACATCATCGAAAAAATTTTGTCTAGTATTTCAGTTATTTTAGGAACAGTTGCATAATAGGGAAGGAGGTGCTGTGAAAATTATGTATTTATCCAGTTGAAAATTCTGCTCCTATGTAACCTCTCTGATGTGCTGATTTTTTCCATGCCTACCATGACTCCTACGGTCTCTAGGCAGAAAATGCTGAACTGCGAATGACTTTCCACCCCTTTAGAGATTCTGGCAAGTCTGAGTAATGATCACTTCCATTCTGAAAACAGCTGCAGCAAGGAATGTATTGGATTTCTAAAGATTTTCCTGACTAATAATCCATCCACGTTTCTTCTATGTACGGCAGAGTGATGTTGTCATTTGCATCGTATAAAATGTTCTAGAGCTCGATAGCCCAGTGAAGATATAAAGCAGGGCAGATTTTTATTGTCTGCGTACGAAACACCTGTATTTAACCTATAGAATTTAAAAGATAGTCCTGGGATCTCATACAAGCTATTCAAATAATAACTTTCAGTGGGGAAGCAATGTAAATCAATGCTGCTTGCATTGGTTGGCAACTTGCTAATTTTTCCTAAACCAAGCACTAATATTTCACTGTACTTGTGAAGCTCCTTGAAAATGTCTTCTTAAAGCTGGGAGAAGAGACTGTATCAAGAGTAGACCAATTCCCCAGTGTGTTTGTCTCCCTATTAGCTGTCTGTAAACCAGTTAAACTGTGCAGCTCTTTCCTAAGGGAGTTGGGAAAGGCTCATGCATTATTTTCTCAACCTAGGAGTGGGGTGTTTAACTCCATTTTCAGGCATGCTTTAGAAAGAAGTTTCATAGTACTTATTAATATGACACACACTTCAACACACAGCATGAGAACAATTCTCCCATTAAGAAAAATGGTAAAAATTCTTTAGTTTAGAATTAAACCTAGAAAAATGTAACACATAAGCAAATCTCAAATGTATACAGCTTTTAACAGTAAAGTTTGCTCTTCTGTTGTTCTATATCAGCTGAGAAAATTCTTCATCTCTTCCAATAAATTCTGCTAAATAAAACTGTTAGCATAATTCACCTACTTGAGAATAATTCACCTTTCTCCCCTGGATGTAGTGTGAACTACTGAGGTGACCTTTTATGAGCTAAGACATTATATACCTCTGATGCTACCTAGGTAATCTTGATGTGTATAAGAGCAGCTATCATGTTTTAAATTGTTAGACTGAAACTCCCATCCCTGAAGTCAGATGACTGAATACAGTAAATTTTTTTGCTGGCCCATTACAAAATGTTTGTTAGTCACTTTAGCATAATACACCCTTAAAAATATTTCTAAATGCCTCCTCAATGTCATTTCCAAGGAACATTAATTCAGTTCACTGATTTGATGCTTGCTTTTTTTCTTCATCAGTTAGCAAGGCACTCTAGGTCCTTGCCTCCACAGACATAGCAGTGCCAGTCAAGAAGCTTTAAACTTGCTCTCCTTTATTAAAAGGGTTTTGCACTGTGTTATTTTGTTTTCAGAGTGCAAGTGATACTTGTATAAAGTTGCCATGAGTCATGCTTTGTCATCCTTAGACAGGCTAGGGTGATAGTCTTCTCCACGAATAGTCCTGCTGGCATCAGTAACATAAGTGAAATGCTGATTATCTCGGTTATCAGTAGAGGAATCTGAACTTTTGTTTGAGTTCAGTGTTCTACCCTTCATCCATGTTGAGCAGTAAAACTTTAGTCCTCCTTTCCATGCATTATATGCCCATTGAAAATTAGAAGCAGCATATATCAAGCCATAGACAGACTAGGAAAGAGCTTGAACGGTCATCTGGTCTGTTGTCATCTGCCAGAGAAGAATTATTGCTACTCTAATCACAAAACATGCAACATGATCCAGGCTCTGCAAATATCTTCTACAGGTGGGTATCTATGAGACACAATTCTCTGAGATGGTTGTGGTATTTATAGTTATGAATTCTCTGTCTGTTTTGCCCCAGCTTACTGTCATGTATACTACGGCAATCTCTTTGTGTGTCTTAAAGGTAAAAGTATCTGCTATTCTGATGTGAAGCTGTGAATCCTCTGGTAAGTAGTTACCCGCTTACTCAGTGAACGGGAAGTAAGGAGACAGCTTACCAGTATGAGTAGAGGGTTTGCAATCTGGACATTTTACAAGTTGCACTGTTTGACCTTCAGCTTGGGTGGTCTGACCAATCTGCCTGCCTTCTATTTAGTGTGTGGGAGTCGTGTAATGCAGGATTATGCGTATGTTTATCCCTGAAACCAAGGGAAATACATTAGTGAAACTGCATGCACAGCATTGGCTAATAATGCCACTTCTGCTGGTGATGGAGTCAATGACTCGAAAGGGACTATGTTTGTTGACAGAGACAACATCTGGATGTCGTACAGCCGTGCACTCCAGAGGTCTAATTCTGTCCTGATTTACTCCCCATCCGGTTCAGGGCTGTAACTCTTCTAGATGTGCCACATGTTGATAAATATAATTCTTTTATCAGTGGCTAAATCAGGACAGAACTTGGTCTTCTGTTAGTGCCTGTAGATTTTAATTTAACTTCAGTGATACATTTGGATTTAGGAGGCTGAATATAAGCACTTGCTGTATGTCTAAATCTGTAATGTCATTGCTTCTTGACCAGAATACATAACTATTGGAATAAGGCTCTCCAAGTCCCTTGCTTTATTTAAAGGAGTGTTTTTCTCTTTAAAAAGTTTAATTGCTAGGACAGAACAGTTGCACTGTAAAAAAAAAAAAAAAAAGTGTGTGTACATATGTGTATGTCTATATAAACAATGATAATAGTGATAACCTTTTGGCCACCCAAAGACTTCATGCTTTTCCCCACTGTCGAATGTCAGGATTGCTCAGTGTTGCAGCAAGAACAGAACCAGAGTTTGGAACTTTTTCCCTTTTGTAGATAGGGCTTTTTGGAAGACTTTTCCAGTATCTGTACTTGTTCCTAGGAGTGATGCTACCCATTTGAGACTTGCTTATGCATATGATAGAGGCTGCAGCATAAACCGTACTTAAAAAAAAAAAAAAAGTCATGGGGTGATAGCTCTTATAAGTGTGCATAAAATCCCTTTTTCCACCCTCGGATGGCTTGGATAAGTATGGGCAGTTCTAGTACTAAATTTATAATTAGATATATAAATAATCTGTGTCAACATTCATTCTAGTTTTATTTTTTATGATTACTTAAATAGTTTCTTCTTTTTATGGGTGCTTGTCCAAGATAAAGAAGGAAATGTACCTAGCACATATTAAAGGAGCTACAATTAAAGTTGTGTATCTACTTTTTACCGTACTATGACTAATTCCTCTGCACTTACTTATTCATTTAGCATATTTATTCTCAAGAAAGCTTTTGTTAAATCTTGTTTTGCATATATGAATTCACAGCTTCCATCCCACCACTGTTAGGCCAGGAAGTCAGATGAAAATCTGATGGACTTCTTCCAGGACAGTGAGATTGCTCTCAGCTAGCTGCAGAAAATCTAGTGGCTGTTGAATTTAGGAAAAATATTTTGGTAAATGTATTATATGTTTTCTATGACAATGCTACTTTTGCACCCTTTTTGGCCCTCTGGTGAAGTGGAGAAGTATAGCTATTCTTTTTACAGATGGGGAAGGTATTTTTGACAAACTGGTGAGATTAGTTAATTGAGTTTCAGGCTTCCTTGCTCATTAATGTACTTTTAATCTTTCATATTGTATTTTGATAGAATTCCTATTTACTTCACTTTAGTAACCACAGGGTGCTTTGTGTACTAACTGTACACAGAGTTAGGTAGCTTGCACGCTTGCTGCCCTTCTGTGGGTGTCATGAATGCAGAATAAATTTAATGGAACTGATCTAGTAAACATGATCCAAAGGAATGAGAATAAAACTTGCAGTCATATACTTCTGAGTTTATATTTAGGTGATGACAATGATTAGCTTTCCTACCTCTTTCCTGTCTGTAAAACAGGGATGGTTATGTTTACAGCTTTCTGACAAAAGCTTTGAGTTGCTTAATTAAAACATTGAACATGACAGCTGCTAATATGGGTGTTGCATCATTAATTCTCTAATTGCAGCTTGCTTTAGAATTTCATAGGGATTCCAAATTTGATAAATCACCTTTTTATTTCTTGTGGGGAATATTCCAGTAAGTCTGCAATGTTTGCTTTCCATTTCTTTTTTTTGTTTGTTTGTTTCTGTAAAATGTCAGCAGTTTACAAGTATGTTGTAACTAATTTCTCCACTATAATTTCCTTATGCTGAACAGACTCATTCTTCAAATACCAGGCTCAGCAAGCTCATAAAGTAGTTTAAAATACATAGTTTGCTACTTTGAATGAAACACAGTTTCCTGGTATCTTAAGAAAAGTAATAAGGACACATTGGAAGACTCAGAGCTTGTTCTTTTACTTACTCACTTTTTCCAGTGGCACTTTGCTGCCCTTTGTTGGTTTTCTCCCTTTAACCATCTTGTCACGCATACTTCCCACTTTCTGAAGTAGTGTAGGGAGGAAAATGATAGAGACACATACTATATCAACTCCAAGCAACCAAGGAGCCTGCAAACCAAGTTCTGTTGCAGAAGATGCAAGGACATTCCTTGGCAGTACTTTGGATCATCCACTTTTTGCTCAGCTACACACAGGCAAACTCTGTGTTTAATGAAAGCATAGCATAAAGACCTTGATTCAAATGAGAACCTAATGCCTTCAAAGATCTTTCTCATCAGTTCAGTAACTTGTAAAGGTATGAGCTATAGATGAGTGGTCAGATGGCTGTTCAAAATTATGAAGACAGTGGGTCTAAATTTCCTTTCCACTATTTGGAGTTCAGTTGTTTTAACTCCCCTGACCTCACTGGAGGTAACTGTGTGTGAAGTACTGTAATGCAGTAGAGAATCCTGTCGACACAAGTTCTGCAGAAGTCTCGATGATGCTTAATTAAATGAGAGCTGTGGGCTTCCCCAATAAGTGTATCAGATATAGTGTAATGCTACTCATTTTAACTCGGCCAATTAGAAATCTAACCAACCTTGTCTATTTGCAGAGTCATAATTCTGGTCATAATGACCAGAAACTCTTCCCATGCATATTGTGCTGAGCTTCTTTCAGCTGCCACCATTTCAAGTTCTCCCTTTGCTTCTCCACATACTTAACCAATATTTTGTTCCCTGTCTGATTCTTAGACATGCCCTTTGCTTAATTTTGTTTTAACAATCTGTCCCCTGACATAAGCCAAGATACATTTTACAGGAGTAGATATACTCAGGGTTACCAGGAAGGATGGCTCCTCTTTTAGCTTTGAGATTATTATCTCCTTAAGAAATAGGACAGTTTCCTACAACTACCTGTTGCAATAGGCCACAGATGTATCTCATCAAGGACAGAAGAGATTAAGAGGTTCCTTTCCTGTTCTGCTCTGACCTGCTTGTTTCCTGTTAGTGGTTAATAGTTTCTTAGATCCAAAAACTCCTTTGGAAAATCAAAATGAATCAGGCAAATAGTACTTGATTTCTAATGTCTTGGTTCATCTTAATCAAAAGTGCAGCCCAACCCAATATTTACTTGCTAATACAAATTCTATGCTTTTTTGCACAATGGCAGTTAAATATGCTTAGAATTATCTCTGTATTTATATTACTTTTTGTATCCTCCTGAAACAATATAGACAAATATACCTAATAAAAAATTGGTTTGTAAAGAATTTGGTTGGTCACGCTCATACTGTTCAAACAAATGATCATTTGAGCTTCTCTGTGTTTATGATGAGGGTGAGCTAGCTTTCTTTCATGGATGCTGTTTTGATTTGATCATTTTAATCTTTGTATGCAGCAGTGAACTGTGCTACTTTAGTTTGTGCAGGTCAAACTCGGAGCCAAATTCTGGTTGCTGGATACTTTCTATCATTTTTAATAGACAAAAAGACCATTCTACTTAGGGTACATGTATGCTCCCTGTAATGCATCTTTTGCCTGGGAATAATATGTTTTCAAGTGTCTTCTGTAATGAAAGTGACAGGTTGCTTTCAAGTAAGGCAGTTGGTAGGGACTCATCAGCTCAGGGCAGTGCAGAAGGTGGTGTATTTTCTGCACAGATAACTAGAAAGGAAAATTGGCTGGGTGCACTGCAGTATGGATCTTTGCTTCCCTGCATAGAGCAAAGATAAGTCTCCTGGCCTCTGCTGTGTCCAAATAAGCTGACAAACCTGATGAATGGAAAAGCCTCATATCTCAGAGTTATGGAAAGCACAGAGGTGAACTCAGCAAATGTTCTGTTCTGAATGCACTTGAATTATCAGCTGTAGCCTAACAGCAGCTGAGCAAATGGCTCACCCTTCAGAATACAGCCTTCTGAATCAAAGCCAATGATGTAGCTGTGGATCTGTCAGTCAGATGGGTTATCTTGCCTTAGAAAAGGCATGTCAGTGACAGGATGTATTTGTGATACTTTGGGTTTGTATCTGCTTTTTAAGGAGGAATGCAGCAAATGTCCGGCTCTAGCCCTATTCTCATGTAAAGAATTAAACAACAGTGATTCTCCTCAAAGTAACTATACACTCCAGAAAAGCAACCTTGCTGAGTGTCGGTGTTCCTGCCAGCATTCTTGTTCTCAGGAGCACCTCTGATTACTGCTCATGCAGAAGCAGTAGTTTGGTAAGCAGATATTAATGGGAGAAGAACTTGGAGCTGCAAATGCATCCCCCCACTTGCTCCACAGGATACTCCAACAAGAAGCAGGAGGAGAGAGAAGCTTGTGATGAGAAGTCAGAGTTACAGACCTGATCATCAGAGATACACATAAGGACTCAAGGTTAAATATCTCTGTGTGTGCAGTGGTACAGGTCATACCCATGACTCTTTTCCAGAAAGAGTAGGGGAAGGAAATACAACAGTAATTCCTGGGCTTTGCTGTATGTTTGGGGTTGTAACCTGGTTTAACTCTGGGATTTTTTCAACCTGAAAGCTAAAGAGGATGGAGGGGATTGGCTGATTTAATGCTACCATTAAGGATACAAAATTAATAGCTAAGCTAAAGACCTTCATAACTTTTATTTCAGGGTCTGTGTATGTTAAAATAGCCCAAGGCCACTAAAGAAGACCTGAAAGAAGGAGCTTTACATGAGTTTTGCAAAGACTGCAGAAGAGAGGAAAGATGACAGACTGTGCACACTCAGCTCCAAGGCTCACAGCTCTGTTGCTTCAGGAGAATTGTATCTATGAAAACAGGGTATTGTATTTCTTATCCGGGTGATCAGTACCTTGCATAGAATCTCTTGCCTGCTTGTTTCTGTCCGTAAGTCTTATCTTCTGAACACATGTGAGTTATCCTTAAAAATATTTAGAGCCATGTTAGTGTTCCCTTTATGACCTTCTCATCCTTTTTTCTATCTTGAGTTTGGTGTATACCACATAAACATTTCCCTGTTCACATCTCACTGCAGTGTATGCTGCACTGTCCCATGTTTCACTTACTTTGCACAGCCTTCTGCCTGTTGCCCCTGCATTAATCCTTGTTACTCCTTGCAGCGATGGTAGTGTGAGGTATTATTCCAGGTGTGGAAGTGGGAGGATAAAACTGAGAGCTAGAGATCTGCTTAGCATTTCTAGCTATGCTGCTAGCTGACAGGCAGACTTCAACGTAATCATTTAACTCATAAGAATACTGAAGCAAAGAGGGGTAACCTCTTAAGTGGCTTCAGCTCTCTCTGCTTCAACAAACTGGAGAAGACTGGAGGTCAGTTCATTTGGACTGATTAAAATGTACAGGTGGGAAAGGTCAAGCTGTTCTCTGAGAGGGAGAGAGATGCTTTTTTGACCTTCTTGATTTCAGCTGCATTTGGCAAGAGAAGCTGGCTGATAACACAGGTGCCCAAGAGCATGCCTCTCTCAAAATGAGGATCTTCCTCTCAGTGAGATTGTGTTCATTTAGTAAATTAAAACCTACCATCCACAACCCAGGGCATGGGAGGAGGTGGCCTCTTCTGTTAATGATTTTGTTGATTACAAGAACTTGTATTTAATTGCAGTGTGCATAACTGGTATGTTCCAGGCAAACAGTGTGTCATCAGAGAAATTGGGGAAAATGAGTTGTTTGTTCTGCCAATAGGTCAGGCATTTTTTCTTCATTCCTCCTTGTGATCTGTTTTGTGTGTTCCACATGCATGCACATTAATCAATGTAGGCAGCCTTTAATTATAGGCAAATGGTACTTACTGCTTCCCAAATCAATGTGTCTTCTCAAGTAGGTGCCTGCATACAAGAAACATTCTATGAGCAAAATTTAAAAGCTCTGCTTTATACTGGAAGTCATCTTCACTACCTGGCAAATTCTCACCTGGCAAAGTCTCACCTGATCTTTCAAGCAACTAGCCTTCAAAGGAAAGAAAAAATATTTTCCTAACTCTGTAAAACAACTGATTTACAGCCAAATGCGCTTTTTTTTTTTTTTTTTTAAATTGGAGAAGCCAAGGACCAAATATATCAGTGAAGTGTCTTTCAGAGGAGAGTTTTCAATACATGTGTACAGTGAATGCAATTAACAATATTGCACTTTGGCCAAATTCCTTTCACACCGAATGTATGTCTGTACAGAGGATCTGTAAGTGGAGGCTTGCAAAATGGGGGTTCATGAGTCTTAATTCCACTGCTGTGCTTTTGGCTGCCCTGCAGCAGCTGACTGTGGTCATCTGAAATAGTGTTAGTCTGGTGGAGTTCTCCCAGCTCTAGACAAAGCTTGGTGTGTTGGAGGGTATAGGATGTTCAAGTCATATGTGTGTGCATCCTGTATGTTTTAAATGGAAAATTACACCCTAATCACCCTGAAGGAATTAACTTGTTTGGGCTGTAACAATGTCAGCAAGCAATGTAAAGATAATGTGTGTTAATTAATATACAGCCTGCTATTTTCAAACATGAAGGGGGGGCGTGGGGGGGTGTTACTTATGATGTTATGGACACTCTTTCTAAGTTCTTATTCCTTGGAAATCCTTTCTCATGAGCTTATAACTATTTTAAAATTCAGAGATGGCTTTCAGTGGTTGAGATGTTTACTCTAGATGAATGTTTCCTGTGTAAATTGAAGGAGTGCGAACCTTAACAAATGAAATGCTCATTCCGAAAGCACAAAGCTTTCCAGTCTAGGTTTCCCACAGTGTTGTGTACAAGATGCTCTGCAACATGAAGATGAACACAATGATAGTTTTGAATATACATCAAAATGTGTCTGAGCTTGCCTAATACTTTTCACTTAAAAACTGGCGTAGCTTAATATGGAAGGGTTTTTTGCAAAGAAGTGGAAGGAAAAATGTCTTATCAGCATGTCTGGTTTTAAAAATTCTGAAATATGAAAAAGAAATTAAAACCAGCTTATTTAAACTCTGTATTTCTTATTTCAAATGTTAGATGATTTTTAAAACGTGACTTCTGAATCAAAACAGGCTAGGCATAAAAACAAAAAAAAGTGGGGGGAGAAGGTTGGCAGTAAATAAAAACACTATCTGTTTTAGCTTTACATTTGTTATTCTGCTTTCAATGATATCCAAAAATCACTGAATTGAAACCTAGTTGGTGTCCCATGTTTAGGCTCTGTGCAGCATATGGATGGTTTGTACGTAAAATCAGTAGTCCAGTTTTCTGTTCCTTTGAGCTTTGGGCACTAACATATACCTAAAGAAATCACAGGTAAGATCTTGCCTTACTTCAATAGTCAGTAGTGTCAGATCCCTTTATTGTGTTTCCCCTTGCACTGGGGAACTGAATATAGACAACTGCAAAGGGTTTTGTTTGTCTTCTGATGATACCCAATAGTATGGCTGTATTCTTTTCATTGTGCATGATTCTACAGTGCTTTCTTGTCCTGTACCAGCTACTCAAATATAATTCTGGTTTCAAAGTATAATGTGACATTGCCTAGATTAACAAGGGGTGCAGTGTGTAGACATAAATGCATAACCTCTTTCCAAAAATAAATTCATCTCTGAATTTTTCCTGACCAGCACTTGTTAGACCATAGAGTGGCATTTGCCTGTAAGGCTTTCTCTCCTCCAAGATACTCAGGGCAGTTGCAAATGGTTAAATTACATGATAAAAATATTTAATAGTGTGTGTGTATGTGTGCATATATATGCATGTATATAAACAAAATGAAGGCATGGGAAAAAAGGGAGAAAGTGCTGAGGTTTTTTGACCAAGACATGAGGAAGGTATTAACTATTCTCCATTGTCCTTGGTGACTGTAACATCCTCCCACTTTGCATATATTACACATGGTCAAGGGGTATCGTACATAGCTCTACACCTTCTTCCCTATTCATCATGTCTGAATCTAGCCCTGAGACTTCACTCACCATTTCTCTTCCTTCAGAGTTAAAGCTGCTGAAATGGTTTACCTGGCAAAACATATAGCTGTAGTGCTGCCATCAGAATGATGGTAAGTAAGCAGTTAAGGTGACTTGCAGTGATGTTTTGCTACACTGACAGCTGATATGACAATCTGATGCATTATAAATGCACATTTTAGAAGTGTACTTAATCATAGCATAGAAGTATGTAGGAACAGCTCAGCTCAAATGTTACAAATGAGTACATGTTGTGGATTGTAGCAGTGACGTGTTTTAAGCCTAGTGGTATGATTTTAAGGTGAACAGTAAGAGGCCTTATAGACCTAATGTATGCAAGGAATTTGGCAAGAGGGTAAATGGTAGAGAGGTGATTAAGTCGTCCTCCCTGTAAGAAACACTAGCTGACCCCACTAATCGGATCCCAGATGCAGATTGACACAGCTAGCTGTAAACATTAGAGATTTCAGGAAAATTTTTGTCAGGTATAAATGGGAATTGAGCATTTCTCCAAGTAGGTTATTAAATCATTTGATGCACAACCCAGGAGAGTTTGAGTTATACCTATGAAAATGTGAGACCCTATTCTGGACTGACCTACCAGACAACTTTTTAGGCACCAAAACTGCAGGACTTGTCACTGAATAGACCTTTGCCTATGTGCCACACTTCCTCTTGCTGCTCTAAAATACTGTAGAGGGACTGGGATCTCTTGTCAAGCAGTTGTTTACAACCATTCATTCCTGCTACATTGTGTTTAAGTTCACTAGCAGGAGTTCATGATTCATATTAACATGAAATACATGCCTGCTAATGTAAGTCATCTAACTTTTACCAAACCCGGGGTCAATACCATGACCTTTATCACTGATGCTATGAAAGGAAAAGATGCTAATGTGAATAATCTTATAATGAAGCCTTTTTAATAGCCTTTGGTTCTGTATCTCATCCAAAAGGCAAGCACGTGTTCTGATGAATTAAAGTACTACTTAGGTCTTGTGAAGGACAGAAGCTTGTAAATTGCATATCCAACATTAAGCAGGCTTCCTTAAAAATTCTAGGTTAGTAACCTTTGCTTCTGCATCTTTGGGCCCTTATCTGACTGCACAGGGCGTTCTTTCCTACTGCACCACTCATCTGTGATGCAGTGGTCATTATCTTTGTCACTGAAAGATCTGTAGAATTAAGAGCAAGAACCTTTAAAGTGAAATAACGTGTTCCCTAGCTGGAAGCTAACATGCATTCACATCATCTGTGAATCAAGCACAGGGAAGAAGCAGTGCATATTGAATAATGGTTTACATCATTGCCCTCTTTTTAAAGCACTGAGAAAGTAGAAATTTAGGCTAAAGAAAGCACCATGTGCCTTACTGCAAATTTTCTAGATAATGCTGTGTTTGTATTTGATGAATTTGCTTATTAGCTTGCTTACAAAACTACTATACATTGATTATTCTGAGAAAGTCCCTCCAGATAAACCGAGAATTAATCTGCTACAGATAACACTTAGGCCACTGCTGTCTTATAGTAATTTGCAGCTAAAAGATAGTAAAAATGTTTTTAACAAGTCCCATAATAATAAAAATAATAGTAATAATAGTGCATTACAATCACTTTCTGAATTTTGCTCCTGGTTAGGAACAGAAGTGAATTTGAGTTGTGAGGCTGGAATTTAGCTGTTCTTTGGCATTTGCTGGGATTGGCATGACCTCCTCATACGAAGGTTATAGGGAAGAGGAAGAAAAGGTGATCAATGGCAGGAAGGGACTCATGAGTGAGACTGGCAATTTAAATAGAAGAGCATCAGGTCTATTTGTCTACCTTTATGAAGCAACATTTTCCTTCATTAGTACCTTAGAATTCATTAGTACCGTAGACCATTAGACTTCATCCTCCCCCCTCTACAGAGAGAGTCTGCTAGGTTTGGTTCTGGAATTCATGACAAATACCAGTGCATCATCCTCAGGCAGAGAGAAGATCTTCTCCGGGTTCCAGGAAGACGTGAACAAAAACTTTACAAAACAAATTATTTACAGGAATTGTTCCTCAACAGGAAATAGGGCAAGTCCTGCTCTGAATTTAAGTCTAACTTAATAAACCTTAAACCAAGCAGCCAGAATGTTGTGGACAGAAAAACACTTACACAGTTTACTGAGAAAAACTAATCAAGAGTTATTAAATATAAGGAACCATTGTTAGTTTAGGAAGTTCCCTCAGCTGCAAGTCCCTGAAGGCTGGAAAGATACTGGGCATGAACACTTATGTTTCCCCCTCTTCCTATGTTTCCCAGGCTACTGTCTGTGTCAGGGTACCAGGCTAGTCATATAGGTTTTCAGAAGAGGCATAATAGGTAGATGTAAAACCTCTACTCAAAATACTGTCTGACTTATACTGCCTAGCTTTACCTCAACCTATGCAAACTTGTGTTTTTCCCTTGTTGTTAGAACATGCCAGTATGTTTTGAGTTGGGTAACTTCTTGTCTGGGTGGATTTTTTTTTTTTTCAGCTCTTCCAGAATCTGTAAAAGATAACCAAAGGAAACTTCAGATCTTGCTGCCTGCCCCAGTAGGTCTGTTGTTATGTTAGTTAGAAATGAGACTAATTGAAATCTATGTCAATTTAATTCTTAATGAGATGCCCTGTGTGACTGATTATTCTTAATAGTTGCTTTATGATCCTCTGGGAAAATTTAATTTCTTAACTACATTTATAGGAAAAGGTTTTCATGTGAGCACCAAGAATTTGTAGAATTTGAGTCTTAGATCTGAAAATTAATTTTTTTAAGCTAAAGTAATTTTATTATGATGGTGATCTCATAGTTAAACTTAGTGGTTGTTTTCGGAACCCACAACAATGTCTTTCTAAGATTCTGAGGTGGGTCTTGCTAAACACTAATCATTACACAGCCTCTTTTCTTTTTGTTACTGCCAAACAAAACCTAGCTCTAAGCTATAGAGACTCACAGAATCATCAGTGCCTGGGCAGAGAGGCAATAGGTTTTTACCTTCTGCTCTATATATTTCTTAATGTCTGTACAAGCTTCAGCAAGCTAATTTGCCATGGGAGTTTTCATCTGAATTTACCTGAGGATCTAACTGAAGTAGAACCAAAGTAGTGGAAACCAGGTGTACATCCAGGGGAGATGTGCTAACAAATACACAGCACCTCTACTAAGCAAACTACCCGAGTCAACCAATGCTACTAGAAAACAATTCTCCCCTCACCCATGAGATTATGCATGTACCCCATATCAAAATGGTATCAGGCTGCCATGGCAATCTTAATATAAAATCAGACTGGATGTAGAACAACATCCAACTTTTTTCCACTCAATTAAGAAGGATTATGGACTAGGTTTGGATATTTTCCAGATCCCTTGAACTCTACCTTACTTTGTCAAGAGTCTCATTGATTTGAAGGCAAAGAGATTATTCCTCTTAATCCCTATGAAATGTGTTCTTTCACCCAAACACATTCCTAGAGAAAGTTCAAGGGGGTCCTTTTCACACTAGTTTGCATGACACACAGGAAATACATAAAATCTACATAGGTGTGTTTAATGAATCATGATTTTTTACATGTCAGCAGTAAAATAATGGATAATACAAATAATCTTTGCACATCATCAGAATCTCAGTGTCAGGACGGTTGTCAGGATTCCAGGATGCCAATCCAGGATTTCTTCCTGCCTACCATGGTAGTATGGCAGTAATTTACACACTCTTGCATAACTGATTTAGAAGCACAGGAAATTTACCTTCCCTATCCATCTCTTCCACCCAGCCTTGCAGCTTGAGACAGTTTGAAACCCTCCCTGACACGTGGACGTGGTGTGAGTGCACCCTGTTTGTTATGCTAGGGGCAGTGGCTGTATGCTTTGTAGGACTCCTCTCTGCACATGCTGTTTTGTAAGATCTATCCTCAGTTTCAAGGCTTCAGACAGGCTTTAGTGCTCAGAAGAGACACACAAGAAAATACTTGCTTGATTGGCAAATGTCCAAGGATTAGGATCAGCTTCCAATGGAAACTGTTATATGAAGAAAACCTATGCCTACCTCTTTTTTTTCATGCAAGTTAGCCAAATATTTTTGCATCTATAGCAAATGTCTGTGCACTCAAGACACAGGGCTCAGGTAGACTGTTTTTCTTTTTCCTCGCTGTTATCATGCATGTGGGTAGATCTTGATCTAGATTCCACTTTACCTCATCAACCGAAAATTCATTTTCTTAATAAAGAAGCATATCTATATGAAACTATTCTTTGCACACTCCTATCTTTCTGCAGACGTGGCTTTTTTATTGTTATTTTTCCTAATTAATCATCTCTGAGGTTTTTAAATAATAATTAAAAAAATCTAAATTTGGTGCAAAACTTGAGCGGTCAGCTGCTCAGCAGCTGCTGTCTCTATTTGTAAATTGTGCTGACATAGCATCTATTGATCCATTGTGCTTGGACACATGATGTTTAAGTTCCTGATTAAATTAAGAACATGAATGACTGAAGGATGACTTCAGCTCTTCTACAAGGCAAAAGCCTGATTTTGAGTTTATATTTGTTAGTGCACTGGCACCCCATAAGATATATACTTTGTGTGACAGATTTCAGGGGAAACAAAAGCGAAAAAGAAAATGGGGGGGGGGGGGGGGGGGGGGGGGTGTGGCAGCTGCAATCCATTGCTATCCAGGACCATGAGATCCATGTGAATTTTCATACATCATGTGTCTTGGAAGTTTATTTCCCTTTCAAAGTTAGAGCTTAAATGCAGTGGACTTTCTGTGCATATTGTTTTCTGAGATTTTAAGTGGTCACAGGTTGAATGAGGTTGATGCTGTATGTGCAGATTGTGTTTTTTCGATAATGACGACTGTGGCAACCTTTATCCTTTCTAAGCGAAGTATGAGCTCTTTTTTGACAAGCATGTTATATAAATTGGAGAAAGGGAAGCACCATCTTGGGGTTGAATATTGTTTGAAGTATTTTTGTAGCCTGTCCTTTTCATTAAGTGAAAAGATGTTGAAGGACTGTATTGCCCTTTTTGGAGTGGGAGTTAATCAAATTTCCTGTATGTGTGTATTCTGGCAGGAGAACAATTTAATTGTGAAGGTTTAGGCAAGTGTATTCACAATTGGTTCTTGATTTGTTGGCCTCATACAAGCAGGTAGGGAACTGGAGCTTGGCTTGGTTGAGTTGCATGTTTGTACACATCTGTGCTGCTTTTTGCTTTCTGATGCAGCACAAGCAGCAGCTTTCCTATCATGCTATTGCTGTCTGTAAGCACCTGATAAGGAGGAGGAAGCACTAGCAGTTAAGAGGATGGAAGCTGCCACAGTTTTCAGCCTTGAGCATTTGAAGGGGCAGATGAGTCTTACACTGAAAACTGAGTGCTATTTTCTTGTAATACTTTTTTGAGAGGGAGAGCCTGGGGAATATCATGATTCTTTCTTTACTCTTAGGACAAAATGTTAAAGTTAAAATCCTGAGCCTTATTATATGTTATGCTTAGGCCTCTTATGACCCAGTTTATGGACTGAAAACAATATAGTTTCATATAATTTACTAAGACTTGAGCTTGTCTGAGTATTTAGCCTGTTAAAATGATTTTTTAGAATAAGACAGTACTTGGCCAAGTGGAGAGCAAATGGGCAGTTTCCCAATAAAGTTTTGCTGTGTACAGTCAGGAATAGCAGATTTGGGCTATGAAGCCCCAGTGTCTGCTTTGCTGTTAGCATTTCCTGACCACCAGAAGGAGGGTGTCAAGGTAGTCCCTGGTTAAACAAGGTACAGTGCAATGGGACACACGGACACACACTGTGCTCCTGTGTTTTGCAAGACAAAGAGCAAAGGAAAGTCAATAAGCAATCTGTCCTCTCACTGTTTGGCATGTTACAGGAGAAATTAATTGTTTGTTTTCTTTTTTAATTCAGTCTATTAAGGGATATCCAATTAAACTTGGTGGAGGCTACGAGGCCCAAGTTCAGTGTAACAAAATATTAAAATATCAGTGAGGCCTATGAACCTTTTCAGAAATGTCTGCTGATATTGTTATTTGTAAGCTTCAAAAAAAAAATTGTTAGGTCAGCAGATATTGGTTATATAGCCTGTTCTTTTTGCTGCCGGCAGTTACAATCAGTCTTTCAATATGGATATGATCTACTCATATATGTGTGAGAACCTGTACTAACTCAGGGGTAATTGTTTTTCACGTGCCTGAGATGGACCACCAAACAGCTTGTTATACTGCATTGCACAAATACAAGGATACTGAATATCCTTAGTTCTTCCTTCTGTTTCCTCTGTATTGTCTCCAAACCTCCAGTGGAGGAAGTAGAAGTGTAGGCATTTCTCAGCCTGGGCCAAGCACTGCCAGTGTAAGACAAGCATTGCAGATGGCAAAAATAGTCTCAGGCTTTTGCAATTATGCCTGAGCTCTGATAGGGGTGGACAGGCAGTGATGTGTCTGGCTGGTACTTCTGGGATAGTCCCTGAGCTGAATAAACTTTCATCAACACACTGATTTCTTTACTCATGTAATGAAGAGAACTTTTATCTGAGATTCTGCTGCAGTTTGCTTAAACCAGAGCAAATGCCCATTTTCTGCTTTTTAAATTAAACAGAATAAAACAGGCCCATCAGAGGATATGGCAATGCTATTTGTGTCTAGAAGCTGAGATGGTAGTGTTCCATCACTTTAATACATTAATGTGTGAGAACAGGACTTCTCCTTTCCCTGATTTTGGAGAGGAAACATTTCTGCCTCTTTAAAAATACGTTAAACAGTTCATTGAAGAATATGTTGATGGAAACTGCCTCTAAAGTAGTTAACTGCCATGAAGGAGATTTAATCACCTATTTTGAAATTTTGAAATTTTGGTATGTGTTTCTATTGCATGTTGGGGAAAAATCAAAGACAAAAATTGTACATGAGTAGCAATCAAGAGGTGCTATGAATCATCTTTCCAGAGCAATGAGAATTCTGTAATCCCATTATTTTTAAAAGTCTGCCAGCCATTTTGCTTCATGACCCTGCTCTGTAAGTGCCTTATGCTCTCTGAGTTTACCTGGGGAAGAAAGTGCAACACTGATGTCACAGGTTTTATCTGTCAAATGGTATAGAAAGCAATAAAGGAAAGAAGTCATCACTGTTTTGTCCCCAAAGCCGAGAGTAGTTTGGCAAACTCAAGGACAGGTGTGAGTGCTGGCTAGAAGAGGAATGACTCGGTCAGTTGAGAAGAGGATGTTTGCTGCAGTGCCCACGTTCAGACCATGTAGTTGGAGTCATCTGTCTTTTGGAGGCCTCCCAAACAGCCATAGTGAGGCCAAGGTCATTGAAAACTGCTTGGATAATAGATGTTTTCGCCATAGTAGAGGGCAGGGTATTACTGAATAGGACAATTAATGGACACTATTTGGGAGCAGGAAGATGAGAGGGAAGGGTCAGGTGAGCTTTTCTCAACAGAAAGTTTAGCAATGTCCATTCACAGCTAAGGTACTCTCAATGCTGAATGGTACAAGGCACAAAAAGGGAAAAAAGTCTTTCAAACTAAACCAGCTGCATCAGACTAGGTGCAAATCTTCAGTTACGCTGTCCAGGTGTGCCCTATTAGCACACTATGTTTTCTTAGCTAGCCAGACTTGGAAACCACAAGTTCCATTGAAGCTGACACATGCTAGATGTATCTGATAAATTTTGAAAAACAAGCCAACACCTCCAAAAATAATACAACTACTAACTTAGCTTCTGTACAATGGGAAACAAACAACGAGAGTAGTTTCTGTGCATACTTGTAATTACTGCTATCTTTAACTCTTAATTTATTCCATTTTTAAAATGTGTTGTCTTGAATGTCTGCTATAAAGAAATTTGGCGTTTCCAAATAACAGAAACCAATGAGATCAAAGGATGAAAAATTCATTAAAAAAGAAGGTTCACTACTGCACTATCATACAAAGCCTAATTTCTAAGAATTACTAATATTGTCAAATGAAACTGAGAATCCCAAATTTTCTGGGCATTGTGGAAAATATTATGGTTACTGTTTTGCCAAAACCCGATCCTTCAGTCCCAATATATATCTGAAGGCTTGTGCAATGAAATCTGTGGAAAAGAAAGAGTGCAAAATACATTCTCGCTCTTCTCTAACATTGATTTTTGTGGCCATTTCACAACTGTTCCCTTAAAAAGTGCAGTTACAGAAATGGGCATAGTTTTATGCCAGGGAAAATTCTTTGTGGCTTAGCTGTTGCAGAATTAACTGTTCTAGCATAGCCATCCCATCTTCACTCCTTAATCTAAAATTAAAGTGACTTTTATTTTGCAGGAGTATATCTGGAGCTGCTCTAAATAACTAAACTGCACTGAAAGCACTGTTGTGAAATAGTTACTCTGTAGTAACTATGTAGCTCAGTTTCCCCTAAGTATAGAAAGGCCTTAGTGCCCTCAGCATCCAAGCAGCCCTTTAAATAAATCAACATATTTCATTCTTGAAATTCTGCAGAACTGAATTTGAAAATCCAACTGGGTTATTTATGTAAGAAGAATTTTTCTGCTTTAAGGAACTTATATTAAATTAGGAAAAAGACATGTTAAAAAACATTAAAGTAGGGAAAAATATTTATAAGTGAACTTCAAACAAAAATAAAAAGCCAAAACTGTAATGAAGCATACAATCTAGAAATATTTTGTGTTAGATACCAGAAAATATTCTTTAAGTTCTACAAACCCCTTTGCCATCTTTCCTTCCCAATGTATACACACTGATTTCTAATGAAATATGATCCCAGTAAATCCTGGTTTTATGCTATGTTGGCAGTGACCCCAAGTATCCTGTTTTTGAGGATTTTATGTTAAGCCTTCTGGAAGATATTTGTTGTCTTTCATTGCTGCCTTCAGAAATAACTTTTCAGTCTATTGAGACTGCAGTTCATCTGACCGCTTTTAAACATGTGCTTCAGTTCATGTGTTCAACAGAGCCTTCAAGCACATGCTAAATCCCTTTAATATCAGGAAGACTTTAAGAAGGGGTTAATGGTAAGCATATGCTTATGTACTCTGGTAGATGAGTGCAGATGACTATTACTGTCACAGTTTTGGACATCACCTCTCTTAGTTGTACATACCACTTCTTGGCCAGAAGCTTCTGCTAATCCATTGGAATGGCAGGAGATCCACTTGTGTGCCGAGTCCTGAACCACAGCTAGGAACAAAACAGTTTGTAACAGCAGTTCCAGCTAAGATGCTCAGTGGTGAAGTGCAGCTGCTCTGGAGCCAGCACAGGGGTAATACCCCTGGGAAAGCCCCAGGGAGGACAGCAGGGACAGCCACATCTTCCCTGGCCTTGGGCTGAGGGACAGTGCTCACCTTCCAAAGCGCTTTGCACTTCTTAGCTTGTGCCTTCTTTCTATTGCCTGTGAGAGAGCATCTGATTAAGTTTGATACCTATGTCGTTGGTTTTGCTAGTTTGGGGGAAGTTCATCCTACATGGAAGAAAACTATTTGTTTAAAAGGGTCTATAATTAAAGATGACTGCAATAATTGCAGGCTGTTAAATTTGCACATTTGAAGGTTAATTCATGTACTGCACTCAGACACAGCCAAATATCCAGGACAGATGAATCTGTTTTTAAAAATAGACTGGTTATTACAAAACAAATAAGTGAATAGAGATTAAACAGCAAAAGTCCACCTGGTTCCAGTACTATAAAAATGTCAATGACATACAGTAGGGAACCTCATGCCAATTTAACTATTGCTCTTGTAGGAAGTGACAGAAACAAGTCTGCACAGCATAAGGCTTCAGCACTAACACCATGCTGACACTACAACAGGGGTCCAAATTAACTCCCTGTTTCTGAGTCCTCTTTTTTTTTCTGGATGTGAAACTTGTGTGTCAAAGCTTGATAAAGTAGAATACAGAGAAGTTAAACAATTACATCCATGTCCAGGATGGTTGCTCCAATAGTATTTCCATCAAGGCTTGCAATCAGAAAACAGGGGGCTGCACGTACAAAACAACGTGTAGCACACCACGGGGAGGGAACAAGTTTCTTGCAAATGTATACACACGTGTCTATATGCAGAACATATCTGTGAAATGCTGACCTTTTCATTCCCCCTACAAAGTACTGGCAGTACTAGCTTCTTCATTTCCTTTTTTGCTGTTGGCTGTGTGAGCTGCAGCAGTGTGGCCTGGCTGCTACTTTGTAGTTTATGCTCTGAGTGCCAAATATTGGTCCCAGTGAAATTAAGTGAGTTCTGCCCTGCAAGGGAGGAGTAACCTCTCTGAGGAAGATTACAACTTGGCCTTGATAGTACCCAGTAGATTTAGCCAGCAACATAAATATAATGCCAGAGCTCTGTATTTCCTTCTAAACGTGGCTCTCGTAAGGATTAGTTGTTGGGACAGGCATTTGTCTTTACATTTGTTAGATCATATAATCTTGACAGAGGGTTTTTTAAAACCGGATACTGCATTTACACAGATCTTGTGTACCTCACTTATATAGATAATATTACTCTTTGCAGCCAGCTGAAGTTGAATGCAGAGATAGGGATATAGCCTGGCTGGCTGTTCACTGAGCAGAGTATTTCCCTGTGAACATTGGCTGTGGTCAACATTGGTTTTCTCTTCATAGGAGTATGTGCGGGGGGTACATGTTTTCTGCAGCAAGGAAAAGGAAGGGTATTTGGTCTTCAGCTTTCCAATTAACTGTGTTTCTTTTTGTGTGATCCCCCCCCCATCCCTTCCCCTCCCCCCCCCCCCCCCCCCCCCCCGTTACGTCCATGGTCTTTTCAAGAGTAGAATTCACTCCCTTTGTCTTGATCTAGATTATTGCCCTCCAGTGTTTGATGAAAGGAGCCTTGGGACCCAGGCAAATGAGAGAGAGGCAAGACTGGAAGCAATGGGATGAGTGATTAGTAAATGGTCTTGGATTTATTGGGCTCCAATCTTGCCTTATCTTTCTGTGGACTTGTGGTTTAACCCCAGTTGCCAACTAAGCACCACACAGCTGCTCGCTCACCTCTCCCCTGGTGGGATGGGGGAGAGAATTGGCAGGGGGGAGGAGTAAAACTTGTGGGTTGAGATAAAGGCAGTTTAACAGGACAGCAGGGGAAGGAAAAATAATAATAACGATAAAACAATATACAAAGCAAGTGATGCGCAATGCAATTGCTCACCACCCACTCACCAATGCCCAGCCAGTCCCTGAGCAGTGATCACCGCCCCCCGGCCAACTCCCCCCAGTTTATATACTGAGCATGACATCATATGGTATGGAACAGTCCTTTGGCAGTTTGGGTCGACTATCCTGGCTATGCCCCCTCCCAGCTTCTTGTGCACCTCCTCACTCTCAGAGCATGGGAAGCTGAAAAGTCCTTGACTAGTATAAACACTACTTAGCAACAACTAAAACATCAGTGTGTTATCAACATTATTCTCATACTAAATCCAAAACACAGCACTATGCCAGCTACTAGGAAGAAAATTAACTCTATCCCAGCCAAAACCAGGACAGGACTGATTGCAAGTATTCAGCAGCTCCTGCTGGGCTTGGAGATAACTGCAGTGACCCTCTGCAGGCAAATGCTGTCATCTCTCTTGGAAGAGAGATGTTTATACATACCTTTTAATACCAAAAAGACAACAAATCCGTGGTTCTTAGTCTTAACAAAGTCCTCCAATGCTGCCAAATCTATTAGAACAAGGATGAGTGTTTGCCTTGCATGGCATCTTTGCTTACCCTTCTACATCTCTACTCACATCTTTCCAAAATGGATCTACTTCATGGAGTGGTATGTTTGGACCCACAATAGTGATTAGCATTAGTGGAAAAAAACCTGCATGATTATGGAGGAAAACATGTTTTTTATTGTTTAACAGTATCTTGTACTGTTAGTTTGTTGCAGAAATCACCACAAAGTTGGGTTTTGTTTGGTGTTTGTTGTTGGGTTTTTGCCCAACAAAAATTTTTAGGGGGAGAAAGAAATCTGACCTGCTCCAACTTAAGAGTGGAGTTAGAATTTCTTTTACTGTGGTTGAAGAAATTAAATAACTGATTTTCCATTGCTGTTTTATAGAAATCATATTTTCTTCAAGGCCTGACCCTAAGGAATGCTAAACTTCTACATTCAATATGAGTAGGCATGAGACATTTTCTTAATAGTATATTCCTAATCTGTTTTCTAGGACAAAACATAAAAGCAGATCATGGAAGCAAATGTATTCCTCCTGTTCTCTGTAGCCTTAGGTGTCTAATCTGTCCATTTCATGCACTCATGCATGCCTTCTTTTCTTCCGTTATCTTTTTAATGAACATTAACACAGCAGAATATAATATGTAGCCCCTTGTCTGTTCTGAGCTGTAGAGCTTAAAGGAATCTCGTTTGCAAGGTATGCTAGCTGTGGAAGAGAGGAGAAAGATACCTCTTCAGAGATGAATGAAGGTTATAAACACAAGGTTTGAAAGGTATCCTTGATGATATTTTTTGACTTGAATATATAGGTGAATCTTTTAAAAATGTTCAACTCGCTGTAATCTGACCATACAAACTTCTGTTTAACAAGGAATGGCAGAAAGGACCCTTTGGGACCTATATTAATGTTCATCTGGCAAAGTTTTGGAATTTCATAATCACATAGTTGTTACCAACATGTTTTTCTTTCCCTTCTCTACTCATCTATTAACGGCATCTGTATTCTGTGAAGATTTTTCAATATTATTTGTTGCTGCATAATGAGAAATAATAAAAGTCAGCAAGCCTGCACTGAGAGAGTTTAAGCCATGCAGAGAGACTTCTACCCATCTGCTTGGAGAAGGAACATATGAGTCCAGGAGTGAGTAATAAGTTCTACATTTGGCTGCTGGTTGCAGCATTGTTTCTTGTGGACTTGAAACTTGCAGGGGTGGGGAGGGAAGAAACTAAACTGCAGTGCTGACACTTGGAGGTTGCAGTTAGGTCTGGCTTATTCTCTTGTACAAAATTTTACAATTTTCCAAGTCATTGGCATAAGCATGGAAAATAGACAGGATAATGGATTGTTAAATCGGCTTTAGTGGAAACTTCTCATCATGAAAATGTAATTGAAGCTATCGTTTTCATGGCAGCTTAGTGTTATAATGGCAGCATACTCCACTGGTGAGTGGAATCTCAAGATTCAGAACATGCTCCCTGCTCACATCCTTGGGAAGAGAACATAACTTCAGATACAGCCATGCTCTAAAGAATTAATTTAACTCACTCAGCATGTATCATCAATACTGATGCAGAACAGGATAATGTGGAATGGGTAAAGCCACTTAATGCACTCTTCTTGTCTTCCTTGTTGAAGAGCATGCAAAAGGATATTGGAGTGACAAGTGAAAATAAAGCAACCTACTTTGTTCTGGCCTGATTCATCAAGGGCATGGGGATTGCTTTGTTCTGTTGTCATTTTGAGAGAAACACTTTCTCTGTGCTTCCTTTGAGGTTACCAGAGTGAGTCGTGAAGGAGAAGTACCCAGGTGGCTTTGAGCACATACCTGTCTCTAGCACTCTTCAGCACACTTGCACAGTAATTCCAGGCTCATTGATAGTAAAAGGATGTTCCTTCTTGAGAAGCTATTGGAAGGAACTAATCAAGAATTTCTCATTGTCTGTGTTGTAAAATGATAATTCATTAAAATCAAATGTTTTTTCAGGGGAGGGCTTGTTGTGAGACTATCCTATCACATTTTGTCTTTTAAAATAATTTTTACAGGAAAGGTTTTGACATTGTTGAAACATCTGCTTTGAACAATTTCTTGTATAAACTGTACTGTTTGAAACACATAAATGGAAGTTTAAATTGAAAAAAAATAAGACAAAATTCATAGTTTTGATAAAAAATGAAGTTGATTTTTTCATTGTAATTTAAATGAGGAAAATATTTTTAAAATATCACATTCATATTGGCTGGAAGAGTGTTTCTCATTCTATTCTAAAAAATTAAGGGATGGGAAAATATCTAGTTGAAAATAAGTGAACAGCGCAAAATAACAATTTCTGCTCTTTATAGAAGGATTTTAGCTCCTGGTATACTAATGTCAGTGTATGATGTTATAGTTTGCCATTCCTGGAGTATTCTGAGGACCACGAGAGTCCCTGCTAGCATTTGCCCTCACTGTATTTCTGTTCATGTACAACCTTTAAAAGTGAGTTCTGCACACCTCAATCAAAACCCCATGGGAATTCTAACTTCATAAAGATTGTGAGTTCAGTACTAAGGACTGCTTGCTGCTACTCTGCAGTAAATCTATATTCCTCATCCAATTTCAGATGCAGCTGTTGCACAAAGTGATAGATTAGCATAGCAGGAACCGGCCCCTAGATTAGTTATGATACCATGAGGGCAAACCGGGTTAATAAGCAAGTCATCTGTAAATCGGCAAAACATAGTACAAGAAAGCATGGAATAACTACAGAAAGACATCAGCCTTTTCCTTAAATCTCTTATAACTGTTTCTACATGTCATACAGGTAGTTAGAGAATAAACCTGGAAATCCGAGCTAACTAATGGTATCCCAGGAAAGTCTAGTGAAGATGTACTATTTCATACTAGCTTCCAAAAAGGAACTTGCACAAAAATGACCTGTGGTGGGTTGACCCTGGCTGGATGTCAGATGCTCACCAACCCACTCTATCACTCCCCTCCTCAACTGGACAGGGGACAGAAAATATAACAAAAGGCTCGTGGGTCAAGATAAGGACAGGGAGATCACTCACCAATTACCATCACAGGTATTTGACTCAGGGAAAATTAATTTAATTTATTACCAATCAAATCAGAGCAGGATAATGAGAAATAAAAACTAAATCTTAAAACACCTTTCCCCCCACCCCTCCCTTCTTCCCGGGCTCAACTTCACTTCCGATTTCTCTACCTCCTCCTCCCGAGTGATGCAGGGGGACGGGGAACGGGGGTTGCAGTCAGTTCATCACGTGTTGTCTCTGCCGCTCCTTCCTCCCCAGGGGAGGACTCCTCACGCTCTTCCCCTGCTCCAGCCTGGGGTCCCTCCTACGGCGGACAGTCCTCCACAAACTTCTCCAACGTGGGTCCTTCCCACGGGCTACAGTTCTTTACAAACTGCTCCAGTGTGGGTCCCTTCCACAGGGTGCAGTCCTTCAGGAGCAGACTGCTCCAGCGTGGGTCCCCCGCGGGGTCACAAGTCCTGCCAGCAAATCTGCTCCAGCCTGGGCTCCTCTCTCTCTCCACAGGTCCTGCCAGGAGCCTGCTCCAGCGTGGCCTTCCCACAGGGTCACAGCCTCCTTTGGGCACCCACCTGCTCTGGTGTGGGGTCCTCCCCGGGCTGCAAGTGGATATCTGCTCCATCGTGGGCCTCCACGGGCTGCAGGGGCACAGCCTGCCTTACCATGGTCTGCACCATGGGCTGCAGGGGAATCTCTGCTCCGGCGCCTGGAGCACCTGCTCCCCCTCCTTCTGCACTGACCTTGGTTTCTGCAGAGTTGTTCCTCTCACATATTCTCACTCCTCTCTGAGGTTGCAGGTTGTTGCGCAGTTTTTTTCCCCCTTCTTAAATATGTTATCACAGAGGCTCTACCACAGTCACTGATGGGCTCAGCCTTGGCCAGCGGTGGGTCCGTCTTGGAGCCAGCTGACATTGGCTCTATCAGACACAGGGGAAGCTTCTAGCAGCTTTTCACAGAAGCCACCCCAGTAGCGCCCTGGCTCCCAAAACCTTGCCACGCAAACCCTATACATGGCCATAATATGGAAGTGACAACAATGTTATCCTGACTGCCTAAGTTTGTTCCACCTGCTGTTGGAGTGGATAAAACCAGATGTAATATATGGACTATGCTATGTCTGAGGGGCAGCCTGCATTCTGTTTTTTCAACACTTCAGCAATGCCATTCTCTCCAGAATGACTCCCTTTAAAGGAGAAAAAAATAAAAAGGGAAAAGGAAAAACAAATTTGTAATCATTCCTTATAACTTACAGCACAGGCACTTGAACAGAATTTTTTCATTTCTAAGTGACAAGTAAAAATAAAAAAACCTTTGACTTTGCAGTAGTGGTCTAAACACACTGTTTCTCCTTATTATCAAGCCATTTGTGTTCAGAGAATTTGAGTCTCTGGCAAGCCCACATTACTAGCAACGTAAAGAATCTTTGCCTCTGTATTGGACAACAGTGTAATAGTAATATTCTTCATGCCTATCAGGTGAAGCTTTCTTTGATCACCCATTTGATGCATACCTTCTAATTTGTCATGGATATTTCTGTGTTTTCAAGGAAGCGTTTAGACTGAAAGTTGGGAAGAAACAGACTTAAAAGGCTGTAAATATGTGTCAATGATTCTAAATACGGAGATGACAAGTTTGCCAAAATCTGATTTTGAAGTGTGACTGATTCAAGCTGTACAGGATTACATTATGGATCTTTCTCCTACCATTAGTCAAAAAGCTATAGTCAAGCCATAACTTCCTACAAAGCTTGTAAGTATATAGACTGGATTATCTAAGCAAGTAAGACACATATTTTCAGGAAAAAGTCTTGTGAAGCAAAAGCTAAAAATATAATAAATCAATGATTGGCATCAATCAGGTATTCGACATCTGCATTTTAGGAATATAATCTTTTTATGGTGTTTGGGGTGCTAGATTTGTTATTCCTTTTCTAGATGTACCTTTTTATGTCCACGATAGTACTAAAGGTGGGTCTGTACAGATTGCTAATTGAATCATGGCTGCCTTGTCAGTCAGATGCAGTCATGTGGATGCTGGAAGTCAATATCCTAATAGAAGCTGTGACAAGGGGGCAATCTTTGTATTACTTACTGTTTTGGTCACAGCAGATTTCTGTTGACCCATGCTTTGGCAAATAGCCTCTCCCTCTCACCAAGTGGCTTTTGAATTTTCTTGGCCTTTTCTAGCCCTTGAGTTTTATAGCTCAAAAACCTGATGGGCAAACACAGCCTGGGACCAAAGTGTGTCTGCTAACCTTTCTTTTGATAATTGCTTGGGAAGGTTTGATGGCACAGCAGCATGCTTTAAGTCTTCTTGACCCTCTGTATATGGCTAATGCATGGGTCATTGTTGCTTTCTCCCTGGGCAGTTCCCTCTGGAGTGGCTTATATATCAGCAAGCCCTAAAGTGTGAGGCATTATCACTTGTTGCTACAACAGTGAATGCATACAGAAAATGAGGGGCATAAAAATGTCAGTCACATAATACTGATCCACAAATAAAGCTTGTTTTGGATCAACAAAAGGACTTAAGATGAGATAATGCCATGTTTTCTGAAACAGCCATGGTTCAGCTTTTAATTCTAACTGCACACTTGTGTCAAGGTGGCTGTGGGCTCACAGCCTGTTTGTGGACTGGTCTTCGTTGTTGCTTGGAACCTCGGTTAATTTATGCTCAACTGGATTCCAGCAAGTAGTGTCTGCAATACTTCATCTTCATCCTGTTTTCATGGTTTGTGGCTTCCAAAAAAAACCAATCAAAAACATTTTTAAATGGCATATTTTATTGCTAGGCATATAAATATATCCAGAAGGTAATTCTTTCCTTTGTTTTTTTCCAAGTTTGATAGTGACTTGAAGCTACTTGATGATGCTGCCTTGGAAACACAGAATCAGGAGGAGTCTCTTTGGACTCAGGACAGTTACAATGAAGCACATATCACCTGCCTTTAGCAGAGACACCACAGAGCAGCACACCAAGCTCCTCAATCCTGAGCGTATGCAGTAACAGCCCTTGTGCAGCCATCAGCATGGACAAATGCACACCCAGGTTGAGCTAACTAAGAATTTGCCAAGCAGCTGAGCTGCTTTAAAAGTCCTTGGCATATATGGGGCCTGAGGTGTTTGGGAAGGGGGTTAAACAATGCTGTTGCTCGTGATAGCATAGAATGAGATTCAGGAACCAGAAAGAGCCTTTCTGTTTTCCATCTGGGCTAAAAAAACCCAATTTCCTGCACTTAGATTCTTTCAAACAAAATCTTACTGCAGCCACATAATTTAAACAGACAATCTGGCATTTTCAGACAAATTTTTAGGGCTTTTAAACATCATCAGCAAATGCTGTTCCCCTAGTCAGGTGGCCCAGCTTGCACCTTGTTCCACTGATTTAGTGAAATGGTGCTGGCAACAAGTATGGAAGTGTTCATGCAAGGAGAGTCAGCCTCAGGCTGAAGGGTAGAGAGTGAGGCAGGATTTCTTTCATTTGAAGTCTTACGCTTAATCTTTCTAAATGTAGCACTATCACACAGAGTTACAAGGTTTTGTTCTTGTTTGTTTAGTTTTCTTCAGCCAAAATAATTACCAAGTCCCTGGTGTGAGTGCAATGACATCACTTGTGTTAAAACTAGAGAGGGGGAAGAGAGTGCTGTTTCATGAAAAGTTTAATGCTTTTGTCTTTTTGTTTGTTCTTTTCTTGAAAAAGAAAACCAAAGCGCCTAAGCCTATCTTTTGAAGAAAGATACTGAGACAGGAACCAGCCCCCTTCCCATATGGTAGTAGCCCAGTGGGAAATGACAGATTCAAACACCTCTTCTAAAATCTGGCCTTCCACACTAAAGAGGTTGCCCTTTCTGGTTTGCGTTTGTATGTCTGTCTGCTTGTCTGTCTGATCCTGCAGTATATGGACAGTGTAGAAGAACCCCAGAAGGAATGCTGTATCTGCCTTGTCTTGCCAAGCAATTGCATTGTGAGCACAAGAAGCTCATCCCAGCTAATATTTCATTGAAGGTGATGTTTTTCCACAGAAAGCTTTGGTTTCAACAACTCAGCACTTTCCAACAGAGAAGTCTTTTGCCAAAGAAATTCCCCAAATACTTAGTTGTGGTTGTGGTAGCTCCTCAGTAGGGGGAGTTCTGGTATGCTTAGTTATAGGTTCATGTCCAAGAATTTGGAGAACAACAGTAAGTGCTTCCATGAGTGTGGTTGGTATATGAGGAAGTAATAAAAGCCTCTAGGACTTCTGCTCTTCCTTAGGCTTCATTATGTCCTGCTCTTTTTCTTTTTGCACGTTCCTAAGTTAAACAGATACTCTGTACCTAGTTTACTCCATTAAAAGTTCCCCTTGGGACAAATTATTCCAGTGCAGGCACCTTTCTGTCATTCAACCTACTGGAGCAAAAGCAGTGAAATATCCTGGTGAATATATTGCCTTACCTTCAGCTCATCTATTTGTTCTGCAAACATGTGGACCCATTTAGTGTTATCTCTGCCTCAGAAGTTTATCCCATTTCTAGCTCTGCCCAAGAAGCAGATCACAAAAGTACTGTCTAGTCACTCCACTTAAAGGGTAAGAAGAGCAGAAATGAGTTTGGGTTACATGGGAAGAGAGGTAAGGAAGACTAGTTAATGCCAAGAACTGAGAAGGCTTAGTTTTCAGGTAACAAGCAGATTAGGAAGCAGGTAACTGTCTAGAGTCTCTCTTCTTGGTGTAACTCCATTTTTTCGCCTTTTTTGATTTTTGCTAGTCATGAACAGCAATGCAAAAAACTAAGACCAAATTACTGCAGGGTTCTTTCTCTAGGACTACATTTTCCCCCTCATGAAAACAGGTCACTACAAAAAAAATCAGCTGCCAGTTCAGAAAATGGCTTTCCCTGTCCATCCACGTGATTGCCAGATCTTGCTCTCCCCTCTCAGCCAGAGCTGTCCTCCCTTTTGTTTGTCAGGCCTCATGTATAGTAAAAAGCATTGGTTTTCTGTGTGCGGTATTTATTGCATCTCCACTTCTCCCCACCCATCCCCCTTTGCACTCTCTACCCTCCCTCCTTGTTAGACATGATTACATGTTGTTTGGCCTCATTCCATTTAGATTACTTTGCTGTATCATCCTGAATTTGTGCGTAGCATAACAGCTCCGAAGATCTCCTAGTTTGAACCAAATGATAGAGTATGCAGAGTTCATTAAAATAAATAACAGCATAGTGTGAAACACAACCCTGAAGTAATCAAAACTGAAATTTGAAAAAGTGTCTCTGAGTGTAAAGACGTCTGTTACATGCTGTCTGATACAGGCAGAAATGGAGTCTTGCGAACAGCAAGTTTTATATGCTCTATTTAAACCTGTCAGCTCTCCAGACAAAAACATGGGTGGTTATAGCAGGGGGAGAAAAAGCAGTTGGGAGCGGGATATGTGTGACCATATTATAGAACCTAGTGCCTGAATTTCTCCTTTGATCCCCAAAGCTGGAACATTCTTCATGTTGTTGTAGCTGTTGTTTTTTACTGGGGCCAGTGCAGAGGAAACCCAAGATTTAAGCCTAAGAGTGGAAATGTATTATATAAAGCAAACTTTCTATGCAGTTAAATGCAGTTGACTTCCTCCTTCCACTTGCTCCTCTGTGTGTCTCGCTGCCCCATTTCTTTAGTCTGCTTGTTTTCAGTGTTTGTAATGTTCCATTTTAAAATATCTCAGTGGTTTTTCCCCTGCTGTCTTAAAGACTCTTTATTCCTCAGTTCAGCTTTAGTTCCTCAGGGCACCCAGATTATTACTACTAAAATTTTGCTGTTAAAATAAAGGCTCAAGGTCTACAGAGTGGTTTAGGAGAATGTGAGGTTTTGTACCTGTTAGACACTAGACAGGGTGCAGCAGAAGAGGCTACAAAAAGGTCTTATTCTTACATTTTGCCACCAGCATTTGCTACTGTCAGGAACAGGATTCAAGGCAAGATGGTCCAGTTCTGCAGCTCGTTATGTTCATCGCTGAGTTTATTTCAGCAACTCCACCCTTGCAGCATCTATGACTCTACAAATATGGTGCATAAACCAAGTAAAAAGTATTCCCTGGTCACCATGGTGGAACACACAATCTGAAGATATGAAAACACATTTCTAGTTCTCTGCAGAGGTATCCTGTTGATAGATATGACATTTCCATGATTTTTGCAATTGCAAATTGGAGCCTGAAGCAATTATACATGACTCCCAAGTGTTATAGAAGCAGGCCTTGTGTAGGCAAATGTGTGTACATTTCCTAATTGTGCAGTTATTTTTATGTCTTTTTAGTACATCATTCATTTTGGTTTTGCTCTGCTTGTAGTATTAAACTCTGTGGAGTGCATGAGAATAGTTGTTGTACATGTTGCTGTATCCTGTTTTCAAGGGATAACAATGGGTTAAAAATCTTATCCTGGTATGAGAGGCAAGAGGAGGAGAGAGTTTTCAAGTATTTGCTGGAATGCGCTGTCTGGAATCAAAAGGGCTGAGACACTTGAAGGAAGACCCCATGTTAGAGACTATGGGAACAACTGGGTTTTATCTTCTGAATCACTCATTTGTATCAAAGTAATAATGTAAAAAAAGACCCTTCTAAAGAAGACAAACAGGAGGGAATGGATGCTGACAATGTGCTGGAGGAAATGGAGGCTGTTAGAGAGACCAGGCTGCTTCCCTGTTGGAGCTCCTGCCAGGAGAGACCTGGACATGCTGGCTCAGGCTCTACACCTCTTAGAGGAAAATGACCAACAGGCCCTGCTTTGTCTCAGCAAAGCCGCCTTGCCTAACTGGGATTCCTGCCAGCTTGCCTCGGCTTCTCTTAAAGGGAGCAAGCGTTAGAGTGGATTCAAAATGTTCACTGTTGCCTCGTCTTTGCTGAATTTCTGTCACAGGAGCTCCCTGTTGGTCCCGTAGCCAGACAAAAGCTTTGACTAGCACAGCAAGTGTGTAGGAATTAGTCCCTTAGGGCAGGCTGCAAGTTCTAAAGCCAGCTTCAATAGCAGTAAATGCATTGCCACAGCCAAAAACTCCCTAGCGAGGAAAGAGCATAGCGTTCACAGGCCCACAAAGTCAAAGAAGCCCCAGGAGTTATCCAGAGGATATACTAGTAGACCAAGAGATTCAGGGGGTCCTCAAGTGGAAATCGCAAAACCCTGTGAGCCCAGCTTAGCTACACCAGTTGTAAGAGAAGTGTAGCGTGGTCAGAATTACACTGTCTTCTGTGCACATGAGGTTACTCTATAAATACATGGGCAAACAAGGCCTTCTCACCGTCGAGATATGGGATGTAATTTATTGAGAATGTGAGAGACAATGTGCAGGGAATTTTTCCATGTGGCATTTCATCCGGTATTAAATCTTGTGAATACCTGAATCCTGTGGTCCAGCAGAGTATACAGGATTTCGTCCTGTACAGTCAGAACTTTCCAGTGTGTAGGAAACTGCTCTGGAAAATGTTAATAACTTATACTTTGACCTCGTCTTTAGGAGTCCCCAAACTGCTGTGGAGTCCTGCCTAGTCTACTGTGTGACTAGGTAGGACTATGTGAGAGATGTGTTACGTTCTTCAAGTTGGAGTTACAACAAAGGACATTCAACAAAATACTGATCTATGCTTTCTCATGAAATCTTGTCCCCACCAGCAGGTGCCTTGTTGCAGAAAATGCACTGTCCGCTGCCTCCTGCACTGTCAGGAACTGGCCTCTTTTATTGCACTACGTTTCTTTAGAGCAGTGACAGCGTTTGTTTGATTCAGTGCAAAATGGTGAGGTTAAGGGGGAGCTGTGGATAAATTTCACACTAGTTTCTAATCCTTAATTTGCGGATCATTAACTTTGCACTGTAACCCTTGGGAGACAAGGTCACCTGCTTCATGGGCTGGGAAGGTGCTTTTGCAAATAAGCGTGTTTGTTCAACATTGCTGATCCCTGCTGATCCGTTATGAAAGCCACATTAGTTATTGTATCCACACGTTATGTACAGTCATGTGATGCTTGAGGCCTGAAATACATTTAGCAACTCAGAAGAGATAAGGCAGGCTACAATCTGGCTTTCTTCCCTTAGGTTTGCAGAATGTGTTTGCAGATGTGTTGATCTTTAGGAGGCTGGTGGGAGGAGGGGGCATATTTTCTTCAATTGCCTATTTCAGTATCAGAAGTAAATGAGAAGATGAGGTCGTCTTTAACACCCCCTAGGAGCTGTGAAGACGTCCTTGCCACATCTTGAGCCATGCCATCTCAGTTTTGCATCAACAATGATTTTCAGCCTTCATGAAGTGGACATGACTTTAGTTATTTCACCTGGCTTTGTGTAGACCTAATGGGCTGAATTGGGTCTGGTTTGATAACGCTTATTGCAACAAAGAAGTTTAAGTAGCTCACCTGATCAGTAAACCAGCGTCATCAGCATCTTGGCTAGGAAACTTTCAGCTTCTATCTCATGTGACGTTTTGGTTCAGCAACACATGAACTGCTTTTCCTCTTTTTGTTAATAATCATTTTCCCTCACAGGCTTGGAATGTTTCCAGTAAAGTCATAGGTGCAACTTATTAATGCATCTAGGTGTTACTGAGAATGAGAGATTCATAGGAGAGGCTGTAGCCATTGAATCTCCAAGGATGTGGACAAGCTTCACCAGCCACTAGCTAAGAGAACTACAAATTGGAGCAAAATAGCAAGACCAAATATTTATGCTTGGCTCCTTGCAGGTCAAGGTCGAGCAAATTTTGCTCACGTTAGATGGGGACAGTATTAGCCTTCCACTTTGTGGTGTACTGAGTTTTAGCGAGTTACTTGCACTTGGTTGGTACTGCAGTTGGTAGTTGCTATGTCCAGCTATACACGACAGGTAGGTGCTATTTCGTCTCTTCTGTCCAGAGGCGCTGTAACCGATTACAAGTGCTAAAGCTTCCTTTCCCCAGCACAGCACTGAGAATCCCATTGTTTTCTGTTCTTCTAGGATAGTAGCTGTTAGGTGTCACCAAAGCATAGAACATAGATGGGGGAATCAAGAGGTGAGGTTTTGTCCTTCCTGACTAAGGTATTTAGTTGTACAATCTCCATTTGCAAGCTGTCTTGTGAATGTTTAATTGGAGCTCTTTGCTGCTATTCAGGTTAGGGGTAGTATGGCTTGTACCCAGAGGGGGAGCTGCCTCTGCACATCCTTTTACTGCTTTGGCCTCCCCCAGCTCTCCTGCAGGACATCTGGGCCTCTCTGAGGAGCTGATGCAACAGCAGAGTCTCATCTGCACCTCTGCTGCCCTGGGAGCATGAAATGTCTGACCCACTCAGCCCACTTTGTACTTCAACAGTAAATTAAAGGTCTTCGTTAGCTTATTTGATAGTTGAATAAAATGCTTTGAAACACTGGCACATTAACTGCAATCAAGTTTTGAAAGGTCTCTGGTTGCTAGAAGGAAATTAGCCTGATAAATCGCTCTTTTCAATTAAACAAATGGGTAATTTTTCACAAGCAAGCCCAGAAGCTATCATTTGGGAAGTTCCCCCCCCCCCCTTTTTTTTTTTATACTTTACACATGATTATTCGTAAAGAACTGATTTTTTTAGAAGAGACTAATTGTCACTGAAGTGTTAAGATAGCAGCTTGTAAACCCATCCCATCTGACAACCCATGCAGACAACCTCAGGAGGTCTCATGATCAAGCAGTGGCCTATGAATTGTGCTTCCAAAAATGGCAATAGCTAATGGTGTGACCTTGGTTCATTGCCTGCCTTTCTGTGCCTTTGTTTACCTGTTTGTCTAAAGAAGCATTACCCTCCCTGGGTCAAAAAGGCCTGTTTAACTTAAGCAAGGAGTTCCAGGATAATTATAGTTACTTAGTAACTTCCATCTCAGAATAAACTGGTTAAGGCTGTTAAGAAATGTGATGGCTTCCCTTTTGGTCAAAACCAGTGACTGACCTGAAGATACCTCCAGTCCTCAAAGCTTTCAACACAGTCTGCATTCAAAAAGTACTCTCTGAGCTTAGAAGCTGGAACAGATTGCTGTGTCCCTTATGTACTGAGTCTGAAAGGGACCCCAGAAATGCACACTGACCCTGGTTTCACACCAGAGCTATAGACGTGCTAAGAACTTCATATGCTCTGTCTACTGCAGAAAAGCAAATGCTAGTATAAACAACTGCGACACTGGATTCATCTTGCCTTGAGCATATTTATCCAGGGTATTGCCATTACATCATTCACATTAGGACTTGCATTATCTGCTATTTTAGATCTTAGAAGCTGTTACAAGCCCTAGTCAGAGGTCAAGATGCTGTTGAACTTCAGATGTTTCTGAAAGAAGAGCGTAATTCTGCCAACAGCGGAGCAATGTTAGATTTGCAGCAGTGCAATGCCATACAAATGATGTGAGAGAATTTAATCTAAATTATGTTTATTTTTTGAAAATGAGGTTTTATTGCCAAAAATTTAGATATTGCCTGTTAAAATCCATCTGTAAAAGTCTACCATAGATTCATCTTTGAGAACTAAGTAGGGATATTTGGGGCTTTTTTATGGTATCGGAAGAGACCACAAATGATTTCAGAACTTCCTTCCACCATCTAAATAAAATAATACTGAAATATCCTGCTGTAGTTTGGAATAACTGCATAAAACATGATGACTCATGTGATTAGAAATTCTCCTTTATTTTTCCTCTGTGTTCAGTACTGATCTTCATGAACTGTTCATCACAGTGTGTAATTGCATTCCTTTCACCTAAGCTGTTTCTACATTTTTTAAAGTTTCTTTTTCTTGAAACACTGATTGTTGCTGAGTGTTTCGGTTTGGTTTGGGAGCAGTCTGCACGCAGAGACTCGGGTGTTGGACTGCAGTGTGCTTTATGAGAAATTTCGCATTCAGACAAAACTCAGACTCACAAGAGCTAGAGTCTCCCAAAGCACTGTCGGTGACCTGTACCTGGCTGTACCTTGGCTGCTGCTGAGCTAAATGTTCAAGGCAAAAATACAGACCATCTTCTTGAATTCAGGTTTTTCATAAAACACAGCGTTCCTTCTGAGGACCTCACTTGTAGACAAACAGTGCCCCAGGGCAAACAGGAGATGGCTCTTGCCCTGCTCACCAGTAAGAAGGTCCTTGTGATCTTGAGCAGAAGCTGAGATATCTGAAAACTGCCCATCAGTCCAAGTACAGTCTGCATTCAGGGACCGCTCCCCCCCGCCCGCCCCTCCCCTCCCCTGGCTCAAGGCTTCAAAACCCAAGTTTTGCTTAGCGTTATGGGTGGTATCTGACCTAGAGCATTTAGAAATCTCATCTACTTTTGATGGCTCCTAAGTGCTCTGCTCTCCATCCAGGCAAGAGATGACTCATGGTGCCTGGTCCTCATACTGGATTTGTTTTGCTGCTCTCTCATCTTCCTGTTTTCTTGTCCATTCTCCCTATTTCTCTGTTCTGTCTGCCCAGCATGTGCTGCGGTAACTGACATTGGAAGCTGTGTGGGCAGGGAATGGGTTTTGGTTTTAATAAAAAAGTGTGGTTACATCATCTTGCACAACAGGTCCCTGCTCTGCGGCTGGGCCGAGTGAGTCCTTTTGAGCTGCAAAAATATGGAAAACTTGGAATTGCAATAATCAAAAGATATTATAGCATGTTATATATAATAACAACACATTCTAGGCTGCTCCCTGCATGGAATCTCCCAGGTATACCTGGCAACAAGGGAGAGAGAGATCTGAATACTAATGACAGCTGGAGGAGGGGGGCACTTAATAGTATTTTGGCTAATTGCCGGGT